>NC_056060.1:28087223-28692973 GCF_016772045.2 Ovis aries | reverse complement strand
CCAATGAAAAGTAAAGATGCATACTTGGATAAAGTTTTAAATTTGATCATAAGTAAAAATTGAATGAAAATATAATAAAATGATAGGTTATACATAAAATATGTATTTTTAAAATTATCATGTCTGTACAATTTTGTTGACACTACCTGCAAACTCTTTTAATAACCAAGGAAAAATATACAACCTTCCAATGTATATATTACAGCAGAGTTGAGCCCATACTCCTATGTCTTTCAGAATGCTGGACTGTGTCAAATGGCTCACCTCAACCCTTGTGCTATGCTCCGTCTCTCAGTCATGTCCAACTCTTTGTGACCCCATGGACTGTTACCTCACCAGACTCCTCTGTCCATGGAATTTTCCAGGCAAGAATACTGGAGTGGGTTGCCATACCCTCCTCCAGAGGATCTTCCTAACCCAGGGATCAAACCTGCATCTCTTGCATCTCCTACATCGGTAGGTGGATTCTTTACCACTGTTGCCATCTTAAACCTGCAGACCTCAAGGTCTGAGCAGGACTACCGAGGGTAGGAGGGTAGGTTGAACATCACCTGACCTTCAAGGGTTGACCAGCTACATGTCTGCATATAGGATTTTATGCTGATATGTAAAATAGCTGGCCCATTCTGGGAGCCAGCTCTGATGCTTTATACTGGATCTTCTGCTTTCATTATCCCTGAGTCTACATCAAAAGAGAACAGGACTCTTGTATGAAGAACATGATTCTAGGGGCCACAGGGAATAATAATAACTATTTCATAGAATTTTTAGGATTAAAAGCAATGGATGTATATAAAGTACTTAGCACGATGTTCAGTGGACTAGGAGAGACAATATGTTTTTAATAAATTATTAATAAATGTATTAAATATTAATAGACATATTAAGTTAATAATATTTATTAGACCCTTTTCTTTCCCAGAAAGTTGAGAGGTCCACTTGTGCTCAGAGTCAGGGACTATCAGTGAAGAAAGTATGATGTAACCAAAGTAACTATGTCTGCAGAGTGCTTCATAAACTACTAAAAGCTTTAACATGCATTACTGCACTTGAACCTCAGCTCAACCACAACCACCCAAAGGGCTCTGTGAGACAGGAATGAGTACTTCCAGTTCACAGATCCCTGGGAACCTGGTGAAGAAGGGTGTGATAATGCAGTCACACTCCTAGTGGAGACCTGATTCTGTGGGCTCTGCCTTTCAGATATGTCATGTCCACAGGCTCAGCTGTGGACCTCAGACCACAAACCAAACTCCTCTCCTCCACTGTCTTACCCTAGAGATCAACCTCCTTCATGAGGCATGTCCTGTAATTAGAGGAAGACTTAGAGGGGGTCTCTCCCTTCTCGTCCCTCACCACTCCCTCAACTTACAGAGAATCTGAAAACAGGGTTATTTGATCTTGAGAGAGAGAAGCAGATGTTTTGGACTTTCAACTGAGTCGCGACCTCCCTACACAGCGCACGGTTGTTAGATTCCAAAGTGCGTGACTGAGTACAGAGATTTCCAGTACACCAGACTTCCAGTGCTAAATCCAGGAAAATCCCAGGTAAACCAAGATGAGTCAGTCACCCTAATCCCAAGAAAAATCAACACCAAACTCCATAGACCAAGAGTGCAAAAGACATTCGCTGTCAGAGCTGTAGGAAACCTGCTGCTTAGCACGCAATGTAGAACTCCAAGGTTTACCTGGAGTGAGAACTTTACACGTTGTAAGCTCTCAGCTCTCCAAAGGAGGCAGAAAGCAGGCTACAAAACATTTCTCTGCAGGGCCTCTGTCAAGAGGTTGGCACTGGTGCTAACCTGCCTCTGTGGTTTAATTGTGCTCTTTCTGAGGCTCGTCAGGTGTGTCTCGGCATGAGACTGGGTGATCACCCAGCTCAGGCTTCCCCTCTGAAGCAGGGGTCTGCAGGAGCACCAGGCAGACCTGCTATAGCTCCTTTAGAACAGCTGTGATGAGAGACTGTCACGGTGTAAAGGACAGGACACCATCTCCAAACCTCTCCTTTTAGGGAAATTTTAAAACTCCCTCTTGACATAGAGTTTTAAAATTTTATGCGTTTAAAAAAGAGTGACAGCCTTTGCTTTCAACGCTGATCCCCATTTTAGAGCCTGTGTCCGGAGCTCATGGTACATTTCTCATCCCCTTTTGGATCTAGTGTATATGAGCTCACTGCACTATCTCTAGAATATCTGAATCTAGGAGGAAAAAATCTCTAGAAGTAATGCTGAATCATAAAGCTGCACAGCAACACCTCAGTTCCCATCCAGAAAACCTGCTTCTCTCTCCCAAGACCAAATAACCCTGTATTCAAATTCTCCATAAATTGGGAGCAGGGGAGGGAAGAGAAGGGAAAAATCCCTCTAAGACTTCCGATAATTACAGGACATGTCTCACTAAAAAGGTTGATCTCTAGGATAAGGAGAAGAAGAGTTTGGTTTGCGGTTTAACGTCCATTGCTGAAAGGAATACAATTTAAAAAGCCATCAGAGAAAAATGCAGTTTCGTCACCACTGTGCCTACCAGGGGAGCAACCTCCACAAGACATGGGAGGCTGAAGAGCTATCGGGCAAATCTGGAAGCCAAAGCCCCACGGAGACCCTAAGACCACAGGGCATCTTCTACCAACCATACTATTTGACTACTTATAAAAATAGCTATCCACAGAGGGGAAATGACTACATAAGCTTCTAAGAGAGAGTTCAGTGACATATTTGACTTACCACGTGAAACCCTCCTATGATATAAAGAGGCAACCTCAGCTGAGATCAGTGACTCAGTGTGCCAGTATCTTCAGCACCAGCCCTCCAGATACACTTTCTGCCCTCCCCAACCTTCTCTGTCCCCTGAGAGTTTGACTTACACTCTTTGCATCATTCCAGCTCCTTTGCCCCTCTGCCTTTTGATTGGATTCACATATGAGGAGATGCTTACAAGAGATGGGTTGGAGACATGAGGATGGGAGGATGGGAGAAGGAAGCAGAGTGAGGTCAGAGGCCCTCCTTGTGTGACCAAGGGTTGGCAGCAGCTTCTTTCCTCAGGAGAAGTCCAGAACCCACACCATACTAGGTGCATCCCTCTCTCAGACTGCTGGTAGCTTTTTCTTCCTCTACCCCTACAAGCCTATCACTGGTAAAGATTCCTAGCTGTTGCTAAGATTCCCTGGGGATATTTCACCATCCTCTTTTGGTTTCCCTTAAACCTGCCTACATCCTTATAAATAGCCTCTTTGTTAAACTCCCCTAATAAGCCCCTTTGAATGTGCCTTTGTTTCCTGTTGGGACTTTGACTGACATCCTCAGCATATCAAGGATGGTGCTAGTCTGCACAGGGCATGCAGCAAAGTATACAAACCAATAGCAAACAAGAGGTTAGGTGTTACGACCACCTTCCTCCTCTTTCCCAGTTTCAGCTATCAGCCAAGGAATGTATACAATGAAGGGAGAATTTGGTAATAAACAAGGGCTGTAGGGAATCTTTCTGAGATTTTGTCCCAGGATCCTAATTTCCTGGCCTTAATGACTTCTGAATGAAATGTCCAGAGAAGTTTTTCTAAATACAGTTAAAAGGGTCTTGAATAAGTCATCATTTTGCTGATCCTGAAAAAGCTTGCTGACCCTCTCTTTTTCTAACAAAGCAGCACATCTGGGTTTCTATTACTGTCTTAAAACTGAGCGGGACAGTTGGACAAACCGGAATAAAAAATGGAAACTTTCAGGGTCTGGGAGGCGTTAGAGATCCATACAGGAGGTCACCGTGGCCAGAGGATGGCTGTTCTAAGAAATGATACACGAGTCTAGGAAATGGGGCTGAAACAAAACATTTGGCTAAAGGAGAAAGGACAGGAAGACAATGTAGACTCCCGAGGACTAGAGAGCACGTGTCTATCCGGGCAGGCACAGAGCAGGCAGTTAGCAAGGATGTTCACTAGAGGCAGTTAGTGGGGTCAAGGAAGTCAGCAGCTGATATCATGTCCCCGTAGGGCACCCAGCCCAAGGAAAACAAGAGGAAAATAGCTAACGCTCATTCTAGTAGAGCCAACAAAGAGGTTCCACTCTGAGATGGCATGAGGCTCCTCACCGGCCCCATGTTAAAGCCCACATTAGATCCCCATTTCTGAACAAAGAAGGCCCACAGGTATGGGGTTAGAAACCCACCGCCAGAGCCAGAGGGATAGAAAGAAAGCAAACACTGCAGCTAAACTGATTTGCCATAAATAAAGTTGGTGTTGAAATGTATTCGTCTACCTAACTAGACAAAAGGGCATAGAACAAAAGATTTCTTTCCGGAGAGTCTTTACAAAAATAAACAGTATTCTTATCTTACATTCAGTATATGTTTAAGTAAAATTCCAAAACACCCAATATTTCTCCAAATATGATATATCAAAGAACAAAGGGAAGGAATGAATTCCTGCCAGAGATCTGATTGGGTATTTTCTATGCAACTTACAGGTAAGGTTCTGAGTTGATATTTTCCTCTTCATGTCAGTAAAACTCTTCTTTACCCCCAACCCCCAAATAGGCAATCAAATATAGTCAGGGTGGTAGTCAGCAGGCAGCTGAAGCTGAAGAAGCAAGCAGTTGAAGAAAATACATGTAAAACACGTGTGTGGCACATAATTAACAAGCAGAAATATGTACTAACTAAAGATAGAAGACAAAATGGTCTCCTAAGTGAGACATGAATTTTAGTCATGTTGGGAAGGAAGAGCAAGAACGAGACACTTGAAGGATCTCACTTCTTAAAATGAAAGGAAATTTGGGAATTTGATCTTTCTCAAGAGTCTGACCTTAACCATCACAACTGCATTAATGTACAGAGTTGGAAACTAACATGTGCGTGTATGCCAAGGCTCTTCAGTCATGTTAGACTCTGTGCAACCCCATAGACTGTAGCCCCCCAGGCTCCTCTGCCCATGAGATGCTCCAGGCAAGAATACTGGAGTGGGTTGTCATGCCCTTCTCTAGGGGATCTTCCTGAACCTGGGTCTCCCACATTGCAGGCAGATTCTTTACCATCCAAGCCACCAGGGAAGCCCAAAACCTAACATGCCACCTATTATGTACTGGCTTTGTGTTAACAGAAAAACAGTACTTCTGTTGACCAGAAAACAATTTGTTTCTCAATTGTTACATGAAACATTCTCTTTCCTGGAATTCTGAATTCAAACATACATATGTTATGTTAAATATACTTTATACATAGTATATGTAAACATAAATATCTATATATCTATACACATTTATAATTATAAAATGAATCTATCTTTATATACCTATACTCATTTTATTCAGTCATTCATAAAAAGTAATTGGCTAGCATGTTCAAAGCCCTATGTTTGATGCTGGGAATGCACAGATGAATAAGATATTTTTTCTATTGCAACTGATTTGGAGAAGCTAATTGATTCAATATAGCAAATTAAAATCTAATGTTCTAATGTGATATGCTATCAGAGAATAATATAATTAATAATTAGGTACCCACTGTCCATGTAGTGCTATATACATACATTTATTAACACTCATAACACATTACTCAAGATGTGCCCTTATAGTTACTCCCCCAACCTCTCAAAAAGCTGGACTACAATACCTATCACAGTGTGCAACAAGTGTTTGCTGTTTTAATAAGAATTAAATAGATAACACTATCAAAGTTCTCTGAAAAATATAAAATGTGACACAAACAAGGGAACTGTCATTGTCTATTCAATGAAGCTGAAAACAGAAACCCATTTAAAATAAACCCATTAAACATCAAAGAGGGCCAACTCTTTAAAATAACAGCACTAAGAAGAAGGTAAGTAGTATCTTAACATGTCCAGGCAATATGAATCAAAATGGACCAATGTCTACGAGAGACCTGATGATCAGATTTTAAATGATCACTCCCTTTTCAATCCAACCTCACATTCAGGAAAACTCTGAAATATTCACTATCCTAATAATTATGTTATGATTTAAAATATTAAAGAAATCACTACATTCAAGCTTGCTTAATATTTCCACAGTGGAGATAAATGATACTACAGGTTTTACTGAAAATTTCCATTTGTTGAACACAGTGGGAAAGTTAGTGGCAGCTGAGCTCTGCTCATGAGAAACCAATTTGGGTTAGACTGATATGAGAATTAAACTACTGTAGTGTATCAGGATGTGGCAAAGTGCTTTTAAATCTTAGCTTTAGTGATTTATTGAAAAGAAAGAAGTGAGTTATTGGAAAGGAAGAAGTAAAGAACAGAGTACCGAGTGGAGTTAATGATGATGGAAGAAATGATCATGAAGCCAGCCAGTTCCTTCCTTCAGTTTTTGCACCTGTGCTTTATTACACTAAAACAAAGGGCCTCCCTGATGGTTCAGTGGTAAAGAACCCACCTGCCAATGCAGGAGACTCAGGTTCAATCCCTGGTCCGAGAAGATTCCACATGCTGTGGAACAACTGGGCCCAAGCACCACAACTATTGAAACTGTGCTCTAGAGCCCAGGACCTGCACCTATTGGGCCCATGTGCTCTAGAGCCTATGCTCTGCAACAAGAGAAGACACTGCAGTGAGAAACCCATATACCAAAACTGAAGAGTAGCCCCTGCTCACTGCAACTAGAGAAAAATAACTGGTGCTTTTGAACTGTGGTGTTGGAGAAGACTCTTGAGAGTCCCTTGGACTGCAAGGAGATCCAACCAGTCCATCCTAAAGGAGAGCAGTCCTGAGTGTTCATTGGAAGGACTGATGCTGAAGATGAAACTCTAATACTTTGGCCATTTGATGTGAAGAACTGACTCACTGGAAAAGAACCCAGTGCTGGGAAAGATTGAAGGTGGGAGGAGAAGGGGATGACGGAATGACATGGTTTAATGGCATCACTGACTCAATGGATATGAGACTGAGCAAGCTCTGGGAGTTGGTGATGGCCAGGGGAGACTGGTATGCTTCAGTCCATGGGGTCTCAAAGAATCAGACATGACTGAGTCACTGAACTGATTAAAGAGCAAAAAGACAAAAATCTGAGCACTTAAAAAAAAGAAGGATATTATTTTCTCCCATTCTGAAGGTTGTCTTTTCACCTTGCTTATAGTTTCCTTTGTTGTGCAAAAGATTTTAAATTTAAACAAGTCCCACCTGTTTACTTTTGTTTTTATTTCTGTTACTCTAGGAGGTGGGTCATAGAGGATCTTGCTTTGATTTTATGTCATCAAGTGTTTTGCCTATGTTTTCCTCTAAGACTTTTATAGTTTCTGGTCTTACATTTAGGTCTTTAATCCATTTTGAGTTTATCTTTGTGTATGGTGTCTTGAGAGTCCCTTGGATTGCAAGGAGATCCAACCAGTCCATTCTGAAGGAGATCAACCCTGGGATTTCTTTGGAGGGAATGATGCTTAAGCTGAAACTCCAGTACTTTGGCCACCTCATGCAAAGAGTTGACTCACTGGAAAAGACCCTGATGCTGGGAGGGATTGGGGGCAGGAGAAGGGGACGACCGAGGATGAGATGGCTCGATGGCATCACGGACTCGATGGACGCGAGTCTGAGTGAACTCCAGGAGTCGGTGATGGACAGGGAGGCCTGGCGTGCTGTGATTCACGGGGTCGCAAAGAGTTGGACACGACTGAGCGACTGAACTGAACTGAACTGATGGTGTTAGAAAGTGTTCTAATTTCATTCTTTTACATGTAGCTATCCAGTTTTCCCAGCATCATTTACTGAAGAGGTTGTCTTTGCCCCACAGTATATTCTTGTCTCCTTGGTCAAAAATAAGGTACCCATAGGTGCATGGGTTTATTTCTGGGCCTTCTATCTTGTTCCATTGGTCTATGTTTCTGTGCCAGTACCATACAGTCTTGTTGACTGTAAATTTGTAGTATAATCTGAAGTTAGGAAGGTTGATTCCTCCAGCTCCATTCTTTCTCAAGACTGCTTCGGCTCTTTGGGGTCTTTTGCACTGTTGGTGGGAATGTAAATTGAAACAGCCACTATGGAAGATGCTATGAAGATTCCTTACAAAACTAGGAATAAAACCACCATATGACCCAGCAATCCCACTTCTAGGCATATACCCTGTGGAATCCAAAATTGAAAGAGAGACATTGTTCACTGCAGCACTATTTACAATAGCTAGAACATGGAAGCAACCTAGATATCCATCAACAGATGAATGGATAAAGAAGTTGTGGGTACATATACACAATAGAATATTACTCAGCCATAAAAAGGAACACATTTGAGTCAGTACTAATGAGGTGGATGAACCTAGAACCTATTATACACAGTGAAGTAAGTCAGAAAGAGAAAGGTAAATATCATATTCTAATGCATATATAATGCATATATATGCATCATAGTCAACAAAAGAGTCCAAAATGCAGTACTTGGATGCGGTCTCAAAAACGACAGAATGATCTCCGTTCGTTTCCAAGGCAAACCATTCAATATCACGGTAATCCAAGTCTATGCCCCACCAGTAATGCTGAAGAAGCTGAAGTTGAACCGTTCTATGAAGACCTACAAGACCTGCTAGAACTAACCCCCCAAAGATGTCCTTTTCAATATAGGGGACTGGAATTCCAAAGTAGGAAGTCAAGATACACTTGGAGTAACAGGCAAATTTGGCCTTGGAGTACAGAATGAAGTAGGGCAAAGGCTAACAGAGTTCTGCCCAGAGAATGCACTGGTCATAGGAAACACCCTCTTCCAACAACACAGGAGAACACTCTACACATGGACGTCACCAGATGGTCAACACCGAAATCAGATGGATTATATCCTTTGCAGCCAAAGATGGAGAAGCTCTATACAGCCAGCAAAAACAAGACTGGGAGCTGACTGTGGCTCAGATCATGAACTCCTTATTGCCAAATTCAGACTTAAAGAAAGTGGGGAAAACCACTAGACCATTCAGGTATAACCTAAATCAAATCCCTTATGACTATACGGTGGAAGTGAGAAATAGATTTAAGGGACTAGATCTGACAGACAGAGTGCCTGATGAACTATGGACAGAGGTTCATGACATTGTACAGGAGACAGGGATTAAGACCATCCTCAAGAGGAAAAAAATGCAAAAAGGCAAAATGGTTGTCTGAGGAGGCCTTACAAATAGCTGTGAAAAGAAGAGAAGCAAAATGCAAACGAGAAAAGGAAAGATATACCCATTTGAATGCAGAGTTCCAAACAATAGCAAGGAGAGATAAGAAAGCCTTCCTCAGTAATCAATGCAAAGACATAGAGGAAAACAATAGAATGGGAAAGAGTAGAGATCTCTTCAAGAAAATGAGAGATACCAAGGGAACATCCCTTGGCAAAGATGGGCTCAATGAAGGACAGAAATGGTATGGACCCAACAGAAGCAGAAGATATTAAGAAGAGATGGCATGAATACACAGAAGAAATGTACAAAAAAGATCTTCACGACCCAGATAATCAAGAAGGTGTGATCACTCATCTAGAGCAGGACATCCTGGAATGTGAAGTCAAGTGGGCCTTAGGTAGCATCACTACAAACAAAGCTAGCGGAGGCAATCGAATTCCAGTTGAGCTATTTCGTATTCTAAAAGATCATGCTGTGAATGTGCTGCACTCAATATGCCAGCAAATTTGGAAAACTCAGCAGTGGCCACAGAACTGGAACAGGTCAGTTTTCATTCCAATCCCAAAGAAAGGCAATGCCAAAGAATGCTCAAACTACCGCACAATTGCACTCATCTCACAAGTTAGTAAAGTAATGCTCAAAATTCTCCAAGCCAAGCTTCAGTAATATGTGAACTGTGAACTTCCAGATGTTCAAGCTGGTTTTAGAAAAGGCAGAGGAACCAGAGATCAAATTGTCAACATACGCTGGATCATCAAAAAAGCAAGAGAGTCCAGAAAAACATCTATTTGTGCTTTATTGGCTATGCCAAAGCCTTTGACTGTGTGGATCACAATAAACTGTGGCAAATTCTGAAAGAGATGGGAATACCAGACCACCTGACCTGCCTCTTGAGAAACCTCTATACAGGTCAGGAAGCAATAGTTGGAACTGGACATGGAACAACAGACTGGTTCCAAAGGAGTATGTCAAGGCTGTATATTGTCACCCTGCTTATTTAACTTATATGCAGAGTACATGATGAGAAATGCTGGGCTGGAGGAGCACAAGCTGGAATCAAGATTGCTGGGAGAAATATCAATAACCTCAGATATGCAGATGACACCACCCTCATGGCAGAAAAGTGAAGAAGAACTAAAGAGCCTCGTGATGAAAGTGAAAGAAGAGAGTGAAAAAGTTGGCTTAAAGCTCAACATTCAGAAAACTAAGATCATGGCATCTGGTCCCATCACTTCATGGCAAATAGATGGGGAAACAGTGTCAGACTTTATTTTTGGGGGCTCCAAAATCAGTGAAGATGGTGACTGCAGCCATGAAATTAAAAGATGCTTGCTCCTTGGAAGGAAAGTTATGACCAACCTAGACAGTAATTAAAAAGCAGAGACATTACTTTTCCAACAAAGGTCCGTCTAGTCAAGGCTATGGTTTTTCCAGTGGTCATGTATGGATGTGAGTTGGACTACAAAGAAAGCTGAGTGCAGAAGAATTGATGCTTTTGAACTGTGGTGTTGGAAAAGACTCTTGAGAGTCCCTTGGACTGCAAGGAGATCCAACCAGTCCATCCTAAAGGAGATCAGTCCTGGGTGTTCATTGGAGGGACTGATGTTGAAGCTGAAACTCCAACACTTTGGCCACCTGATACAGAGAGCTGACTCATTTGAAAAGACTCTGATGCTGGGAAAGATTGAGGGCAGGAGGAGAAGGGGATGACAGAGGATGAGATGGTTGGATGGCATCACCGACACAATGGACATGGGTTTGGGTGGATTCTGGGAGTTGGTGATGGACAGGGAGGCCTGGCGTACTGCAGTTCATGGGGTCGCAAAGAGTTGGACACAACTGAGTGACTGAACTGAATGCATATATATGGAATCTAGAAAAATGATAGTGAAGAATTTATTTACAGGGCAACAATGATGAAACAGACATAGAGAATAGACTTATGGACATGGAGAGAGGGGAGGCGAGGGTGAGATATATGGAAAGAGTAACATAGAAATTTACACTATCATGTGCGAAATAGATAGCCAATGGGAATTTGCTGTGTGGCTTAGGAAACTCAAACAGGGTCTCTGTGTCAACCTAGAGGGGTAGGATGGGGAGGTAGATGGGAGGGAGGTTCGAAAGGGAGGGGATATATGTATATCTATGGATGATTCATGTTGAGGTTTGACAGAAAACAACAAAGTTCTGTAAATCAATTATCCTTCAATAAAAAATAAATAAAATTTTAAAAAGGAAGGATAAAAGTAAAAAAACTGGCTAGGAAACAGATATTGGTTCCTTTATGTAAGGTATTTTTGCCTCTCAAAATGGTGAAACAGCAGAGACTGCTGAGCCCCACCCGTCCGTCGCCACCTACTTTGGACACAGAACATCCAGTCATGGATAAAAACGAGCTGGTACAGAAGGCCAAACTGGCTGAGCAGGCTGAGCGATATGACGACATGGCAGCCTGCATGAAGTCTGTAACTGAGCAAGGAATTGAATTATCCAATGAGGAGAGGAGTCTTCTCTCAGTTGCTTATAAAAATGTTGTAGGAGCCCGTAGGTCATCTTGGAGGGTCGTCTCCAGTATTGAGCAAAAGACGGAAGGTGCTGAGAAAAAACAACAGATGTCTCGAGAATACAGAGAGAAAATAGATACTGAGCTAAGAGATATCTGCAATGATGTACTGTCTCTTTTGGAAAAGTTTTTGATCCCCAACGCTTCACAAGCAGAGGGCAAAGACTTCTATTTGAAAATGAAAGGAGACTGCTACCGCTACTTGGCTGAAGTTGTGGCTGGTGATGACAAGAAAGGGATTGTGGATCAGTCACAGCAAGCATACCAAGAAGCTTTTGAAATCAGCAAAAAGGAAATGCAACCAACACATCCTATCAGACTGGGTCTGGCCCTTAACTTCTCTGTGTTCTATTATGAGATTCTGAACTCCCCTGAGAAAGCCTGCTCTCTTGCAAAGACAGCATTTGATGAAGCCATTGCTGAACTTGATACATTAAGTGAAGAGTCATACAAAGACAGCACGCTAATAATGCAGTTACTGAGAGATAACTTGACATTGTGGACATTGGATACCCAAGGAGATGAAGCTGAAGCAGGATAAGGAGGGGAAAATTAACCTGCCTTCCACCTTTTGTCTGCCTCATTCTAAAATTTACAGAGTAGACCATTTGTCATCCATGCTGTCCCACAAATAGTTTTTTGTTTACGATTTATGACAGGTTTATGTTACCTCTATTTGAATTTCTATATTTCCCATGTGGTTTTTATGTTTAATATTAGGGGAGTAGAGCCAGTTAACATTTAGGGAGTTATCTGTTTTCATCTTGAGGTGGCTAATATGGGGATGTGGGATTTTTATACAAGTTATACATGTTTGGCATAGTACTTTTGGCACATTGTGGCTTCACGAGGGCCAGTGTTAAAACTGCTTCCATGTCTAAGCAAAGAAAATTGCCTGCATATTGGTATGTCCTGGTGGGGAGTAAAAGGGATAATTGGTTCCAATCACAGGTGTAGTTGTGGGTACTTTTTAGGTTTGGAGCATTTACAAAGCTGTAGTAGAAATGGATATCCCATGGATATTGCATGTTAAACCATGTGTTATCTGTGGAATACTGACTCAGTGTGCACACCGTTGACTGCAGCTACAGAAGTGTTGCTTTAGTTGTGACCCAATTTACTCTGGATAAGGGCAGAAACGGTTCACATTCCATTATTTGTAAAGTTACCTGCTGTTTGCTTTCATTATTTTTGCTACCCTCATTTTATTTGTATTTAAATGTTTTAGGCAACCTAAGAACAAATGCACAAGCAAAGATGCAGTAAAAATGAATTGCTTGATATTCATTACTTCATGTGTATCAAGCACAGCAGTAAAACAAAAACCGATGTATTTAACTTTTTTTAGTTGTTTTTTTTTTTTTGCTTTTGTGATTTTTTTTTTTGCTTTTGTGATTTTTTTTTTTTTTTTTTGCCTAACATGCATGTGCTGTAAAAAACAGTTAACAGGGAAATAACTTGAGATGATGGTGAGCTTTGTTTAATGTCTTATGAGATTTTCATGAACAATCCAAGCATAATTGTTAAGAACACATGTATTAAGTTCATGTAAGTGGAATAAAAGTTTTATGAATGGACTTTTCAAAAAAAAAAAAAAGGTGAAACAAAGTACCTTGGTAAAGGTTCAATATTTTCTTTTTCTAATGTGTTCATCACCCTACTTCTTGTTCTAGAATGTTTTTAAACACTAACCACTATTATCCCCTCCTTCCTACTCTTTCCTTTAATATTTTACCATTTTCTTTAGGTGAGAATTTCAAGATCCATATAGTCTAAATATTGGAGCAACTGGATTAAGATTACTTTTTCCAGAACAAGAATACCAATTCTATGTGGTAAGACAAATCATCAAAAATTGACAGTGACCCAAGCTTTTGGAGTCCAAGCCATCCAAAGATTTTAGAGATGGTCAACTTGTAGACATCATCCCTAAAGTTGGGATAAATATATCTGTAGGTTACAGAGCCATTGTTAGAATGAAATGAGTTAACGTTTATAAAGTTTCTAGCATGGGCTAGGTAATAGCAAGAGCTCAGTAGCTGGATTTTGAATTTAATTCAGTTTAAAAAAGGAATTGTGTTGAACTCTTTCAATAACTGAAGCATCAAAAATTTTGTTTAATCAAGGGAAATGCTTATTTTTAATAGATTCTTATTCTTTAACATCTTTGAGATGTAAAACTCACAAAATAAAACTACTCCAGGTGGCTCAGTGGTAAAGAATCTGCCTGCCAATGCAGGAGACTCAGGAGACATGAGTTTGATCTCTGAGTCAAGAAGATCCCCTGGAGTAGGAAAGGGCAACCGACTCCAGTATTCTTGCCTGGGAAAGAGGATTATGCCGGGCTACCGTCCGCCATACGGGGTCTCAAAGAGTCGAGCACAACTGAGCACACACGCACACACAACAAGGTGCTCAAAGAAGGAGTGATGGGAACTTTCCCCTAACGAAAACCTGGTCAAAGACTTCCTCCATTTTCAAAGAATAATCTGCCCTCATGCTCACGTTCTGACATCATGACCTTATAATCTTTCCTGTCAAGAAATGATCTCCAACCTTACATTCATCTAAACAGCACAGGCGTGATCACAGTTTTCTCCTCTGCAGAAAACCTCTGCAGTTTCTCCCAGTTTTTCTCAAGCGGAGAGATAGTGTACGTAGATGCTAACACATCTGGCTGTCTTGCTAGAGGAGTACTTTAAAAAACAAATTCACGATGGCAATTTCCTCAAACGAAAGGGTAAAAAATGTGCCAAGTAATTTAATTTTAAAAGTGACTCTAAGACAGGAAATAGGGAGCTGGTTTGTGGGAATCTCGGAGAAGCCTGAGGATTATGGTGGAGGCACAGATCCTGTACCACCCTAAACTTGGTGGAGTTGACCCCTGCCAGAAAAAGCTTGTAAGCCCTTTGTAGAACAATATCTTCCTTTCGGGCCTCTGACTGTCAGTCCTCTGCTCTGGTTAATGCCATCAAGGGAATCCTTGCCTGACAGAATGTAATTTAGGATCTATTAAATATGATTACTTGGCCTTGAAAATGATGGATATTGGACAGAATTATAGAATCACTTTACAAAAGAAAGGTCTCTTTTACATCCTTTCTTGTGGAGCCTAAAATGAAGCCTAGGGAAGTCCCTCAGAGGGGTTGTGGCATTTGCAGGTTAGGTTTATGAAAAAGGGAATTGATATTCATATTAAAAACTGTAAAGATTGAGCAAGGTGAAGATAGTGAGCATGCAGACAGCTGTGACGTGTGTCTGAAGGGTGAGTGGCACGTTGCCCAACTGATTTACTTGCTTTAATTATATTAGTAATGTGAAAGTCGACATGATTTGAAACAAGCTCTCTGGGTTTTTCATTCAAGTACTAGCCCCAAGTGACTACTTTTTATGGTCCTCCCAATTTCCAATTACTCAAATGTTCATAGCTGAAATACTTAAGAGTTCATTGCTGGGTTTGCTTTGGAGGTGGCCGGTGCTTGAGTTTTTATTTAATTACATTTTGTTCTTGGTTATAAAAGTAATATATGGTCACTGAAAAATTTATGGAACATAAAAAACTGCAAAAAACAAGTTAAAATCACTAATAATTCAGCCACCCAGAGATTATCATTAATATTTTGCTGTATACATACCAGACTCTCTTTAATATATATGTATATATCTGTATTATTTTTATTACTTGATACAATGTCATATATACTATTTAACAACATTATAACATGATCATACTCCCATATTTTAAGTATTATTCTCTTACGAGGTATTTGGTGGTTATAAACTGTTCATTATATATATCAGTTCAGTTCAGTCGCTCAATCGTGTCTGACTCTTTGCAACCCCATGAATTGCAGCACACCAGGCCTCCCTGTCCTTCATCAATTCACAGAGTTCACTCAAACTCACATCCATTGAGTCAGTGATGCCATCCAGCCATCTCATCCTCTGTCGTCCCCTTTTCCTCCTGCCCCCAATCCCTCCCAGCATCAGAGTCTTTTCCAATGAGTCAGCTCTTCGCATGAGGTGGCTAAAGTACTGGAGTTTCAGCTTTAGCATCATTCATTCCAAAGAATACCCAGGGCTGATCTCCTTTAGAATGGACTTGTTGGATCTCCTTGCAGTCCAAGGGACTCTCAGGAGTCTTTTCCAACACCACAGTTCAAAAGCATCAATTCTTCGGCGCTCAGCTTTCTTCACAGTCCAACTCTCACATCCATACATGACTATTGGAAAAACCATAGCCTTGACTAGACGGACCTTTGTTGGCAAAGTAATGTCTCTGCTTTTCAATACGCTATCTAGGTAGGTTATAACTTTCCTTCCAAGGAGTAAGCATCTTTTAATTTCATGGCTGCAGTCACCATCCGCAGTGATTTTGGAGTCCAAGAAAATAAAGTCTGCCACTGTTTCCACTGTTTCCCATCTATTTCCCATGAAGTGATGGGACCAGATGCCATGATCTTTGTTTTCTGAATGCTGTGCTTTAAGCTTTTTACTTGTGTTGTAGAGAAGCACATTTAGATAAAAAAAACAGGCTCCCCATATTCATGATATTTTCCTGATGTGAAAGAAGTCATAACCATAACAAACATGTATATGGCACTTTACAGCTTATAAGTGCTTTACAGCTTACAAATACATGTAATTTCATTGCCATAACAGTCTTGTGAAATACTTGACTATTCTCATTTTGTATATGAGAACTCTGAGACTAATGTAAAATAACTGTCCAAGATTATATGATTGGCAAAGAGTAGAAGCAAGACATCATTCCAGGGCCCCAGTTCCTTGCCCAATGAAACATAGTGTAGCAGTGAAGCTCTTGAGCAGGCAAAACCACCAAGTATTTTCATTTGACAAGTCAAACATTTCATATATAAACTGAAAAGGGCATTTAGATTGCACTCAAAGAAAGGATTTAGTTCAGGAAACAACTTATTTTTCAAATAGCTTTGGATAGTTTAATAAAATATTGATTTTACTAATATCAATAATAACACTTTACAGCTTGATTCTTTATTTTGTGCTTTTTGCACTTTCAAATATTGATTTAATTTTTAAATTGTCCCACTATAGTATATTTATCATCCTAAAGGGGGAAACACGCAAGGTGACCAGTTATCAGAGTGGCCAGAAAAGGTTGCAGAGTTGAAAGCTGTGGAATTTACAATTTAGCTCTCTTCATTGCCTCTTATTCTATTAAAATACAAAAAGAAAAGTTACACATTTCCAAATTAAATATTAGCATAAAGATAGACTTTTCAAATGTAGACTTTTCTCTTGTTCTTCAAGATTTCTTGGTATACTTTTGGATGCATGATCTGATCAAAGATTAAAAATTGTTACTGGCTCTTATTTCTATTCAGTATCTTTATTTGTAATAGATGATTTCTCCAACTTTTTAATATCCCCTAAGAGTTTTGTGTTTGGATGATTTCCAAATAATTTAATCTGTCAAGCAGATTTTTTGGTAAACAGAAATCCGGTCTGTGAGATTTATTTTGTCTGTCAGCTCATTTATCTTTGGATTTTTCCAAACATAAATTTATTCCATTTATCTTTGGAAGTATAAGCATGGTAGATATCATGAATATTTCTTGTTCTCATATATGACTAACCACACGCATTCAATACCCTTTACTGTCAACCTGCTATGTGCCCAGTACTGCAAAAATAAAGACAGAGTCCCATGGAACTCACACCATATTAATAAATAGAGAAACTAACACACAGAAAAATTATTAAAATGTAATGAAATAAAATAAGAACTATAGAACATACTAGAACAATGTACACATACTCTGGATGTTATAAAAGTATGATTTTTGCCTCTGTGAATAAGCTTCACAGAAGAAGAATCTTCTGAATCGGAACTAAAAGGTTTTACGAAAAGGTTTTCATAAGGAAAGGGATGGGAAGGTTTATACACATATATTACTTTGTCCCTTGCCTTATGAATAGATATTTTTCCTCAATGAATAGTCTGGAGCCATCTGGTATCAGTCAATCTGACTGTAACATTAAAAACATCTTTAGATTTCATAGCCAATTCATCATTCTTTTGTACAGTCTTCATTCTCTTTAAATTCACTAAACTGTCTATCATTTTCTACTGTGCCTGCGATTGAGCGGACTGAAAAGAATTTATTGTTGATCAATACATGTTAAGCTTAACCATTAACTTCTTGATTCATTTACAACTGCATTTGTAGTGTCAGGATGCCCAGCTCCAAGGGATGCCATTCACATGAACACTATCTATGGGCTGGGCAGTCTTCTGCACATCTCTCTGATCTGAAGCATTTATCTCCATCTTCCTTGTATGCAGTACTATTCTAACTACTGTATTTTCCTTTCCAGATGAACTATACATACAGCAGAATTTTAAGAAAACAAAAATTGCAGCCGATTATTTATACCAGCTACTTCTCTAGCTAGTTTGGTTAAACCAGATAATTTGGTCAAAATTTTTTAAAACAATAGTAATGACTTTCTAAAATATTGTATCATCATTTGGCCTAATCTCTTATTGGCATTGATGGAACATGTATCACTGGACAATGTAATCTCCATTGCACAGTGGATATTGATAGTTTCTACTCAATTGGTATATACCAGATTTATTCAGAAATCATACCAGCTTTGAGATTCCTGATCAACTCTGCTGAGTATTCTCAACCATTAACTGAATTTTGAAAAGGAATCTCATATATCTCTAACTTCTTTATTGATGGCCTATCAGGTCATAAATGGTCTACTGTCTAGAATTCTGAATGGCATCTACCTTACTTGTTCTTTGCTAACAAACATTTCAGGTTATTTTAACCATAGCTGTTTTTTATTACATATTTGAAATAAATGGATAATAGAATAATACTCAGATGCTTCCTCTGAACAAACTTGCTTCATTTTCTAAAGTTTTATTTTAAATTCCATGGATAGAAGAACCTGGCAGGCTACACAGTCCATGGAGCCCCAGTAAGTTGGATACAACTGAGTGACTGAACACATAGACTCTTCCATGCCTCTCAGTTCACTTCACTCACCCAGTTGTGTCTGACTCTTTGCAACCCCATGGACTGCAGCACATCAGGCATCCCTGTCCATCGCCAACTCCCAGAGCTTACTCAAACTCATATCCATCAAGCTGATGATGCCTTCCAAACATCCCATCCTCTGTCATCCCCTTCTCCTCCTGCCCTCAATCTTTCCCAGCATCAGGGTCTTTTTCAATGAATCAGTTCTTCGCCTCAAATGGGCAAAGTATTGGAGTTTCATCTTCAGCATCAGTCCTGCCAAAGAACATTCAGGACTGATTCCTTTAGGACTCACTGGTTTGATTTCTTTGCTGTCCAAGGGACTTTCCAGAGTCTTCTCCAACATCACGGTTCAAAAGCACCAATTCTTTGGTGCTCAGCTTTCTTTATAGTCCAACTCTTGCATTCATACGTGACTACTGGAAAAACCATAGCTTTGACTAATGGACCTTTGTTGGCAAAATAATGTCTCTGCTTTTTAATATGCTTTCTAGGCTGGTCATAGCTTTTATTCCAAGGAGCAAGTGTTTTTTAATTTCATGGCTGCAGTCACCATCTGCAGTGATTCTGGAGCCCAAGAAAATAAAGTCTGTCACTGGTTCCATTGTTTCCCCATCTATTTGCCACGAAGTGATGGGACCAGATGCTATGATCTTGGCTTTTTGAATGTTGAGTTTTAAGCCAGCTTTTCCACTCTCTTTCACTTTCATCAAGAGGCTCTTTAGTGCCTCTTCACTTTCTCCCATAAGAGTGGTGTTATCTGCATCTGAGGTTATTGTTATTCCTCCCAGCAATCTCCACACCTCTCAGTAAATGCCAAACTCACCTCAGTAGCCTTTTCTTTTCAGATGTTTCTCTAATGGTAAATGGACTTACACTAAGTCTGTTACCTAATAATAACAAAAGCTAATTAACTCTTTTTGAGCAATCAATATATACTGTCCCAAACACATAAGCATATTATCTCATTTAATCATTATTGTGACAATCAAAAATGATGGAATGATCTCTGTTCATTTCAAGGCAAACCATTCAATATCACGGATATCCAAGTTTATGCCTCGACCAGTAACATTGAAGAAGCTGAAGTTGCAAAGTTCTATGAAGACCTACAAGACCTTTTAGAAATAACACCAAAAAAAGATGTCCTTTTCATTATAGGGGACTAGAATGCCAAAGCAGGAAGTCAAGAAACACCCAGAGTAACAGGCAAATTTGGCCTTGGAGTACAGAATAAGTACAGCAGGGCAAAGGCTAAGAAAATGCACTGGTCATAGCAAATATCCTCTTCCAACAACACAAGAGAAGACTCTACACATGGACATCACCAGATGGTCAACACTGAAATCAGATGGATTATATTCTTTGCAGCCAAAGATGGAGAAGCTCTATACAGTCAGCAAAAATAAGACCGGGAGCTGACTGTGGCTCAGATTATAAAATCCTTATTACCAAATTCAAACTTAAATTGAAGAAAGTGGGGAAAACCACTAGACCATTCAGGTATGACCTAAATCAAATCCCTTGTAATTATACAGTGGAAGTGAGAAATAGATTTAAGGGACTAGCTCTGATAAGACAGAGGGTTCGTGACATTGTACAGGAGATAGGAATCAAGACCATCCTCAAGAAAAATTCAAAAAAGCAAAATGGCTGTCTGAGGAGGCCTTACAAATAGCTGTGAAAAGAAGAGAAGCAAAATGCAAACAAGAAAAGGAAAGATATACCCATTTGAATACAGAGTTCCAAACAATAGCAAGGAGAGATAAGAAAGGCTTCCTCAGTGATCAATGCAAAGAAATAGCAGAAAACAACAGAATGGGAAAGACCAGAGATCTCTTCAAAAAAATGAGAGATACCAAAGGAACATTTCATGCAAAGATGGGCTCAATAAAGGACAGAAATGGTGTGGACCCAACAGAAGCAGAAGATATTAAGAAGAGGTGGCAAGAATACACAGGAAAAAATGTACAAAAAAGATATTCATGACCCAGATAATCACGATAGTGTGATCACTCACCTAGAGCCAGACATCCTGGAATGTGAAGTCAAGTGGGCCTTAGGAAGCATCACTACGAACAAAGCTAGCAGAGGCAAGGGAATACCAGTTGTGCTATTTCAAATCCTAAAAGATGATGCTGTGAAAGTGCTGCACTCAAAATGCCAGCAAATTTGGAAAACTCAGCAGGGGCCATAGGACTGGAAAAGGTCAGTATTCATTCCAATCCCATAGAAAAGCAATGCCAAAGAATGAGTGGCTTAAAGCTCAACTTTTTCAGAAAACTAAGATCATGGCATCCAGTCCCATCATTTCATGGCAAATAGATGGGGAAACAGTGGAAACAGAGATTGACTTTATTTTGGGGGGCTCCAAAATCACTGCAGATGCTGACTGCAGCCATGAAATTAAAAGACGCTTACTCCTTGGAAGGAAAGTTATGACCAACCTAGATAGCATATTAAAAAGCAGAGACATTACTTTGTCAACAAAGGTCCATCCAGTCAAGGCTATGGTTTTTCCAATAGTCATGTATGGATGTGAGAGTTGTACTATAAAGAAAGCTGAGTGCTGAAGAATTGATGTTTTTGAACTGTGTATTGGAGAAGACTCCTGAGAGTCCCTTGGACTGCAAGGAGATCTAACCAGTCCATCCTAAAGGAGATCAGTCCTGGGTGTTCATTGGTAGGACTGATGTTGAAGCTGAAGTTCCAATACTTTGGCCACCTGATGTGAAGAGATGACTCATTTGAAAAGACCCTGATGCTGGGAAAGATTGAGGGCAGGGGGAGAAGGGGATGACAAAGGATGAGATGGTTGGATGGCATCGCCAACTCAATGGACACAAGTTTAGGTAAACTCTGGGAGTTGGTGATGGACAGGGAGGCCTGGCGTGCTGTGGGTTCATGGGGTTGCAAAGAGTCAGACGTGACTGAGCAACTTAACTGAATTGAAATGAATCATCATTGCAATTCTATGAGGCAAGTACTGTCAATAGTCCATTTTACAAATGAGTAAATTTACACTGAGGCACAAAGAGGCCAAGTGACAGCTTGAGGTTGCACAACCAATAAGTAGTAAAGAGTGTATTAAAAGTCAGATTTTTTGAGAGATGACTGATACTCTGCAAGGAAAAAACGTGCTAGTCTTATAAAACAATGAGAAAATTAAAGTTTTCCTTCTTCCATATGAGGATCATATTGGAATTTTTCCTAAAAGATTATTTTAGAAAGAAGGAAATGCACCATAAAATTATTCATGCTAAATTTTGGAGAAAAAAATTCCCCCAGGCAGTGACCTTTATTACTAAGAGTGGATTTGGAAGCCAATTTTTATAGCTCTGTTAAAAACTGCTAAACCCAGGCAGTTATATAATAGAAATGCTGACATGACCTTAATTCCAGAGGTACAAAGGGTATAATTGAATTTAAGAACAATGTATCTCCTCCATTAAGTCATTAAATAGATAGTAATAATCTGACACATTTGGTAAGTACTACATGAAAGTGGTTAACAATGGTATGCAAATAAAATGAGCTTGCGCTATTAGCTACTGTATTTTGCTTGTGTTTGCCAAATATTATATTAAATTACAATATAGTCATTTAGAAAATATTATGGCAATATATTTTAAATGTTCCAGAACCTGATGCCAACATAGAGAAAAGAAATGTTAGATTATTCAGGAGATTGCCAAGTGCCTATGTGCAATTTAGATAAGTTATATTTACTATTCACAGAATTAAACTGAAGCAGAACTACATTCTTTTGACCCAAACTTCCAGAGTTGCCCCGGTGGTGTAGTGCACCTGGTTCAAGAGCATATATAAGGATGCCAACTAAATGCCAAAACGAGAACATTCCTCCACACAGATGCATATTTGGCTTTTTTGAGAAAAAAAAATCTAGATGTTTGGTATCATGCAACTAAATGCATAAATCCAAGTGAAATCATAAGTTAAACGCACATTCAGGGAATATAATCAATGCAGACAGTCACTTGGGCTCTTTCTAGCATAAGCAAAATTAAGCCGAAACCCCATTCTTCTTTAATAAAAGCAGAGCTGGAGACCTGGATTTTCAGTTTATATTGGTAAAAATCTTCATTTAATCTGACTGTTTCTAGGACCAATAATGAAGTGTACTAATCATTGCAGCGCAACAGAGAATCTAGGAGTGCAAAACATAATTATTTTAAATACATAGGACTTCCCTGGTGGCTCAGATGGTAAAGCGTCTGCCTACGAGGTGGGAGGCCCGAGTTCAGTTCTTGGGTCGGGAAGATCTCCTGGAGAATGAAATGGCAACCCACTCCAGTATTCTTGCCTGGAAAATCCCATGGACAGAGGAACCTGGTAGGCTACAGTCCATGGGGTCACAAAGAGTCGGACATGACTGAGCGACTTCACTTCACACTTCTGTGTTTTATTTCCTTACCAAAATGCTAATATGGCAAATAACAGTTAATAAATAAGACTATATCTAATAGATTTTCCAGGTAAACAGTTGGTCACAATAACTGCAAATGTTTTCAAATGTCTTATTTTAGGTTTCTATAGGGCAGCAAGCCACAAAAACACATATGGATATATGTGTTAATGTAGGAGATATATGGGCTTCCCTGGTGGCTTAGACAGTAAAGAATCTACCTGCAGTGCAGGAGACCTGGGTTCGATCCCTGGGTTGGGAAGATCCCCTGGAGGAGGGCATGGCAATCCACTCCAGTATTCTTACCTGGAGAATCCCCATGGACAGAGGAGCCTGGCAGGCTACAGCATGGGCTCGCAAAGAGTTGGACATGACTGAATGACTAAGCACACACACAAGAAATATACAATACAGTATGTGAAAATTGAAAATGTCAGAAATCACTGCCATAGTAAAACAGATATTTTTTTAAAAATCAAGGATTTAAATTGTGTACATTGCATATAACTGACTCACTATGATAGATGATCACAAAAATGGCTCCAAGTTTCCCAACTTCTTACAATGTATCTATATAGCTCCTCCCATTACAATGTAACATTTATTTGTCCCACACTCTTACTCCTTGAATTAGGCTGTCTTGCAACTTGCTTTGGCCTCTACAATGTGGTGGCAATGATTAGGTGCCATATTTAGCTGATCTTAAGTGGTATTATGCATGCCCCTTGACTTGCTCTCTTCCTTTGCCGTGAGAACAATTCTGGCCTGGCCTGCTAAATAACAAGAGGCCATGGGAAAGAGAGCCAAACTGTTCCAGCTGGGGCCATACTAGACCAGCCAGCCTCCTGCTGACACACCAGCTGATCACAGATACACAAGCAAGCCCAAGAACAGCTGAACCTGGCACAGAAAAGCAGCTCCCATTCAGCTGATTTGTAGTCTGATGAGAAACAATACAGTAAATGGTTGTTTTAAGCCAATACGTTTTGAGGTGGTTTCTTATGCAGCAATAGATAACTTCATACAATTATCATCAGACAATATTTTTATAGCAAAACAATACAAATACCATGGTCATCTCCAAATATTAATGATCCTTGAATTTATATACATGTAATACTTTTAATGCACTGTCACAGACTTGGGTCATGCTACAAGTAAGACAAATACAATAATTCTCATAAGACTATTGACCTAGAAAAATCATGTGGCCAGGTATTAAGGAAAGGAGTGAGGGCAACATAGACAAAAGAGTAGAATCGAGTCCTTTCCTCTATAAGTCCACATCAATTCCCAATAATCTTTATGATCTAAACTGGCTTCATCGTGATTTTTGACTTAAGGATTAAAAATATCAGCAGTCTGGTACCCCAGCTAATATGGTAAGTTCTATCTTCACCATTAGGAGAACTAGGATATCACTGACTCCAACAAACCCACTAAAACGAAAAATGAGAAGATGCAAAAATACCTACAAATAATTTAACATTAACTGTTGCTGTTTTTGTCTTAGGCTTCTGTGTGCCTACCCTTCATTCAGAAGAAAAAGGAGCAAGAGGAAAATTCACCTCTCTTACTTTGGTGTCAACCTTTAGACTACTTAATAAACCAGTTAAATTAAAGATTCAGAATGTACCAATCTTTACACTGAGATAACCACTGAGCAATCAATGATAATTAAAAAAATCAATTGGTCTTCTGTAGTAATTAAATTTGTCCACTTAGATATAATTGATATTGTTCACAACTAATTATCCAAGTAAAGGCTCTGAGGGACTTTTAGAGACTAAAGGATTGAGCCAAAGATTCTTCCTAATTTGAAATTGGACTGAATGCCATGTTTTCTCAAAAACTGATTAAGTCTTCCCTAGAAACACAGTATTGAACAAACTCAAATACAGTCAGGAAATCAGTATTTCATTAGGAGCAGTTTAGCATACTCTCTAGTACTCCCTGTGTGACCATGGGCTAATCACTTAACCCCTGTGGTTTAGGGTCCTCATTTTCAAAACCCAGATAACAACAGTACCTACCTCATGGAGTTGTTGTAAGTATTAAATTATGAGTAGTAAAATGTTTAGAATAGTAAGCACTGTGTTGGTATCATTTTTAATATTGTCATGTGGGACTTTTTTTTTTTTAGAAAGAATGGTAAGAAAGCCGCCAAGCATAAGTTTATTCCATCATTTTATTCTCGCATGCACCTAGTTCCTATAGACATTTTACATTCAAGGGTTACTACTGCCCTTTCCCACATTACAAGATACGTTGTTTCTCATATTAAAAGATAAGTTGTTCTTTTGGGGATAAAAGATAGCTAAAATAGGGTAATAGGAAGTTCACATTTGCTGTGTGGCATATCTGATTACAAGTTATTAAGCCAACCTTCCTTTCCCTCTTCTAAGCAATTCATTTCTTAGCACCAGAGGGGAGGAATAATAATAAAACATGGATGATCTTATCACTGATGCTTAGCATTTGTATATTCACTTAAAAAGGTGGCAGAGCAATTTACTGCAGCCCTCAGGCAGCCTAAATGACATGTTAGCAAGTTATATAGATATGCTATTACCTATTTATTCTGATATTCAATGCAAAAATGTCAGGAGATCCCTACTTAAGTACATTAAATTACTGACTCCTAGGGCAGGAGAGTACAGTAGAAGCCATTAGCTATTGAACCCAGCCTCCAGATAAGAATCTATGGCCCATATAGATGCAAACCTTTCCAAGTTCTAGAGAAAGCTATTAAACTCTCTTCTATATTCTGATCCTCATGCTTCCAGGAAATTCTTTTTAAGGTACTCTGGCTTCAGCTTAAGTACATGTACATTTGTCCTGTCATCTGATGGAATGAAAACAGCTGGTGAGTCTTCTGACCCATTGGCATTTTCTTGAATTCTCTCCTTCATCCCAGACCTGTATTTCTAGTACCAGCAAGACAGTTTTATCTGAATGCCATCCATTTATCCTATAACCTGTCTTCTCACCTGAGATTACATTTAAAATTCCCTGTGCATTCTGATTCTGAAAATGCAGGAATCATGACTTGAGCTGTCCAGATATGCTTTCTCCAAACTTTTGCAATAGCTATCAGTCAAATAAGGGTTAAGGAAAAAGAATACCCGCAAGCTTAGACCCTTCTCTATTGTTAGTGCCAACAGTGGGTTAAACTCTCTGGCCAAGGATCAGAACTTGAGCCAGAAGTCCAGCAACAACGGATCTTAACAGCACAGTTCATGGCACCTTGGAGCCCGTAAGTAAATGTAGAATTGAAAGCAAGTAGATGTGAGTGAGATACAATAAAAAGCTCTTGGGCTTCTAAACATATTTCTTGATTAAGGAATTCTGGCATTAAACAGTTGGAAACAACCTGACGTTTCATGTAAGGAAAAACCAGAATTTGATTTTTTATATTAAGGAAGCTTTATAAAGCATCAGTTTCAGATGGCAGACTGAGCACATCTATCTACCTCCATTTCTTTCCGCTGTCATTAAAATTCCTATTTATTAATACACATTGGACTAGAAAACAAAGGATCCAGCACCAGAGCACAAAGTTCCAAGAAATGTTAGAGGAAAAAAGTAGGACCAATAGAGAAAACAGAACAGGGAACTCTATAGGTCAAACCACCAAAAGGTAAGAAAAATCCTCTCCTTGGAAGCCCTGAAGCAGGCCTGATTTGGGAATCAAGATTAAGCCTTGAGACACCAATCAAGGCTATTAATTTACAAACTTCATTCAGAACAAACAAGGCAGGGTGGATTTATCCGTTTCCTATTTCCCCACTTTCAGCTAAACGTAAGACATAAAGCTAGAATCTGTTGTTTTTTGTTTTTTTTTTTTTTTTTTTCAAAAAGAAAAACCCAAACTTTTAAGAGCTCATTAACGCTTTCAAAAAGTAGAAAGATAATTCAGACAACAAAAAACATTTTGAACAATTCTAATTAGAAGATAGTAATGTAACTATAGGTTTTCCCAGGTGGCAATAGTGGTAAAGAACCCACCTATCAGTGCAGGAGATGTAACAGACGTGGGTTTGATCCCTGGGTCAGGAAGATCCTCTGGAGGAGGGCATGGCAACCCACTCCAGTATTCTTGCCTTGAGAATCCCATGGACAGAGAAGCCTGGTAGGCTGCAGTCCATAGGATAACAAAGAGTCAGACACGACTGAAGTGACTTAGCACACACATGCACAATGCAAGTCTATACACGTGACAGAATTGCATATAGCTACACACATATATGCAATCATATATCTGGTGAAATTTGAGTAAGCTCTATGGATTGTACTGATGTCAGCTTTTTGGTTTTGATATTGAAAGGGATCAGAACTTGCCACCTCAAAATATGCCAATTTGGCATATTGATTATTTTGATCTGAAGGCACTTGAGAAACAGCAGATGCAGGAAGGGCACTCTGACTTGCCCCTTTCTGCCTAAAATCAAGTTTAAACTTTCCCATGAGAAAGGTGCCCTCCCTGTACGAGGAAGAGAACACCCTATCAACGGAGATGAGGACCTGACCTGCACAAACAAACCTACCAAGATAACTTTATCTCCCACTTGTCTCCCCATATATTTCTAGTCACTTTCCCCCAATCTATCAACCCCAGAAGCTTAATCCCCTTTTCTTTTGCTAGTTTTTCATAAGTTAATCATTATTTGTTAAAATGATATATAATTGCTCAGTTACATCACTTTCTTTGAGTTCTCATTTCTTTTTATTGAGTTTATTAAACAAGAACTGCCTGCTATGAAAAAAAGGAGTAATAATAATAACAGAGTGCTAGAAAATCAGAACTGTGATTTTTTGAAACTTAAAAATTCAAGTTCTAAAAATAACTAACATGAAATAAAAATGAATTGGGCATTAACAAAAAGACACTATGAAGAACAAACTGGACAGTACTAAAAATCAGACAAATAATAAGGACGGTAAATGTAATGAAATTTTCTATTATGTAAAATAGAAAAACAAAGACACAGAAGATATGAAACAAAACGGAGAGCCAGTTGACATATGGGGAGAGGATCCAGGAATTTCAACATCTTTAGGCCCAGAGACAGGATTGAGGGAGCAGAGTGCAGGCAGAGAAGGAAAAAAGAAGAGGAGAAAACTTTTCTGAGTTCAAGAAAAATATGAGTCTTGGGATAAAGATACCTACTGAAATAACCGGATAAACATATGAGAAAAAAATAAAATGGATCCACTCCTCACACAAAGGCAAAATCCAAACAGATCAGATTTAAATGTAAAAAGTAAAACTATACAAGTACTAGATGAAACTATAAATTCCTCTGCAACCAGGAACGAGGGAAATTTTTCTTAACTATGACCCCAAACTTAGAAACATTAAAAGAAAAGATTAAGAAACTTGATTACATACAAATTTTAAATAATGTGTTGCTTGTATTTTTGCGAGGCAAGAGTGTTGTTTTTTGTTATGGCCAAAAAAATATATCACAAACAAAGTAAGGCCAAATGATGCATTAAGAAAAAAATCTCCAACTTATATCACAGACAAATCATAAAAAGTCTACAACTTATATTACACAGAGCTAAAGTTTATAGTGTATAAAGAGTTTCTAAAACTATTTTTTTGAGAAGATACACACCAATGATCATATTTTTTTTAAAAAAAAGCACTAGAGACAGGAACATAAATCTTACAGGAAATAAAATGCAAACCACTTTTAAACATATAAGGGGATGGTCAAAGCACTTACTATAAAACAAATGCAAATTAAAACCTCAGTGAGATACCATTTCTCACCTTTGCTTTTGGCAAAAATCCAGATGAAAATCCAAATGTGTGACATGTCTTGGAAAGGTAGCCGTATATACTGTTAGCTGGAAAACAAAATGGTACTACCCTCTTCAGGGAGAAATCTGACAATAACTAGCAAAAATACATATATACACTTACCCTTTAACCCAGTAATCTCATTTCTGTTAATTTATCCCAAATATACACTCTCCAATATACAAAAAAAACTGATGTATGCACAAGGCTATTCATTGCACCATTATTTGTAACAGCAAAAGATTGCAAACAAGCCAAATGTCCACCAATGGACGGATTACATAAAGCAAACATCCACACAACAGAGTACTAGGCAGCTGCAAAAAGGAGTGAAGACTGTCTCTACGTACTATTATAGAAGGATCTCCAAACTACAATATTAGGTGAAAAAAAGCAAAGTAAAAAAAAAAAATTATTTAATAAAGAAAGTGAAAGTGAAGTGGCTCAGTCGTGTCCCACTCTTTGTGACCCCATGGACTGCAGCCCGCCAGGCTCACCCATCCATGGGATTTTCCAGGCAAGAGTACTGGAGTGGGTTGCCAGAGGGAGGATACAAATATATTTTGTATTTGCTTAATTAAAAATAAAAAAAGGAAGTATAAACTATGAAGAAATGCTTATTTATCGGGGGAAGAGCATGGGTAGAAGCTAAATTTCTCCAAATACATATTGTTTAACAGATTTGATTTTGGAATCATGGGAAAGTTTTCTATAAAAAAAAGTCATATCAAAAATATTAAAGGTATTTCTATCACTTAAAAGCAAAATTATATAAATGAACCCAACTGTATATCAAATCCGTGACTTAACAATGCAGAGAAAATATATTTCAAATGACTTTAAAACATAGTCATTTGACTGTGTATCCCTGGTGAGATCAGACCTAGTGGTGAAGGGAAAAAATGTCCTCAACTTTTCTTAGCAATCACATTATTAGTATCATAATTCAGGAACCATACAGAGAGAAGGACAAAGTGAGTAAGTAATCATATTAAAGTCTGAAGAACAAGGATTTCTGAGCAAGAGAAAAGAGATACTAACATAAAATCAAAGAGGTTTCATAGAGCCCTGGAATCCTAAATTCAAGCTAGAAATACTAGTGAAGAATTCATGATGCATTTCTCTTTTTAGGAATGTGTGTATCTTCTAGCTCTCACCACTAGAAGGACTAAGCAATAACCAATCCAGTAGCAGTGAGCATCTGCAACCAGGTTCTGGCCTCTAAATATGACTCTTCCTTAAAGGAGCCAGGACTCCACAGAGGAAACAGGCAATCACAGGTCTGGGACAGGAACTGTACCAGTTGAGCCTGGATATTCTGTCATCAAGAAAGCAAGGAGGTTATCAAAAACTATGTGGGGTCATGTCAAAGGGTTCATGAGCTAACTTGAGGGAAATCAACAGAAATGATTATGGCAGTGGACTGCAAACACATCAAATGTGTTATGTTAAAATCCATGCATTTATGATGTGATTCATGGGGTCGCAAAGAGTCGGACACAACTGAGCGACTGAACTGAACTGATGATGTTAAAAAAAATCTTATTGGTAACTTTTGGAGAATGCTAAGGAGCCAGCTCATAATTCTAAAATCTGGCAAATAAACAGAAAGAACCAAGCAGTTAACCTGCCTTTTTGTGTTGGATAATTCAGAGCACCACCTAAATCCCCCTCTTCAGGACTAAGACACTCATTCAAGTGCCAGGAGCATTCCCAGGAACTATCTTTGAATAAAAGGAGCTATCTTACCCAAGCTTATATCCTCAACCCTGGGGCAGCCCACAAAAAATGATAAGTCAATGCAAGGATGGGAATGGGTACAAAGGTACAGCCTCCACTTTCAAGGGCTACCCCAGCTTCAAAGCTCCCTGTGGGACTGACTGAGTGAATCCTCCATCAGAGCCCAACTCCTCCCCCAGCCGGTCCCTGCTTCCCTCACTGGGTGTTATTCCCTAGTGCTCTGCTTTTTAAGCCTCTGACATGCAAACTTCATCTCAGTCTGTTTCCCAGGAAACAAACCTAAGATATTTCCCATAAAAAACACAACTCGGGGTAACGAAGTAGCTGATGAGGTGATTCAAAGAAAAGTGAGACAACTGGGTATTATGTGTCTCCTGAAAGAAGTATACACCACCGTCTATGAAGTATTCTTACAAATTTAACATAAATTAAACTGAAAGTCTGGATTCAACTATCAGTTTACAGGAAATGCAGAGACAGAGGGTCATGTTAAATGTATACCATAGGGATACAACAAAAAACTCAGTGTAGGAGACTCAACTGAACAACCAGCTTTCTTCAATAAACAGCTTGCAAGGGGAGAAAAAAGGAAGGAGAAAAGTATCAACAAATTAGAACCAAGGGATTTAATTTGGTCTGGTTTCTGATTTAAAAAAACAACTATAAAAAATTTATGAAACATTATTATTAGGCTACTTTGAACTCTCATTAGATACTGGATACTATATTAAAGACGTGCCAGGGTTTTTTAGGTATGATTATGATATTGTTGTGAATATTTTTTAAAAGATCTTTATCTTCTTAGAGATATATACTGAAATTTCTCTCATTTGAAAAGATGCTGGGAAAGATTGAGGGCAGGAGGAGAAGGGGACGAGAGAGGATGAGATGGTTGGATGGCATCACCAACTCAATGGACATGGGTTTGGGTAGACTTTGGCAGTTGGTGATGGACAGGGAGGCCTGGTGTGTTACGGTTCGTGGGGTCGCAAAGAGTTGGACACGACTGAGTGACTGAACTGAACTGAACTGAACTGAAATTTCAATTTGAAATTTCAATATAATTTAATACAATATAAAATAATATAGGAAAACAATCCCACTGAGTGCTGAGCAGAATGAACAAAATGCAGTACCCTACCCAACATTTTTCACTGTGTAAAGTGGTGATTTCTTTTACTTGCCTTCAAATAATACATAGTGGTACTGAACTATAATATAACAAAAGGAACATAATGATAAAAATTCTTATTGACTTAAGGTTAAAACACAGATTCCCAAAAATACACAAAATAATTTAAAAGGTAAATTAATTCTAATCTCCTATATAAAAAGATGATTGAAAAACAATGGCTATTTTAAAGGCAAATGTAATTTTAAAGACACTAAATGAATTACAGAATGAATATTTCTACAGAACATTTTATTTTTTCACTACAGAATAATTAGAACAGAACTAAGGAAAAAGGAGAGGCCTTCAATTAAAGGATGCCTGATAAAAATACAGGATACCCAAATACACATGGATTTCAGATAAGCAACGAATATTTATTTTAGCATATGTCTCAAATAGGGCTTTCTTGGTGGCCCAGTGGTTAAGAACCCGTCTGCTAATTCAGGAGACCTCAGTTTGATCCCTGGGTTGAGAAGATCCCCTGGAGAAGGAAATGGCAACCCACTCCAGTATTCTTGTCTGGGAAATCCCATGGACAGAGAAGCCTGGCAGACTATAGTCCACAAGGTTGGAAAACAGTCAGACATGATTAAGAACTAAAACAAGTGTCTTGAATATTTTTATTTGCTATATCTGGCAAACCTACTTCTAATTCCTTACCTTTCTTTTTTTCTAACCTTATTGAGATATAATTGGCACTTAATGTTGTGTAAGTTTAATGTGTACAACATGATGATTTGCTACCCCTATATATTGTGAAATGTTTTCACTTATTTTTATAATTGATTTTTTTCTTTCTCACCACCGTTTGACTGCCTGTCTTAAAATGTTACCCATATGGTACTTCATTAAAGCAACCATTATTTAAAAGCTCTCAAGTTAAGAAGTCAAGGGAGATTTCTAGCACTATCACCTTGAAGATGACAGTTCTGGTACAGGTATTTAATTTTGAAATATCAGCAGAAAGATTATCCCCTAGAGAAAAAGGAATCTGGAAAGTGTTTTTGACAGATCCACCACAGTCTTACACCAGTAAATGCTGCCACTTACTTGGTTCTCTCTCCTCCTCCTGTTTCCTTTGCAATAACACACAAGCTGTATTAATCAACCAGATAATGGTGGTGGTGAGTGGGAGTTGATGAGGGCTCCACTGTACTGACTGTGCTGACTCTACCAGACATGGACTGAGGTGGGGAAAATGGTAACCAGAGCACAGTCCCTTAGTTATAACCACAGCCTTTTAAAGATGACCACATATATACACTACTACATATAAAAATAGATAACTAATGAGAACCTACTGTAGAGCACACGGAGTCTACTCTGTAACAGCCTAGATGGGAAAAGAATCTACAGAGTGGATATATGTATATGTATAACTGATTCACTTTGCTGTATACCTGCTAACACAGCATTGTGGATCAACTATACCCCCCCCCAAATTTTTTTTTTAATAAAATAAAGATGAGCCCATCTCTTCTGCGTCTCCACTACTATCAACTCATATTGTTTTCAAAAGACTTCTCCAGACTGTCCTTCACTACTCAGAAAAGCTCTGAAAGATAAAGAGGTTAAGCAACTGGCCAAAAGTCACACATCTGTGTGAACCTTGTAGTCCTGACTTTCATCCTGGGATTCTTCACAGCATAATCTGGATAAGGCTGGGTTTTGGTCAAGTTAGGGGTTCTTCCCAGGAGAATTCCTGTGACTTGATCACAGGTCCTGACCCAGCCTTGAACTCTTTTAAGTGAGGGGCTCACTATGCACTTATTCTCAGACTCTCAGCTCATTCAGTCCTCAACACATACTTAATGAACATTGGATTAACTGTGAGGAAACAATAGTGGACAATACAAAAAAGGTTCCTGCCTTCACTGAACTCACAGTTTAGGGGTGACTAGACAATTAGGTATGCAATAACAGTGAAATGTGAAGAGTACTCGACAGGAGAGTTGTCGGGACATGTACAAGAGTCTCCAACCTCTGTGTTGGGAGGCCTCCCTGAGAAAGGGATGCTTAAGCTGAGACAACAAGACTCATAAGACTAATACAAGTGATGGGGAAGAGGATGAGAGAGAACTGAAGAGTATTCCAAACAATGGGACTAGAAGTGCAAAGACTTGGAGGAAAGAGGAGATGATGTACGGGTGGAGTGAGAACAGGGCAGGACCAAAACATGGGGAGGCCTGAGCCAGGTCAATGATTTTATGTGGGGAGAACACTAGTGGCCTCTCAGCTACTCCTCTGTGGTCCTAAACATGGACACACTTTGACCCCAAACTTACAAAGCCTCTCAGCCACACACAAGATCTGCACTGAGCAGGACATGTCCTCCTTAGAAGTTGTTTAATGATCACCTATTGTGCAGCAAGCTCCTTGAGGAGGGGCTGGTCCTCTCTTCCCATTCTCTACCCCAAGAGGTTACGTTTCTTTTCAATTTTAAACACAGTTGAGGTTTCAGTAGAGTTCTACTAAAAATAATTTCTTCTATCTTGGTACATTTATATGTTTCATTTTAGAACCCTTCCCAACTGGCTGGTTTTCCACAGTTCTGACGTTGTGAGAGAGACAGATGAAACTGAAGAATCAACAGGGGCCAAGAGTAGAGGGTTTTGTGCAGGGTGTGCAGTTCACATGAATTTCCTCCAGCATCACTCACTCAACTGGGCAGAGTCTTCAGGTCCAGGCACAAGAACACTACCTGCCTTGTGGCTGATATGGAAACAGCAACGTGGAATGGAACAGCAGGCCTCAAACCTCCCTGACCAGAAAATCAAGAAGGCTTTTTAAAATACAGATTCCTTGGTCCTATTCCTGACCTAATAAATCATCAGAATTTCTACAGATAGGATTTAGGAATATATACTTTCAAAATTCTCCTTGAGTGAATCTGGTATTAAACAGTTCTGGGACTCACTGGTCTTTATTGCAAAAAGCACAAATTTCAGAGCCAGTAAAACCTGATGTCAAACTCCAGCTCCAGCATTTATTAGCTGCTGGTAAGTTGGAAGAGGGTTAAAATAGATTCTTGGGAAATACAAGAAGGCAGTAAGCAGGGCTGCAGCTGAGGCTGGGACCAGAATTAACTTGGCATCCAGGGAAGGTAAGATAAGGTAAGGTAGGTCACATGATTAGATCACACGATCTTGGATGAGATGTTTTGCATCTCTGAGCTTCCAGTTTAAAAAGAAAAGAAAGAGGAGGAGGAAAAATAAATAATATAATTAAGCTCGTATTTTTAGAGGACTGAAAATGAAATCATGACTAGCAAGTACCTGACACAACACTGTGAATGGTAATAGTTACCTACTTTACCTTATCTTACTTTCCCAGGATGCCAAGCTAATTCTGGTCCAAGCCCCACCTGCAGCCCTGCTTATTGCCTTCCTGTATTTCCCAAGAACCTATTTTAACCCTCTTCCAACTTACCAGCAGCTTCTATGGGGAATGACATGAGATAGTGGCTGCTGCCTACTGAGAAAAAGGGCTGAAATTGAAGCCACAGGAAAAAATAAGAGTCTGTCTACACACTTTCCACCTCAGGCACAAACACTTTCCCAAAGAGTTTGCCATCCCTCCTGATGACTGGATCAAGTTGCTATATAATGACCAAGGTCTCTTCGACTCTTTCTTGGACACCAGGGTCAGTATACAAAACTAGATGTGAAGTGGTAGTGGCTATCTTGTGCCTCTCTGATGATGGGGACAATTACTTCCAGGCACCTCCAGTCATTATCAAGAAAAACTGCTATGCATGGAGATATTGGTTAAAATTTTCCTTTAACATAAATACTTGGACTGTTTAGCTCATGTCTATCAGAATTCAATTTTTTAAGCTCCTGTTATTTCATTTTACTCACAACATCCTTATGAATTAGGCTAAAGCAATTTTTTCTATTAAAAACAATGGTAGTATTAGTATGTGTCCATTAAACACAATTTGGAAAGTAGTGAAAATACTATAGGAAGAAGAAAATTAAATTCATCTCTAGTTACCATCTAAAGATAATAAAATTAACATTTTGATATATTTTATAATCATCTATTTTTTAAAACTGGCATAACTCAATATATATACTTTCTGAATCATGCTTTTTCTCTAGGCATTATATTGTGAATTTTTTGTACATTGTTAAAAATTTTCAAAACTGGCATTTTAATGTTGATAATATTGTAGCATATGATATTGCATAAATTTTTATTTCCCTGTTATTTCTATTTGGGCTTCCCTGGTGGCTCAGACAGTAAAATCATCTGCTTGCAATGCTGGAGACAGACCCTGGTTCAATCCCTGGGTTGGGAAGATCCCCTGGAGAAGGAAATGGCAGCCCACTGCAGTATTCTTGCCTGGACAATCCTATGAACAGAGAAGTGTGGAGGGGTGGCAAAGAGTTGGACATGACTGAGTGATTTGAGGGCACAGTGAGAGGACAGTGGCAAGTTACAGACATAAAGGAAATTTATGTTTTCTTACTTGTCTTCATATTGCCCAACTACAGTCATGATCTTGTGGCCACAAAGTGTGATATTCTATCAACAGTAATGGCAATAGATTATTGAGCCTCACTGATTTCTATCTTGATATTATTTTTCTCTATTTGTGTTGATTCATTTCCCCTCAACTCCCCCCCCGCCCCCACAACAAACTTAGATAAAGTAAAGCAATTTCTTTTGGCTCACCTAGCCAACCTTCAACTAACTTGTACACCTGAAACCAGGGTGGCAAAAAATGGTCTATTAAAAAGTATGTTAATTCCAAATCTCTTTAACTGTTTGTCACATCATGATGTTTTTCAGAATTAGGGGTCCTGACTTTATAAATCTGAAGGTGTTGATTATATACATATGGAATTTCAAAAGGACAAGGATGGAGAAGTATGTGGCCTTTAAAATGGCTTTAGTTGCAGTTCTACCCAAGACAGAAAAAAAAAAAAAATTAGCTTGGGAAAATTCTATCCAGCTTACAAAGTAGCTGGATGACACAGAACAAGTTATTTACCCTCTTAGAGACTCAATTTCTTTAACTATAAAATGAGAGGGTTGTATTAAATGGCCTCTAAGTTTCCTTGGAAGGAAAGTTATGACCAACCTAGATAGTATATTCAAAAGCAGAGACATTACTTTGTCAACAAAGGTTCGTCTAGTCAAGGTTATGGTTTTTCCACTTGTCATGTATAGATGTAAGAGTTGGACTGTGAAGAAAGCTGAGCAACAAAGAATTGATGCTTTTGAACTGTGGTGTTGGAGAAGACTCTTGAGAGTCCCTTGGACTGCAAGGAGATCCAACCAGTCTATCCTAAAGGAAATCAGTCCTGGGAGTTCATTGGAAGGACTGATGCTAAAGCTGAAACTCCAATACTTTGGCCACCTCATGTGAAGAGTTGACTCACTGGAAAAGACTCTGATGCTGGGAGGGATTGAGGGCAGGAGGAGAAGGGGATGACCCAGGATGAGATGGCTGGATGGCATCACTGACTCGATGGACATGAGTTTGGGTAAACTCTGGGAGTTGGTGATGGACAGGGAGGCCTGGCGTGCTATGATTCATGGGTTCATGACTGAGTGATTGAACTGAACTGAACTGAACTGAAGGTTCCTTTAAAAATCTAAGGTTTTTATGGCTGCCTATGATTTTATAAGCAGTTATGTCTAGAGCCATTTAACAGAGAAAACTGCAGAATGTGAAAACCTTTAGGACTTAACTAAGAAATAAAAAGATCATTCATCAGGAAACAGGGTCAAGTTAGACAGTGAAGAGTATTTGCCGGAGCAACTCTAACTAAAAAAGAAATTATTACAGAGTTAAACAGAGACCTATGCTGCAGGCCAAGGAGAAAGAAAAGAAACAAGATCTCCATTTTTTTTTTTCCTATTGTCCTGTTAGAGGAATCATATGATAAATCCTTAACTTTCTGGAACAAGGGGAAGAATGAAAAAAACACACACACACACATACAATACCTAATCGTAAGGTAGCAAGTTATAACTGCTACAGTTTCTTTCCTAGCGCTTTTTTTCTTTCCTAGGGAAAGTCTGAAACTTCCAATGCCAGCTCTCCATGGGTACTTTAGTGGCTACTCCCAGCATGTTAATTTTCCCTCCCTCTTCCTGTATCAGAAATCCTCTCCAAAATCCTACAAGTAGATTCTCTGCTGAAGCTGGTGTTAAAAGCTGGTGTCAAGCCCTCAAGTCCTATAAGTGATATTATGAGGAAGCAGGACATTCAACTCTGTTGTGAAACTAAATCATAACACATCAGACAAGAATATAAAACTATTTGGTCAGAGTGCTCAGTCCAAGGCTACAGTCAACTATTCCAGAGATTATCAATGCCCCCAGGAGGGACCACTTTATTCTTTATCTTCTTGCTAAAGAGGAAATTAAAAAAATACACAGTTTGACTTGGAAGTTTAACCATGAGAGAAACAAATCTCCTACTTAAATTCCCATGCTTTGAAATTGATCGAAACACAGGATATTGCAGGGGCAGGATAAGAAAAAAAGAATAACAGAATACTTGTAAAATCTCAGATCTGGCTAACCAGCTCTTCATTAAATAAAACTTGGCTATATTTCTAATAGTTATAGTAGTAAAATTTGAAAATGTGGGTTATGGGAATTCCCTGGCGGACCAATGGTTAGGACTCAGCACTTTCACTGCCAGAGCCCAGGGTTTAATCCCTCGTCTGGGAACTAAAGGCCCCACAAGCCTCATGGTGTAGCCAAAAAAAAAAAAAAAAAAAAATAGAAGGAAAAAAGAACATGAAAATGTGGGTTATAAAAATATACCATCAGTGAGTTTTCTATTATTTTCTTATGTTCAGAAAGACATGTCTCCTGAGAATCCAATTTGTTCCTGTACTTATGTTTCTGAAATCTGACTCAATTTCTTCTATGATATACATTTTTGCAAATCTCCTCTTCTTGTTAGACTATTTCGTTGAATACAAAGAATGTGCCAACAACTGTGAGGAAACAGCCAAAATCTGTCCATTTGTAACCTGCTTTTTTAAACCTAAACATCATTTCTCATTAGAAGTTTAGACATCCAGCATAAATCACTGAAATATAGGGCTTCTGTGAACAGTGAGTAGAGAAACCTCCACAGTGAAGATCTGATAGGGAGGAGAAGGGAGATTTTCCACATGACATACTGAGCAACTTCAGCTATCCTTGAGCTTTGGAAAAGTTTCTCGAACAGTTGTTTCCTCAGGAAACTTCACACTCTCCATATTATTGTGCTATTTTATCAAACAAACACCTGTGTGTGTGCTCAGTCACTAAGACATGTCCAACTCTTTGAGACCCCATGGACTGTAGCCCACCAGGTTCCTCTGTCCATGGATTTTCTAGGAATATTGGAATGGGCTGCCATTTCCTCCTCCAGGATATCTTCCCACCCCAGGGATTAAACGTGTGTCTCCAACAAACACTTGGATAGTGGTTATTATATGCCAGGCCTGATAGGTGCTTTACAAATATTAATCTTTGATTATTCAGAACAACCCTACAGAATAGGCAATATCATCATCATCACCATCACCATCCTTGCTTTAACTGAGGTAGAAATTGCAGCACAGAGAGGTTAAGTCATTTGCTCCAGGCCGACAGCTAAGGAGTACATAAGTCTTAAACACCACTCTCTGCTCCTCTCACAAGAGCTCATTATTTGAGGCAATGGTGGAAGCAGAAAGTTAGAAAAGGTCCTGGATGCCACAGCCCTTTAGCATGTCACTTCCTTAGTGAGGAAACACCACTTTAACTTCTAGAAACTTCATTTCTTTAATCTGGAGATTCTTCCTCAGGTCTGTGCCTCTCAGATGTTCTTAAAATAAAAGATATGATGAAGTAAACACCAAAGAAGAATTTTAAGAGTAATCGCTAGAATGACCTTGCATAAGAAACTGAGATTAGTGAGCAAAAGAAGAAAACAGCAAGATATTAATAGTTCCTACTGGACCTAATTAAAGCTCAACATTCAGAAAACAAACATCATGGCATCCAGTCCCATCACATCATGGCAAATAGATGGAGAAACAGTGGAAACAGTGGCTGACTTTATTTTTGGGGGCTCCAGAATCACTGCAGATGGTGATTGCAGCCATGAAATTAAAAGACACTTATTCCTTAGAAGAAAAGTTATGACCAACCTAGACAGCATATTAAAAAGCAGAGACACTACTTTGCCAGCAAAGGTCCATCTAGTCAAGGCTACAGTTTTTCCAATAGTCATGTACGGATGTGAGAGTTGGACTATAAAGAAAGCTGAGTGCCGAAGAATTGATGCTTTTGAACTGTAGTGTTGGAAAAGACTCTTGAGAATCCCTTGGACTGCAAGGAGATCCAACCAGTCCATCCTAAAGGAAATCAATCCTGAGTATTCACTGGAAGGACTGATGCTGAAGCTGAAACTCCAGTACTTTGGCCACCTGATGCAAAGAACTGACTCATCTGAAAAGACCCTAGTAGTGAAGTCACTCAGTCATGTCTGACTCTTTGCAACCCTATGGACTGCAGCCTACCAGGCTCCTCGGTCCAAGAGATTTTCCAGGCAAGAATATTGGAGTGGGTTGCCATTAGACCCTAATGCTGGGAAAGATTGAGGGCAGGAGGAGAAGGGTACAACAGAGGACAAGATGGTTGGCTGGCATCACCGACTCAATGGGCATGAGTCTGAGTAAACTCCAGGAGTTGGTGATGGACAGGGAGGCCAGGCGTGCTGCAGTCCATGGGGTCTCAAAGAGTTGGACACAACTGAATGACTAAACTGGTCTGAGCTGGACCTAAACTCTTAGTCACTTTTATCATTTGCCTAAAATTCAATAACATGATTTTTTGTTGCTGTATTTATGGGTTAATATGAATGATTTCTAAGAGAAAGTTTAAGAAAACAGATGGTATGATTCTTTACATAGAAAACCTTAAGGATGCCACCAGAAAATTTCCAGAGCTAATCAATGAATATAAGAAAGTCACAGGATATAAATTAATACACAGAAGTCTCTTGCATCCCTATACATTAACAATGAAAAATCAAAAAGAGGAATTAAGGAAACAATCGCATTCACCATTGCAACAACAATAATAAAATACTTAGGAATAAATTTATCTAAAGAAGCAAATGACCTGTATATAAAAAACTATAAAACACTAATGAAAGAAATCAAATATGACACAATAGAGAAATACCCAATGTTCTTGGATTGGAAGAAACAATATAGTGAAAATAATTATAATATACAAAGCAATCTATAGATTCAATGTAATTCCTATCAAACTGGTATTTTTCACAGAACTAGAACAAATAATTTCACAATTTTTATGGAAATACAAAAGACCCCAAACAGCCAAAGCAATCTTGATAAAGAAGAATGGAATTGGAAAAATCAACCTTCCCAACTTCAGACAATACTACAAAGCTACAGTCATTAAGACAGTATGGTACTGGCACAAAAACAAATACAGATCAATGGAACAAAACAGAAAGACCAGAGATAAATCCACACACCGCAGACACCTTATCTTTGACAAGGGAGGTAAAAATATACAATGGAGAAAAAGTCTCTTCAAAAAGTGGTGCTGAAAAAAAAAAAAAAAAGTGGTGCTGGCTGTTTAAAATAGCCAGGACATGGAAGCAACCTAGATATCCATCAGCAGATGAATGCATAAGAAAGCTGTGGTACATATACACAATGGAAAATTATTCAGCCATTTAAAAGAATACATTTGAATCAGTTCTAATGTGGTGGATGAAACTGGAGCCTATTATCCAGAGTGAAGTGAGCCAGAAAGAAAAACACCAATACAGTATACTAACGCATATATATGGAATTTAGAAAGATGGTAATGATAACCCTGTATGCAAGACAGAAAAAGAGACACGGATGTATAAAACAGTCTTTTGGACTCTGTGGGAGAGGGCAAGCACGGGATGATATGGGAGAATGGCACTGAAACATGTAAATTATCACATGTGAAACGAATCGCCAGTCCAGGTTCAATGCATGATACAGGATGCTCGGGGCTGGTGCACTGGAATGACCCAGAGGGGTGGGATGGGGAGGGAGGTTGAAGCGGGGTTCAGGATGGGGAACACATGTACATCCATGGCGGATTCATGTCAGTGTATAGCAAAACCAATACAATATTGTAAAGTTAAATAAATAAATAAATAAAACTGAAAATAAAATAAAATACTCAGACAAGGAAGTCCGAGTGCTGGGAAAACTGGTCAACTATGTGTAAAAAAATGAAATTAGAACACTGTCTAACACTATATACAAAAATAAACTCAAAATAAGTTAAAGGCCTAAATGTAAGACCAGAAACTATAAACCTCTTAGAGGAAAGTAGTAAGCAGAACACTCTGTTATAAATCACAGCAAGGTCCTCTATGACCCACCTCCCAGAGTAATGGAAATAACAAAAACAAACAAACGGGATCTATTTAAATTAAAAGCTTTTGCACAATGAAGGAAACTATAAGCAAGTTGAAAAGACAGCCCTCGGAATGGAGAAAATAATCCCAAATGAAACAACTGACAAAGAATTAATCTTCATAATATACAAGCAGCTCATGCAGCTCAAAACCAGAAAAATGAACAACCCAATCAAACAGCAGGCAGAAGATCTAAACAGACATTTCTCCAAAGCACTGCAGGAGGATTCTTCACCAGCTGAGCCACAAGAGAAGCCCAAGAATACTGGATTGGGTAGCCTATCCCTTCTCCAGTGGATCTTCCCAACCCAGGAATCAACCCGGGGTCTCCTGCATTGCAGGCAGATTCTTAACCAAATGCACTATTAGGAAAGCTCCAAAGAAGCCATACAGATGGCTAAAAAACACATGACAAAATGCTCGATATCACTCATTATTAGAGAAGTGCAAATCAAAACCACGATGAGCTATCACCTCACCCCAGTCAGAATGCCATCATCAAAACGTCTACAAACAATAAATGCTGGAGAGGGTATGGAGAAAAAGAACCCTCTTACATTGTTGGTGGGAATGCAAACTGATACAATCACTATGGAGAACAGTATGGAGATTCCTTTAAAAACTAGGAATAAAACTACCATAGGACCCAGCAATCCCACTACTGGGCATATACCCAGAGGAAACCAGAACTGAAACCTCAATATTCATTGCAGCACTATTTACAGTAGCTATGACATGGAAGCAACCTAGATGTCCCTGGGCAGATGAATGGACAAGGAAGTTGTGATATATATACATGGTGGAATATTACTCGGCTATAAACAGGAATGCATTTGAATCAGTTCTAATGAGGTGGATGAACCAAGAGCCTATTATACAGAGTGAAGTAAGTCAGAAAGAGAAAGACAAATATAATATATTAACACATATATAATGAATCTAGAAAGATGGTGCAAACAATCCTACATGCAGGGCAGCAAAGGAGACACAGATGTAAAGAACAGCCTTTTGGACTCAGTGGGAGAAGGAGAGGGTGGGACGATTTGAGAGAAAAGCACTGAGACACATACATTACCATAAGTAAAATAGATAACGAGTGGGAGTTTGATGTATGATGCAGGGTACCCAAAGCCAGTGCTCTGTGACAACCTGGAGGGACAGGGTGGGAAGGGAGGTGGGAGGAGGGTTTAGGATGAAGGGGACACTTGTTTACCTATGGCCGATCCATACTGATGTATGACAAAACCATTAAAATATTGTAATTATTCTCCAATTAAAATAAATTTTAAAAAAGAAAATATATGTTATTAGTTCCTATAAAATATATACTTTGGCCAAGGAGCTTAGAGAACAAGGTCTTTCAAGTACAACTAAGAAGCAGTACAAGGATGCTAATCTGAAGGATTGTTTGTCATAATAAAAACTTTAAAAGAGCCTATTCACCATCAGCTACAAAATGGTTAAATAAAAGAACATTTATGCAATAGGACACGAAGCAATCATTAATATTCATATGAAGAAACATGTAACATATCAAGTGAAATAGGCAAGTTAAGAACACTCTCATTGTATTATGCCATTCCGTGGGAAAACAACACAAGAAATACCATTTGTTTTTGTATGTCTATAACATTTAGGCGTGTTTGGATATAACCCTGAAAAATTGTACACACACCTCTTAAGCGAGGTTACCTCCAGAGAAACTGCTGAAGGGGGGATGAGTGGTGGTGAAAAAGAGATAAGTTTTTATTGTATAGACTTCCACTTGCTTGTGGTTGGTGAGATTCACAAAACACACATGAATTAAAGCACAAGCAACCATATGGAAACAAACAATTGGAGAAAGACTGGAATTAATTAAATTGTAAATATGCTGTGTAATAAGTTTGACAAAGTGACTCATGAGATACATCATATAATCACTTTGTGTACCAGTTCTTCCATAATTATGCATAAATTACTGTTAGCTTTACTAGACTTTTATTTTGCTTAATGTTATAGATTTTTAGTTTTTATTTTCATTAAAACTTAAAGAGGAAAAAACTGTACCTTCCAAAGACTGATAAATCTATAATTAATGCACCGTCTCCAAGAGATGGTGAAGGATGGGAAGTCTGCGGTGCCGCAGTCCAGAGTCACAGAGTCGGACACGACTGAGTGACTAAATAACAACAACGCATTAGTCTTTTATTTCCACAGATTTTTTTGAGAACCTCAAGCACACATTTATGTGAACCATCACCATATCTCAGACTGATTGGATGGTGCTGTGGTATAATAAAAACAACATAGCATTGAGTTATTAGAAGACCAGTCCAGACTCTATCACAGACTCACTGGGTAATTACTGCCACTTAACACCTATGAGTCCCTATTCATTCTTCTTTAAAAAGTACCTATGATGTAAAAAGCAAGGGAAAGGTATCTTTCTTGGTTGATGAGCAATGAACTACATCTGCTGTGCTGGCAAAAAGTCTTGTTCAGTTCAGTTCAATTCAGTTGCTCAGTCGTGTCTGACTCTTTGCAACTCATGGACTGTAGCACACCAGGCGTCCCCGTCCATCACCAACTCCCAGAGCTTGCTCAAACTGATGTCTATTGAGTCGATGATGCCATCCAACTATCTCACCCTCTGTCGTCCCCTTCTCCTCCTGCCTTCAATCTTTCCCAGCATCAGGGTCTTTTCCAATAAGTCAGTTCTTCACATCAGGTGGCCAAAGTTTTGGAGCTTCAGCTTCAGCATCAGTCCATCCAATGAATATTCAGGACTGATTTCCTTTAGGATTGACTGTTAGGCAGCTTACTAAGCAGTGCTGAGCATGACATTTGGAACTGTTACAGTCTCCTCCTTTCGTCCACTGCAGGTTTCTCTGATTCTTTCATGTTCTGTTCAAGTGTCATCTGTGCAGTTGTGGGAGTCAGGAGAGCCAGCCTTTCACCACCCTTTGCCTCCTTCCCCTGCTCCTTCTCTACTCTGAGGTACCAGAGAAATGCCAAACCCAGGCCATCCCATGCTCTGCTGCCCAGGAGAGTCTAATCCAGTTTGTTCATGATAGCCAGAGAGATCTTTGTAGAACATACATAACCTTGTCACCCCCTTTAAAGGTCTTCATTATAGATCCCCACCATTTACCAAGTCCATACTCTTGGCTTGGCATAAAAGCCTCTTCCTGTCACAGCTCCAGTCCACTTTTCCAGTCTCTTCTCCTGCCTCCTAACTCCCAACATACAAAATCTAGCCATATGGAAATGTCTCCAGTTTACTGTTTATAAGTATTCACTTAACAGAAACCCCGGAGACCACAAGTGTTTCAGAATTCATATTTTTTTATATTTTCAACAGGTAATCCCATGCCTCTGTGTCTGTATGTGTGTGTGTTACATAACATCACAGATTGTCTAAGGCATCAGCTCACTTCAAACACATTAATATTTCTGCAGCAAACCTAGAATATTCACATTAAGTGCATTAAGATCACAAGTGGCCTCAATCAGTTGGGTCTGGCTTTGCTACTGAGTCACTTCCCTTGGCTCCTCCAGATATTTTCCACCTGCTCTGTGCCTAGAAAACTAACCTATCGGGGCTTCAGGCCCATAGCCCATTGCCCCAGGATTCTAATAAGATACAGCCAATGGGGCGCCCTGCAGGTTATCTGGAAACCTGGGGTGTTTCCTTCTTCTGAAGCACAGTCCCCTGGAGGTAGCTGCTCTTGAGGCAGTCTTCTTCCCATGACTCTTCCTTCTGGCCTCCAAGAACCACTCTCTCCTCTCGTCTCCTAGGATGTGCATCTTGGCATTATCACAGCTCTGCTATCCCACTATCACATTCCCATGTCTTGTACCAGCACTCCACCCACACCTTTGAGGGAGTCTCGTTATTAAACCCTCTTTCAATGATCCCAGTCTGACAATACCATCTATTTCCTGCTGGATCTCTGACAAATGCTACACACCAGTGCATTCAGATTGAGGCAGGTTTTCCTGCCTATGGATTAAGAAAAAGCTTTCAGCTTTTAAAACTTTCTGGACTTAATAATATAAGATATTTTAAACCCATCCATTTTATTGTTTCTTCTGTTTAATATATACTGCTACTTCCACCTGAAATGCCCTTTTCTCCTTGTCCAGTTGGCTAACTTCAATTTAGTCTTTATACACCATGTGAACTCCAGTGAACTCCAAGGGTGAACTAGCCATTGACCAATGCCCTGTAGACAACACCTCATCCAATAGTCCTGGACACTTGTAAAGTCCCTAGAATAGCCTTAGAAAACATATTTGAGTTGAGGCTTGAAGGGAAAACCCCACTGAAGGAGGTGCTGGACTTAAAAGTACTGTTACTGTTACATACATTAAACATATGATGAACAAAAGACAACATTTCTTAATATTATTGCGTGATTCTAGAAACACTGGGTGAGTGCAGTCATAAACAATTAAAATTTGCTGATTTTAAATGTCCATTATTCACCCTCTTGTGCCAAAGACTCATGGACAAAACACACATTTTTGAAAAATACTCGCCCTTAGCATGTGCAATGTACTCTGACATTTTCTAGCCTATTGTAGTCAATATCGCTTTTCAAGAATATTGATCACACCCTAGAAACATGTCATACAAGGCACAGTGTGAAAGACACCAAACAAAACAATATTCACTGACAAATGCTTCCAAACTCTGTCAAACAACCAAAAAATGTTAACTAAAATTGTAACCACACTTTAGTTTTTTGCCATTTATACTTTCAGGTTGTTACCCCCATTTTCAGATCCCTTGGACTGCAAGGAGATCAAACCAGTCCATCCTAAAGGAAATCAGTCCTGAATATTCACTGGAAGGACCGATGCTGAAGCTTCAATACTTTGGCCACCTGATGCCAAGAACTGATTCACGGGAAAAGACCCTGATGCTGGGAAAGATTGAAGGCAGGAGGAGAAGGGGTCGACAGAGGATAAGATGGTTGGATGGCATCACCGACTCAATGGACATGAGCTTGAGCAAGCTCTGGGAGTTGGTGATGGACAGGGAAGCCTGGCATGCTGCAGTCCATGGGGTCGCAAAGAGTCAGACATGACTGAGAGACTGAACTAAACTGACTCCCATTTTTAGTGATTTGCTCTCCTGAACAGAGCCCAGGAATTCCTATCCTAAAGTTGGATGACATCTGGCTAGACCACATGACGTGTGCTGAGACAGAAACCAGAGCAGCAGGCAATCTGGGAGTTAGGACTGTCTTAGCCAATTTTGGAAATTTGGTCACCTTATCTGAGATTACACGTAAACTTAATTTTTTCAGTCTCTCAGGCAGCTTTTATTGTGTAATTTTAAAAGAATTTTGTCCCCTGTGTTGTTTAATGATTTGGATTAATTTTAAACAAGGGTTTAGGAAATGTGAGCTAGTGCCAAGAAAATGCGGATCAATTGTTGCTTCCCTAGAGAAAGTAGGGGTGCTTTTAATAATAGATTCTAGTAAAGTATCTATAATTCTTTTAGAACTTTAAAGGCAAAGCAAAATATGGGTTGGTAGAGGGATTTTGTGTGTGTGTGTATAGACAATATACACAGGCTTGACTAAGAAAAAAAAATTGTTCTAATTAGACTATTGTTTGCACCAAGCAGGCATTCATTTAGATGCCCTTGGGAAAAAAAAAAAGGAGTTAATTATATGGACACTGCTTTATTTAGGATTAACACTGGCTACATGTGATAGAAATAGAAAATAGTGGTGGATAATAATCTTATATCAAATAAAATAGGTTTTAGCTCTCTTGTAAAAGACAAGAAGTAGGAAGTCCAGAACTGACATGGCTTGATGACATCAAAGGACCAGGATCCTTCTCTGCTGCCTGCTACTGAGATTGTCAACACATAAAAATTCCAAACAGCCAGAATGAGGAAGGGAGGAGGAATGGCATGCCCCATTCCTTTAAGGTCCTTGCCCAGCAAATTACAGACAAAATGTCCCCTATAGCCCCATTAAATGGAATATCATCACATGGCTATACTTAGCTGCATGGAAGGTAAGGAAGTGTAGACCAGATTTGTGGTACAGATATTGTCCCAGGCCAGTAAGATAAGCCAGGAAATTACAGCTAAGTGGGTGCATTGCAGTGGGGCCTTGCGCCCTTCTCTGACCTTTCAAGTGTAAAAGCCATAGGCTACTGCTTCCTTTCTGCCTTCCAAATAGCATATAAAATGCTCCTTGTGAGGCTTACCAACGCTGAGTCTCTCAGGAAGGGGAATTCTGGGAAACATCTTATCCTGGTGGCTCAGATAGCAAAGAATCTGCCTGGAATGCAGGAGACCCAGGTTTGATCCCTGAGTGGGGAAGATCCCCTGGAGAAGGGAATGGCAACCCACTCCAGTATTCTTGCCTAGAGAATCCCATGGACAGAGGAGCCTGATGGGCTACAGTCCATGAGGTCACAAAGAGTCAGACACGACTGAGAGATGAACACTTTCACTTTCTTTAACTCAGGATTAGCTAAATTGACATCATACATATTCTCCCAAACCCTTCACTTGACTCTAACATAGCAGCAATAAATATCACTTAAAATTCAAATCATACAATTTTTTCTTCTTAAAGCCTTCCAAATGCTTTCTCCTGCATCTAGAATAAAAACCACTCTTGACCATAGTTTACAAGGCTGCATAACATCTGATGCCTACCATTCTCCGAGCTCATTTCACCTTGCACTGCTTCCTCCTTGAAAACCATTTCTATAGCCACTAGCCTTCCACCTGCTCCTCAGATACATGGAGGTCTTTCTTGTCTTCATCTTCTCATGGCGTTCTTCTGTGTGTCTGTGTGTCTCTCTGTGCCCTTTCCTTTTCTTAAAAGGCCAATCATCACTGATTTAGGGTTTACCTTAAACCCAAGATAATTTCACATCAAAATCATTCATTACATCTGGAAAGACCCTATTTCCAAACAAAGTCCCATTCACAGGTTCCCAGGGTTAGGACTTGAACATACCTTTTCAGGGAACACAATGCACCACATCACAAGGCTAATGAAAGGTTCCTACTATGCCTGCTTCTTCTGAGACAGGATCCTTCAGAGATCAGAACCTGGGACTGACTACTAGGACCCCGACTAAATGCTACATGCCACAAGAAATATAGAAATTTTCAGGTTATGCAGAAGGGAGGATTTTTACATTCCCTGAACTATTATTAGAGGCATGACAGTTGGGATATGGACAATAATTAACTGAAAGTTTGCAGAATCCAGAATTAGAAATTTATGTGATTGTAAAGCTTCCAATGCATCCCTTGGGGTACACTGGGTAGCTGAGTGCTTAACAATACTTTTGTTGTCTAGTCATTCAGTTGTGTCTGATTCTTTGTGACCCCATGGATGGTAGCCCACCAGGATCCTCTTCCATAGGATTTCTCAGTCAAGTATACCAGGGTGGGTTGCCATTTCCTTCTCCAGGGGACCTTCCCCACCCAGGGACAGAATCTGCATCTCCTGCTTGGCAGAGGAATTCTTTACCCTTAACCCTCTGGGAAGCCCCTTAACAATATGTGAAAATGTGGTAAATTGTCTGGATTTGTAAGTTGGATTTTTGACAATTTAAGAGCTGAAAGGTAATATTACCTTTGCAGTTGTGTTAAAAGTTAAGCGGCTCTTGCCACAAAGCATCCATGTTGCTGTTAGAAAGCAGTTTGGAACACTCAGGCTTGCTGGAGAAAGTTGCTATCAGAGGATTTTAAAGCAAAACATTACAGGAGAAGCTCAGAATTTCCTGCAAAAATGTGAGCTACCCTTCCCACCTCTTGCTCTTAAAGAAGTTATCCAAGGGGAAGAAGAGAAGGAATGTTCAGGGTTAGAAATAAGGGCACACATCCAGCCATATAGGTACACATCAGCCCCTCAAGCTCAGGTTTCTAATTTCCAAAGCCCTCTGACTAGGGAATAAGTGACTTCCTCACTTTGGGTTAGAGAACACACAAGAAAAAGTCCCTGGGCCTTAAATCTGAACCATGACTACTGAATTTTTATCCAGTTGGGAAGCCAGGTCCTAAACAAGAGATCAGTAATATCTCACATATTTGCCCCTGGAATCTAGCAGCCACTTCCCTGCTGCTTTCCTGGTGGCTCAGACAGTAAAGAATCTGCCTGCAATGCAGGAGACCCATGTTTGATCCCTGGGTTGGGAAGATCCCCCAGAGAAGGGAATATCAACCCACTCCAGTATTCTTGCCTGGAGAATTTCATGGACAGAGGAGCCTGGTGGGCTATGGTCCATGGGGTTATGAAGACTTGGACATGACTGAGTGACCCCACAATTGCACTCATCTCACACACTAGTAAAGTAATACACAAAATTATCCAAGCCAGGCTTCAGCAATACGTGAACTGTGAACTTCCAGATGTTCAAGCTGGTTTTAGAAAAGGCAGAGGAACCAGAGACCAAATTGCCAACATCCACTGGATCATTGAAAAAGCAAGAAAGTTCCAGAAAAACATCCATTTCTGCTTTATTGACTATGCCAGAGCCTTTGACATATTGAGGATCACAATAAACTGTGGAAAATTCTGAAAGAGATGGGAATACCAGACCACCTGACCTGCCTCTTGAGAAACTGTATGCAGGTCAGGAAGCAACAGTTAGAACTGGACATGAAACAACAGACTGGTTCCAAATAGGAAAAGGAGTACATCAAGGCTGTATATTGTCACCCTGCTTATTTAACTTCTATGCAGAGTACATCATGAGAAACGCTGGGCTGGAAGAAGCACAAGCTGGAATCAAGATTTCTGGGAGAAATATCAGTAACCTCAGACATGCAGATGACACCACTCTTATGGCAGAAAGTGAAGAGGAGCTAAAAAGCCTCTTGATGAAAGTGAAAGAGGAGAGTGAAAAGGTTGGCTTAAAGCTCAACATTCAGAAGACGAAGATCATGGCATCTGGTCCCATCATTTCATGGGAAATAGATGGGGAAACAGCGTCAGACTATTTTGGGGGCCTCCAAAATCACTGAAGATGGTGATTGCAGCCATGAAATTAAAAGACGCTTACTCCTTGGAAGAAAAGTTATGACCAACCTAGATAGCATATTCAAAAGCAGAGATACTACTTTGCCAACAAAGGTCCATCTAGTCAAGGCTATGGTTTTTCCAGTGGTCATGTATGGATGTGAGAGTTGGACTGTGAAGAAAGCTGAGCACCAAAGAATTGATGCTTTTGAACTGTGGTGTTGGAGAAGACTCTTGAGAGTCCCTTGGACCACAAGGAGATCCAACCAGTCCATTCTGAAGGAGATCAGCCCTGGGATTTCTTTGGAGGGAATGATGCTAAAGCTGAAACTCCAATACTTTGGCCACCTCATGCGAAGAGTTGACTCATTGGAAAAGACTTTGATGCTGGGAGGGCTTGGGGGCAGGAGGAGAAGGGGACGACAGAGGATGAGATGCCTGGATGGCATCACCAACTCAATGGATGTGAGTCTGAGTGAACTCCAGGAGTTGGTGATGGACAGGGAGGCCTGGCGTGCTGCGATTCATGGGGTCGCAAAGAGTCGGACACGACTGAGTGACTGAACTGAACTGAACTGAGTGATTATTTATTATTATTATCTAGTGCCACGGAGAAGGCAATGACACCCCACTCCAGTACTCTTGCCTAGAAAATCCCTTGGACAGAGGAGCCTGGTAGGCTGCAGTCCATGGGGTCACTAAGAGCAACTTCACTTTCACTTTTCACTTTCATGCATTGGAGAAGGAAATGGCAACCCACTCCAGTGTTCTTGCCTGGAGAATCCCAGGGACGGGGGAGCCTGGTGGGCTGCTGTTTATGGGGTCGCACAGAGGAGAACACGAGTGAAGCAACTTAGCAGTAGCAGCGGCCACTGAAGACAGCTTTAATATCCACAGCACCCCTTGGGGGTGGAGACTAAGAAGAGAAATACCTCCATATGTTCCAGTTCTTGTGAACATGGGCACTTTTTGGTGGAAAGTGCTTGTGAGAAGAGGAGGGCACAGTAACTCAGTCCAGTATTTTTGCCTGGAAAATCCCTGTGAACAGATGAGCCTGGCAGGCTATAATCCATAGCATCACAAAGAGTCAGACATGACTGAGCAACTTAGCATGCACACTTGTAAGAACTGTCCTCCAGAAATTAAGATCCAGAGACAAGAGAAAGGTCTCAGTGTCAAGCTCTCCTGACCCCATAAACAAAAAATCTTGGTAGATACCACACCCCTGCCTTCCCTCCTTGGTTAGCCTCCACCCTGGTATTAAAATAGTTGGAGGGGTCTCCACAGTCATGAGGCTTCAATGGTCAGCCCTGACTTAAGGGTGAACAAACGTGGTCAAAGTCCTACACTGAGAATCCTGCCTGCTTTATGGTGGCTCTCGAACCCCTGTGCTACTGAATTTAAACTATAGAGAGTGGGGTGGGATGGTGCTACCTAACTAGACCCAGAAATCCAATAGGCATTATCAGCAATGGAGCTTTAGAGGAAAACTTCCAGCAACAATTTAGGAGATTGAGAACTAGCCTATGAGTTGGAGGTTGTTCAACTACTTTAAGTAAAATACCTCTGTACTATGTACTGTAATACTGCTGTATTTAAGTAAAAACTATATTTACCATATTTAATACTGTATTTAAATAAAATACTGCTGTACTGTAAAATACCTTCTGACCCCAACTGACCACTCCCCAGCCCCAGCATCAGCAACCCTTCCCTCAGAAATCATGTAGCAAAGCATAAACAGACTGCAAATATTTTTCTTGAGGAAATACAAAATGAGGAGGAAACTGTAGTCACCAAGTCTTAGACAGGGAGAGCTGTCTTTATTAGAAAAACTCTTTGAAAAACACCAATTCAAAAGGACATATGCACCCAATGTTCAGTGCACCATTGTTTACGAAAGCCAAGAGATGGAAGCAACCCAAGCATCCACCAAGAGATGAATGAATAAAGAAGATTGGTATATGTATACAATGGAATATTACTCAGCCATAAAAGAATGAAATTTTGTCATTGTGACAACATGGATGGACCTGGAGGGAACAATACCTAGTGAAATAATTCATACAGGGAGAGAATAAGACTGTATCTCTTCAGTGATACGTAAAATCTAAAAAATAAAACAAGTGAACAATTGTAACATAACGGAAACAGACTGACAGAAACAGAGAACAAATTAGTCATTACCAGAGGTGGGAGGGGTGGAAAGATGAAGGGGATAAGAGGTACAAACTACTAGGTATAAAATAAGTAAGTTACAAGAATGGAATATACAACACTGGGAATGTAGTCAATGTTTTATAATAACTTTGTATGGAGTATAATCGTATCATATTTGTCTCTGTTCAGATCTCGGCTATTCAATGAACTCTATGGAAGTTTCCTGAAATAGCTCTCATGGTGAATGGGGGAGGTGACAAGACAAGGTATGTGACCTTGGAGAACAGCCCATCCACTTGTGTTCCACACTCCATATTTATCAGGTTCTTGGTGCAAAGGCCTATCTATTTTTGCAGGTAATGCACCTTTCATCGGTCCCCAACCTCGGGTAATAGTCTCTCATGATCTCTACATCTCTCCTAAAGACTTATATGGCTGGTGATGGATGCGATTGTTTCCTTAATTTGACTGAGATGAGCTTCCAAGAGAAGCTGCAGAAGCAAGCAAGTCTGGACAATGCACATCCCCACCCTGGGATCAGCACTCAGGACACAAAAAGCTCTTCCTCTCTGCTTGTGTTGGAAGTTAAGGGCCTCAACCTTCCCAAATGTGACTCTTCCAAGGTTGCTTCCTAAGAAGCAAAAGCTTTTTCCTATTATCCATTTCCCCATGTTACATCAAAAATAGAGACTTTTCATTGGCCCTTTTTAAATAGAAGCGCATATACCAACATCAGGAATAACAATTTTTTTTTGCAACGGCTCTTGAAAAGTAACGTAAAAAGATAACTCACAGGTGAAAACGTGCTTCTTACTTGTTCTCATTTCCTCGCCTCTTAAGCTGAGACAGTTACAATCAGAACCTGCAAAAGCCACAACAAATTCTCCTCTGATGTCTTTTGTACTTAAAAGCTTCAATAGATACTCAAGCATCTTAGTTAGTAATAATGTGCCACCCTAGTTTTCAACTATACTACAACACGTAGTCCTTAATTGTGCCTACATAATGTTGGGATATCCACAATTTGGGAGACAGTACCGAATTAAAAGGACTACCTGTGTTCAAATCCCACTGCCATCGTTTATCAGCTGTGCGAAATTCAGCTCCTTAACGTCTGGGTCTCATTTTCCTCATTTTACAATGAGATACTTTAATTCATATAGTTGTTGTATTAAAATGAAAATAGTAACTAATAAACGATAATAGTTATTAGGGGGGTTATTATGCACTGGGCATTCCACTGAGCACTTTACATCCATTTCATCTGTCAAATCTGAAGAAACTAACACTCTGAGCACAGATCTTCGTACATTGCAGACGACCCGAAACACACTGAAGGAATGCTCAAATAAGCTAAAAGAGCCCGCTGCTAGCAGGATGTTAGCAGAGCCGAGAGTGAAGCCCAGGTCCCTGACTCCTGCGCTGTAGTCTGACGTGCAGAGTACCCAGGACAGTGAAGGCACAGAAAGTTCTGATACGTGGCGTTTTATCACCGGCCCTTTTCTCTCGCATTATAGAGGACTAGAAGAGTGGGCTTTGAACACGGGCTCACCAGCTTCCAGTAGAGCCTTGAGCCCACCGGTCAAGGCTGTGTGGTTTTCCTAGTCAAGCACTGAGCTGAAACGGAAAATACACCCTTCTTAACTCTTCTCTTCCCCCCATAATTGCAGTGCCGGGTAAGCAGCACCAGCGTTGGAAACATCGCTGGAGCCGCATTTCACACTGAACACTTCCAGGAAAGCCTAAGCGACTGCGGCCCTGGGCTGGTGGGGAGCCTGTTTCCAGTCGGACCATGTCCCGAGGCTCTCCAGAGTCCTGCGCTTGCGCACCCAGCCCTCGCCGCGCCTGCCCGGAGGACGTGCGCACGCTGCCTTTGCGGCTCCTGGCCCCGAGATGCGCGGCTCCCGGGCCCGTGCCAGCTGCAGGTGCGTGAGGAAGATTTCAGGAATTCAGGTGTGAGGTGGAGCGACCCACGGGAAAGGTCGGGCCTGCCTCAGTCCCTTCAAGGTGCCCGGGGACCCAGAACGGGGGAGCCAGGAACTCAGCTCATTTTATTTTCTCGTTTCCCCAACTCCTGACTTCGTCTCCTGGGGAGCAGGAATCTCTGAATGGAAAAATGCAAAAAGCATACTTTCCCGTGCAGTGAATCGTATCACATGTGGCATTCCCTCCCTCCGCCCCACCGTGGCCAAAGCAGTTTTCACCCTTGCCTTGCCTTTCCTGCTGTGGGGTTTTGCAGTCTTTGGACTTTCGTTCGACTCCTAGGTGCTTACTGGTTGTGGATGATGAAGGCGAGGGTCAGTTGTGAGGGCCCTGTGTCCTGTGCAACCCCCCACCTCACCCCCCAGGAGGAAGAGGTGATGGTTCAAGGGCAAGAGAGAGTGGCCCAAGGGAAGTAGAGCAGAAGCTACCAAGAGGGAAAGGACGTGATAAATGTCGCCAAAGATTATTCCCTAACTGAAAGTTCTCTAAGTTTTTCTCAGTTCTTGTGTTTCTTGCTCAATGATTTTTATGATGTCCTCACTTCCTTTTAATGGTGTTGTTCGAGACTGGAAAGCCAGTAGGCTTTCAGCCTTAAATTTTCGTTGGAATTTTTTGAGATCAGTTTTTTCAGTCTTCCAACTGTAAGAGTATTTTGCTATTGTCAGGATAATCTTGGGATTGAACCATTGAGATTTGCCGTTTTTTATTTTTACTTGAGCCTAGGAAAAATTACACAGTGTTGGTTTGTTTTTTAAAATATTATCGACCAAAAAAAAAAAAAAATCAGTTGAGAGCACAAGATCCAGTTGAAGTGGGATTTGGAGTTCTATCAAATTAACGTGCATGTGCTTAAGTACACGTGGGACTGCACTTGGAGCTTGGGGATCCCTGAGCTGTCACTTATAAATAGCAGATGAGATCACTGCTTGCCACCAATGATTCTAACAATATAGAGCTTCCAGTCAGTGCTTTCCCACATGGCGTGGATGCAAGTGACAATAGTATCCAGCCTTAGGGCTAGTGTTGGATGATAATCCATGGTCTCCTTTTGGCACGGTAACTATAGGTAGTCAATTCCTGTTATAATCAGAAATGGTTGCCATGTGTGTAGTTCTAGTGTGGCATTTTTTGCCAGTGTTCCAAAGAGACTATTAAAGGAAAGAAGAAATACACAATAGGAGTGGAGGAACCTGGCTTCAGGCCAAAATACTTCGTGTGATCATTCAGGCCCAACGGTAGACAATTGCATGGCCTTGCCTGGCTGGCCTCATCAGGGGAAGCTGCTCTGGCAACACTGGACTTGTGCATGGCCAGTGCACTGCAGTTTTGTGGAGGGAATTACAGTCGAGGATGCACCAGTTCCTTCCCACTAGCCATGCTCATATTCTTCTGCATTCCTGGTTCAGGTACCTCCATTCTGAGGCCCAGCTACTTCCCAATTGTCTCCACCAATACCTCCCTTATTGCAAAGGGAGGGAATGTGGACGGGGTACCATTGACTGAGATACTTTTGTCCATTTTGACTCAGGATCTTTCTACTTATAGCCCTTCCTTCCTCCTCCCCTGGCTCACAGGTCCATAAAGAGCCAGTAGCCTTTTTTTCCAGCCTCCTCCCCTGGGATATGACTGTGTGCACTCTTCTGTTTAATTGACCACTGGGTGACCAGTACTTTTTTAGCCTCTTGTTTGCACTGTTGCATAAGTGAATAAAGATTTGCTAATTACTTGCAGTTTGGCTCATTGTCCTAATTGACACCTCAATACCTGATTACTTGACAGGAATTAAATAAATTGCCAAATTTGGGGCAATTCACCTAATTGCAATCTTCATAACTGCTGCTATGTTAGCACTTGAGGGATTTGGAGGCTGTTCACCTGTAATTTCTCTAACTCAGTGTTGTGAAAATGCATACTAATAGTATCAACAGCTGATTATTGCTAACATGGATATCTGGGTTATAGTGTGTATTTTATAAATTAATAGAGTGGCTTGCAGTCAGACTATTTTGTGTGCCGTATTACCTTTGACCTCTAATTAAATTTTTTGATAATATTTTGGGGTTATTTGGGTCAACTGAAGAAAATTAGTAATCCTTAGAAATTCCTGTCTTGTCCTATGGGCCTCAGTCTTACCTAATGGATTACTTGGCCACTTTTGGATAAAGTGATTGATTTGTTGTGGGTTCCTCTGTTTCCTGTGTGAAGAAATATGCAAGAGAACAGGTTTCACAAAGTTTATCTCTACCTATAGAAGTTTCACAAAACACTGTCCTTACCATATGTTATGCAATCTGATATTTTCTAATCTATTTTATTAAACAAAAATGCAGATCATGACCCATTAAATTTATTTCACAATCCATTAATGGATAGTGACTTGGAGATTGAAGGACACTATGATAAAACAACTAGTAGAAGATAATTTGCTCAATAAATGATTTTTTTCCTATTTTTAAATCAGATTGCTGAAGAGCACTACAGTAAGTGTGTTTGAGATTTTGTGTTTAAGGTGTTTTCTAGACATCTTAAACACAAAAACAGTAATAGCACACAGCACATATGCTGGATTGTCACTGAAAATGAAAGTGAAAGTTGCTTGGTCGTGTCGGACCCTTTGTGACCCCATGGGCTGTAGCCCACCAAGCTCCTCTGTCCATGGAATTCTCCAGCCAAAAATACTGGAGTGGGGTGCTATTCCCTTCTCCAGGGGATCTTCCCAACCCTAGGATCAAACCCAAGTCTCCTGCATTGCAGGCAGATTCTTTACTGTCTGAGCCACCAGGGAAGCTCAGATATTCACTAAATCAGCTGACAAAAAAAACGGGGAGTCTCCTGTAGGTTTATCAACTCTCTTATCTCTCAACTAGAAGATACACTTTTTGGGTGAGAGAGCTAGAACACCTTTTTTTAAATCTCTGGCTTCCTTATTTAAAGAAAAGGGATCCATAGAAGGATGAGAAAAAATTGGCTTTTCAGATAGAATATATGGTATAAAATGGTTGTGAAAGTTCCTCATAAGCTTTTGCGTGTGTCCCATAGAGGCATATTAGGGAAAGTGTTTTTGTCTTTTTAATAACTCTTAAGACCAAAATGACCTTTAATTATATTGCCTGAAAGTGTATTGTACTCAACCTGCAATTACTGAGCCATAGATAAATATGTAAGTAGCCACTGTGTCAACCTTATTGCCTCTATACTTGTCTTTCAGGACTTCTACAACAAAGTGGAAAGAAATAAAAAGAACTATACATTTAGTCTGTTTACCTCTTAGTTAGAAACCCTAAAAATACTAAGTAGATTAAGTTTTTAAGTTTGCTTAGTGTTGAGCTAAATAATACCTTACATTCATATACTGCTTTAGTTTTCTAGCACCATCAGATGCATCATCTCCATTGATTCTCACGACACCATGATGTGGTAGGCAGGCCAGTCATCACTTTCCCTGACTTAGAGCTGAGGAGTCTGTATATTTCCTTCTCCTTGCCACCAAGATCATATGGTAGCAAATCCAGGACTAAAATTCAGGTTTCCTGGAACATTTTCTTCCAGTTGTCTGTATCTTTGTTGGTCCAAAGAAGTAACTTAGAGTAAATATTACTAACGATGTGACTAAGAATTTTGATAACTGAAACATTCCATTCTCAGATCATATCCAAGGAGTGTTATAATTGAATGCAGATATGTCTTGTCTTGTTTTTACTATTATATTTCTTTTAGTTTTTACCTTTCTAGTCCAATTTTTGAAAATGGCAAATCTACTTAATAGTGAACTAAGAAAATTGGAATTAAAAGGTCTAATTAATGTTAAGAAATCCAACTCAGTCTCTTTAATATATCTTAACTAATTAGAAATACAGCTTAAAATTATATACATTTTTAAGTATTTCTTTTGAAGACTCCTTGTTTCTCTATATGTGTGAAATTAGTTTAATGATTCTAAAGTATCTAAAATGGTTATTAACTTACTGTTAAACACAGGAAAAGTTGAGGCTCCCTATTTCCTTTAATATCTTTAGCCAAAGGACATTTTAAATTATTTCTTCTCACATGAATAAGTAATTTTAAAATTAATACATTTTTATTTTTAATTTTTAGACATCTGTGGAGTTTAAGAACACTATGGAGCTCATCAGAGTATATCACTGAAGAATATGATGGCTGAAAACAATTTTAAAATGCTAAAGATTCAGCAATGTGTAGCAGCCAATAAGCTACCTAGAAACAGGCCATATATATGCAATATTTGCTTCAAGCATTTTGAAACACCATCAAAATTAGCTAGGCATTATCTCATTCACACTGGTCAGAAGCCATTTGAATGTGATGTGTGTCATAAAACCTTTAGGCAACTAGTTCACCTGGAAAGACATCAACTAACTCATAATCTGCCTTTTAAATGTAGTATTTGTCAACGCCACTTTAAGAATCTGAAGACATTTGTGAAGCACCAACAGCTTCACGATGAAACGTACCAGAATGATGTTAAACAGGTCAGAAGATTGTTGGAGGCCAAGCAAGAAAAGCCAGTGTATGGAATGTATCATACTTTTACCCCAGAGGAGAGATGGGCATTACACCCATGCTCCAAGTCTGATCCTACATACAGCTCTTCAAAGAAAAAAAAGGATATTCATGCATGTACAATCTGTGGCAAGATGTTTCCATCACAATCAAAACTTGATAGGCATGCTCTAATTCATACTGGTCAGAGGCCTTTTAAATGTGTCCTGTGCAGTAAGTCTTTTCGACAGTCAACTCACTTAAAAATCCACCAACTCACACATTCAGAAGAAAGACCTTTTCAGTGTTGTTTTTGTCAAAAAGGATTTAAGATTCAAAGCAAACTTCTGAAGCATAAACAAATCCATACCAGGAATAAGACTTTTCAGACTCTTTCATTAAAGGTGAAGAGTTCAGAATCATGCTCCCTGCCTAATAAATTAAATGCAAAGCAGGATGGCTTTGAAAATGGTAATATAGGTGAATCTGAAGAGAATAATCAACTTGATGTCCACTCTGTTTATATTGTCCCTTTTCAATGTCCCGAGTGTGAAGAATGTTTTGAATCAGAGCAGATTCTCAATGGACACAAGTGTTTTCCTGCCAGAAGTGGCAAAATTCCAAGCAAGCTCAAAAGCAGCTACAACTATAAAACCATTGTTAAAAAAATCTTGGCTAAGCTTAAACGTGCTGGGGGTAAGAAATTAGATAATTTTCGATCTGATAAAGTATTTAAAAACACTCTCATGAAAAATCGTGATCTTATTTCTGGTGAGCAGAGGCCTGAACAAACCCAGAGAACATGTCTGAGTTCTCTTGGCAAGCATGGAACATATAAGACAGTTGGCAATAAAAAGAAAACATTGACTTTGCCATTTTCTTGGCAAAAGCACTGCCAGAGCCAAAATATGGGGAAAAATGTAAAAGGTATTCTCACACCAGAAAACATGTTAACTATGGATAATCCTGTGCATAAAAAAGACATATCTATCTATGGTTCATCAGGTGAGGAATTCTTTGAAAACTGTCAAGTGCTCCAATGTGGCTTTTCAGTTCCAAGTGGAAACATACATACTGGACATAAGACGTGTCCTTGTGACAAATGTGAGAAAGTGTTTCCTTCTGTTTCTAAACTACAAAGACACTATTTAATTCATACTGGACAGAGGCCTTTCAGCTGTAATGTTTGTGGGAAATCTTTTAGACAGTCAGCTCACTTGAAAAGACACAAACTAACTCATAATGATAAGCTTCCCTATAGAAAATCTCTTTGCCAAGTAGAATTGGAAAATTTTAACAAACTTTTCATTCACCAGGGTGATAATGTTAGCTACAGTGCTTCCCAACAATGTCAGACTCTTGGTTTTCAAAAATACAAGGTCTCAGAGTCAGGTCAAATGTCAGAAATAAAAGTTAAGGCAGAATCAGAGGATTTCATTCTTGGTGCCCCCTGTAGGAACAGAGAGCCCTGTCTCTCTAGCACACTTCTGGAATCAGAGCAGAGCCAACATAGTCATTATTGTAGTTATTCAGGGCGTGCCGAGAGGAATGATGGCCTTCTTTACCAATGCAGTGTTTGTTCTAAAAGTTTTAGATCCCCATCTAAACTGGAAAGACACTATCTAATTCATGCAGGGCAGAAACCATTTGAATGCTCAGTTTGTGGCAAAACATTCAGACAGGCTCCTCACTGGAAGAGACATCAACTTACTCACTTTAAGGAATGACCACAAGAGAAAATGGGTATCCTAAATTCAGTTACGAAACTGACAGAACCACTGATACGTTTGTCGTGTCTCTGGTGACCTTGTTCTTCAGCCTGAATTTAAAATGTGTTTTTATCAAAAGGCCTGAATTAGATTGAATTAATTCATAAGCAGTTGCTTGTCCTTCATACTAAGAGGTAAGATACATAGACATTTAATACAGTGTTTTAGGAGCAGCCAAATTAATTTTTAGAAAAATTTGATATCATAAAGTAAGCATTTATTTTAACATATAACTTTGGCTGTATTGAAAATGTTATAAATCCATCATGGTACAAATAATTCAGCCTCATTTTTGAAGGAATTATTCCGTAAGACATATGATCTCCTTTTATATATACTCAAAAGACAGGCAAAAGTTGATTTTTGGCTGCAGCAGATAGCATGACTAGATTTCATTTCTTTCATAGATTTTAGGTCTATGGTTCAAATTCCATTGGAAAATTTTTTCTTACAAGCTAAAAAATATAAAGTCAATAAAAGTGAAGGTAGATGAGAAGATAATAACAGTATTTTCATTGGTCTTTTCCAAGGTATTGATTCTTAGGACTCTGGTAACCTCACCTCCTGTTCTACAGGAGATTGGTTTTTTGTTGGTTTTTTTTTTTTTTTTTTTTTTTTCCCTGCTCAGCCTGCTGTTTTTCCCTCCAAAATTTAAAAGAAAGAAAGAGTCTAGTATGTACCTCTGTACATTTACCATGTTTACGCATTAAATATAGTGTTCAAGTGCCATAATCTTTTTGTTGATGTGAATGCAGTGTCACCTTTTCAGAGGAATGAATGTAATTCATCTACATGCTTTTTCATAATTGATAGCAGTAGACTTAAGGCTCACTTGCAGATTCCATCACCACAAGACTTTTACTTTTACTTTAGTAAACTTTCTTTTAATAACTTTAATTGAGTGATTCTATGACAACTAAATCTGTTAAATTTAATCAAATGGCAGTGACTACATCTAGTTTTTATTCCTGTTTTTTTGCAAGGTTCTAATGCTAAAGTGTTATTTTGATCATTAGTGAATTGTTATTTTAATTTATAAAGTAATCGTATAGAAATAACATCTTTATGGAATTGAGAGTGTCATTCTAAACAGTTCTGTCATGATTTGGGAAATATTTAATCAAACTGTAAAAGAGTTATAATCACACATTGTCCTTCATATTTGCCATTTTAAATAAAAAATCCTTCAGTCAGTTCAGTTGCTCTGTTCTGTCCGACTCTTTGCGACCCCATGGACTGCAGCACTCCAGGCTTCCCTGTCAATCACCAACTCCTGGAGCTTGCTCAGACTTATGTACATTGAGTCAGTGATGCCACCTAACCATCTCATCCTCTGTCATCCCCTTTTCCTCCTGCCTTCAATCTCTTCCAGCATCAGGGACTTTTCCAGTGAGTCAGTTCTCTGCATCAGGTGGCCAAAGTATTGGAGGTTAGGCTTCAGCGTCAGTCCTTCCAAAGAATATTCAGGATTAATTTTCTTTAGGATGAACTGTTTTGATCTCCTTGCAGTCCAAGGGACTCTCAAGAGTCTTCTCCAGCACCACAGTTCAAAACCATCAATTCTTCAGCACTCAGCTTTCTTTATAGTCCCAACTCACATCCATACATGACTACTGGAAAAACGGTAGCTCTGACTAGTTGGACTTTTGTTGGTAAAGTAATGCCTCTGCTTTTTAATATGCTGTCTAGGTTGGTCATAGCTTTTCTTCCAAGGAGCAAGCGTCTTTTAATTTCAGGGCTGCAGTCACCATCTGCAGTGATTTTGGAACCCCCAAAATAACATCTCACTGTTTCCATATCTATTTTCCATGAAGCTAACCTAAAAATCCTTAAGAATGACCCTTCCTAGTAATAAGAAAATAGCCATAATCTTCCTAAGGTGAAAAGAACGGGTGGGTATTTATCCTATCATACTCAGATATACTTGGTGGCAAGCCCTCCATTAAAATGGACACGTGAACAATTTTACATCCCACTGTAAGAACTGTCTTTGTGAGGTGGGGAGGAAAAGTTGGTCTGCTGTTTTTTACAAGTGAATTTTGAGAAACTTGGGTTTAATTCACAGAGGTTAAACATAACAGTACAGATCCCAACAATTTACAAACAGAGGAGAGTCATGTTTTAAAGAGTAATTTCTTTTTTCCTGAGATAATGTTCCTCAAGTGCAAGCAAGATGCTGGTTTATAGAATTTGCTTTACACAAGAACATTTCTGTTAAGTAAAAGCAAAGGACAACTAGTTCATATTTTCCAAGAATAAAAGTTCAAGGTTTTTTCTTTAATATGTCTGAAATTATCTATTTGGGGATTTTCCTAAGCTATTTATATAATTTTATTTGAACTTGATGATTTATATACTCCTTTTCCAGCCCTGACAGAGAATCCTAACAGTGTTGTGTTTGTATGATTATTAGATTTTGTTTGCCCATGTGATACTACTATACATTTTTTATCTTTTTGGCCCACGCCTTTTAAAGCTGTTTCATATTGAAAGTTGGAATATTGTAAAAATTTTGTCAAAGATGTACTGTAGTGCTATTTGAAGTACCTGTAATGAAACACTTTTATTATCACTACACTCTTCTTGTGGAAACTTTATAGGAGTGAAAATAAACTGTATACATCGTGATAAGATTAAACATTAGATGTTAAATGATCTGCTGCATGCTCAAACTTATTATTGTTGAATCAATTACTTCAGTTTTCTGAAAAAAATAAAGTTTTAAATATCTTTAAACAAAAGTAGAAGAAATTTTCATTTGGACAGGAGCAGGCTGTAGCATGATTATTTACTGAGATAGTTTGACTGAGTTAGTGGAATTATTGTTTTATACTGCCATAGGGCCTATTAGGGGCTTCCCTGGTGGCACAGTGGTAAAGAATCACCCTGCCAATGCAGGAAATGTAAAAGACATGGGTTTGATCCCTGGGTTAGGAAGATCCCCTGGAGTAGTAAATGACAACCCACTCCAGTATCCTTCACTGGAAGATTCCATGGACAGAGGAGCCTGGAAGGCTACAGTTCATGGGGTCACAGATGTGACTGAGCACACACATGGGGCCTATTAGGAGAAAATGTATGTGGAATGAAAGATGATGATTCTTGAAAAATTCAAATTTTGGAATATTTTTAAAATGTCAATTATACAGTTTGGACTTTTTAAGGGAAAATCATATAGAATAGAAACAAGGTACCGATAGGCAAACACTCCAGGGCCCACTCCAATCTACCTTTTCCACTGAACTTTCTAACATAGTTAATTGTTTGCTTCCTTCTTCATAATAAGTTGCTTTGATAGCTTCTTATCACTTGCAAAAGGATATGTTAACTCCCTTGCAAGTCACATGATATGCTTGTCCATTTATCCTCCTCATTGGCCTCCCTCTCCAGATTTTTACTGAAGAAACAAAGTTATTTCCTCCAATACATATTCTTGTTATTCCTGATTCCATCTTACTACGTAAGAGCAGTGGCTGCGCAGTGCTGCTGTGGTGAGCAGCTGAGGAGATTACCCCACGTCCAAGATCAGAGAAACCCCAGTAAGACGGTAGGCACTGAGGAAGGCCTCAGAGGGCAAGCAAACTGAAACCGCAATCACAGAAAACTAGCCAATCTTATCACATGGACCACAGCCTTGTCTAGCTCAGTGAAACTATGAGCCATGCTGTGTAGAGCCACCCAGGACAGACCGGTCATGGTGGAGACTTATGACAGGATGTGGTCTGCTGGAGAAGGGAATGGCAAACCACCTCCGTATTCTTGCCTTGAAAACCCCATGAACAATATGAAAAGGCAAAAAGATAGGACACTGAAAGATGAACTCCCCAGGTTGGTAGGTGCCCAATATGCTACTGGAGATCAGTGAAGAAATGACTCCAGGAAGAGTGAAGAGATGGAGCCAAAGCAAAAACAACACCCAGTTGTGGATGTGACTGGTGATGGAAGCAAGGTCCAATGCTGTAAACACCAATATTGCATAGGAACCTGGAATGTTACGTCCATGAATCAAGGCAAATTGGAAGTGGTCAAACAGGAGATGGCAAGTGTGAACGTCAACATTTTAGGAATCAGCTAACTAAAATGGACTGGAATCAGTGAATTTGACTCAGATGACCATTATATTTACTACTGTGGGCAAGAATCCCTTAGAAGAAGTGGAGTAGCCATCATAGTCAACAAGAGTCCGAAATGCAGTACTTGGATTCAGTCTCAAAAATGACAGAATGATCTCTGTTCGTTTCCAAGGCAAACCATTCAATATCACGTAATTCAAGTCTATGCCCCCATCAGTAGTGCTGAAGAAGCTGAAGTTGAATGGTTGTATGAAGACCTACAAGACCTTTTAGAACGAGCACCCAAAAAAGATGTCCTTTTCATTATAGGGGACTGGAATGCCAAAGTAGGAAGTCAAGAAACACCCAGAGTAACAGGCATATTTGGCCTTGGACTACAGAATGAGTACAGCAGGGCAAAGGCTAATAGCGTTTTGCCAAGAGAATGCACTGGTCATAGCAAACACCCTCTTCCAACAACTCAAGAGAAGACTCTACACATGGACATCACCAGATGGGCAATACCAAAATCAGATTTATTATATTCTTTGCAGCCAAAGATGGAGAAGCTCTATACAATCAGCAAAAACAAGATTGGGAGCTGACTGTGACTCAGATCATGAACTCCATATTGCCAAATTCAGACTTGAATTGAAGAAAGTAGGGAAAACTACTAGAGCATTCAGTTATGACCTAAATCCAATCCTTTACGATTATACAGTGGAAGTGAGAAATAGATTTAAGGTACTAGATCTGCTACAGAGTGCCTGATGAACTGGACAGAGGTTCATAACATTGTACAGGAAATAGGGATCAAGACCATCCCCAAGAAAAAGAAATGCAAAAGAGCAAAATGTCTGTGGAAAGAAGAGAAGCGAAAAGCAAAGGAGAAAAGAAAGATACACCCATTTGAATGCAGAGTTCCAAGGGATAGCAAGAAGAGATAAGAAAGCCTCCTTCAGTGATCAATGCAATGAAATAGAGGAAAACAATAGAATGGGAAAGACTAGAGATCTCTTCAAGAAAATGAGAGATACCAAGGGAACATTTCATGCAAAGATGGGCTCGATAAAGGACAGAAATGGTATGGACCCAACAGAAGCAGAAGATATTAAGAAGAGGTGGCAAGAATACACAGAAGAACTGTACAAAAAAGAGCTTCACGACCCAGATAATCATGATGGTGTGATCACTCACCTAGAGTCAGACATCCTGGAATGTGAAGTCAAGTGGGCCTTAGGAAGTATCACTACAAACAAAGCTAGTGAAGGTGGTGGAATTCCAGTTGAGCTATTTCAAATCCTGAAAGATGATGCTGTGAAAGTGCTGCACTCAAAATGCCAGCAAATTTGGAAAACTCAGCAGTGGCCACAGGACTGGAAAAGGTCAGTTTTCATTCCAATCCCAAAGAAAGGCAATGCCAAAGAATGCTCAAACTACCACACAATTGCACTCATCTCACATGCTAGTAAAGTAATGCTTAAAATTCTCCAAGCCAGGCTTCAACAATACCTGAACCATGAGCTTCCAGATGTTCAAGTTGGTTTTAGAAAAGGCAGAGCAACCAGAGATCAAATTGCCAACATTGAAACAGCAAGAGAATTCCAGAAAAACATCTACTTCAGCTTTATTGCTATGCCAAAGCATTTGACTGCGTGGATCTCAACAAACTGTGGAAAATTCTGAAAGAGATGGGAATACCAGACAACCTGACCTGCCTCTTGAGAAATCTGTATGCAGGTCAGGAAGCAACAGTTAGAACTGGACTAGAACAACAGACTGGTTCCAAATAGGAAAAGGAGTATGTAAGGCTGTATATTGTCACCCTGCTTATTTAACTTATATGCAGAGTACATCATGAGAAATGCTGGGCTGGAAGAAGCACAAGCTGTAATCAAGATTGCTGGAAGAAATATCAACTACCTCAGATATGCAGATGACACCACCCTTATGGCAGAAAGTCAAGAAGAACTGAAGAGCCTCTTGATGAAAGTGAAAGTGGAGAGTGAAAAAGTTGGCTTAAAGCTCAACATTCAGAAAACTAAGATCATGGCATCTGGTCCCATCTCTTCATGGCAAATAGATGGGAAACAATGGAAGAGAGTGTCAGACTTTATTTTCTTGGGCTCCAAAATCACTGCAGATGGTGACTGCAGCCCTGAAATTAAAAGACGCTTACTCCTTGGATGAAAAACTATGACCAACCTAGACAGCATATTAAAATGCAGAGAAATTACTTTGCAACAAAAGTCCATCTAGTCAGAGCTATTGTTTTTCCAGTAGTCATGTATGGATGTGAGAGTTGGGACTATAAAGAAAGCTGAGTGCTGAAGAATTGATGGTTTTGAACTGTGGTGTTGGAGAAGACTCTTGAGAGTCCTTTGGACTACAGGGAGATCCAACCAGGCCATTCTAAAGGAGATCAGTCCTGAGTATTCATTGCAAGGACTGATGCTGAAGCCTAAACTCCAATGCTTTGGCCACCTGATGCAAAGTGCCAACTCATTTGATCTGACCTCAAAGACCCTGATGCTGGGAAAGATTGAAGGCAGGAGGAGAAGGGGACGACAGAGCATGAGATGGTTGGATGGCATCACCAACTCAATGGACATGAGTTTGGGTAAACTCCAGGAATTGGTGATGGACAGGGAGGCCTGGCGTGCTGCAGTCCATGGGATCACAAAGAGTCGGACATGACTGAGTGACTGAACTGAACTGATCTTTCCTACATAGTATGAATTTAAATTAGATATAAACTTTCATACTTTATTCAAAGAAGAGATTTAGTTGGGCCAGGTTTAATTTGTTTTTATTCCATCATTAAATTAAAATTAAATGAAGTCTCTCAGTTGGGTCCAACTCTTTGCAACCCCATGGACTGTAGCCTACCAGACTCCTCTGTCCATGGGATTTTCCAGGCAATAGTACTGGAGTGGATTGCCATTTCTTTCTCCAGGGGATCTTCCTGATGCAGGGATCGAACCCAGGTCTCCCACATTGTAGACAGACGCTTTACCATCTGAGCCACCAGGGAAGTCCATCATTATGGAAGGAAACTAAAGTTTAATATGCAGAAATCAGATTTCAATTTATATTATGTAAGATAACCAATGGTAATTGCACACAGTTTTTAGGGGATAGCACCATGGCAATGGCACCCCACTCCAGTACTCTTGCCTGGAGAATCCCATGGATGGAGGAGCCTGGTGGGCTGCAGTCAATGGGGTCGCTAAGAGTCAGACACAACTGAGCGACTTCCCTTTCACTTTTCACTTTCATGCACTGGAGAAGGAAATGGCAACCCATTCCAATGTTCTTGCCTGGAGAATCCAAGGGACGGGGAGCCTGGTGGGCTACCGACTATGGGGTCGCACAGAGTCGGACACGACTGCAGTGACTTAACAGTAACCATGTTTGACGTCTGCATGTCTTTCAGGAATCCTTTATTAGAACTGATGTTGGCTAGGACTGTTTCATGCAGAGTATCTGCTCTTCAGAAGCAGTGAAAGAACACACTTAATTCCTTTCTTGTTGAGGTTTCTCTTATTGTCAGTTAGGAGGGGTTAGAATTTCAGGGCTAACTGCTGGAATTCTATTAGTACTATTCCATTAGAGAAACAGAATTCTATTGGAGGAAAAAAAGAACTAAACTGAAAAAGAAAAGTGGTTCAGTGGTGTTATTAAACAACATGGGACATGTAATATTTTACATCTGTATTGACTAGTTTCTATTCATTCTTTGATGTTTGAACTTAAACACTGCTTCCTCTGGAAGGCTTTTTGATTTACCCTAGCACTGCATTTCCAGTGCTCCCACTGCTTTTTCTTCTTAACTATGTTAATTGTCCCTGTTGATTAGTGGTTTTCAAACTTTAGTGTGCACTGGAATCTTCTAGAGGGCTTGTTAAAAACAGAGATTGATGAGCTGCACCCTCAGAGTTTCTGATTTAGTATTTACACAAGTTATGTTATTGCTGTATTGAAACTACACTTTGAGAACCATTGAGTTAAACTATTGTTAGCAATACATGTTTCTGGAAAGCAAGAGAAGGCATGATTTTGTGTTTTAAAAATATAGTATAAAACAGTATCTGATGTTGTTGCATTCTCAGATGTATACTGAGTATATAAAGAAGGAAATGAATGGAGTCATCATTACAAGCTCTTATATTATCTGTAAATCTCTATTTTCATTTAGAGCCTTTCATTCACTCTTGGAATGAGTTTGCTTTCTAATGTGTTGAGGTCACTCCCTGATGTTTGTCAAAATTGTATCTACCTTTCAACACTCATCATAAAAGCTATTCAGAAAATCTTATTTTACCTTTTGTTTTATAGACTTTATTTGTGATTAAAGTGTAATTAGATACTTTATGTATTCAAAATCTGTTGCATTTAAAATTATGATCATGCAAATCATCTTTAGTTCTAAAAACAAATTTTATACCATAGAAATTAGGAGAAGAAAAGCACTCCATATTTAATTTTCATATTTACAAACACTTTTGTTATCTTTCTCAACTGTTTATTCTCAAACAGGCTATAGATATTACCAAATTCAAATGTTTCAAAAGGGTATAAAATGTAAAATAAGACTTCCCGTGCTCCTGTTCTTCCCTCTCCCAGTACTTTGTCCCTAGAGGCAACTGCATTACCAGTTTCTTGCCTATGGTAATCCAGGCAAGGTTTACTAGAGACACATGTTTAATTTTTGAATGGATTTGGGAGTGGTAGAAGTATGCGTTCAAACTCAATGATAAAACTAGCAATTCAATTTAAAAATTGGGCAAATGATTTGTATAGAGGATTCCACAATCATGAATGGCAAAGAAGCACAGGGACACTCAACATCATTAGTCATTAGGGTAATAGAAATTAAAGTTACAATGAGATATGCCACATAACTATTAAAATGGCAAAAATTAAAAAGACTATACCAAGTGTGGATGAGAAAGAAGTGGAATTGGAACTCTCATACACTGCTGTTGTGAATATAAATAGTACAACTACTTTGGAAAATAGTTTCTTAAAATTTAAGCATACACCTCCCATATGACCCAACTATTCCACTCTGATGTATTTACTTGAGAAAGGGAAACGCATGTCTACATTAAGAATGCTCTTAGTGCATTATTTGGAATAGTCAAGAGCTGGAAACAATTCAAATGCTCATCCATAGATGTGTAGGTTAACAAATAGTGGTATGTCCATAAGACGGAGGAGCCTGGTAGGCTGCAATCCATGGGGTCGCTGAGAGTTGTACACGACTCAGTGACTTCACTTTCACTCTTCACTTTCATGCATTGGAGAAGGAAATGGCAACCCACTCCAGTGTTCTTGCCTGGAGAATCCCAGGGACGGTGAAGCCTGATGGGCTGCCGTCTATGGGGTCGCACAGAATCGGACACGACTGAAGCCACTTGGCAGCAGCAGCAGCAGCCATAAAAAGGAATGAACTATTAATACATGCATCAACATGGATGAATCTCAAAATAATTATGGTGGACTTCCCTGGTGGTACAGTGGATGAGAATCCACCTGCCAATTCAGGGGCCACTGGTTCAGTTCCTGGTCCAGGGAGATTCCACGTGCTCTGGAGCAGCTAAGCCTATGCACCACAACTACTGATCCTATGCTCTAGGGCTTTCCAGTCACAGCTACTGAGCCCAGATGCTGCAACTACTGAAGCTCGTGTGCCTGGAGTCTGTGCTCTGAAACAAGAGAAGCCTCTACAAAGAGAAGCCTGTGCACTGCAAAAAAGAATAGCCTCTGCTTACCACAACTAGGAAAAGCCCAAACACAGCAACAAAGACCCAGCTCAGCCAATAAGATAGATAAATAATAAAAATCATTATGTTGAGTGAAAAAAAGAAAGAAAAATGTACATACTATATTATTTCATATTTGTAAAATTATATTAAAAGTATATTAACCTACAGATGAATATACTTAAGATTAATAGATTATAGATTCATATACATTATATATTAATCTGTAGGTTAATATACTTTCAATAGGATTTTACAAAAATGAAATAATATAGTACATATCTTTTTCTAGGGCTTCCCTGGTGGCTCAGAGGTTAAAGCGTCTGCCTGGAATGCAGGAGACCCAGGTTCAATCCCTGAGTCAGGAAGATCCCCTGAAGAAGGAAATGGCAACCCACTCCAGTACTCTTGCCTGGAGAATCCCATGGAGAGAGGAGCCTGGTAGGCTACAGGCCATGGAGTCGCAAAGAGTCGGACACGACTGAGCGACTTCACTTCACTATCTTTTTCTATAGTGACAGAGGGGTTTTCCGGGTTGCTCAGTGGTAAAGAATCTACCTGCCAGTGCAGGAGATGCTGAGACACACGTTTGATCTCTGGGTCAGGAAGATCCCCTGGAGAAGGAAATGGCAACCCGCTCCAGTATTCTTGCCTGGGAAATCCCATGGACAGAGGAGCCTGGTGGGCTGCAGTCCATGAGGTCGCAAAGAGTCGGACATGACTGAAGCGGCTTAGCACGCATAGTGACAAAAGAACACTTCTACCCAGTGGATGGGTAGAAGAGAGATAAGAATGGATCGCACAGGAGTAGTAGGAAACTTTTAGAGACACTGGATATACTTATTATTATGACTTCGGTAATGGCTTCACAGATGTGTGCCTATGAAAAAAAGATCAAATTTCACACAAAATATGTGCAGTTCATTTTAGACTAATTTATATTTCCATGAGTCTGTTTAAAAAGTTAAAATCAAGCCTTGCCTCCCCGTCTAATTTTTTTTTTCACTACTACTTTTTTTTTTTTTTTTAGGGTTGAAAGAATCCCAAGTCTCCCTCTTCCTCCCCAACGCTAACAAGAAAACCTCCACCAACACCGTCTATCAGGCCACTGAGACATCAATCCAGTCTCGCTGGAGTTTTTCTGTCGGTTTCCCACTAGGGGGCAGAAGCGGAAGAGAGCGAAGCTCTTGCTTCTCTAGCTCAGAGCCGACACCTTGCATGCACTTCCGGCCTTGTTCTGTTCCGCTTCCCGAAGAATGTACAAGCTGCGGTACTCGTTCCCAGTGAGACTGTAAACCTTGAGGATATTCTGCCCCGCAGAATTTTTGCATCTTGGAATTAGGCAGCTGCAATCGCCTCTTCGGGGAAGTTCATCAGATTCACCGCTGCTCGGAGCGGTCCTTTCTTTTCCATTGGAGCGGAGAGAGTGCTGCCATGACAGCCCCTGCTCAGCCCAAGAAAATCGTGGCCCCTACGGTGTCCCAGATCAACGCAGAGTTCGTGACCCAGGTGGGCTAGGGCGAGTCTGGTGTGTGTGAAGGGATGAGGACTCTGAGGCCAGGGGGTGGAATTTTCCTTGGGAAGGGAGCATCCAGGAGGCTCAAATCTTTTTACTAAAGTGTATGTGCTGTGTGCCAGCCACCGTACTAGCTCTTGGGGAAACCATGGTTAAAGAGGCTCTGCCCTGAGGAGTTCACATTCCTGGGGATACAGAAACATGAAAAGAAAGCTTTTATGCTAGAGTTTGTCGCTGGAGCGATGAAGTCGCAGAAGGAACACCCCAGTCTACCTGAGACTGGCAAGATTCCGTAGCAGAGGTGATGCTGAACTGAGTGTTGAAGGAGGGATAGGTTTATTCTTATCCTTAAAGTAACCTCGATCTTTGAGCGGAGCGATGAGAATCAGACAAGAGACTTGCTTCAAATAAATGCGTCTAGGAAGAGCAGTCTCCGACGCTAATGCGTGAATGTTCCTCTAGAACCCGTTACTGTGTTTTATTGTGAACCGCGGTTGGCTTTGAACAGGGAAATAGAAGCCTGGTAGCTCATAGCAACATTCCTAATCCTTATTTGTTGTTTGGGATATTGACTAACAGTGCAAGTAGCTCAAGGTAGAACTTACTACTCACCAACTTCTTTCTTCCCTGTGCCCTGGCTCAGCAGATTTGCCAAGGCAGAAGCATAGGAATCACTTTGCCTCCTTCTTTTCCTAGCCTGCACTTTGCTACATTCTAAATGTCTCTTAAATCTATCTGCTTTCTGTGCCTTAAGCCAGGTTTCCATGGTTTTCTTCCTGAACCTAGGTATCCTAACCTGTGTTCCTGTCTTTCCACTTGCTCTCCTCGAGCTCATTTTTCATAATTGTTGTCAGAGTGATTTTACCCAAGTACAAATCTGATCACCTCACTTATCCTCTTACAATTTCTAATGAGTTCTGATTGCCCTTAGGATAATGACTGGAATCATCCAACGTGTTTTATAATCTAGCCTGTGCTTATATCCAGTTTTTTCTGTTATTTCTCCTTTTCTAATTGTGTTTTAGCCATACTCAACTGCACTTAATTGTGCTGTGTTATCTTTCACCTCCTGGCCTTTCAACATTGTTCCTCTACTTAGAATCCTAATCCTCTCTGCTCCTCCCACCCTTTTCTTATATGGTTAATTTGTTGTCATCAATCTACATCAGTTTGGAGAGATTTTTGTGGATAACTTAGACTAGATGGTTATGGTTGTTCAGTTGCTAAGTTCTGTCCAACTCTTTGCAACGCCGTGAACTGCAGCACACCAGGCTTCCCTGTCCTTCACTGTCTCCCTTGTGAGTCGCTGATGCCATCCAACCATCTCATCCTCTTGTCACCCCTTCTCCCCTTGCCTTCAGTCTTTGCCAGCATTAGAGTCTTCCAGTGAGTCGGCTCTTTGCATCAGGTGGCCAGACTATTGGAGCTTTTAGCATCAGTCCTTCCAGTGAATATTCAAGATTGATTTCCTTTAGGATTGACTAGTTCGATCTCCTTGCTGTCCAAGGGATCTCAAGAGTCTTCTCTTGACCACAATTCAAAAGCAACAGTTCTTGGGCTTTCCGCCTTTATGGTCCAACTCTCACTTCTATACATGACTGCTGGAAAATCCATAGCTTTGACTATACGGACTTTTGTCAGCCAAGTGATGTCTCTGCTTTTTAAAATGCTGTTTAGGTTTGTCATGGGGTTCCCTGGTGGCTCAGAGGTTAAAGTGTCTGCCTGCAATGTGGGAGACCTGGGTTCAATCCCGGGGTCAGGAAGAGCCCCTGGAGAAGGAAATGGCAACCCACTCCAGTATTCTTGCCTGGATAATCCCATGGATGGAGGAGCCTGGTGGGCTACAGTCCATGAGGTTGCAAAGAGTCAGACTCGACCGAGCGACTTCCCTTTAGGTTTGTCATAGCTCCAGACTAGATTAGAACCCTCTTTTCACATATACTTGGAATTTTTGGGAGAAAGTATCAGTTTCCTCCCCTCAGGGAGCTTACAGTTTAGAGATGAGTCAGTAAATGAACAGCGTAGTTTCAGACAGTGATCACTGCTATCGGGAAAATGAAACGGCACTGTGACAGAGCAGGCGGAGTGTATAAAAGCAGTCAGGAAAATCCTCTCTGAGGTGACTTTGACCTAAGACCTGAATGCCAGAAAAGGAGCCAGTTGGGGAAGAGCAGGCAAACAGTATGGGGAGACGCAAGTGCAGATGCCTTATGATGTGTATGTAAAGGAGCCAGGAGCGTGAACTCGTGGAAGGAAGGATGGCAGAGGTGGGGACAGAGAGTACGTAGGGACAGTACCATTTCCCTGCCCTTCCTCCTCTATTATTTCTGAGCACCCGGTGCACCTGACCAGAGAAGGTGCTTTCTAATGATTATTGAGTGAATGATGTGTCGAGGTTGGAATTTAATTATAAAGAAGACCAGATATCTGAATTCTGTGATCTCACTTCTTTAATGATAAGCATTTTTAGCATTAAAGTTTTCTTAAAGTATGTACATTGTTTCTTTTGAGACATAATGCTATCCACTTAATAGACTACTGTTATTGTTGTTTAGTCTCTTAAGTCATGTCTGACTCTTTTGTGACCCTATAGACTGAGCCCGCCAGGCTCTCTACCCATGGGATTTCCCAGGCAAGAATACTGGAGTGGGTTACCATTTCCTTCTCCAGGGGATTTTTCTGATGAAAGAATTGAAACCTAGTCTCCTGCATTGGAGCCTTTGGCCACCTGATTCAGGAACTGACTTATTAGAAAAGACCCTGATGCTGGGAAAGATTGAAGGCAGGAGGAGAAAGGACGACAGAGGATGAGATGGTTGGATGGCATCACTGACTTGATGGACATGGGTTTGAGCAAGCTCCGGGAGTTGGTGATGGACAGGGAGGCCTGGTGTGCTGCAGTCCATGGGTTCCCAAAGAATTAGACATGACTGAGCGACTAAACTGACTGACTTCTGCATTGGCAGGTAGATTCTTTACCGTTGTGCCACCAAAGAAGTCCTCCTGAGTGTGTGCTAATCACGTAACGATTTATTGTTTTGCAGATCAGCATTCCTGAGGACTTCGAATCTGGTGTTTAGTACTGGCTCACTTGTGAACATTTTATCGTGGGCAGCTCGTTTAATTTTTCTAAACCTGTGTTTCCTTAGCTCTATGCTGAAGATGTTTGACTGTGGTTATTAACTTTCCCCTAGGGGTAACTAGGAAAGTATGTCTTGTTTTGTTTTTAAAATCACAGTAGCAGGTTGCCATGCAGGGCATTACTGACATTCATTGGATTGTGGCCAAAGATGCTAACTGGTCTACAAGCCCATGTAGTCCCCTTAGTAGGTAAATGACTCTATCTAACGTGGCCCTGTGCCAGAAGTGCTTGTTACTGACTGATCTTGGTCTTTTAGCTCTACAGCCATATGAATATATGACTTACTATTTATACTGTTTACTTTTGCAGTTAGCATGTAAATATTGGGCACCCCATATCAAGAAAAAGTCACCCTTTGATATAAAGGTAAGTATTTTTGATTTGCAGCATCCTTTTTGAATAAGTATGCTCTTTGTATCTCTTTTTCAAGAGCTGACTCACCAAAAGCTTTTCACCTTTTTTAAAGTTAAAATGAATGGTTTTCTAAACTAGTGATTACTCATAAGAGAAAATTTGAAAAATACAGAGGCTACACATATGAGAATAAACGATCATTTCTCAGTGATAACCTCTATCATTTGTTCTGTTTCCTTTAAGCTTTTAAAAAGTGTGTGTGGATTTTCCTGTTCATAGATTCTTAGATTGCTTTTGATTTATCATTATTAGATGACCATGTAATGAATATCTTTGTAAATATACAGCAGTTTTCCTACAGGTTTTTTGACAGTTCACCTAGGATAGAATCTATTGTTTTCTGGTTGATGAACTTCAATAAAGATCTGTAATAATGGTAGAAGAGGGGTGACTTGTTTAGTGTAGAGGATCAGAGGCGTGGGGCCAGTCATATTCAGTTAGAGAATGGCCTTAGGATTCATGTGACACAGTTTAGAATAATTGAAAAGAAAAAAAGCCTAAATGTAGGATTAATTCTTACTGAAATAGGTTCTTAAAAAGAGGTCCTTACATGAAATAGAGCTGACATATTGCATGCCACTTAATGTGTAGTAAAGACTGATATAAAGCTTTGCCATTATAAATTGAATTGTGATACTTTAGGCACTCTTAGTAAAACTGAACCCCAAATTTCTTATTATTTGAGCTTAAATGTTTTATCTATAAATATATTTGTTTTGCCAGCAATCCCATTTTGTTCATTAGGAAGATATTAAACTTGACATACATTAGTTACTCTTAATTATTGGCCAGGTTGCTTTATCTTACTTTATGTTATTTGTATATGTTGGGTCTGGGGGTTCCTAGAGTCATTTTTCATTGATAACAAAATTATCTTGATGACACTACTAGATTGAGTTGAACCTAATTAGATCAAGATTTTTAGAGATTAAATTTATATTTAGATCATTTTAGTTAATACTAGAGATAATTCTAGATGAACCTGTGTATGCCTGTATAGAAAAAATTTATTTTAACTTGGTATTTAAAGAAGATTATACCCTTCATTTTATTATTTTTTAATAATTTAGATTTTAATAGAAAGCAGAAAAAAACAGAAATTTCATATAAATTCAAGATTTGCTTGCCTCATTATCTTCCTGCCTTTTCCATCCACAAACATTTATTTGACAGATATACTCTGAGCAATTAAAAGATATCATAGTTACCATAAAATTATATTATACCATGTTAAAGCATTTTATAATTTTAACTTCTTTTTTAACCTACTTATCACTAGCACTACTATTACTTTAGCTACTGTTAACTATTAAAGCCTCACCATATGCAAGGACCTGGGCTGAATTCTATTTTTTTTGGGGGGAGGCTGAATTCTTTATGTGTGTTATCTTTTAGCAAACCCATGGGGTAGTTAATAGTATAATTAGATCCTTTTTGTATACTGGGAAACAGCCTTAGAGCAGTCAGGCACTTGCAGAGGTTGTAGCCATCAGCAGTGAAGGTGGCTGGTTTGAATCAGGCTTCCAACTCCAGAACCTGAATTCTTAGGGATTATACCATCTTACCCCCCCCAACCCAAGTAAATAGAAATCAGAGGTTTTATCATGCATTTGGAAAACAGAATGGTGTTTGTTTCTGTTATTCCCTTGTGCTTTCAGTTTGCTTTCTGATTTTTGAAAACACATTGTTAAAACTCTTAGATGAAGCCTGCTACCATTTAGTATTCCTTGTTAAAACTATGTTTTAAAAATTATCCTGCTCTTGTGAATTTTTGTTTTCCCTAGAAATGAAATAAATATGTCATTTTAATAATTATTTCTATAATTATTTTTATGCAGACATATTTATTTTTTCTACTACTTTGCTTTCTTGCTATTTTACATTTTGAGGAATATAATGGGATTATAAAAAATATCTCTGAAGTATTATTTCACTAGAAGTAATATTTGAGAGCTTTCCTAAACAACTTGTGTTATGTAATCTCAGTAACTGAAAACTCTCAGAGTCTGAAAAAAATTATTTGAGATATTAAACATTTTTATATTTTTAACAACAGGTGATTGAAGATATATATGAGAAAGAAATTGTCAAATCAAGGTAGGAATGAGTTTAATTTTTATACATAGGGATTAGATGTTTCTAACTTAGATCTCATCTGAGCTTCTAAACTAAATGTAGTTATAAACTTGGAACTTTCTTTTCTTTCTTGATTTGATCATCAGGGAGATGGTAGCTAGAAAAATTACATCTAGCTGCTGAAGAGTCATAAGATATTTCTTTGCCTTGTAATTTTTGACTCAGATTAGAGCGATTAAGTTCTTTAGGGTTTATTTTCTTTTTGAAGGAATGTGAGGAAGACTAAACGTAGAGATTTTAGGATTTCAGTTCAATTAATACCAATTTTCTTACCATTTTCTGATAAATCTTTTTAAAAGATTATTTAAAAATTGGAAAAGTAAACATGCATGATAACTAAATACCAAACAATGAAATAAGTATGTTGTACAAGCTATGTATGTAATAAAAAATTATTTTGAACAATACCCAGAAGGGGGTAAGTTTCAGTAAATCTTCTTCCCTGACCCTTAACCCTCAGTGTCTTTATTTATATATACATCTTTTCCAGTTCCCTACCCCTGTGATTTTTTTTAAAACTGCGTCTTGGACTTTTTCCATATTTGCACCTATAGACATATATGCCCAGTATTTTAAAAGGTAATTAACTGTTTTAGTATGAAATGGAAACATTCATGTTTTATGAATGTCATAGAGCTTATAAAATGGCAGATTTTATTTTTTCATGTGTTCCATGAAATGAGGAGGTGAATTTTGCTAAACATAAACACAGTGTCAAAATAAGAGGTTAGTTGTTTTGTTTTAATGATTGATTCTTGAGCCTGATTGATTCTAGAGCCTTTGGTCCTAACAGGACCAAAGACCATCTTATGGTTTGTTTGCTTTAAATTCTAAGAGCAGTAGGAAACCAGCGAAGCCTGATGGTGGTATTTTAAAAATGCTCCCTGTTGGAGGGGGCAAGAGGCAGGTAGTTAGCTAGGTGGATATTGTTGTAGTCTGGTTAAGGACAATAATGGCATGGGTTAGCATGGGAAGTTGAGATACAGAGGAGTTACCAGTTTGAGAGAGAGGGAAATGAAGAGATGGTTGGTGGCTGGATGTGATGAGTGTGGGAAGGGAGGAATCGGGGATGACTCCGCAAAGTTTTTGGCCAAGGTAGTTAGGTGAGTAGGTGCCATTCCTGACTTTGGCTGTTGTTGGTGGTGGGATTGGGTATAGGAATGTTGAATTCTAGCTACTAAAGAGCCTTATAGACATAGAATAAGCAGTTAGATATCTAGGTGTAGAGTTACGAATAGAGAACTTGGTTGAGCCTACTTTGAGCACCAGCCACCATTCTAGTGCTAAGGGTACATCAGTGAACATGGCAGATAAAGTCTCGTGTTAACTCATGGAGCTTATGTTCTAATTCTTACCTGGACAGATAACATATGCAGATGTAGCATCAGCAGGTCATGAGTGCTATAAATTAAAGTGGGATTAGGGTACAGCAACAAAGACTGCTACTTTAGATTGAATGACCAGGCAGTCCTCCCTTAAGGTGTATCACATGTGAGCTGACACGTTAAGTATTATCTTCCTTTTATGGATGAGAAAACTGAGGTGCAGAGAAGTTAAGTAACTACCCCAATATATTTTACCATAGGTAGATAAAGAGGCTGCTCCAGTTATTAAATCTTTGCTCTCTGGTTCTTATCCAATACTCTGTTCTTAAATAGGACAGGGTCCATTTGCTCTTTAGGACTCTCTTAACCCATACACTGTGATTTAATTGTTAATCCAATTATGAATCCATCCAAGTGATTTTTATACTGAAGAAACAAGGATAACTTATAGAGCTGTTTACTTTTGCCAGTGTTTAGATTTCTTTTCATTAAAAATGTTTAATCCTCTTTACAATGAAATTAACAGATACTGCATAAAATGTACAGAAATGTATAGCCTTCTGAATTTTACCACCACCAAGGTTAAAAAAAAAAAAAACACCACCAACATTGTCAGCATCCTAGAAACCCTTGTATAGCCCTTTGCTTTACCATTTAAATATGTAAGTATGCAAACATGAATACTGTAGTTTAATTTTGCTTGGTTTTAAGCTTTAAAAAAAATGGAACCACATAATATGTAGTCTTTTGTGGCTGGCTTCCTTTGTTCACAGATATTATTTGATCTTTTAATCTGTGTAATAATCAATCTGGAGTAGATAGCTCAGAAGTTCATGTCAAGTCCTTGTCAGCCTTTTAACAAACTTTGTATAAGTAATATTTGTCATTATTACTTGTAACTTTTCATCCTTTAAAGATTTTCCGGCATGTCTAGTCTCTAGACCTATTTTTATATTTTTATATATATATATAGCATTAGTTAAGCTCTTTACCTGTCTCAGCAAGTTTAATTTACAAAGCTGGAAGCTTATATCCAGTGGCATGGTTCTGGTCTGGCTTCTTTATTTCTAATATACAAAATGATAAAGCTAAATTAGTGGACATTTGAACCTACCTCTGCAGAGATACCCTAACTACAGGATCATTTATCTGTATAAAACAAACACTTCTGTTTCTTAAAGAATATACAGAAATATCTGATACTGTCTCTACAATTTTCTAATATTTTAGACTTAATATCAAGACTACATGACATGTCTGTAATATAAATCTGTGTCCCTTATATAGGAAGGCAGGCATGACTTCAGCAGAATGTTTCCATTTGATTATTATTAAATGAAAGAAGATTAGTACTTAAGAAATTGAGACAGACTAGCTTGGCAATGGTGATCCAATAATATTGGTGATCCAATATTATGAATATTGATGAGCACTTGTGTTTTGATTAAATCTATTCAGCTTATTAGTTTGTGTATTATATCCTTGTATGTCATGGTGCTAATTGTGTTTGTTATATGAATAGGATATAATTCTTCTTAGATAGTTTTTAAAAATAAATAAACTGAACAAAATAAAAATAAATAAAAGCAAAATTTGCTTTCTTCAGTGTTTTATTGGATAAAATTATTCTGATATATGAGTCAGTATTAAAACAAGATTCCACAATACATCTGTATTAGTAACTCAGAAATGTTATATTCTCTATTTAAATATATTTACTATTGACTTTTATATTTTTAGGTTTGCTATCAGAAAGATAATGCTCTTGGAATTTAGGTGAGTTCAAAGACTTTACTTTGACCAAGTTAAAGATGACAACATGACTTAACTTTTAACTAGGTTTTCTGTACACTTCTGTGAGTTGGTAAAAAAATAATTACTATAGGCTTTTGAAGGTTTATATTTTTGTGTTTGGCTTATTTTGGAATATGTGTATGATGTCTTTTGTTTTCAAGGATGTTGTTCCATTGTTAGTGTAACTGTATTTTGAATTGTTTCTCACTAATTAATGTAGTGTGTGCTGAGCAATTTCTGAACTCTTACTTGGTTCCTCTAGTTACAATGGGAGTAAACTGGAATGCATTCTATAACCATTTTTTTCCTTCCAAGCTTATTTATTATGACCAAACCAACCTTGTCCTGACCTAAACCACTTACAGATATTTCAGGCAGAAGAGGATATGCAATTTTTAGATTATAATTTAGATTATATTACAGCTAGGTATGGCCAGTAGACTGGAAGTAAAAGCCAAGATTGTTGTTGATGACAGTATCTGTCATTTATTGAACCTTGTGCTAGGCATAGTGTTGAACATTTTATATATAGAGCAATCATAGCAATGCTGGAAAAAGTCAATATTATACTTTCCATGTAGTGAAGGAAAAAAACTGAGATCAGAGCAGTTAAGTAATTTGTTCAAAATAATGCATTTAAGTAATTGGTGGAGCTAGGATGCCAGTGTCTTATGCCAAAGCTCATGGTTTTTCCACTTCTGCACCCTCCCTTGGGGTATGCTGCTGCTGCTGCTAAGTCGCTTCAGTCGTGTCTGACTCTATGCGATCCCATAGACGGCAGCCCACCAGGCTCCACCGTCCCTGGGATTCTCCAGGCAAGAACACTAGAATGGGTTGCCATTTCCTTCTCCAATGCATGAAAGTGAAAAGTGAAAGTGAAGTCACTGAGTCATGTCCAACTCTCAGCGACTCCATGGACTGCAGCCCACCAGGCTCCTCCATCCATGGGATTTTCCAGGCAAGAGTACTGGAGTGGGGTGCCATTGCCTTCTCCACCCTTGGGGTATAGTCTGCATCAGAAGTCAGTCTCTGTTTTAATGACTAACTCTGCGAGATAATGAAAGACAGGGAAGCCTCACATGCTGCAGTCCAGGGGTGGCAGAGTCAGACATTACTTAGAGACTGAAAAACAACAACTCCCTTCATAAACTGACTTGATCCTCACAAAAATGGCATAAGACTAGTGATCACTTCAAGAAAATGAGAGATACCAAGGGAACATTTCATGCAAAGATGGGAACAATAAAGGACAGAAATGGTATGGGCCTAACAGAAGCAGAAGATATTAAGAAGAGGTGACAAGAATACACAGAAGAACTATACAAAACAGGTCTTCACGACCCAGATAATCATGATGATGTGATCACTCACCTAGAGCCAGACATCCTGGAATGTGAAGTCAAGTGGGCCTTAGGAAGCATCACTACAAACAAAGCTAGTGGAGGTGATGGAATTCCAGCAGAGCTCTTTCAAATCCTGAAAGATGATGCTGTGAAAGTGCTGCACACAATATGCCAGCACATTTGGCAAACTCAGCAGTGGCCACAGGACTGGAAAAGGTCAGTTTTCCAATCCCAAAGAAAGGCAATGCCAAAGAATGCTCAAACTGCGCACAATTGCACTCACCTCAAAATTAAGGTGAGTAAAGTAAGCTAGTAAAGTAATGCTCAAAATTCTCTCGGTTTCAACAGTACGTGAACCGTGAACTTACAGATGTTCAAACTGGTTTTAGAAAAGGCAGAGGAACCAGAGATCAAATTGCCAACATCTGTGGATCATCAAAAAAGCAAGAGCATTCCAGAAAAACATCTACTGCTTTATTGACTATGCCAAAGCCTTTGACTCTATGGATCACAACAAACTGTAGAAAATTCTTCAAGAGATAGGAATACCAGACCACCTGACCTGCCTCCTGAGAATGCTGTATGCAAGTCAGGAAGCAACAGTTAGAACTGGACATGGAACAACAGACTGGTTCCAGATTGGGAAAGGAGTATGTCAAGGCTGTATTTTGTCACCCTGCTTATTTAACTTATATGCAGAGTACATCATGAGAAACACTGGGCTGGATGAAGCACAAGCTAGACTCAAAAAGATTGCTGGGAGAAATATCAATAACCTCAGATATGCAGATGACACCACTCTTATGGCAGAAAGTGAAGAAGAACTAAGGAGCCTCTTGATGAAAGTGAAAGTGGAGAGTGAAAAAGTTGGCTTAAAGCTCAACATTCAGAAAACTAAGATCATAGCATCCAGTTCCATCACTTCATAGCAAATAGATGGGGAAACAGTGGAAATAGTAAGAGACTTTATTTGGGGGGGGGGGGGGCTCCAAAATCACTGTAGATGGTGACTGCAGCAATGAAATTAAAAGACACTTACTCCTTGGGAGAAAAGTTATGACCAGCCTAGACCGCATATTAAAAAGCAGAGATATTACTATGCCAACAAATGTCTGTCTAGTCAAGGCTACGATTTTTCCAGTAGTCATGTATGGATGTGAGAGTTGGACTGTGAAGAAAGCTGAGTGCCAAAGAATTGATGCTTTTGAACTGTGGTGTTGGAGAAGACTCTTGAGAATCCCTTGGACTGCAAGGAGATCCAACCAGTCCATTCTGAAGGAGATCAGTCCTGAATATTCATTGGAAGGACTGATTCTGAAGCTAAAACTCCAGTATTTGGCCACCTGATGCAAAGAACTGACTCATTTAAAAAGACCCTGATGCTGGGAAAGATTGAGAGTGGGAGGAGAAGGGAATGACAAAGGATGAGATGGTCGCATGGCATCACTGACTCAATGGACATGAGTTTGGGTAAACTCTGGGAGTTGGTGATGGACAGGGAGGTCTGGCTTGCTGCACTCCATGGGGTCACAAAGAATCAGACACGACTGAGTGACTGAACCGGTCTGAACTGAGCTGAGGTGTTCTTATTTATTTTTGCAGAGAAAAATTGAAGTTTGTAGCTATGAATTAACTTGTAAGTGAAGTACCTGCTATATCTTAAGAACTGTATTGGTATTAAATACTTGATCTCATTTAATCCTCATAATAATTCCAGTAAGATCTTCCTCATTTTATAGAGAGCACTTAGGCTAGAAATTGGATCCATATGACTCTTAGATTAATACACTTTTTTCATCATACCATGTCATCTTTCAAGAAGAACAAGAAAAATCAAGTGGATGCTGATATACAGTCAAGGATAAAGCCAGAGTTCTGTGGCCCTGGCAAATATCAGATGCCAAGAGAATTGTGAGAACTAAAGGAGAAAGCAGCAGAACGTATTTAAGGCACCAATGACAGTGAAAGACTTTTAATAACTGATGAAGTGGGTTGTTACCTTCCTGGAACTTTTATGTAATTTCTGGGTGAAAATGCCATTTTCTCTGTGCCAGCCTCCAGACACAATAATTCTCGAGTTTGTAGTAGAGATAATTGATGGTCTCTTGCTAGAGTGGAAAGTGAGATGGCATGGAGAAGGTGTCTAGGTATAGGAGAGTGAACTGAATCTTGAGAAAACTCATCAGAGGGGCATGTTATTATATAGATTACATTTGCTACAATTGCCAAAATAGAATCAGGGGATTAGTGAACAGTCTTTAAATTTGGTTTAAAGAGATGGAGTTGGAGTGTGATCTGTATGATCTATATATCACAGAGATAAGTCCATCATCTTGGACAGATCATTGACTCTCATATTCTCAGATTCCTTATCTGAAAAATGTCAAGAATAGGTTTGGAGTTCACTGTGTAATCAGATAATACCCATGGTATTACTGTTAAAAACTGTGGCAAGCCAATGATATCTGTGGGACATCTGGCAGAATCAAACATAAAGATACTCTGAAATGATATGTATTCCATCTAGACTGAAAAAAAAAAAAAATCCTACAGCGAAAACCTTGATGAATGTGAGTCCAGACTCTCAAATTACAGGGCACATTACAGCAAAATTTAGTTGAAGCAACAAAGAGCAGAATTAGATACTCCTCAGAAAACCACAGGTAATTAAATAACATACATACTGTCAAATCATGTTTAAAATTACTATGAGTATAAAAGAAATAGAATATGTGAATAAGAAACAAGACACTAAAACCAGGCAGGTTTGGGGGAAAATGAAAATAAAAGTCATTGAAATTTAAAAACTCAGTGGTTAAGTTGAATAGATTAGACACAGCTAAAGAGGGAATTAGTGAATGGGGATTTAGACCTGAGAAAATTAACAAATAACAGAAGCATACAAGGCAGTTAAGAGATATAGAGGCTAGAATGAGAAGGTCCATTAGAAGTTTCAGAAGAGATTTAGGGAAAATGAGGGAGTGGCAATTTAGAAGAGGTGATGGTTAAGAATTTTCTACAGTTAAGACATGAGTCTGTAAGATTCAGAAAGTATATATAGCAAGCTGTGAACACAGCAACAGTGACAAAAATCTTAAAATCTGCTTCTGCTGCTGCTGCTGCTAAGTCGCTTCAGTCGTGTCCGACTCTGTGCGACCCCATAGACGGCAGCCCACCAGGCTCCCCCATCCCTGGGATTCTCCAGGCAAGAACACTGGAGTGGGTTGCCGTTTCCTTCTCCAATGCATTAAAGTGAAAAGTGAAAGTAAAGTCGCTCAGTCGTGCCCGACTCTTAGCGACCCCATGGACTGCAGCCTACCAGGCTCCTTCGTCCATGGGATTTTCCAGGCAAGAGTACTGGAGTGGGGTGCCATTGCCTTCTCCTAAAATCTACTAGAGGAAAACAATTACTCAGAGGAAGAAGAACAAATTGACTGTAGACTTCACAATTGCAATAATAGAAAGGTAGTAGAATGAGTCTAGTAAATAGAAAAATAGAGCTATCGACCAAGAAAGAATTCTATCACCAGCTAAACTGCATGAGATTAACAGATTTCAGACAGATTCATACTAACAGACTTGCTAGCAGAAGTTCTGAAGGGCATAATTTAGGGAAAAGGAATTTAAACTTGTAAAAATAGAATGATATGAAGTTTCATGCATTTACTATATGAAAAGTAGTCTATAACTTGGAGCCTTTTGGCAGTTATTTAGGATAAAATACTATTTACCAGTTTCCTAGGCTCTCGCAAACTAAGTAAGAATGATTCCTAAAGATAGACCCATGGAAATATCAACATGAGGAGACCTTTGAAGCTTAAGAGGAAGTAGAAAAATTCTGTGTTACAGCGCAATCTGAAATGCACAACTGTGTGTGAACACCTGTGCATGCATGCGTGTGGACATGGAGACATAAGTGAAACGTTATATTGAAAAGTTATACACGTGGAGTGATTTAAAAGAGAAACAAAAAGTTCTGTGCTCTGCGTTAGTGCTTGAGAGGATTTTACAGCCCACAGCAGTGATTGATGTTTATAACTACTCTGAACAAGAAATGGTTTTGTTTTGAAAATCAGAATTGCTTAGTTTAGGAATGTTTTCACCAGTCTTAAAATAAGAATTTTGGCGTTTTGAAAAGAAAATGCTAGTTACCTTGAAAACTGACCTATGTTAAATGCCTTGTAAATTAAGTAACAGATCCTCTTTTTGAGTAAGTCTTTTTCTTAGTTTTCAGAAACCATTTGGTCCTGATATGAGTTTGTGTTAATTTCTCAGTTACTTTTGTCTGTGAAGCTGTCCATCATATGATTTTAGAGCTGATATTTGTCAGATATTTTTGTTTTTTACTCTGTTAAGCACCATAGATAAGGAAATATCCAGTGCTCTAATGGTGATAATTATATATGTCAGTAATCTTTGATGTTTTCCTACTTTGAAAAACCCTCATTTTAGAAATAAAACTCTCGTTCTCCAGAGCCATATTTGCTACATATGTTTCCAATAGTAAGACTGACCTACATTATAGATTAATTTGTGAAGGGCTCTCAGACTATCAATACAGATTTTCAAAAAGCTGTAAGTAATTAGACTTTTTCAAGGGGAGTGATATAATGAGATGGTAGTAACTAATGAAATATTCTATGCCTTTTATTCTTTGTAGCCAGTATCTTGAAAATTACCTCTGGATGAATTATTCTCCAGAAGTGTCCAGCAAAGCCTATTTAATGTCAATCTGCTGTATGGTGAATGAAAAATTCAGAGAAAATGTGCCTGCATGGGAGGTAACAGATTTAAATTACTTCATAGCTTTCTTACTGTCCTCACTTAAGCTGTTACATAGTAGCTTTTTTACTGATAATATTTTTAGAACAGAAAAATATTTTTATCCAAAAATAAAGTAAATATTGAGAAAAAGTATGGATGCATGAAAAAATATTGGGTTGGCCAAAAAGCTTGTTCAAGTTTTCTCTAAGATAGTATGGAAAAAACCAAACAAACTTTTCGGCCAAATCAATGATATTTCTTTTGGTTTCAGTTCTTTCTTTAATACACTGTGAATTGAAAAATTATGAATGTGAAATTATTTTTCTGCTTTGTGCTTAAAACAAAGAATGGTACGTATTATAAAGACTTTTACATCAGATAAAGTAAATTTTATATTAAGTAGCTGAAAGAGTCGGACATGACTGAGTGGCTGAACTGAACTGAGCTCAAATAGATAATGTTCAGTGAGATAATATTTTTCAGTGCCTTGTTTCACAACAGAGAGTATGTGTTTATAGTTTTACCGGAGTAAAGTAGTATGTCTAAAGTCAAAATAGGTGCTTATATTGTAATTTCAGTCTTCTCTTTGTCTGATTTGGGATCTGTTTTCTCTTTTGAAATTTATAATTGACATTTTCTCTTTGGCTACTATAACAGAGCCTTGATCAGCTAACAGAGGTCCAAAATCTAGGTTTTCTTTGGCCATTATGAAATGGTCAGCTCATCAAAAGAGTTCCTTCCCCTCAATCATACTTCTTTAAATGAAGGAAAGCCATGTATGCTTGCCATCTCTTTTGAGGGGATGGTATCCAAATTGAAAAGGTGTTAACATTCTTAAAGATAAAACCATGGACCCTCAAATATTCATTCGTACCATCATATAAGGGCCTTGTGTCTTATTGAGAAATCTTAGAGGTTTCTTAAAGTTGCCTTGAACCACCAGAGGAAGGGGGAGGGACACCAGAGAATGACTTCATCAGTTTTCATGTTGTAAAGACCACTTTGGTGATTAGAGTTGATACAGATAAAGAGAAGAGGTTACACACAGATTTGGAAAGTAAAATTGATTGGATTTGATAATTGAAGTAGCTTGAGGGACGGGGTATTATTTTCAGTAACCTTCCAGGTTTGGGCAACTGAATGTAAAAGATGAGAGGTGCCTCTTACCAAGATAGGTAGAAGAGGGTTGAGGAATGCTTTGGCGGGTACAAAATTGTTGAACTGAGTTTTGGACTTTCTGAGTCTAAGTCGCTTTTGGAATATCTGGATGAGATTGGAGCAGACAAAGCAGTCTAAGGACTGAAGAAGTCTGGACTGAAGATGTGTCTTTAGAATCATTAGCATATGGTAGTTGAAGTAATGGGAGAGGGAGAAGAAGAATGAGGCCAGATCCCCAGGGACACTGCCTTGTAAAGTGACAAAGAAGAGAAACCGCATCAAAAAGGAGTTGAGCGTTGGTAAGCGTCCTTAGGATTTGACAGCTATAACAGCTTCAGGGGAGTGCTGTACATGGAAACTTGTTTCAGAGAAGTAAGTGGAAACAGGTAGTATAGGTCATACGTTTGGAGCACTTGCCCATGAAAGAAAAGAGAGCCAACAGCAAGGTGGGGAGGTAGATCACAGAGAAGCTTGAATATGTTTACATTATTTACCTTTTCTTTTTAAAACATTATTTGTATATTAAGAGTAAAGAAATAATATAAAGGAAAGGGTGTCTTTGAGATTAAATAGAATAGGAAGACTTCAGTTTTTGCTTAAGATGTTTCTTTGTTTAAATTAAAATAATTAAAACACTTTAGATCTTTAATTTAAAAAAAAAAAAAAACAAATCCTAAGCTAATTACCAGCCTAATACTTGAAGAAAAAATAAAAGAATCAAAGCCATTATTTTATTAGCTGAAAATTTCTGCAACTCTCACATTGTCCTGCCAGAAATCTGTATTTGACTTGCTACAGTGAATTTTAAGTAAGCAGGTAATCTTTTTGTAATTACTACGTTTGGTTAATAGACTCCTAAGAAGTCTGCCAGTGTTTGCTTACAGGAGAAAAAGAGGTGAGCAAGCCATTTCAAAATGAATTTTTATTTTTTCTCTTTTCAGACTTTTAAGAAGAAGCCAGATCACTTCCCATTCTTTTTCAAGTGCATCTTGAAAGCAGCATTAGCTGAAACTGATGGTGAATTTTCACTCCACGAACAGACAGTCTTACTGCTTTTTCTTGACCACTGCTTCAATAGTTTGGTAATTTTACTTTATCTTTGGGGAGAATGTTCAAATTTTCTTATTCTTTTAAGTTGACTGTAAATGAGATTAGCTCTAGAGCCATCTCCTCATAGTAGTAGAGAATGAGGACAATGCTAACATTTCAGCTCCTTCTTGGGAAAATCATCTTGTAGGGTCTGTTTGCTTTTTAATAGATTTGGACTTGATCCCTTCTTCTTTCTATCTAGCATCTAAGTAAAATGATAAGAATTGAAATTCTCCAAATATAGAGCAGCAAAGAGTCTGATAACATGAACATTAAGTAATGAGATCAGTGTCATAAACTGTACACAGGGACATAGCTTCATTACTTCTCAGTCATACCTCATACATAACCCGGCAGGTCAGCAGGAGAGTTACGTTTTGAGTTGACTGTTTAGGGGTGATTATGGATGATCTTTCAAAATCTCTTGGGTTGCACATAATACATTTTTCATTCTTCGTAAGATTATGTTCTAAAAAATAAACATTTATAGTAATTAATATTTCACTTGTACTTCTCTCCTGGGGTTATCTGAAGGTATTTATCTTTAAATAAATAGGTATATACCTGTATATATATATATATATAGGTGCTTCTGAATTGATAGTGCATTTAGACCCATGCAGGAGAATGCATGCGGTTCTTTCTTACCCTGAAAATAACGTTGATAGACGGATGGTTATTATCTGTTTCCATGTAGTACCTCACAATGGTCTTGCAAAGACCAGAAAAAGATTTATATTCATATTACCTCTTTAACATTTATAAAATTAAACAAAGCAAATATAAATAGATGTGATTCCTTGTCAGAAATGGAACAAAACCAAGATTTAATTAGTATTGGTAGTTTGGTGCTAGTTTAATTAACTTAAAAGCTATCTTATTATTGGTACTTTTTTCAGCTTACCACCAATATTCATTATTTGAGGTAGTTATGCTCTAAAAAATAGCTGTGAACACAGAATTAGCTAAAACTGAACCACTGCTCTTAGGGAAAATACAGAGATAGTTTCATGCAAGCCTCTGGTCACATTTTCATCAGGTGATCAATGTATAGCCTTGTTTTATGTGTTTCTATTTTAACGTTGAACTTGTGACCAACTTAAGTCTGAACAAACTTACCTAACACACAGCATTTTCTCTTTAAGGCACATCACAGCATTCTTTCACCTGGGAGCACTGAATGGCACTGAAGCCCTGTGCTTAGGGCCATTTTACATATCAAAATCACCAACAAAAATCACAATATTATGAGAAAGTAGCACTAAATAGACCAAAAAGAGATGCTAGTGTAAGAGAGCTGACGCAAGAAGGCAGAGCCCACCTTGTCTAACCTCAGCTCAAAATGTGTGTTGGGCAGTTCACACTTGGCTCTGCTCTGTGCTGTCACTGAATGACAGTGAAAGCATTGGGAGTATTGAATTGAGGGCTACAAATACATCTGCAAGCTGATGACATCACAGACATGGAATTTGGAAATCATGAGGCTTAGCTGTATCTTTTTAAAAAATGGATTGAACTTCTTAGTAATAAAAAATCATTAATTTGAAAGAATTGATGGCATATTTTCCCCTCATGACTGTTTTAAACAGGAAGTAGACTTGATACGGAGTCAAGTACAGCAGCTTATCTCTCTCCCGATGTGGATGGGCTTACAGCCTGTAAGTATCTCAGTTCAGAAACTCACATGTATTTGTAAGTGGAACATGTGGTTTTAGATGGTGTAGCTTTGTTATGGATATAAAATGACAGTTAAAAATCCCCCACCAAATTTATCTAATTTACTATGCATTAACTAATCATAGGTGTAGTTTTTTTCAGTTTTAAAGCTTTTGTGTATAAGCCAATAAATGTTTCTCCTGATGTCATTATTTTAAGGTGAAATAGGTAATATCTATTGAGCTCATAAAGGGAGTTAATTTAGTAAAATATTATTCATAGATATGTCTCTGGATAAGACTAAATACAGACTTGAATTTTTAATTTTCCTTGAATGTAATGTACATACAGCTATAGGAGAACATCTGAATTATGTTTAATACTAACAACTTCATTTTTTCCGTCAAAGTCTTACTGGATAATATGGGCGAGTATTGAAGCCAAATTAACAGATTTTAGGGAGTAGAGTTAAAACTATCAGATTTCTATATAATACTGTATTCAGAATTTCATTTCCTGCATGTGGGTGGTTTTGCAGACATTCAGATACGCAAGCTCATTCATAGGCACCAGTTGATGAAGGTTAAAACAGGCACCTATAAATAATTATTACCAAGTTAAAAATGGATAAGTACCATGAGAAAGAGTGGTGGTATGGACATTTCCTTATTATGATAGCTGTTTTATATGCTCTGTTTCAGACTGACTTTTTGAACTTTAAATGTTAATGCTCGTATTTTTCAAACTGAAGTCCTGAATTTTAGAAATAAGAAAGAAAATTTATTGCTGAGCTTAAAATCTCAACGAGAAATTTCTTTTGTCTTATATTTTTTCTATTGACAAGTATTGGAATTGAAGTAGTTTTTTAAAGTGTAGGTGTTAGTTTCTTAGGTTCCAGCTTTTGTCATGTTCCTATCTGGTTTTATCCCATTGCTCTATATTATATCCTTACATTGGGGTTATGGCTGATTTAATGCCACATCATTCTTTCAGGCACGATTGGAATTAGAATTAAAAAAGACACCTAAGCTAAGAAAATTCTGGAACTTGATTAAAAAGAATGATGAAAAGATGGATCCAGAAGCAAGAGAACAGTATGTTGCCAAAGCTTTGTTCCATGTTGGTTTGTTATACTGAGTTGTGAGTCTTAGATGTTGCTGACTTGTTTTGTTTTTCCCTTTACGTAGTTGCTGAACCAAATAAGCGATTAAGAAGTGCTTTTACTTAGACCATCATAGAAATCTTTTTCACAAAGGTCCAGAAGCCGCACGTCATTTCTCCTTTCCCTGTCTCTGCCCCAGTGACAAGCGTTATCAGTGGTCTTCCCTTTGCCTGTTGTCCATCCGAGTTTGTTCATCATGGATGGGTCTCAATTTTCTCCATAGTCTTCAGGCTGTCAGTCCAACTTTTTCCCATTCCCTCACTCTTAACAATGACTTACACACTACACTTTATATGCTTCATTCATTCAATAAATCTAAGTGTTTATTATTTTATTGGGTACTATTATAGGTGTAGGCGAAATGGCATAGAACAAAATAGAAGGTAATTCCTACTCTTGTGGAGTTTACATTCTCGTTGGGGAAAGCAGCTAAGAACAGATGGATCTTATGGTATATTATCTAGTGGTTCATGCTAAGGAGAAAAATATGAAGTATATAACGAGTAAGGAAGCAGATGAGGGTTGCAGGTTATTTTAATAGTAATTATTATCAATTGGGTAAAGTCTGGTAGCAAGCATTTATGTCATCAAACAAAGTTCTGTTAGTAGGAAGGAAGAAAAGAATCTGTATACTCTTAAGATAGCAGTCCTCAACCTTTTTGGCACCAGGAACCAGTTCATGGAAGACATTTTTCCACAGACCAGGGCAGGGAGTGGGAATGGTTTCAGGGATGATTCCCATAAGGAATGTACAACCTAGATCACAAGGTCTGTGCTTCCATGGGAATCTAATGCTGCTGCTGCTCTGACAGGAGACAGCTCAGGCAAGTGATGGGAGTGGCTGTAAATACAGGTAAGGCTTCACTTGCTTTCCTCCTGCACAGCAGGAGGGGACCCGGGGTCACAGGGTTGGGGGCCCCTGCTCCAAGAGGTTTGTTCCTCTCTCTGTCTTTGAAGCTAACTGGTCTACCTGTGTTCTTGCTTCATTTATTCCGTGACTCTTCTAGCAGTGAGTGTGATCCTTTTTTCTTTCTTCATCTCCAAGTGTTCTTTCCACTCATGTTTTTTTCTCCCTCTGCTTATGTATATATGCTTAGGACTCACTTCTTGAGCCTACGATAACTTCTTCTGACTCACATTTTTTCGTCCACTTAGGATAATACTCTGTTCACCCATAGATAGCAGTTGAAGTCATAGGTATGAGTAAGGTTATCTAATGAGTTATATAAACTGTGAAAAGAGGGTTGAGGACAAAAGTGAAGCTTGGAATTGTGCTGGTGATCACTGAAAATGAGAGAAACTGAAAAAAGCTGGATGTCAGAGAAATGAGTTTGAGAGTAAGGAAATGAGAGGTATAAGGACAAGAGAATAGGGTCAGAATAGGAATATCCTTTCTTTAACTTCAGGCTCCAGTCTCATCTCTTCATGATACCTTTCTAATCAATAACCTCTTAATTGGGCTACTTACGTGATATCTTTGCATTATTTGACTGCTTTTTAAAAATTTAAATCCTCTCTTCCCATTACCTCAGTATGATTTAATTCCAAATCAATAGACTGTTCACCGTTTCATAAACATTCCTTTCCTAACCACCTTTGCCCCTCTACTTCACTTAATTGAGCCTAACCTTTTTAAGCAGTCTTCCAGACCAAGTACTAAGCCTGCAGTGCTTTCTTCTGAACTGAAACACAGTGTTTTTCATTGAAACATCAGCTCGTTTTGTAGTGGTTAGACTGTGTATAGTTGTTTAGAGTGTAAGTTCTATGATCAGACTTCCCTAGGTTTCACACCCACCTGCCGTGTAAGTTTGGGCAAGTCACTGCGCCTCTCTGAGCCTCAGTGTGCAGTCCGGACAGTACAGTGCCTGTTTCGTAGGACTGCTGTCGGCATTAGATTACCTTGTGTGATGTCCTTACACAGCTCAGATCCTAGCACAGTAGGTGCTCAGCTCATGTCAGGCAGTTTTACTAATCAATGTTGGCTTGTGTTACTGATTATATTTTATGACTTGTCATCATTTTAAGTATATTTTAGTCATTTCCCTCCTTGTTATTTCCAGCAGGGCTGGTATAATCATTTGTAGCTGTCCAATATGTGATGATTGGTTTTTGAATAGTTGGTACATGAGGCATCTTAAATTAGTAATGAGTAATAAGTTGTTTTTTAAACTAACATTTAATTCTTATACATTGTAATACTCTATTTAATAATTTAAGCATATTAAAGTATGAAATTGCTCATTTCAACTACATACTTAAGTATTAGATTTTTAATGTTAAAGGCAGACTATAAATGAAAATTTGAAAACTCCTTTCTAGTCCTTTAAATCACAAGTGAAAACTTTTATAGTAAGACAGAGATACTTTCTGGGCTGGTTATTAGGCCAGTAATGAGGCTCATGTTTTCTTCATATAATGCTGTATTTCTCTCAAGGAAGAAGCTGTTTAAATTATGGTCCTGATTTCAGAGAGAAATGAAACAATTTGAGCAGTGTAAGAAAGGCTGTTCAGCATTTAAGATTTACTTTTGAAATAATTATTGCTCAAAAATAATTTGCTCCCTGTTTGTTATCTCTCTGTTTTTAGAGCCTATCAAGAAAGAAGATTTCTTTCACAACTTATCCAGAAGTTTATCTCTGTGCTGAAATCAGTCCCACTTTCTGGTAACTATCTTCCTTTTCTCAGCTCATTTGTGAAGTTACTATTCAGATGCCCATCTGTTATTTATATTTAGTCTAAAAACTGCTCTCCAAATGATTTTAAATTATATTGACGAGGGGTTATGTCCTTCCCTTTTCAAGTATGCTACCAGTCTGAGTATTGTGACTGCCTTAGAAATTCATATCATTTAAGGGCACCAGCATGGTTATTGAAATGTTAATTTATTTAGCAACTCTTTTTGGAGCTTCCTTATAACACACAGGTTTTGAACAAGGTTTCGGGACATGTTGAACAAGATAGTCACAGACCCTGTCCACGTGGCATTTATAATTTGGTACTGAATAATGTTTTCAAGCCATATCAAATACTGTTTAGGAGGGGAAGAGGAGAATTATTTTGAGATATGAGCTACAAGATGAAATGGGAAGTGTTTTCCTCTGTCGTGGTCCCCATTTATTATGAAACAAATAGAAGTATATGCTGTGTGGAGTATAAACTTCAAAATATATCAAAATTATCCACTGTATATAGATACATATATGTGTGTGTATATGAGTATGAGCTCGATGTACCAAGAGGATCTAACTGCATTTTGCTGGGTTGGCAAGACTGACATAAGCATCTAGTGAGTGCAAATAGGGTATTGTTTACTTAATAAAAATATGTGTATGCTATGTATGATATCTCATTGGTTGTTAATATTTTATTTTCTAACTGAAATATAATCTAAGAACAGTTCAATAGGTGTACCATATTTATATGCACCAGAGGTTATACCATACGTATGGATCAGAGAGTGTAGCTTTGTTTAAACTAAAATACAACAATGTGTACTTATAAATGTTGACTTTCCCCAAGTAATAGTTTACAACTGGAAGTCACACTTGTAATTCAGTGAGGAATAGATAATAATGCTACAGATGCCAATTTATGGTGCCAGATTTGGGGTATAATATTACTACCAGTATTAGTATAAAGAAAAAATTGTCATATGCTTATAATCTGTCACCTAATTATTGTATATTTAAATCTTTCAGGTAAGCACCATGAACCTGGAAAGAGGACTTAGATTTGGTTTCCTTGACACAAATAATAATAATGAAAACCAGTAATGTATAATAATTAGTGTCAGGTAGGGAATCCCCTGGCCTACAGTGTAGGTCTTGGCACTTCCACTACCGTGGGCCGAGGTCCAGTCTCTGGTCAGGGAACTAAGATCCTACAAGCCATGCAGTGTGGCAGCGCCCCAGCACCTCGCACCCTCAGAAAGTTGATGGCATCTAGAAAGGTTTGAAAGTCAAGAAAATATAACAGTATAGGGCCTGCAGAAATGTTAATGACTAACAAAGCACTAAATGTTGCCATTGTCATAATATATTGTCAGAAAACAAAATTTCTTAGATTGATCTTGAGCTTTAATCAGAATTTGTTAACTTGCTGGCAAAGGAAACAACAGAGATGAAAATAGTGTGCCAGTTTACAAAGGGCATAAAACCAGATGGATTATATAGTTAGAAAACAGAAAACTAATTTTTAGAAGATTGTGTGTAGTTCTGTTTTGCAAGGTTATCGCAAGCAACTGTCCACATCAGTTGTTATAGAGGAAATCTGTGTAGGATGATTTGAAATGTCAGGGCTACTATCAAAAGAAGGAAAAAACACAGTACACATCCAAAGCAAGTGATAAGAATTTATTGGTGTCCAAAATTGGAATAACAGGGCTTCAGCTCTGAACAGCATGCCTCGTAGGGCCAATTAGTGTAAAAATATGCCGCTTTATCCACCAGAACTCAGAAATTAAGTGCCAGGCATCATGTTCTAATTTTAAATAGGCCATTTCCAGTAATTTTCTCAAGCTATAAATAAAAATATGAAATACGGATTTTGCTCATTTTTAAATTTTGGACAAAATTATTTTCCTTTGCCAGTAATAAGAACAGAAAATACAACCGAGGACCAGTTTGAATGGATTTAATTTAAAAGTCACTCATTTAAATTCTTTAGTTTTGGGAACTGTATGACCTAGGCTGTGTCTCAGAAAACTGGATTCCAGTTCTAACCAGCCCAAAATCAAGTCATTTTCCTCTGGTCCTCAGTTTCTCACCTATAAGATGAAGAATACAAAAATATTCATATTCTTCCTTCACATAAAGCCTTCTATTTGCCTGTCTACAACAAATAAATAAGTAGATTTAAATAAATTCAAATAAAGCATTTGTAGGACACCTTCTATAGGTCTAGCACTGGGTTATTCACTGCTGGGAGTCCTTAGACTAGGGACCCTAAATTTTTCTCCTTTTCATTTGAAACAATCTTGGCAGGATGGTTTCAGCTGGTAAAATAGCAGAACATTTTCTGACATTAGGAAAAAAAGAAATTTGTACTCTGAAAGTATATCATGTCACAAAGTTGTACTTATTTTAAAAATGAAAATGTTCTTAAACACTTTAAAAATATGTTTGCAGGTCTGATTTTTGAAATGTATTTCTGATGCAAGCTACATTTTTCATTTTCTCCTGCTTATAAAGCTTAATGTAAGTGTAAGGCCTGCCCTTTTTGAAAATATGTGAGGTCTATACTCTGAATCATAGTCCAATTCTGATGAATGAGATAAATAACCTTGTTTAAATAACTAAATAACTGCCAGTTTTAAGATATAGTACCATAGAATGACCTAAGTAAGAAAGTTTTAACATGTTTTCTCTCTTATGTTTAGATCCTGTCACTATGGACAAAGTTCATTACTGTGAAAGATTTATTGAACTTATGATTGATCTAGAGGTAAGAAGTGTGCAGTGATTTTTCTGTTACATAATCATTAAGGAAGCTGATGATTATATATGTAAGATTAAACCCATGACTATATATGAAATATTTCTTTTATCACCTCAAACTGGCCTTAGTTTGTTTGTACCTATTTCAAGTGTCTTAGAGAGAAGAAAGTCAAAAGTGATTGACTCTTGAAGTTTCAGATGACTGTCAAAGGGCTGTGTTTGTATTAAAAACCTTATTTAGTAGGATTTTGTTTGAAAACTACTGGCCAAGATAGAATCTGAGATTTTTTCCTAGTGCTGTACTTTGTTTAGAAACATTACCACTGAGTGTATCTGCAGCATGGACTAGACCCTTTGCTTTGTGCAGTGTCTTTTGAGGGGCTGAGGGTACTCTGTATGTGATTAACACTCCTGCACTGAGTATCAGTGGAGTTCGCCGCCTGCTGGGAGAGCATGCAGACTTACTGCTGCGGTGATTATTTTCTCTAGGCCCTACTCCCCACAAGACGCTGGTTTAATACCATCCTGGATGACTCCCACGTTTTGGTTCACTGTTACCTTTCCAATCTTGTTCGTAGAGAAGAGGATGGCCATCTTTTTTCCCAGGTAAGCATTGATGTATCTGAATACACTTACTATTTTCATTTCTAAGTTGATTTTTTTCTTCCTTCGCCATGCAACTGGGAGTACCAGGGCATGGCACAAAGTAAACTTTTGCTAAATATTTAGCTGAATGATGTAAATTCCAAATTAGTCATTTTAAAGTGAAACCAAGTCTTCATATACAAAGTGGATGCCTTCTCATGTAGATGACCTCTATTAATGTTACATCATCATCTTTTTTTCTCTTCCAAATACTCATTTTATTAATTAAACAGTAAAACAAACATTATTAAATTTGAGGGGGATGGTTAATTCACATAAAACTTGTTACTATGTGATGTTATCATTGGGCTAAATTATGCATGATATAGTTGCACATGCTCATATATTTTGATTCTGTGGACTATAAATAGATGATAAGCATTAATTTCAAGCGAAATGATTTAACGTCATTCAATATTAGCAAAGAGCCTACTATCATGGCTCTTTTTCCATGAGATGATAGTGACGGGGCGGCTGGTAAAGTGGAGGCGTGTGTATGCGCTGCCTTGAGTTGACAGGCAGGCGCACTTTGTTTACTGCTTTGTGCAGGAAGACAGAGTAGTAGGGTTTCCCATTTCCGATAATGTCATCCAGAAGAAAAGTCTTCTAACAAACTTCTGACTCTTGCCTTTGGTGTGGTCACAGCTGGAGATAAAATTTTCGTATATATTTACATTCTCTCCTAGAAACTCTTATCTGGTGTCTGTGAGCATTCCTTTTCTCCTATTCTCATACTAAATTTTACCCAGTGACTGGTTGCATGTAGATACATTAGATAATCCTAATATCGGGGAGGGGGAATAAATTGGGAGATTGGGATTGACATATACACACTACTGTGTATAACTAATAAAAGCTTACTAAATAGCACAGAAAACTCTACTTAGTACTCTGTTATGACCTATTTGGAAAAAGAATCTAAAAAAGAGTGAATGTAGGTATATGTATAACTGATCTACTTTTCTGTATAGCCAAAACTAACACAACATTGTAAATCAACCGTACTCCGATAAAACTTAATTTAAAAAAATCCTAATATCTGATCTGCTATAGGTTAGAATTAAGAATAATAAAAATGGGGGGCAGATGCAGCCCCCAGTTCTGTTGATGCTGCCATCACAGGGGGAGAAGAGGCCTTCAGCAGTCGCAGGAACTAAGCCAGAGAAAGGGCTTGATGGCCCTGGAGACTGACGAGAGGAACGGATAACTTAGCCTTTCCTCCTACCTTGCTATTTTTTTTCTCAATATAGAGAAGAGTATCGCTAATTGAGAATTGCAAAATTCTCATCAGAAAATTCTGAGTGGCATAAACCCTCAGGAGTTTCCTCTAATTGTATGGGTCTATATATTTACAGTGATGTAGAGAGATTTTTTTTTTTTCTATTAAAATGATTGACCTCTTTTGATTAGTTCCTTAATGTTTCTTTAGTATTGGGGTTGCAGTTTTAAGTTCTCCCCTGTAGAAGTAGACCAAGTATATGAGATAAACTTAACAGTTATTCACAGTGTATACTTTATTCTCACCTAAATAAAACATTTGTACATGTTCTGAAATGTTTGTTGTAGTGTTTATATTCCAAAGCTTTTTGGTACCTCTAAGAAGGTATGTGGACTTATTTATTATTTTTAATAGTGTCTTTTTTTGCCTTCTTGCTCTCATGTTTGCAGTTTGTTAATTTAAATGTATCCTTTCAGCTTTTGGACATGCTTAAGTTCTATACTGGTTTTGAGATTAATGACCAGACTGGAAACGCTCTGACAGAGAATGAGATGACAACTATTCACTATGATAGAATTACTTCTCTCCAGGTAAGTGAAATGCATTATAGCCTTTGCATCTGTTCCATGAAGTTGTGTCATAAATAATTTAGGTTTTATATAGTACAAATAGGAAAGGTACTTTTTTAATAGTATGCTCATCTTGAATTTTTAAAATATTGCTAATTCTGATGGCTTTATGAAAAAGAAAGGTTTCTGTTCTAGTCCTCAGTCTTGAGAATCAGTATATTGATATTTGACAGTCAAAAAATATTAGTTATTGGGCAAATTTGGTGCATTTAAATATCAACTTTATTTTATGAAAGAGTATTTCTACTTGACAAAGTATATGTGCATACTTCATACATTTTAAAGATAAAGACATGTAATGGTACTGAAATTTACCAATGCAGCTCAGATATGCCCTCAGACTACCTTTGTTTTTATTACTGAGCTCATTTTGCTCTTGAACTCCATTTCCTCTGGTGGCGGAAAGAGACTTTTATTTCTCAATTTAAAGTAATTAAGGTCCTAACCTTTTGAAGAGTCTTGCAGGGAGGAGGGCAGGGAACGTGTAAAGACGCAGCCAAACTAAAGTTCAGATTATCTTTCACCGTCACGTCCCTGTCACGTCCCCTGTCTCTCAAGGTCATTGCTCTTCCTGCACGCAGTCTCACCTCAGATATCTTCTCCTGCTCTTCTCAGAGAGTTAGTGTTTGTTCCTCTGCCTCTGCCCTTGAAGTGACCACGGCTGGTGTGGTCTGAGCTGTTCTCTTGGCACCGGCAAGGCTCAACAGTTGGTCTCTTGGAGGCTGGTTGTCAACCCACTGACAAGGTCCCAGTGCTTGATCTTGATGGTGCCGGAGTCTTCCTGGGAGCTGACTCCTTCATCTTTTAGCTTGGGGAACTCACTTGCAGGCTTGGTGCAGGGTCATTTTGCCACTGTCTGTGGTAATCTCATGGCAGGCCTTATCCATAACCTTGGCAACCTTCTGTGCATTCCTCTATAGGGGACTAAAAATTTGTGGATCTTTTACCCTGGCATTAAGGAGGACTGGAGATGTGACCTCTCACGCACTTAATCAAATCAGCATAATGCTGCCCTGTTTTCTTGCAGCTTACCCCGTATTGATTGGAAGTGTTAGCCTCTCTTTCCTGAGTCTCAAAGTCAAGCATGCACAGTAAGCTGTAGGCCCCTCCCTCAGATACCTCTTCAGTGGGAGTGGCCCTTGAGACTTTCTTTTAGTTTTGTTAAGCCAGTTCTTTATTTTATTTATTTATTTATTTATTTATTTATTTATTTATTAAGCCAGTTCTTAATAGTAAAGTGTTCTGTTTTTTGTCTTTTCCTGTCAGTGAAGCTGGGCTTCCTGAGTCTTATCATGTATATTCAAAATGTGACTTTAGAAATCAAAAACTGAATATTGACTCTGGTTTTACACTCTTGCTAGAACAATTCTGTTTTCTTTTCCCATTGTATTTAGTGCTTTTGAACAAGGCAGAGGTCACATTTGAGAAGTGTATAAGAAAGAGAAGTGCATTAATATTTTTAAAAAATATTTTTTCTGTTGTGCAGTAAGTTGTTATATGTAGGCATTAATTTTTTTCCTGTTCTTTTCTAGAGAGCTGCTTTTGCACATTTCCCTGAACTCTATGATTTTGCTCTCTCAAATGTGGCAGAAGTAGATACTCGGGAATCCTTGGTCAAGTTTTTTGGACCTCTTAGGTAAGGCAGTGTGAAAGGACGACTGTATTTTAATTTTCTTTATTTTCTTTTAGTTATTTTTGCACTGCTTTAGGTGATATTATTTGTTGCACTACTATTTATCGACAGTTAAAACTAGCTTCTCTCTAGCTTTTCTTATCTTTGGGTCACTTAAATATAATTATACATCTCTGTTTTTTATAAAATTTATATTTTTATCTTAAAAAATTTTTTTTCTTTGTCATATCTTTCTTTTTTATATTTTTTATAACTTATACAGTTTTCCTAGGTCATTGGGTTTGAACCTAAGTAGTTGGTTGTCTGATTTCTGAGCCCTAATTTTTTTTTCTTTGAGGAGTAATTGACATAAAACATTATATTAGTTTCATATGTACAATGTAATGATTTCATATTTATATTTATTGTGAAATTGATCACTGCAAGTGTAGATAGCATTCGTCTTCATGCATGTAGAACTTTTTTGGTCTTGTAATGAGGACTCAGTTAAAATATGAATTCTACCCAAATTGTTCTATAGATATAAGTGTGTTCCAGTCAAAATCTCAGCAGGAAATTTTATAGAAATTGCTGAGCTTTCTCTAAAACTAATATGGAAAGGCAAAGGAACTAAGATAGTCAAAACCATTTTTGAAAAAAACAAAGGATTTCTACTATCTAACTTCAGAACTTAAGGTAAATTCACAGTAATCAAGACATTCTGCTATTGAAAACAGGGTAGACATAGATTACTGAGAAAGAGTCGAGTGAAATAGGCCACACATATATGATTAGTTGGTTTTTGACTCAGGTGACAAGTCAACTCAATTTCAACAGTGGTGCCAGAACAATTGGACATCCATTTGCAAACTATGAAACTTGACCAATTCCTCATATCGTATACACAGATTAACTCAAAATAAATCATAGACTTAAATATCACAATTAAAACTTAACAAGAAGTATAGGAGAAAATCTTTGTCATTGTGCTTTGTACAAAGTTTTCCATAGATACCAAAGCACAGTCCATAAAGGAAAAAGATTGATCATCGGACTTGGTCAAAATTTCAAACTTCCATTTGAAAGACATTGTTAAGAGGATGAGAAGAGAAGCCCCATACTGGGAGAAAATACTGGCTAAATTCATATCTGATAACAGATTAGTATCCAGACGTCTTAGAACTCAGTAACAAGAAAACAACTTAATGGCTGTAGATATGAGCAGATGCTTCACCAAAGAAGACAGTGTAGATTTCAGTGAGTCTATAGGAAAGTACTAGTATCATTTGGCATTATTAGTTATTAGGGAAAAGCAAACTTAAATCAAAATGAGATACCATTACAGACCTATTAGAATCGTTTATAAAAGCAACAAGGTATTAACTCTTAACAAAGATGTGGAACAATTGCAGGTCTTATATATTGCTGATGAGAATTCTAAGTAGTCGTGCCACTTTGGAAAAAATCTGATAGTTGCTTACACAGTTTAGCATGCACTTACTGTGTGATCTAGTGTTCTCAGACATACCCAAAAGAAATGGAAACTTAGATTCACAGAAAAATCTGTCCAGAGATTTATGTAGTAGCTTTATTCATAGTTGTCAAACTGTTATTTTCATTGAAGTGATAGGTTTATTATTGTTCAGATTTTTGCTCTTATTCAAATCTGAGTAACGATAGTTTGTCAGTCATTCTTTCAAGTAAAAAGCGTGTGCAAAGTATGTACTTCCGTTCTGTCACACAGAATTTCTAAAAAATCAGATACTCGTTTCATCATGGATGTTTTTTAAATTGACTTAAAAAAAAAAAGACCGTGGCAGCAGGAATGCCATGATCACTTCTTACAGCGCTGAATGGTGCCACTTCCTTGATCCAGGCCACCAGTTTTACCCACCATCACATTTGCACTGTCACTGTGCATGTAAAGACAGTGGGAAAAAGACTGAATAATGTCTTGGTATTGATATGAAAAAATGTCCTTGAAACCTCCCTGAAAAGATCTAGGGACTATGAGAGGTTTGTACAAGACTTTGAGACGTCTGTATTAGAGGTTTAATATTCATATCTGATTTCATATATTTGTTTCTGTGTCATAGAATTATATTTTCTAGGTAAAACGTTTCAATCAGCTTGTAAAATTACTTTTCAAAAGTGAAGTTACAAGACAATATTCTGATCTCAATATTTTTATTCTGCAGTTCCAATACCCTCCACCAGGTGGCATCATACCTCTGCTTGTTACCAACCCTTCCTAAAGCTGAAGACACGACTTTTGATAAAGAATTTCTTCTAGAATTGTTGGTAAATATTAGTGTTCCTTGAATTATACATGTTTTTCCTACCTTTTTGAATCATTCTTGAAGATGTAGGTTGGTAGAGATTTTTTTTCTGGGCTAAAAATTGGTAGATTCTTTGACCTGGTTTGGATCATACCAGCATTTGACTTTGTCAGATTTCTTTTTCATCTCTTAGATTAGATTACTTTTTTCAAATCTCTTACCTCTTAAAACTGCTTTCTGGTGTGGATTCATTCCATGCAGACGTTTGTGACCAACATCTGTGTCAAGCACCGGATTAAAGACCCTGGGGATACAGAGATGACCGACAGCATTTCTGCCTTTAAGTGACCACAGTTTACATTCACACATACACACACACATGGGTAATACACATATATATTCATATCATTTATCTGTTTATTTTAACGTTATTACTTAAATATAGCATCTTGAGTATTAAACCGTACCTTTATCACTAGAGAATTCATGAAGGTTTAGAAACAGAGAAAATTATCACTTCCTCAGTCATTTTGGGAAATGAGTATTAGTTTGAGCATTAACTCAAGGTTTTTGTGAAGTTTTATTTTTTTTAGTACAGTTTTAGATTCATAGCGAACTTGAGGGAAATGGATCTACCTTACTTTTTAAACTTCCATGAACTATTTCCTAAAGAGGATGATTATTTAACCATACCCTGCCATGAGTATCTAGGTTGTTTGCAGTGTTCACTGTTACAAATCATGGTGCAGTCCTAATATAGGCCTCTTTGTGCTCAGATGTGGACCTTTAGGAGCGGTGCCTAGAAATGAAATCATTTGATTGAAGCATGTGCTTATTTAAAAACTAAAAGATGCAGCCTAACTCTCCTTCAGAAGCTGTATGTTCCCATCAACAGTGTGTCAAAGTCTGTCTCCTTAAGCTCTTTTCAGCATTGGATGTTGTGAGTTTCCCAGTTCTGCCAATCTCATGGGTTTTTTTTTTTTAAAAAAAAAAGCTTGTTTAATTATTTGTTTCCTGATTACTGTAAAATTGAGTTGTCTTTTGTATGTTTCAAACATATTTTTATACCTATATAAACTTATACTGCATGGAGGTGTGTTGTATATATCTTTTTTTTACACATAATAATAGGCAAATGGTTTTGAGATATATTTCAAGCTAATGTAAGGTTTAAAACACAGTTCCTTACTGTAAAGAGGAAGATGATATGCTTGCTTTGGGTAGTAACAGGAAACTATTTGTAGCAGGTGTTTTAAGCCTGGTGACAGGTGCTTAATACCATTTGGAGAGAAATTCTTGGGAAGGGTTTAAAATTAACCAAGTATGGAAAATACTTTTTATCCATATATTCACTTGGATGCATTGTGTGTCTAGGGTCACTTTCTTTGCCTTCCTTCTTACAAGTCACTTTTCATTGTCTCTGACTGAAAGTGCTTTCTAAAAATTCCTTGTCCTATTTTCTGACAATGTAAAATCTTTTCTGGTAAGTCAGGTTTTGGAGATTAATAATAAATCCTTACTATAGAAAGAAATGAGGATTTTTCCAGTAACCTTTCTAATGGAAAATAGGTTTAAGTATAAAATTGGTCCTGTCTGTGCTTTTTAAGGTCTTACAGCTAAAATTTCATCCTTAAAATTTAAATAGTTATGCGAAAAGAAAACAGTTTTAAAAATTTATAGTGCTGTATCATTATCTTTCATTTTCTCCCTCTCTTAAAAGATTTTCACAGGCTTTGAATTCTAATAGCCAACCAAATTATGATTAAAAAGTTAGAATATGCATGTTCTTTAGATGATAGTACAGTGTCTTCTTTTCTAAAACAATGCTATCTTTACTGAAAAGAATGTGACACATTTTTCAAGTATTATTTTAGCATCTCTTAACTAGGTAACAAACTTATTTCTGTATTTGAGATAGATCTCTAAAATATTAACAATGGAGGGATACATAGAGGTCATTAAGTCCAGCTCTCTCATTCTCATTTTACAAAGAAGACTGAAGCCAAGTTATTAATAAACTTACCCAGATTGTCTGACCAGTTAGTACAAGAACGACAACCATAACCTACGACTTAGGGCCCCCGTTTTGTTCTTGCAGTAATGAGCGCTGTGTGCTACAGCATTATCTTTTTCAAGGTCTTGGCATGTGCCAGGCCCTTTGACACTATTTTACAGGATTCCATTTCATTTTTATAGGAAACCTAATAGGGGAGTTAATCTGTTTTACTGAAAAGGAAATTAAAATCAGGGAGTTTGCAGTAACTTGCCCAACATCCACATAGCCCATAAGTAGAGGTGCTGGGAGTTAAACTCAGATCTGCCAAATTCCAAAGTTCATCACAATCAGTACCTCTTTCATATTTGATTTATGGAGAACATGGAAAAAGGAAGGAACATCTCTTGTTAAGTTTTATGAAAAATATGAAACTTCTAATTCCATACTTCATGGTGAATTTTTTAATAAGTTATTTTGATTAAAGAAAGATGTTTCTGACTTTGTTCCTAAACTTGTTTCTTTTAGGTATCTCGTCATGAGCGTCGAATTTCTCAGATTCAGCAGTTGAACCAGATGCCTTTGTATCCAACTGAGAAGATCATATGGGATGAAAATATTGTCCCAACTGAATACTATTCTGGGGAAGGTATGGTAATGAAGTACAGCATTCAGATGTAACATGAAAGTTAGTGTAGAAGTCATCATATGTACCTGAATGTACTTCTGTTTGCTATATCAGTCAGTTTAGTTCAGTCCCTCAGTTGTATCCGACTCTTCGCAGCCCCATGGACTGCAGCACGCCAGGCCTCCCTGTCCATTGCCATCTCTCAGAGTTTACTCAAACTCATGTCCATTGAGTCAGTGATGTCATCCAACCATCTCATCCTCTGTCGTCTCCTTCTCCTGCCTTCAATTTTTCCCAGCATCAGGGTCTTTTCAGATGAGTCAGTTCTTCGCATTAGATGACCAAAGTATTGGAGTTTAAGCTTCAGCATCAGTCCTTCCAATGACTATTCAGGACTGATCTCCTTTAGGATGGATTGGTTGGATCTCCTTGCAGTCCAAGGGATCCTCAAGAGTCTTCTCCAACACCACAATTCAAAAGCATCAACTCTTTGGTGCTCTCTTTATAGTCCAACTCTCACATCCATACATGACTACTGGCAAAACCATAGCTTTGACTAGATGGACGTTTGTTGGCAAAGTAATGTCTCTGCATTTCAATATGCTGTCTAGGTTGGTCATAATATTTTTTCTAAAGAACAAGTGTCTTTTAATTTTGGGGCTGCAGTCACCATCTGGAGTGATTTTGGAGCTCAAAAAAATAAAGTCTGTCACTGTTTCCATTGTTTCCCTATCTATTTGCCATAAAGTGATAGGACCAGATGCCATGATCTTTGTTTTCTGAATGTTGAGTTTTAAGCCAACTTTTTGACTCTCCTCTTTCACTTTCATCAAGAAGTTCTTTAGTTCTTTTTTGCTTTCTGCCATAAGGGTGGTGTCATCTGCATATCTGAGGTTATTGATATTTCTCCCAGCAATCTTGATTCTAGCTTGTGCTTCATCCAGCCCAGCGTTTCTCATGATGTAGTCTTCATACATTAGGGTAATTTTCTGGTACCCTCAAGTGCGACTGTAGAAGCTAGAAACTATTCAGTGTTTTGAATGCTTAGCATTAAGAATTTTTATTAAACTTAAGCATTCCCTAATGAATAGTGGTGTGTGTGTGTGTGTGCGCGCGCGCATCATGCTATATAAAATGTGCCCATGAAGCTGTGTTTCAAGGAGACCGAATAATGCTATAAGGGTAACTTTAGTTATGTCACTGTAAATGTATTTTGGGGTTCTTTTTTGACCTTTTGATGTCGGTGCTGAGTGCTTGGTTATTTATTATCCAAGGTAAATATTGTTACATGAGGGTAATGGAAAGAATTGTATTCATTAATATTGTCAGAGAAGGGAAAGAACTCTAGGAGTAACATAAAGTTAATGCCTTATCCTTAAAGTCTATCAGGAAGGCAAAGGTTCAGAACACAGTGGTGATCACTGAAGATAGAGTTATATAATATAATATGCTAGTTCAGTTTCCTTGGTAAATTTGGTCATGGGCTCTGTTTTATGGTAGCATTATTTACTTTGAGTTTGCCAAATGTAAATTAGGTGGTAAGGAAAGAATTTTTTAGACCACTCATGTCAGTTCTTTTAAGTATCTTTAAGCACTGTTTAGAAGCACCGTTTGCATATGAGTCATAGATGTACCGGAGAAGGCAATGGCACCCCACTCCAGCACTCTTGCCTGGAGAACCCCAGGGAGGGAGGAGCCTGGTGGGCTGCCGTCTATGGGGTCACACAGAGTCGGACACGACTGAAGCAACTTAGCAGCAGCAGCAGCAGCATAGATGTACAGACTGCATGTATTAATGAAATTCATCCTTTATTCCCAGTCTTACTATATGGCATTTGTTAACTTGGTTTCAGTTTCTGTATGGAAACAAAAATCAGACCTTTTCAAATATGCTCTATTTTAAACACTATTAAATTAGGTTCTTAACAAATTTGTGGTGCCTTTTTTAAATATATGTATATATATATATATATATATATATATATAAAGCAGATGTCTGATTAAAAAAAAAATCAATATGGATGTTATTTTCCTTTTCAGGTTGTCTTGCTCTTCCCAAGTTGAATTTGCAGTTTTTGACTCTTCATGACTACCTCCTAAGGAACTTCAATCTCTTCCGCTTAGAATCAACTTATGAAATTAGGCAGGACATCGAGGATAGTGTCAGCAGAATGAAGCCATGGTTAGTAAATTGGTTCTACTTGCAACAAAGAGATGCAAACAATGGCTGACATACTTCTGTCAGAAACCTCGCACATGTATTTAGAAATAATACATCTGGTGAAGATGCACTTTAAAATATGAAATATTTATTCTTTGAGAAATTCTTTAAATAGAAAATATGTTTCTGGGTACTTGGGAGTGAGACTGAGGGAAGGGAGGAGAGATCATTGCTCTGGGAAGTGGGGTGGGAGTGGGAGTAAGTCGGGCGATAGTGAAAGGGTAAAGAGGGAAGGGGATGGGCTGGCCAGCAGGCGTGTACTAGGCAGGGCAGTTTAAGTCCTGGGAGAAGCTTATGATAAAGGGATATTCTGTTACCCCAGCTGCAGTCAGCCTCTCTAAAGGACCTGGCAGAAGATGAGGGGCATAGCTGAACATTGCACAGAGCGGAATATTGGAAAATCTTCCTTGGCCCTCCCTCCATAGGTTGCCTTGAAGAGACGGAATCGTCAGCCCTCACTTTTAGGGCCTGTTGAGTAGGTTCCATTATTTGAGGAACTTTTCTGGCCCCAACTCAACTTTCTACCTGCTAGCTTACGTCTGAAACTCCTTTAGCTAAGAAAAGCCTTTCATTCTGTTATAGGCAGTTCTGCATTATAAGATTTGTGATGGTTAGTTTTACTTTTCAGACATGACTGACTTTGGGTAAATGCCCTTCATTCACTGTTTCATTTGAAGTATGAAATTACTACCACCGATAAGTTACATATCACAAATGACTGAAAATGAGTAAAAGAATTCTGTAAAATGAATTTTTCATCACATTAGTGTCATACCATGCAGACATATATATAATTATACTGCATTCTTTGTGAAAAGCTTAATGTGTTTTAGGTGTGAACTGATTCAGGTATCTTCCAGGCTTCTCTCCTGACTAATTACAGAGAGCTTCGTGGACACTGTGATTATGATCCTTTTTTTTTCATTTCCATATTTTATTTCATACACAGTTCTATTTTTTAATTAATTAGTATGTGGAAAGTTATTCTGGGTGAGACTATAAAACACAGCATAAAGTATTTTTGACTTAATAATCAGTTGAGTCAGTGGGCAGGCCAGCACTGTGAAATTTGTATACCCTCTGGCTGATCATCTCTGCCCCCAGCTTTGCTGAAACCACTGCCCATTGTTTGGACCCCGGGGGAGTGCTTGATCAGAAAGCTGCCTTAGAATTTATGGTTACCTTGCGCTTATCTGTTCAGATTCTAGACCAGATTTTGATCATTTTGCAAAGAAGGGACTTCATAGCTAGCAGTTCATCAAGTAGAATGCACTTATACTTTACTTAAATGCCAAATAAAGCAATAAATACTTAACAGTTCTTATGGTTTATTAATAAAGTAATTTTTTTAGCTTACATTATTTTCTATGAGTAGAACATGTCTTTTTGGAGATAACTTCTGATAATAAGTTTTTCTAAATTTTGAAAAATTTATTTTTCTGCCCATCATTGAAAACTGTTAAAAATAATGAGATCTAAAAGGGTGGGTCTTCTCTCTGTTTTCATGTCTTGAAGGAAGAAAAGTAGTAGAGGCGTTTTCACTCATTACACAGTTCTAATCATACTTTCAGGCTGTGAGCAGTATAAGAGGTTGTGCTTATGAGGGTCAGAAATCTATACTTTTTAATACCTCGTGTTGCAGATAGATTTTATAAAGAGGGAAGGAATTGGAGAGAGTAGACTAGTGGTTGCTTGGGAGTAGGAACAGGATTGACTGAAGTGGATGAGGGAGATCTTTTAAAGCATTGATGAAAATGTTCTATAATTGGATTGTGGTGATGGGTGAACAACTTTATAAATCTACTGAAAATTACTGAATTACACATTTACAATGAATAAATTTTATGGTCTATCACTATATTAAAGTTGTAAAGAATGGAGAAGGTGATAGAAAATTATTACAGAAGCTTTTATGCTCAAGGTAATGCCTTTTTAAGGGGCTTCCTTGGCTCAGATGGCAAAGAATCTGCTTGAAATGCAGGAGACCCAGGTTCAGTTCCCGAGTCTGGAAGATCCCCTGGAGAAGGGAATGGCAATCCTCTCCGATATTCTTGCCTAGAGAATTCCACGGACAGGAGCCTGGAGGGCTAGTCTGTGAGACTGCCAAGTTGAACATACCTGAGCAACTAACACACACACACATTGCCTTTTAGAAATTGTTTCAGTACTAACCAAGTCATTGGAATAGCAAACTTTATTTTTAATTAGCTTCACTCTTTAATGTCATGTAGTTTTACAATTTTTTGTTATTTACAAAGGCCTTAGGATATTGATTTTCTTTATCTTGGTAAGCATATTATTTTAGGTAGTACTTTCCAATATTGGAGTGTTGCTGCAGTTTTTAATATTACAAATTTCCCAGATACGCTATTTAATGTAAAAGCTAAAGCACTAGTATAAGAAAATAATGAGTATTTGCATGTTAGTGGTTCTCATTATTAGACCCAGCTTGATTATTCCCCTTCATGGCAATATCTTTTCAGTATCTTAAATATTGTCCCCTAAAGAAAGCATTTGCATAGATATCATTTGCTTATCTTTAGTTTTTTTTTAAGTCTAATTTGTTCTAAAACATTTTTGAAACAACTTTTAGAAATACTCCCTGTTGGCTCAGATGTTAAAGGATCTGCCTGCGGTGCAGGAGACTGGGTTTAATCCCTGGGTCAGAAAGATCCCTTAGAGAAGGAAATGGCTACCCATTCCAGTACTCTTGCCTGGAGAATTCCACAGACAGAGGAGCCTGGCAGGCTACAGTCCATGGGATCACAAAGAGTTAGATACAACTGAGCAACTATCTGAAGAGGGAGAAAGGGCAAAAATATAAAACTGAATGCTGGATAATTTCATTCTTTAACAAAATGGCTCAGCTCTTACATATATAAATTATATGTTTTTCTTAAGTTTAGGAATAAGATTTCCATATTATTGTTAGGGCTTAAATACTAGCTAAACATGTGTTTTTAGTTACTAGTTTAACTTGTCTAAAAGTTGGGCAAAGTTATTTTTTGTTTGAGTAATCATCTGCTTCTGCTTTTTAGGCAATCAGAGTATGGCGGTGTAGTGTTTGGTGGTTGGGCACGAATGGCCCAGCCCATTGTGGCATTCACTGTGGTTGAGGTTGCCAAACCCAACATAGGTGAAAACTGGCCAACCCGAGTTCGTGCGGATGTTACCATCAATCTGAATGTCAGAGATCACATCAAAGATGAGTGGGAAGGTAATTCTGTATTTCAGGAAGTCGTCACTTTTTGTCTTTTACTGTATAGACTTTTGCTTACAGCATTAACAGAAACACATATACTAAATATTGCCCTTTTAAGTGTACTGTTTTATCTTTAAAAAGTTTGGCTTAAAAAATGACAATTGATTTATAATTATTACTAGTAAAAACACCAAGGATCATACAGAATAATAATTAAGTACCTTAATACTTAACTAAAAAGCATTAGATAGCACGTATATCAGAGTGTTTTAAAAATTGCAGTTGGCAGAGCTGAGAGGAGAGCATTTTTTTTAAATGTTAAAATGTGTCAGAAATGACTCATAAATGGATTTAAATTGGCACTTTTCTATTCCCAGCTGTCTATGACAGCTCTTACTACCCTGTTATGAGAAACGGGAGCTGGTGGGCTTTATCTCCTACCTTTGTGGCGTGCCGGAAGGAAAGGAATAGTCCCTTAATGGATCAGTTTTCAGAAATTACTGCTCTCGATATAGCTGTTTATAACCTCAGGGACTGTATGATACATTTGTCAAATAATTTTGAAGGAATCCAGCAACAAAGCTGGCCAGATGTTTAACAAATGGCCACTGTAGTGGGTAGAGTTTGTGACAGATTGTTTTTATGACTCCTGTATCCCTCAAAACTATTCCAATCTGGCACATTACACGTCTAAAATAATGTATACTTTTGTTATTGCTGAATTGTGAGAGAGGCATTCAGTTGCTGAGTAAGGTCTTCCATTTATTGCTCCTTAGAGCTTGAGGAGGTATTAAGATAAATACTGTTTTACATAGTGGATAATGAACTGAAGTAACGTATTGGCCACTCCTAGAAGTGCTAGTGATGCCTGGAAATAAAACTTGGGGGGAAGCAAAGACCCTTTGTAGAGATATATAGATAAGCTCTCATTATGATATTAAAGGAGAAAAGAAGTTCTTTACTCCAAACCCCTTGGGAACTCCTTGCCTCCATTACTTTGGAGACTGCTAATCAGAAGCCCATCAAGTCATCTTATTTTTTTATTTTAATGGACCTCTGGCAGATGAGAAATAGAATGGGTAAATTTTGATGGGCAAGATAGGAAACAATAGGGTATTGTGGGATGAGAGATTTATTTGGGGCAGCGGTCACCAGTCTTTTTGGCACCAGAGACAGGTTTCATGGAAGACAGTTTTCCATGAATGGGAGTAGGGAGATGGTTTGGGGATGATTCAAATGCGTAACATTTATTGTATACTTTATTTCTGTTATTATTACACTCTGATATATAGTGAAATAATTATACAACTCACCGTAATGCAGAATCAGATCATCAGGCATTAGATTCTCATAAAGAGCATGCACTGTAGTGAGATTCATACTCCTGTGAGAGTCTAACGCTGATCTGGCAGGAGGCGGAGCTTAGGTGGTACCTGTCTGTGGCTTGGGAGTTGGGACCCCAGTCAGGGGCATGGTGGGTAGAAGAGTATTTTATAGGGAGCCAGAGCCAAAACGCAGGCCCTTTATTGGTTCCAAATAGAGCAACCAAATAAACAATGAGACAGAAGGTCTGTAAACAGTAATGAGCATTGTCCTGTAAACAACAAAAGTTTTGCGGAAATGAAGCTAAATACTATGAAAGATTGTTGTCTCTTCAAGAAAGTATGAAGCTCACATCATTATCTTCTCCATTACCCCACTTAAAATTACAGAAACAGAATTAATGAGACTGAAATATCTACAAGACAGAGCCAGGGTGGAGTAAATGCAAATGGTTGAAAGAGTTGAGATGATTGTAATACAAGTATTTTTAATGTGGACTGAGACATCCCACAGTATCCCTCTGTGAGGCCAAAAAGTGACATTGGTAGGGACAAAATTACTTCTCAGGCCCAATTCTTTGACCCTAAGACTTGGAGGTTTCAATGAGTTGTGTGCATCAGAAGTTATCTAGGCAGTACCACTCACATAGTAGATCTTTTCCCCTTCATTTTCATTGTTCTCCCGCTTCATTGCCTAGAATTTGTTGGGAAATAAGCAATCAATTCATTATTATGAGTCAGTTATTATTTCTAGCACACTCGAACCATATTCCATATTGAAACCACCAGGATGGTGCTAATACTGTTAGCCACACTCACATTTGCTGACTTGATGGAGTTGTTTATCTTGTTACCAAGGTTATGAGCAAGCAAAATGTTCAAATTTGCATTCATACTATACAATAACTAACAAAAAATGAATGAGAAAAAAATGATATGTAACATTACATGCTGTGTGGTCTAAATAAAAATCCCTCATCTTCCAGTATGTCTGCTTTTAATAGAGCTGGGAATCTTATTTAATCCATTATTTGAGCTAATGAATGGGAAACTACAGACTTTGGCAAAAGTCTCCTATTTCTTGACATTTGCTTATGAAAATTTCAGTATTTGCCAACTGAAGCAACATATATTTGGCTGTCTCCTCAAGATGCTGTCTGTAAACAATGTTTTCGTGCCTTGATGAATTATTCTAGAGTTGACCCGTTCTGGTGAAATGCAGTTAGACTGTTGTTGAAATGACACTGATGGATAGTTTAAACTGATGTTAGAAACCTGCTAAATATGATATAGATGCCAGCCATATTTTTGGTTACTTATTAAGAATATTAGAAATAAGAAAGATGACAAGCATCTAATTTTGGAGTTGTAACATGATCTAGAGGACTTATTCAGTAATGTATATATGGCTTAAATTTTCTCATTTAACATAAAGAGAAATTTTTATTTAATTATTGCTTTAAACATTGAGTAGTAAAGGTATAGGAAATCTATAATTGTATTACAAAGTAAATATAATCATTGATTATCTCTGATATTTTAAATGTTTTTTATATCTTTTCCAAAGATAAAAGGAAGAGAATTTACCAATGGAAGACAGAAAGCAGCAGCGTTCTAATAAGTGAAAATGTGTTTTATGTTTTACTAGGGCTTCGGAAGCATGATGTATGCTTTTTAATTACTGTGCGTCCCACAAAACCTTATGGTACCAAGTTTGACCGAAGAAGACCTTTTATTGAGCAGGTTGGCCTAGTTTATGTCAGAGGCTGTGAAATCCAGGGCATGCTAGATGATAAAGGGCGTGTCATTGAAGACGGTATGATGATCTTTATTTTTGAAAGACTATGTGTACATAATGATAAATTTCTTTGCCTTTTTGCAGCCTAGGTAATTTTTTAGTTATTTTATATACTAAATCAGCACAAAGGATTACATATATAGAAGTGGGTAGGGTACCTACCACCCGGTTTTAGAGATAAATAATATGGTTTCTAGACTACTGTATTAGATTTTGGACAGACTCTTGAAATTGCCTATATTTAAAACTCTTCCTTTTATGATACTTCATTGCTTTTAAAAACCTCTAAATACCTCCTATAGTTGTTCCCTGGTATATTTTCCTAATTTTTCCTTTTTAAGTTTCACTGATCTGATCCATGATAGCAGTGGCTCATAAATGGAAACCACACTCTCCTGTGATTTAAAATGCATGGTGGTATCTATGATGTCATATGACTGGGGCAGGGAAGGGATGGTCAGCTATTAATGTTTGATGGGTGGGGCCAGGGATGTTAAGTGCCTCAGCAGAAGTGTCTTCTAGAAGGAATTATCTTGCCCAGGATACCAGCATAACCCTGTTTAGAAGCGTCTCCTTGGGGTTCCCTTGGTGGCTCAGTCGGTAAAGAATCCGCCTGCAGTGAAGGAAACCCAGGTCCAATCACTGGGTCAGGAAGGTCCCCTGGAGAAGGAAATGGCAACCCACTCCCGTATTCTTGCCTGCAAGAGGAGCCTTGCGGGCTACAGTCCATGGGGTTGCAAGAAGAGTTGGACACAACTGAGCAACTAACATACGCGCGCATACACACAGAAGGAGCTAAGTAACTGACATAAATCAAGTTCTTTGACTTGTAAGGCGCCTGTTCTAGTTGAGGGCTTACACACAAATAATTGCAGTTCATGGCATTGTACCATAAACATGACACAGTTGTTCTGGGAAGAAATAGTAACAATTTAGAGAAAGGAGAAAATCTTTTCAGGTTGGAATTTGAAATGGATGAGTGGATGTCATTCTAGTTGGAGGAATGGCTTGCAGTTAAATCTGAATAGTTTTCTCATCATTTCTAGAAAAGGAATACTGCTAACTTACTTTGATATTTGAAACATATGTATTTCATTTAACAAACTTTAAAAAAAAATGTCCAGGACCTGAACCCAGACCCAGTCTTAGAGGAGAATCAAGGACTTTTAGAGTGTTTTTGGATCCAAATCAGTATCAACAAGATATGACCAATACTATACAAAATGGAGCAGAAGATGTGTATGAAACTTTCAATGTAATAATGAGAAGAAAACCAAAAGAAAATAACTTTAAGGTAATTTGTGGGCTATATAATTAAAAGTACTGTGTCTTCATTTAAATAACTTTTAAGACATAACTACATAGACACTAGGTTTAAAAAGATTTAAAATAGTGATCACTGCTTTTGTTTTGATTTTAAACAAATCTCTTAAATTCTTAACATAGATTAAATATAAAATAAATTTATTTGCTAAATCTTATTTTGTCTTTTGATGAGACTAAGAGAATTTTAGGTTTAGAGATTAGTACAAGAAAATAAGATAATAGAAGTGAGATTAACATACACTACCTTGTTATTTCATTATCTTGTTGGATGTATAGCATTATAATATAAAAATGTCTGGTTTTGTTATTCTTTGAAATTAATTGCCTAACTTTCTGATTTTTGTATGTTGCATAGATCACTTTGTTGAAATAATTATTGGAAAGTCTAAGAATCTGCCTTGGCTTCTAGTAATTACTTTTGACAATGTATATATTAACTATTATAGGGACCTCTTATTGTAGTCCTAATTGTTTCATTCTGAAATTTAGACATTACATTTTTATCATTGTTCATTTATTTTTATTTCTTATCTCTAGCAGTGCTAATTTTAGCATTTCTAAATTGTAGTGTTTCACAATCAAGGCATACATTAATGTGCTTCTGGTTATATGTGGTCTCAGTAATGAGGAACTATAGGCTATAAGGTGGAGGAAACGCCAGTAATTTCTAAGAGGAAACATTTTTTTCAAGGGTTTGTTCTATAATATTTTCTTGCTATTGTGTAGACCTGATCAGATTTTCATCCTACCCAACAGAAGTCAAGTGGTGAACTCATCTATGACATTCTGTCTAAATGATCTCCTAATGGATAAACTGTTCTTGCTAAGTTTGGTCTTTTGTTTAACTCAGTGTATGGTATCAGCTGGAAATATAGCTGTTGATTCAGTCTAGCCAAGCACCTGTCAGCAGAAAATAGCTTCTTGCCTTGAAACACTTGGGAATTCTGGATTAGTACAGCCAGCTCTACATTCCACTGAAGTGCAAATGTTTGAGATGTGGTCTTGACAAATCGGTTTTTGTCGTCTTACTGACAGGCCGTGCTGGAGACTATCCGGAACCTGATGAATACTGATTGTGTGGTACCTGACTGGCTGCATGACATCATTTTAGGTTATGGGGATCCAAGTAGTGCACATTATTCCAAAATGCCCAATCAGATTGCCACCCTTGATTTCAATGATACATTTCTCTCCATTGAACATTTAAAAACCAGCTTTCCTGGGCATAATGTTAAAGTAACTGTGGATGACCCAGCTCTACAGATACCCCCTTTCAGGTAAAGTCAAAACTGGATATATTCCTTTCCAAGCTTTCTGTAGTCATTCTGAGTGAGGCCATCAGGACTGTAGCTAAAGTAAGTTTTAAGTATCATCTCTAGATTTTGTTTGGGTAGTTTTCACCTTCCCCATATAATCACTGGGATAAATTTATTTTATTAGACTCTATTTCTAATTCTTTGTGTAGTAGCTATTTTAAGACCACAGTAAAAGTAGCCTTTGTCTTACAAGGGATCAGTTTGAAGAGTATTATATTGATATATTTGTAGCCTTTGACTGAAGAAATAAGTCCTAATTAATATAAAGAGCCATGTGATTTTGAACTCTTGCTTTTTAGGAAAAAATTCTTTTGACCCTATTTGCTTTCACCATTTTAAATATTAATGATATTGTTATACTCAAAATTAAAGGAGCTTTGGATTAGTTTAAGTAAAAGAACAGAGTACCTGAAGTACTGAATGCTTCATGAATTCCATCATATGAATTAGTGGCAAAGCACTAGGTATACCTGGGATGTTAGCAAAGGATTTAATTACTTTCTTAGTTGCAAATTAGAACATATAGCTTTTAGTTAACCATTAAATATAAATATAATAATTATACATATTAAAAACATGTACCCTTTTTAATTCTCAAACCTAGGCTTCCTCCATACTTCTCTAATCTTGTTAATGGCAAAATCAACTTGAAATCTCAGCTTTATTTTTTAACCTTTCTATTCCCATAACTCCTGCTCTGTCTTACAGATTCTGCCTTAAGGATACATTTTTTTTTTTTTTCCAAATGTCAGTCCTGATGGCTCCCTCTCTAAACCCTCAGCACTTTCAGTCTTTGTAATGGTAGTGTCTTTCTGCCCCTTGTCTTCTTTCTTAAATCCATTATATGATGTCTACTGCTAGAGTCATTCTATTGTCTGACTGAAAACTGACCTCTTAGCTTCTTTGGTTCTTAGCTTCTTTTTAATGTTTTTTTCAGAATGTGAACAAAGACTGGAAAAAGTACAAGTGGAGAATTAACTTTTTAGTTTAATCTTAAGAGTTTTCACTGACTTTCCACCGGGTACCTATGGGGAGTTGCTTCCTGGGGTATCCCTGGCCCCAGGCTAAGAACTTCTGCCTTAAAGGCTCAGTATTCCAGAGGTGTCATAACCTGGTGCCAGTCTTTCTCTCTAGCCTTTTTTCCTCTACTGTATCCTAAACTTCTGTAGAACTGGCTGTTTGTTTCTTCCTGCAATGTCTTTTGAAATTCATTTTAGATACTATCTTTCCCATAAAGCCTTTTCTGATTAAATGAAGGACAGTGTGTAAAGCACTTTACAGTGAATAGCTGTAAGTATATAAAGTTTCTTTTGTAAACATTATGCTAAGTGAAAGGAGCTAGACAGAAGAGAACAAATACTGTATGATTCCGTTTACACAAAATGACCGGAATAGTCTGCTATAAAGACAGAAAGTAGACTGATTGCCAGAGGCTAGGTTTGAGTTGGAATACGGAGTGACTGCTTAATTGACATGGAGTTTCCTTTGGAGTGATGAAAATATTCTGGCTTTAGAGAGTAGTGATGACTGTACAACCTTGTGAATGTACTAAAACCGATTGAATTGAACCTTTTAAAATGGTGACTTTATATGAATATTATCCCAGTTAAAAAAAAGTTATTTCCCATAGGAAAAAAAATTAGATAAATGTTTCTTCTTTGATTCTCCCTTAATCAGATGGCTGTTTTCTTAATCTAAACACCCTTAACCACATTTCAGTGCTTTTAAATCTACTTTTTTGAAATTTATGTGCAGAGAGTAAGTTCCTTTAAACCATAACTGATTCTTACTCATGATTGTCCTCTGTACAATATCATGCATGAGACAGGAACTTGGCAAATTGTTGTTAATTGTGAAAATAAACAAAGGTTTTGGTCTTGTAGGATAACTTTTCCAGTAAGAAGTGGAAAGGGGAAGAAGCGGAAAGATGTAGACGGGGAAGACGAAGACACTGAGGAGGCAAAAACTTTAATTGTTGAACCTCATGTTATTCCTAATAGAGGTCCTTATCCTTACAACCAACCCAAACGGTAATTTCACTGCCTCTGCTAATTATAGTAATAGATAATAGTGTACTATTTCACATGGGTTAGTAATATTTAAAAGTTTTTCTGATTCTTTGAAAATTTTAAGACTCTTCTGTTTCTGGACCCTGTTTACTTTTCTTCTGTTAGTTGACTCAATAGTTCAGACATTTTTGACCATTCTGTAATATTTCAAAAGGAAACATTTTCAGATACTATGAAAACAAAATATTAGCAGTCTGCCTGAATGTGACCCCGCGGTTCTCACTTCATGACTGTGCGGTACATTTAGCAGCTACCCTTGTGCATGTGTGTCTTGAGTAATAAAGTGGCATTGTGTTTGGTATTAGATGGGGAACCAGTACTTTGACACTCCAGTTAAGATCTGGGCTAATCATATTGAAAAATAACTGTCGTCTTTTCTTTCCACAAGATGCACTCAGTTTTAATTGGTCTGTGGAGGGGCAGAGGTAAAGAAAGTCATTCAGAATAGACTGGGTCAGTCATGTGATCTGGTGTGCACCGTTGTGCTTATAGTTAACAATACTGTACTGTGCATTTAAAATTTGTTGAAAGAGTATGTCTTTATGTACTTTTTGCTGCACATGCACAGCCACAGAAAGGCCTCAGATGGGAGGAAGAAGAGATTGGGAGACCAGGGACAAATACAGAGCAAATGTCCAGACCTCTCCTTGTCTAAATTCTTATTAACATCATGCATCTTTATGTTTAACCAATTTCTTATCAACTCTTATTTGCAGTAATACAATTCAGTTCACTCATACACAGATAGAGGCCATCCGTGCTGGAATGCAGCCTGGGCTAACTATGGTAAGAGAATGACTGTTCTACTAGTTCTTAAATGGATTCAGACTAGAAGTAGGCATCAGATTTTCAGAGTATATTCCATTTTTAAGCACAGAAACCCAATTGAATTGTTTATAAGTAATTGTAAACTTATGTCATTGGACACTACTCATTTCAATGTTCATAACAAATGTTTCATTAGAACTGAGCTATGGCCATTTGTTTATGTACTGCCTATAGCCTTTTTATGCTGCCACAATGCATAAAGTGTTTATTTGCTGGCTCTTTGCAGAAAAGTTCTGTTGACACTGATTTAGAAGTGTGTTTAATTTCCAGGTATTTGGAGGTTTTCTAGTTGTCTTCCAGTTACTGGTTTCCATTATGGTCAGAGAGCATATTGAATACTTTCTATAATTTTCATTTTTTTAATTTATTAAGGTTTGTTTTATGGCCCAGAACATGATCTGTTGGTGAATATTCCATGTGCACTTGAATATGTGCTCTCTTGTCTTGAGTGGAGTGTCCTATGTATGCCATTTGGTTGTTTCCATTGCTCAGTACTTCTCTGTCCTTGAGAGAGGAGTGTTGAAGTCTCCAACTGCAGTTGTGAATTTGCTTCTCCTTTCAGTTCTATCAGTTTTTGCTTCATGTGTTTTAAAGTTTTATGGAGATGTACGTACCCTTTCAGGGTTGTTGTGTCTCATTGGTGAATGGATGCTTCTGTCACGTATAATGTGTGTCTTCATCACTGGTGACTTTCTTTGCTCTAAAGACTACTTTGATATTAATATAGCCAGTGCAACTTTCTTTTGATTAGTGTTTACATGACATGTCTTTTACTGTCCTTTCACTTCTAACCTACTTGTTATATTTGAAGTGAGTTTCTTGTAGACACCATATGTTTGGATATGGCGTTTTCCCTCTATTCTGAAGTCTCTGCTTTTAATTGCTGTGTTCAGTCCATTTACATTTAATGTTCTTATTGATGCGTTTGGATTTAAGCCTCCCGTTTTATATTTCTTTTTTATGATTGTTCCCTTTTTGTGTGCTCCTATTTCCCTTTTCCTGCCCTTTTCTGAGTTATTTTGATAGTTTTTAGTGTTTCATTTCTACTTATCTATTTTGTTTTTATCTCTTGTATAATTTTTCTTAATGGCTACTCTAGAGAATTATAATATACATACTTACCTTTTCACAGCCTACTTATAATCAGTATTTTGTCTCTTAAATTGAGTGGAGGATCCTTGCTTCCATATAAGTCCCTTTACCTTCCCATTTTATGTTGTAGTTGTCATATATTGTACCTGCAAATCCATTGAAAATACTAACACAATATTAAAGTTTTTTATTACAGACATCAAACATATTTTAAAGAACTCCAGAGGAGAAGAATAGTCTATTACATTTACCATTTATCCTTTATTCCTGATATCTCAAGTATCCTCTGGTATCATTTCCTTTTTTTTTGCTGTGCAGCATGTAGGATCTTACTTCCCCGACCAGGGATTAACCCAGGCCCCCAGTAGTAGAAGCGCAGAGTCCTAAACACTGGACCACCATGGAATTCCCTGGTGTTGTTTCCCTTGTCTGAGAATTTCTTTTACCAATTTGAAGAACAGATCAGCTAACAATGAATTACCTTTGTATTCCTTCATCTGAGAGTATCTCTAATTCATTTTCATTCTTTAAAATATTTTTCCCTGGACATAGAATTTTCATTGATAGTTTTCTTTTCAGCCCTTTAAAAATGTGACTCCACTTCCTTTTGGTTTTCGTGATTCTGACGAGAAGTGCACAGTCATCTGAAATGTCTTGTTGCTATATGTAGTATATCATTTTTCTCTAGTTACTATTAAGATTTTTTTTTGTCTTTAGATTCCAACTGTTTAATTATTATATGTCTGGTCTTAGATTTCTTTGGTATTATTCTGTTTATGCTTCAGTGAGCTTCTTGAATCTGTTGATTTATGTCTTTTGCCAGATTTGAGAAATTTCCAGCCATTATTTCTTTAAATACTTCTCTACACTGTATACTTTTCCCCCTCTCTAGAACTTCAAGGATATCAGACCTTTTAATATTGTCCCATAAATTCATGAAGGCATGAATCTTTTTTTCTGCTTTTTATTCAGGATGGCTGATTTCTATTGATTCATCTTTAAGTACACTAACTCTTACCTTTTCCGTGTTGCATTGAACTTACCCAGCAAATCTTTTAACTTGTTTCATCTTTCAGGTTTAAAATTTTCTTTTTATAACATTGTGGTAATTCAGTAGTTTGCTATATGTTCATCTGCTTTTTAGGTTGTGGGCCCACCAGGTACAGGAAAAACAGATGTGGCAGTTCAAATTATATCCAACATCTACCACAATTTCCCAGAGCAGAGGACTCTGATTGTTACTCATTCCAATCAGGTAAGAAAAAGGGAACGTGTTTGTACATGTGTGCTCATGTGTGTACATGCTTGTGTGAAGTGGATGTGCATGTATGGAACAGGAGATGCATGGAAGCGCAGTGTAGATTTCTGCATATCCGATAACCTGATTATGGACACACAGCATACCAGCAAAGGCTGATGAGCATAGTGTTTGTTGTTGAGCTAATCTTGGATTATCACTGGTCATGACCAGACCATTCTAATAGAGGCAGTCCACATGTGGAAAAGCTGAGAGGAATATTTGGATACGTGGTAATTGACTTTTTCCCTCGTCTTCCATTCTTGAGTGAGTGAAGTTGCTCAGTCGTGTCCGACTCTTTGTGACCCCATGGACTGTAGCCTACCAGGCTCCTCCCTCCATGGGATTCTCCAGGCAAGAGTACTGGAGTGGGTTGCCATTTCCTTCTCCAGGGAATCTTCCCAACCCAGGGATCGAACCCTGGTCTCCTGCATTCCAGGCAGACGCTTTAACCTCTGAGCCACCAGGGAGACCATTCTTAGCTAGACCTTTTTCTTTAAAAGCATTACCCCTTACTAATAGTATTTTTCTGCTACTAGAATGGATATTCCTAAAAGACTGAACCTATATCATATTGACACTGATTGAATTTTAAGTTCTTATGAAGTATACATATGAATATGTATATTACATGGATAGTCTGTTTTGGTTGCTGGTCCAATACATAAAACATGAATAAATAGCTGAGGCTTCCTTATGGCTCAGATGGTAAAGAATCTGAGCTGGTAAAGAATTTGCCTGCAATGTGGGAGACCCAGGTTCAGGAAGATCCCCTGGAGAAAGGAATGGCAACCCACTCCGATATTCTTGCCTGGAGAATCCCACGGACAGACAAGCCTGGCAGGCTGCTGTCCATGGAGTGACAGAGTTGGACACGACTGAGCAACTGACACTTTATAAATAACTAAAACAAGAAAAACACACTCCTTTCTTGTAAATAATGGTTGAAAAATGATCTTTACATCTATATGTGTGCCAGGGTGTATATTCTAAAGCTGTCATAGAAATAAGGAAGAACAAGTAATGTGTATTAATTCTCATGTAAAATGTGACAGGCGACTCTCAGAATCTTCTGAAACATGTTGTGAAACTTGCACAGTAGTCTGTGCCAAAGGTACTTGTTTTCTCTGAATACGTATTAAAAATAGTGCTTTCGGTTCACTAGTTTTTTTTTTAAAAAACTGGTCTGTGAAGAAGCACGGTGTTTTTAGAATGCTCAGTGTTATTTATTCTGTTATTCATCAACTTTTAATCCCATAATTTTAAAGCTATTAACTGTCTATCCAATTCATTCACTCTGTTTTCTTATCTTTAATGTTTGTAAGTAACTGGCATGGTGTACTAAAATTGTGCAGGGGAGAGGGTAACCGAGGCTTTATCTTGATAAAAGAAGCCAACTATGTAAAGACTTCTCCTGTCTTCTGTTTAATGAAATTTAGTCTGTAATAATTCTACCTATTTTCAACTTCTTAGAACGAGTAAGATATTATTCATGTGTTGTTTTAACATACTGGTCTTTTTTTCAAACAAATTTTGTCATAACTCAATAATGACTTTCTGTAGATTCCTCTACTTACGACTGACTTGTGTAGCACTGTTGTAGAGATGATGTTATTTTGCAAAAATGGCCAAAGATGTCTTTGATCCTCTGATAATCTAATCATCCTCTTTAATGCAAATTGTTTATTTTTCAGAGTTTGTATACCAGATCTTGATTTAAATATGTGATTTGAGCCATTCTCCAACATCACTTTAATTCATGATGAAATCTTACAGTTTTTTCTGAGATTGCCATGTGCGAGTATTTTTTGCCCTCTAAATCTATGTGGTTCATAAGTTTAGATAGGGAAGGTTTAAATAGTGAGTAATGCCATGATCTATTGTATCTCAAGTTTTAGATGGAGAATATTAAGAGTTTGGATAGTGTGAATTATTTTTTCAGAAAATTTTGTTTATCTCATCAGTTTCTGAGCTCTAATTGCTAGAATTTTGGTAGTAAAAGATAGCTGGATACTTTATAGCTTGGATGTTTACAATACTGGATATTGACTTCATGGTCAGGGCTAGACTAGTGGTAAATTCAGAGAAATATTTGAGTGGGGGCTGATTTTTAAATGTCAATTTTATTAGTATATCTTTAAATGCAATGAAATGTTTGCCTTTCTACAAAACCTTGTGACTACAGATGTTCAGATAATAAGTACTAGGATTTCAGGAAGCCCCAAAGATGAACCTTTCATGGGTAACTGTCTTTCATCAGAACAGTTTGCAATTAGTGCTCTGCTCCTTATTGTGTCAAGAGCTGACTTAGATTCAGCCTGAGATTTGAATGCTGCACTTTGGGTTCCTCTCCGAGGTTCTCTTGATACCTTCTACCAGCACACCTCCTGGGAGACCTTCTCCAACCACAAAACCCTTCCAGTTTTCTGCAACTCATAGAGATTTTATTGAGTAAAGTGAAATTTGATGTGATTGTTAATTATTTTAGTAAGTATTACTACTTGAGGGAAATAGAAACTGAGCCAAAGCCTTCTCTTTTCATAAATTATCAGAGATGTAATAGATAGATGACTTTTTATGATTTCCAGTTATTATTTGACTACACATACATATATTGCATTATCACATATCAATAAAAACACTATTTCATTTAAATTATAAATGGCCTAATATGTTTCCTTCTGATCTGACTGGGCAATACTCATTCGTTTCTACCCTGTGATTGTTAGTTTTTGTTACTTTTAAAGGAGCCTACTGATTCTTTAAAACTCACTCATTCTTTTTTTTATTCTTCAGGCCCTGAACCAGTTGTTTGAGAAAATCATGGCTTTAGACATTGACGAGCGCCACCTCCTGCGTCTTGGTCATGGAGAAGAAGAGCTGGAGACAGAGAAAGATTTCAGCAGGTGAGCAAATTAGGATGAGTTTTGAAACAGTATCCAAAAAGTTTTTAACCTTCTCTTTTTCTTTAATAAAGAAAAAAACATGCAAGACAGGGAAAGAGACACAGATGTGTATAACGGACTTTTGGACTCAGAGGGAGAGGGAGAGGGTGGGATGATTTGGGAGAATGACATTCTAACATGTATACCATCATGTGAATTGAATCGCCAGTCTATGTCTGACGCAGGATGCAGCATGCTTGGGGCTGGTGCATGGGGATGACCCAGAAAGATGTTATGGGGAGGGAGGTGGGAGGGGGGTTCATGTTTGGGAATGCATGTAAGAATTAAAGATTTTAAAATTTAAAAATAAAAAAATGAAAATAAAAAAAAAAAAAAAAAAAAAAAAAACAACAGGAAAGAGAGCAGTGAATAATCCAACTGAATTCTGAAGGGTTTTAGCCTAACCTACATAGGTATACTGCTGCTGCTGCTGCTGCTGCTGCTGCTAAATCGCTTCAGTCATGTCCGACTCTGTGCGACCCCATAGACGGCTGCCCACCAGGCTCCCCTGTCCCTGGGATTCTCAAGGCAAGAACACTGGAATGGGTTACCATTTCCTTTCCAGTGCATGAGAGTGAAAAGTGAAAGTGAAGTCGCTCAGTCGTGTCCAACTCTTAGCGACCCCATAGACTGTGGCCCGCCAGGCTCCTCCGTCCATGGGATTTTCCAGGCAAGAGTACTGGAGTGGGGTGCCATTGCCCTCTCCATCACAGGTATACTAGGTTGCCCCAAAGTCCAGTCATAATTTCCCTCTGTTCCAGTTCTACATGTTTATGTCATTTTTCCTGTCAAACATGTGGTTATTTCAGTGAAAAGAATTATCTTGTTCATCTTTTTTAAATTGCGGATTTCCATTTGCTTTCTGTTTACTGAAGTCAACATTGCCAAACCAAAACTATACAACTTTACACAATTCCTTTTTACATTTCATCTAGACATTTAATTTCATTTAATCCGGGCACCAATTAGGTAGATTCACTTAACAAAATGCAATTGGAGATTAGTGATTGTGTAAGCTTTGGGGTTGTAAGTATTATTTCAGGAATTTATTGCCAGTTTAGCTGGACTTTATGTTAATGTGACATAAAGTGACTAAAATTTTACAAGTCAAATTTCTTCTGCTATTAGTATTTTGGTTTTTCCTTCAAAGTTGCTATATAAAAAACAGATTATTTCATTTATAATTAAACTAGTTTTTAAAGCTTGATTTCTGACATAGACATAATTAACAGCATACATAATTAATACAGCCTTTGACTATTGAACATTACTTTTGTAATCATTACTAAATTGATTATAGACATCAAAAGAACTAAAAGTATTAAATTATTACATTGCATTTATTTAGAGTTCTTGTATTAAAGAGCTTACCATATATTTTTTAGCTTCTAAAAAGTCAGAGGGCAAGATCAACACACCTTAAGTTACTTGGGGCTCTGGATTCTTAATTTTTGAACAGCTGGTAATGCTTCTGAATTCTTCCCATGGGTATTTCTTCTTGTTGAACCTAACTTAGACAAGTGGACACAACTCTAAAAATCTGCTAATCCAGATTTCATTGAATGTATACAGGCTGATGAAATGCTAAGTACTGTAATTATAAGTGTATTACAGTATAATTTATAGTTTTTAGAGAATATTATAATAGAAAAGAAGTAGAATTTTTAAAGTGATTTCTAGTGCTACCAATTTCTTGGGGAATAATTCTTTTTGCTTTCTGAAGGGTAAGTCAAGCTCCAGGCTTTATTAGTAATGTGTATGTTTATTTGATTGTGCGATTATTTCATTTTTCTCTTTGTCATAATTAAAAAGATGGGGGAATAACCAATTGATGGAGCATAATACATAGTCAGAACAGGCTCATTCATCAGTTAAGTTTGCCATCTTACATGGGCATGATTCGTGGCACCCCAAAGTGGTTACAGTGATATCAGAGATCACAAAACGCAGATAACAAATATAATAATAATGAAAATGTTTGAAATAGTTCAATAATCTCCAAAATTTGATACAGACAGCAAATGCTGTTGGAGAAAAATGACAGTGATAGACTTGTTAAATGCAGTGTTGATACAAACCTTCAATTTGTAAAAAACGCAGTATCTGCAAAGTACAGTAAAGTGAAGCCTAATAAAACGCAGTATTCCTGTACATTGCTCTCCCTTTTTAAAATTAATTGAGACTTTTTAATATAGTTTTAGATTTACAGAATACTTGAGCAAATATTACATAGGATTCCATTGTATACTGCTGCTGCTGCTTTTTTTTTTTTTGGTGGTGAGGAATCGTAGCAGGCACTTTGTTATGGTGGAAAGAATTTGCACAGGCTTTGGGATCTAGTTCTGGTTCCACTTTTTTTTTCTTAACTACCTATCGTTGGGCCAGGTACTCTCCAAATTTCAATTTTCTCACACATTCAGCAAATATTTATGAACCTATTTGGTCCAGATGCCAAGCTGTGTTCAATGCCAAAGAATAAGCAAATAAATTTTGAAATTACATTTCAAAAGTTTTAGAGCTAACCTCCTTTTATGATAGTGGTATTCAGAGTCGCCAGTTTGTAAACTGTATTCTGGCTTGTTTTGAGACGAACTAGCACTTGAATGTACTATAGTGTTTTCTTCTTTGTGACGGTCTTTTTATGAAGAAAAAAGAAAAGATAGCTGAACTAAAGGTGTTTAATAATATAGTTAATTTTCCTTTCTCACAGACCACCAACACATTTGCATATCATCCTTGATCCATTGGTAGATTTTAAGTAGCTTTGGTATAAAATAACTAAAGAACTACCACTTGAGTTATTTTATACCAGTGCAACTTAGTAAATATAAACTATGTTTTCTACCTTTTATTTTTTTTGCCTATTTATTATTTCTGTTATGATTTTCTTAAATATTTTGCTGACAGTTTCCTTGCAAGTGTCTTCATAATATAATTTTGCTTTTTTACTTAATTGAAATTTTTAGGTATGGAAGAGTTAATTATGTCCTAGCTCGAAGAATAGAACTTTTAGAAGAAGTCAAACGATTGCAGAAGAGTCTAGGGGTTCCAGGAGATGCTTCATACACTTGTGAAACTGCGGGCTATTTCTTCTTGTATCAGGTATAAGAGATTAAAGATATTTAAATCATACTTTATTGGAATATACTCTTTATTTAGAAACTGGGATGGGTTCTGGAGATCCTTTCTTGAAAATTTTTTTTTTGAGTAGATTAAAATATATGCTGTTGCCATAGCTGTATTTGTGGATGTTAAATGTTTTGTCTCCTATTGTCTTCAGTTTTCTTTGCTAAATAACTTTACTTGATGACTCATTCAATGGAAGGCCAGTGTTGCTACTGTTAAAATTTTTTTCTTCTCCTTTTTTGTTATTGACAAAGTTTCTAGACTCTCTTTTTTATTTTTTCATTTTTTTCATTACTATAGAAATATAACTAAGTAGTCTAGCTACCCAGTGGTAACAGATGCAGTTTTTTAACTTACTTTTAATATGCATATTAATCAAGGAATAAAGAAAAGCATATTTTCTGTTTAAATTTCCAAAAATACATTTTGTTATAGAATTGATTTCAAAGTAGGAGTTTAAGTTAAAAATTCTGTGACTTCAGTTTAGAGGTATGTTTTTGCTTTTGTTAGGGTTAATTTTGGGAGTGTGAAAATTAATGAGAAATAGCCAAATAAAATGAATAAAAATAAAATTTTAATACTTACTTTGTTTACTAGTAATTTTAAATGGACTGAACATAAAATAATGAAGATTTTTATATAACTCTATTTGTTTTCTTTGTACTAATGCTATTTGCATATTTTAGGTATAAATCACAGTGTTGAAACTTTTAAATGTGTATGAAGAAAAGTTTATGCTCATTATAAGCTGATAAACCACTTGAGTCCATTCAAAATGAGTATATTTCACGGTTCCTTATGAAACATAGGACATATGCATGATGTTGCAAAGTTGTCTTCGTTTTAGACTCTCCAGAACTTGAATAACGGAGTAATGATCGTGCTTAAGTGCATATTTGTCATAAGATAAAATCGCCAGGCTCTTCGTGAAAACTGCCTTTAAAAGTAGTAGAAATAACGTATGAATTATTGAGGCCTAGCTAATAAATTTGAGAAATATGAACTGGAGGCCTCACAGCATACATAAACAATTTTCAACACACAATAATCATATTAGGAAAATTGTTGAAAAGGAAAATTCTCAAGCTCTGTCCCCAGAGACTTTCTTTTAATACAGTGTGATATCCAGGATATTTTTATTTAGCTTCTCAGATATTCTGGCTAAGGACCACAGTTTGAGAAACACTGAAGTTATAACAGAAAAACTGAGAGAATTAAAAAAAATTAAGTAGGAACTGAGTAGAGTCATAGTTAACATTTACACCAGCATATATTTAAAATATCTATACCCAAAAAGTCATAAAATGAGCTTTCAAATACATAGGCAGCTTAACCAGAAGTTTTTTATATGTATACTAAAAAGAATTCAAAAAATTTTGAAGGTCTAGGAGAAGAGTTGACAAGTGCTAAATTGATTTAAAAGCTACTAGAGCTGGACTTAACCATATATGGAAAGAAACTGAGATAGTGAAAAAATAAGGAATTTCTTTGTTCAGAGAGGGCCATTTGGATCATCGATCATAAACTATTTTGAATATGCATGGGAAATCTGAAACATCTGAGATGGAAAGTCCCATGAGATGATTCTAGGGTTCTTTCCTATCTGTACATGTTTTATTTAAGGGTTTTTTACCCTACAGTCTTGAAGTTTACTTTTAGAAAAGAAGAGCAGTTTGTCAGTGACTGGCATAAGAAATAGTCTTGTTGGGTCAAAGATTACTTTTCTTTTCCTTTTCCTACTGGACCACCAGAGAAGACCAAACTAAGCGCATTTTTTATTTTATTATTTAAAACATTGTTGTTTAGTCACTCGGTCACTTGGACACCAACTCTTTGCAACCCAGTGGACAGTAGCCCTCCAGGCTCCTTTGTCCATGGGATTTTCCAGGCAAGAATACTGGAGTAGGTTGTCATTTCCTTCTCCAAGGGATCCTCCCAACTTAGGGATCAATCCAAGTCTCCTGCATTGGCAGGCAGATTCTCCCCCACTGAGCCAGCAGGGAAGTCCATGTAAAATATAAGGGCTGGCTAATTTAACCCCAAGTCTCTTTTTCTTACAGGTAATGTCTCGCTGGGAAGAGTATATCAGCAAAGTGAAAAACAAAAGTAACACGATGCCAGATATTACTGAAGTCTCTGCTTTCTTCCCTTTTCATGAGTACTTTGCAAATGCCCCTCAACCCATTTTTAAAGGCCGATCTTATGAAGAAGACATGGAAATTGCTGAAGGATGTTTCAGGCATATTAAGAAAATCTTTACTCAGCTTGAGGTAAGGATTCTCAAGTTCTTTTTACTTTCTTTTAAAGGTGTTAAGCTTAGCTGGCTTTCTTTTCTTTTTTAAGTAAGTATAATATTCAAATCTAGCAAACAAGATTATTACTTTTAAGTGGAATTATTGGAAGCATGTTATTGTTCTAGTTGAGAAATAAGTAAAAATTATGATATGAATTGAATCGGCATTTTTTTTTCCTGGTATGAGAGTCTTAGTATTTAAGAAAGGAATGCTTTCTTTAGGAGATTTAACAATAGTTCCTTGATTTGGAATTTGGCCATTCTAAATTCTTTATGCCTTTGACTAGTGGGCAAAGTGAGGTTGCTGTGTTATCCGAGATATTCCTGATTATTAAGGTGAAATAAGAATCACGACTATACACAGGGGACAGAGAAGAATGTTTGGAGCCCAGGGCCCCTGGGCTGCTTCCTAGTTTTCTCATTCCTTATTGGAAACATCCCTGGAAGACTACAGCAGTACTATAAAAGGACCACGTTTCAGACTCACATTCCTCTCAGTTAGAAGGTTTAGGATTACTTCAGATTAAAAGGGCAAAGATCATCTCTTTTTAAAAGTCTTTGTACCTTTTAGATATGATTTTATTCCTACTTCTTACAACAATATCTGGCAGATAGTAAATATTCAGTAAACATTGACACATGGTGTGAGTAGGTGGATAGAAATGGATGAATGGTTGGTACAGAATAATAAATATGTATATACATATGTAGTATATATGTGGTATGATAATGATAATAAAATTGTAAAACCTGGAAAGCAGTGTTGTGGTATGCTTATGATTACATAAATAGAATATAAAAGGAGAAAAGCATATGATTTATAATAATAGCTGTCTGGGGAGAGGGAAGAAGGAAATACAGGATACCTCCACCTGTGCCTGTGATGCTTTAACTATTTAAAAATAAATAAACCAAAACAAATGTTTAAAAGTCTGACATAAGTATGACATAATGTTCAGACTTAATAAAACTTGCTATCAGGCACTCTGCATGGCTCGTTTACTCCTTACATCCGTCTGTTGTCGATTCCCCTACTCTGCTCTGGGATCATCTGCCATGGTCTTGACTGAGACTGGTCCTTGGAGTTTTGGTTTCCCAGCCTCTCATGTCAGCTGACTTCTGGCTGGGTTTAGCCAATGAGAAGTGTGGCAAAAATGGAGGAAAGAAGGAAGCCAGGGTTTTTCACCAACAGCTCTCTCTGCCGGGGTTTCATCCCTTATATGACTCCAGTTTCTGCTGACCTGGTCCACTGCTGTTCCAGCTTATATTGATACCTCAGTTTCTGGGCTTAGATAACACTTCCTCCTCTTTATCCTTCCTAGCCTACAGATGGTCATCATATTCTGCTGTTGCCAGTCCCTGGGTTACCTCACCATTCGCTGGTTGGCTTTTCTACTCCTCCATCACCTGCATAATGGGTTCCTTGCAATAAATTCCTTTCATTATGAATGCTTGACATAGTGTCTATTTTCCTGGACATACAAGGGTGATCGATATTCAGTATTCTTGTTGCTACAGTAAATATTTTACCTTATACGAAAAAGCAGTCCAAATTGTAGCTTTAATATCAGTTATTATTTGAACTTAATTAGTAACTTATTAATCATGGACAGAATTGTTCTCTCAGTTCAGTTCAGTTCAGTCACTCAGTAGTGTCCGACTCTTTGTGACCCCATGGACTGCAGCACGCCAGGCTTCCCTGTCCTTCACCAACTCCCAGAGCTTGCTCAAGCTCATGTTCATCGAGTTGGATGATAGGCTTAGTTTATGCTGCTGCAGCTAAGTTGTGTCTGACTCTGTAAGCCTATGGACTGCAGCCCACTAGGCTCCTCTGTCCATGAGATTCTCCAGGCAAGAATACTGAAGTGGGTTGCCATGTCCTGCTCCAGGGGATCTTTTCAACCTGGGAATCAAACATCTCACATCTTACCTGCACTGGCAGACGGGTTCTTTACCACTGGCACCACCCAGATAGTTATATTAAGCTTCCACATAAAGTCTCATAAACTGGATTATTGAACGTATGCATGATTTTACTAAAACAAGTACCTCATTGTTTCCCCACTCCCATAGGAATTCAGAGCCTCTGAACTGCTTCGAAGTGGACTAGACAGATCTAAATACCTTTTGGTGAAAGAAGCCAAAATCATTGCCATGACCTGTACTCATGCTGCCTTAAAACGACATGATTTAGTCAAGTTAGGTTTCAAGGTAAAGACTTATATTTTAGTTCCTTAATTCATCTGTGCAGCTGTTAGTTCCTTTCTTTTCTCTTCTCTCCTTAATACTTGGCCTTTTCCCTTGAATGTTTGCTTCTTACTAAAGTTCGCATTTATAACTACTTTAAAATGTTTCTAAAGTGATAATCTCCCATGTTTATATGATTAGTAAACTCTCATAAATCTAATTTTTCTAAATTTATTTATTAGATGCATTAATATGTCTTTAACATTATAGCCATATGACTATCTAAATAACTTCTAATACTTTTTAAGGTAAATTAACTTACTTTCACTGTGTTAAAAAAATCTCCAAACAGAACTAAAAACTTTATAAAAACATTTGACAGTGTTTTTCACCTATTAGAAATCTGTATGCTTGCCTTATTTACCTTTTAAGCACTCATCCACTGCAGTTATTTGTTCATTCAGTAAATGAAAAGCATTCTGTATGAGATGGAATATACTTATTTAGACTGTCAAACAAGATATTTAAATGGCTCCATCTCAGGATAAGGACTGGAGAGCCAAAGGGTAAAGACAGCCTGTTACTTGTTACTCAGTTGAAATGTAATGTAATAATTGATCAGTAAATTTGAGTTTGCAGATACTTTGTGACTTTGGTAATGGTACTGACTAAGCTCTGATTTTAATGCAAATCATTTAACTTCCCTCCAACTGGTTTATCTGATGTTATTAGTGTTTTGTATACTGGTTTGAATTCAAAGTTAGCAAAACGCTTGTTGATGAAATAGCTGACATATTTTAAGTTTATGAGGTCACTGGAAGATAAGTGCTAAATAAATTCAAGGTGATAGAATTGTTGCAATCTTGGATTAAAGTTTTCTCAGCTATAAGGTAGGACAAATATGATAATTTATTAAAAGGTAGTATGAACTTAACCTAGTGGTGTGAGCTTACCTTTTGCAAATTAGTGAAAATTTTTCACCTAAATATTTTGTTCTTGCTTTGGGCTGACACATAAAATATACTTTGGATTTGCTATTAAATCATATTACTTTTAACAACACAGGGAAATGATACAATCTAAACTGAGCATTTTATGCTTTCCTGCAGCTGTTCACATGCATAATCTACAAAACATTACTTGTAGCTTATCATATTTTCATTAATCATTTTCTTACACTGTGCTAGTAAGATAGATACCGTGAGTGCTGAGGGTATCCCTTAACGTTACTCCCCACTCCCCAATTATCTAGTCTTTCAACTCTTTTAATATTTCCTTTGTCCTTTTCATTTATATCAATAAAAAATGCTAAATTTCCATTTTAGGCATTGTCTTTTGATTCCGTGCTGTCTCCAAGGAGACATGCAAACACTTTTGTGTACTCTTTTCCTTCCTTAATACACCCAGTATAGTTGTGTCATAATTTTGCTTTGCAATTAAAATCTCCTTTTTAATCAGAGCTGTAGATGTATTTTTATAAGTTAAATCACTTTAGAGTTTCAGAGTTGTTTCTCAGGAAGGAGTCTCTTTAAGCTGTCATCTTGAGCTTTTCCCATTCTGTTCTCCATATTGTGTCTATCACCTTGAGACCCCACGTGGGAACTTCTGAGAAAATATGACTCTTTGAACCCCTTCCTCCTAGGTTCCCACCAGGATGACCTCACTAATCATTGTAATAGGGAAATTTAGCATCAGATAGAGCTAGAGAAGATATCCATCCACATGCCTAAAACTTAAGGTAATTTCACTAGAAAACAGTACAGAATTAAACCTTAAATTTCATCATGTCCAGTAGAAATCCAGCTACCAGTCTTGAACAAATACAAGCATATTTTGGTAAAAATGAGTAGCACAGAAACTGCTGCTGCTAAGTCACCTCAGTCGTCTCCGACTCTGCGATCCCATAGACAGCAGCCCACCAGGCTCCTCTGTCCCTGGGATTCTCCAGGCAAGAATTCTGGAGTGGGTTGCCATTTCTTTCTCCGGCACAGAAACTAGAGGATATGTAAACAATTAGCTTAAAAGAAAAAAGTTAATTAAGCATTAAGAGTAAATATACTCCCCCTACCATCCACTTCCTTGAAAAAAAATCAGGGGAGAAAACTTTGAAAATAGAAAACAAAAGAACTCTACTTTGTGCTTAGTAAGAGTCTCAAAGAAGGTATTTTACGAGGAATAGGATATCATACTATAAATAGCAATCAGAATTAGAAGAGGAAGGGAAGGATAAAACCTGATGAGAATAAATCTAGAAGAAATTGGGCAGATAGAAGATTCACAAAGAATGAAATTTCCTTCAGTTGGAGCAAGACTTGATTTTTCATTATTTTATGGACGTGCAGTGCCTAACATTCCTGGAAATGAGTATTCAGGCACAATGGTAAAGAAGATCATGAACTTTCTGTTTGAATGATTTGTGTGTTATTTTTATCTGAATTATTTGAGAGGTTTGGGGATGCTTATTACAGTCATGGTGGTAGCTGTTTGGGTTTCAAACTGTCTGTTTCACAAGCTTTCTTTTTCTCCATTTCTCAGTACGACAACATTTTGATGGAGGAAGCTGCTCAGATTCTGGAGATAGAAACTTTTATACCTCTTCTTCTACAGGTAAGATACCGAAATTGAGACAAAGTAGAGGCTTAAGAATTCTGGAGGATGGAGTCAGAAAACTAGAGTTTGGGGGTGCTGATTGCTATGATTATGTATTCTCCTTAACTTCATGATGTTTAGTATTCTATTTTAAGTATGTAAACTTTAATCTATTCACTGGTTATTGAGTAGTTTGTATTATTTGGGAGTACTATTTAAAAATTCATAGTTTGTCTGTAAGTTTTGAAAAGACAGCAATTTTTCTCAAAAAAAAAATACATTTTTATGCAATTTGGAGGGAAGACGAGCTTTTTTTTTCATTTCTTTTAGAGTTGTTTCTGGAATTATTTTTGATATTTGATATTATTTTTCTTTATTTTATACCTGAAATTTTTTAGTTAAATGATTATGTTTAAGGATGTTTTCTTATTGTACAATAATCTTTACTATGGAAGCGTTAAAAAAAATGTGGAATTCCTAATTGAGGAACAAAGGCTCCTGTAATTTATAGATAATTTCTGAAAGTTGTTTTATAAAGCCAAGTTATCTGGTATTTATATTTTATCAAAATATGTTTCAAGAAACGAGACATGTAGAGTAGGAAATTGAAGTAATAGAGTAGGAAATTAAAGAAGGTATAATTTCTGCTGCCTATAGTTGTGATACAATTTGACATCTTTCCATTTCCCTGCTTGAGCATCTGTTTCTTTCTGTGCACCCTTTGCCTGATTAGGACCTAAGCCTCCCAGACCGCTTTGGGTTACCCTGTGTAGGGTGAGTCCATGCCTGCCTTCTCAATCCCTCCAGCCTCACTCACACACTGTCAGCCAGTGGTATCCATGCAAGTCATTCTGTAAATTTTCTAGATTCTTCTCTGTGAAACTGGTGAATGACAAGAATTAGTAAACTGTTAAAGCCATCCTGTGAATAGCAAGAATCTTGTGCCATGAATTGAAGATTAACAGGGTACTAGAATAATTATTTTGCCATTTCCCCACTTTTTATTCCTAGAATCCTCAGGATGGTTTTAGCCGACTAAAACGCTGGATTATGATTGGTGATCATCACCAGTTACCTCCAGTCATTAAGAACATGGCCTTTCAGAAGTATTCAAACATGGAGCAGTCCCTCTTCACTCGCTTTGTCAGGGTTGGAGTTCCTACTGTGGACCTTGATGCCCAGGGGAGGGCCAGAGCAAGGTAAAGGACACTGGGCAATGGGAGACGGGAGCAGGGGACTGGATGTTAGGGAAACTACTCCTGTTTAAGGACATCAGTTCCATGATCCAACTATTCGATAGCATCTTCTGTATAGACTCTTAGCACTCTCTGCTATCTAGGAACTTGCCTGGATACACATCCACAAATTGGGAAATACCCTTATTGCCTTCAGCGTGGGTTGTGAATTGAACAAATGAGTTCCTTCATTTTATTCATTGAGATTAATTTAAGTGACTTATAAACTAAGGGCCTGCTTTCATTGTTACCTCCTTTTTCTTCATGGCCCCAAAAGATATATGATTAATAGCACTTTGAAATCTAAAGCTTAGAGATGAACAAGAAGAGAACACACTAATTCTTATTCATAAAATATGTAGGTTCCCTCTCAGAGAGTTACTTGTAGTACTTGTAGTTGACTTTCTTATTTAAGGAGTAAAGATAGCGTTTACCTTAGAGAACATAATAGAGTTATCATTTCTGTAATATCATCAGTCTCCTGATTTGCTTGATGGTAGAGAGACAAAGGTTGCAAAAGCATTATTGCTAAAACAGTGAGCACAACGTAGGTACTATGAACTTAACAGGAAGAACCCAGTTCCTCAGACACCCCCTTAGGCATATGAGAAGGGAGCGTGCACTGCTAATGTTTCCTGTTCGGGCGGGGGGTTTGTCTTTGAAAGCTTGTGCAACCTCTACAACTGGCGGTATAAGAATCTAGGAAACTTACCCCACGTGCAGCTCTTGCCGGAGTTCAGTACAGCCAATGCTGGCTTGCTCTATGACTTCCAGCTCATTAATGTTGAAGATTTTCAGGGAGTTGGAGAATCTGAGCCTAATCCTTACTTTTATCAGGTAAGAAAAAAACAAGAAACTTTTAAGTTTATTTTGTATTTTCCTGGCTTACTTGCTATCTGAATTAGTATTACTGAACCATTTAGCCAACCACTGAATAAAGGAAAGTTGGATTTCCACCTCACAGACAACACATACTTTTCTGTTTCAAATGGATTAAAGATATATATACCAAAGAAAAGAAACAGTGAATATACTAAAAAGAAGAAAATATTGGTGAATATATAATGTTGGGATGAGAAAGGTTTTTCAAGCTTACAAAATCTAAAATCATAAAGAAAAATATTGATTTAGAACAGAATTTATTTTCATCATTTAACAAACAAGAATTAACAGCCAATAGAAAAATACAATAAAGACAAGAATATACAGTTCACAAAGATACATGTATAGCAAGTATAAATCACTGGAGCATATTTTCACCTCTGTTGGGTTAGGTTTAGGAAATTCTGTACTCATGCAATGCTAGTAGGAAAGTTATGTGGTGGACATATTGTTAGTACTTATTAAAAGCAATATGGTTACTTCTATGAATTTATCCTTTAAAAAATAGACAAACTTGCAAAGACTTATATGGTAAAATGTTCATCACATCTTCTTTTACTGCAAATTATTTTTGAAAAGAAAAACAACCTAAATGTTATCAATAGGAATTAATTACACCTTTACCTATTCCATATAATACTGAATAGCCACTACAGGGAGAATTTTTATGCTATCAGTTCAGTTCAGTCGCTCAGTCGTGTCCGACTGTTTGTGCCCCATGAACCGCAGCACACCAGGCCTCCCTGTCCAACTTCGGGAGTCCATCCAAACCCATGTCCATCGAGTCGGTGATGCCATCTAACCATCTCATCCTCTGTCGTCCCTTTCTGCTCCTGCCCTCCCTTTCTCCTCCTGTCCTCAATATTTCCCAGCATCAGAGTCTTTTCAAATGAGTCAGCTCTTCGCATCAGGTGGCCAAAGTATTGGAGTTTCAGCTTCCAACATCAGTCCTTCCAAAGAACACCCAGGACTGATCTCCTTTAGGATGGACTGGTTGGATCTCCTTGCAGTCCAAGGAACTCTCAAGAGTCTTCTCCAATACCACAGTTCAAAAGCATCAATTCTTCGATGCTCAGCTTTCTTTATAGTCCAACTCTCACATCCATACATGACCACTGGAAAAACCATAGCCTTGACTAGATGGACCTTTGTTGGCAAAGTAATTTCTCTGCTTTTTAATATGCTGTCTAGGTTGGTCATAACTTTCTTTCCAAGGAGTAAGCGTCTTTTAATTTCATGGCTGCAATCACCATCTGCAGTGATTTTTTATGCTATATTAATGAAAAAATCAGGTTGCAAAGTATCCCACTTTGTTTTTTAAAAATAAGACATACATATAGAAATACGGACAGATAATTACCACATATGCTCTGTTCATGTATCATTGTTAATTTAGGATAAGTTGCTCAGTTTTATGAGAGGTATTCACTTGTCCGAGATAGTAACGTGTCACTTGTTGAGGTGTGATGAACGAGCAAATTGTACTAGTTAACTGTTTTCTCTACGTGTGCTGCGTGCTTGTCACTTCAGTCGTGTGCAGCTCTTTATACTATGGACTGCCAGGCTCCTCTGTCCAGGGGATTCTTTAGGCAAGAATACTGACATGGGTTGCCCTGCCCTCCTCCAGGCGATCTTCCCAACCCAGGAATCCAACCTGCGTCTCTTAGGTCTCCTGCATTGGCAAGCAGATTCCTTATCACTAGCCTGGAAAGCCCTGAGTTTTGTCTATAAAGGGAAATAAATGCACAACATGATTAACGTTTTCATTACAGAATCTTGGAGAGGCAGAATACGTAGTGGCACTTTTTATGTACATGTGCTTACTTGGCTACCCTGCTGACAAGATTAGCATTCTGACAACATATAATGGACAAAAACATCTTATTCGTGACATCATCAACAGACGATGCGGGAGCAATCCATTGATTGGAAGACCGAATAAGGTAATGTTCTCTTATTCATGTTGTTGGCGAGATAGAAAGATTTATATTTGAGTTATTTATGTTGTTCCACTTTGTTATCTCCTTTTAAAATATGCAAGAAAATTAAATAATAAGAACTCTATAAGTTATTCTCTGACAGTGTTGTTGATTTACTGGGAATGTCTGTCTCACCTATCACATTGAAGATTTTTGTTGATAGTAACCAGAAATAACTGTTTCTAAAGCTTTTTGTTGGTAAAGGATATCTAATTGTATATGTCCTTTACAATAGAAATAGGAATTGTAGCATTTTTTATCTTGTTTTACAAGGGTATGATTCATACTGCTTCTTAGTGTGTGTATCTCTGTGTGCATGTGTACACGCATAAGAAAGTGTTTCTTTTGGGGACAAAGGAAAATCAAGAATAGTCAGACCTTAGGATTTTTTTATTACTTTTTTTGTTTCTTACGTGATACGACAGAGTGATATCAAATAAAAATGTAGATCCTTGATTTTATTAATAAAAGTTAGAAAAATTAGAATAACAAAACATTAATATAGTATTAGTAATGAAGAAGTTAGGACTTTGGTTGTGAACGTAGCTGTATAAAGCTCTTTCATCTTTTCTTGGAAATCATCCGCAAGTAAGGGGAAAATGGGAGGGGGGAAAACAAGTGACGCTTTTAGTGAGATGACATGTAACTAAAGGTCAGGAAGGAAACGTAGGGGAAGAGAGTCGAGGGGATCAGTCTTGAAAGTGATACACTGTCTGAAAGTGAGTGGCATACTTTCAAGTGTAAGAGCCACATTCCTACTCAACAGTGGATGTGGGTATTGGGGTGAGCAGAAGCCTTTCAGGTCCCAGATTGGTTCAAAGGAAACTACAGGTGAACAATATTTGGGAAAAAAAAAAAAAAAGACTGTCTCTGTAGTAGCAGTGGAGGACCATCTGTTGTGAAAACCACTGAGCCTTTAGGAAACAGTTCTGCTCATCCCAGCCTGTCTTCTTTATTAATACATAGCTAATCTAAGAAACCCACTTAATCAGTGGTGAAATAGAGGGGAAAAGGAAACTAGCACAAGCTCAATTTATAAATGAGGTAAAGAGCATCAGAACACACTAATTGATAAGATAACATACTCCAGAAAGCATGTTGGCCTAGAACAGATGAAAATTTTGAATGCATATTTGGGTATGAATTTTAAAATGCTTAATGAAGTAGCCACTTCTGTAAGGGAAGGCTACAAAACAAAGAAATTGAAGAACCCAGGAAGACAGAAAATGGGAACTAGCAGAAAGTAAAATAAACTCAGAGATGGAGACAAAAGGAATGGGGAGGAACAGACACTGTGGAACATTCCATAAGGGACATAGAGAGTGAAAATGAAAAACTAATAACTTTGAAATATAGGAAGTTCAGAAATATAAGAATCTCTATCTCTGTTCTTTTACTTATAAGTAACAAAAAAAACTTAATAAGGAAAGTTACTCTTTCTTGTATCAAGAATATAAAAGGGATACTAGTTATATAATTCAGAGAAGGCGCTGGCACCCCACTCCAGTACTCTTGTCTGGAGAATCCCATGGACAGAGGAGTCTGGTGGACTGCGGTCCATGGGGTCGCAAAGAGTCGAACACGACTGAGCGACTTCCCTTTCACTTTTCACTTTCATGCATTGGAGAAGGAAATGGCAACCCACTCCAGTGTTCTTGCCTGGAGAATCCCAGGGACGGGAGACCCTGGTGGTCTGCCATCTATGGGGTCGCACAGAGTCGGACACGACTGAAGTGACTTAGCAGCAGCAGCAGCAGGTGTATAATTAACAAAGGGGGTCCCTGCTTTCATGGGGCTGAGAAGTCTAGTAGAGGGAAGACTGTTAAACCACAAATAGTTACATCGTTATCCACAGAGTTAAAGATGAGTGCTATAAGTGTGAGTAACGTAGGGACATAGCCTGATCTGGTTACCATGGTTTATTTCATAGGGTTCGTTTACTTGTTCCTTCAGTTCCAACTATATAGTTATATTCTCTTGGGATTGATTATTTTAAGGATAAGATTTTTATTTCTAGCATATTATTTTAATGATCTCTCAAGAGTTTTTGCTTTTGAAAGTATACCACGTTCCCCTTTTTTTCCTCCCAGGTGACAACTGTTGACAGATTTCAAGGTCAACAGAACGACTACATTCTTCTGTCTTTAGTACGAACCAGGGCAGTGGGCCATCTGAGGTATGTAAGGAAGCATTTTTATAGTAGTGTTGAGTCTTACTGTCTGCTTCGATTTTGAGCTTTCATGGCTAAGCAGCTTTCAAGTTTAAAGTATAGTTCATTGTTATGGCAATTTTTGGTGCTTTTTGTTGGAATGTAACAGTATCATATTCTTTGTGTAATCATTACCATTGCTTCTGAATTTTTTGAATCTTAAATATTTTAGTCATTTTAACTTTTTTCTCTTCAGGAGCATTCAGGGATAGCATTTGATCATTAAATATTATACACACACACATATATGTATATATATGTATCCTATATCTGTTTGAAATTTAATGTAAGAAATTAAAGGAGGTAAAGTGGTAAAAAGTCTCAAGTAAATTTTTCATTGCACGGAATTTCTGACTTTACCCGACACAGTCTTTTAGCTCAGTGTTAGAGAGGATAAAGGAGCCATTTGTTCTCTCAGGATTAAGAATTGTCAAAACAAACAGTATTTTTATCATTTATTGTGATGTATTTATGTGCTGGAGATTTTGTGGGAATAATATCTCCTTATTACAAAGCAGCCATTTAGTTTTATATAAACCTTATCTCATATGACTATAGCAAAACTGTAAGGAGAGTTCATTTTATTATTTTACTTAATGGCTATAAAAAGAAAATTCTGTATGCTCTCTTAATGTTGTGATTAAGTCAAGATCTATTTGGTATTTAACCCAGAGTGCTCATGTTCCACTAAGCCAATAACTTTTATATAGGAATAAACAAAAGATGTAATGTTTCAATAAATAATTTCAAGACTATAGCATTCTAAAATACAGTTTATTTTTACTTAAGTGTCAAACGTGTTTTTGGAGACTTAACTTTTCCAAAAAGTTCCATTTCCACATTGAAATTTATAGCTGCTGCTAAATAGGGTATCATTATGATTTACCTAATTAAAATCTCTCATCCAAGCTCACAGTATGAAGACGAGAATACCGTTCCTCCTCTCCCCACCTTTTCTCTTACTCTGTAGTACTTTTGTCTTTTTCACATTCCCATGACTTTATTTCTATGCTGTTCTTTACCTGACTTTTCTGAAAACTCAACTAAATAAAGAGAAAGATGATGATAATAAAATGCTTATAAATGAAGGCTTAACAAAGTACCTGATTTCATTATTGTCTCACATATCCAGCTTTTCTTTATCCAAATAAGTTAATCTTCTTTATATCTACCAAACTTTTGTTTTGGAAGTTCAGCTTCTTCGGTGGCTGCTGATGATAGTGATGGTAGTTTTATTAAAGCACAGAGGGGGGGGGAAACTTAATTTACCAATCACCTGTAATTCAGCTTTCCAGATAGTTTAGGTATCTTAGTGAGAATTTTATGAAGCTCCTCATAGAATTTTTTGGTTTGTAGATGCAATCTTTCATGTCTTTGTTTTTCTAAGAAGCAGTAAAATATTTTGTCTTTCAAATTCAAGATACCAAGGAAACCTTCCATCTTCCATATTTTTCTTTTTAGTAGCATCTTTATTGAGATATAATACACATGCTGTACAATTCAGTGTGTAAATAAACTGTATTTTTAAGTGTACAATTCAATGATTTGTATATAAATAAACTGTATTTTAAGTGTATAGTTCAGTGATTTTTTAGTATATTCATAGTTATACAACTATATTCACAATTTTAGAACATTTTCTAAAATAGTGAGAGACCCTATGCCTGCCAGCAGCTACTCCCTTCCTCTCCCCCTCAAGTCCTTGGCAACCGCTGTTCCACTTTGTCTATAGATTTGCCTGTTGTGGGCACTTCATGTAAGTGAAATTGCTTAGCATAGTGTGTTCAGGATTCATCCATGTTGTAGCATGCGTCAGTACTTCATTCCTTCTAGTTGCTAAATAACATTTTGTATTGTGAATATTTTATGCTTTATGTACCCATTCATCAGCGGATGGACAGGGTTGTTTCCACTTTGTGACTGTTTGGACTGCTGTGAACATTCATGTACAAGTTTTTGCGTGAAAGTATGTTTTCCTGTCTCTTGGGTGTAGACCTAGGAGTAGAATTGCTGGGTCTTGTGGTAACTCTGTCTAACCCTTTAAGTTAGTGCCTGCCTTATTTCTTTTACCCGTCCAGGATAGGAGCCAGACTATTCAGCTTTGGATCCAGAGACCTGTTCTGGGACACTGTGGAGCTGTTCAGAAGCTAGAATAGTGAGACATTTCTGGTCCCTTTTCCAACATTCATTGTTCTTGTCCCTACTGACTTGAATAGCCCAGCTACAAATAGAAATGCTTGTGACTCGTTCAGAGCAAGTCAGTGAAACTGTCCCCAGCCATCCTCTGGAGATCATGAAAGAAGGTAGCAGTTCCCATTGCCCCAGTTTCAAGATACAGCTCCAAGGAACCCTATCTCTTCATGCTGCCACCCTGTTCTTTTTTTGCCTGGTAGTTTGTTATGTTTGTGGTGTGTGATCATTCATTTAACAGGTGCTCTTAGATCCTTCTATTATTTGGCAGTATGCTAGGTTCTTGATATATAATGGTAAGTCTAACATTCATTGTCTCTGCCCCCATGAAGCTTAGAGTCCAGTGGGGGAGACATTAAACATGTCTTTGGGAAATACCTACATTTGATTCTGCAGAAGATTGTAGTCTGTACAGTGGAGATGAGCTTGGTAGAGCCACTTAACTGCACTGCAGTTAAGGGACCGGAGGGTGGAGCTCCTCAGGGGAGCGAGTTCACTGTCACTGCAGTAGCGCTCTGGCTGTGCTCCGCTTAGAGACAGAGGCTTCTGGATGAGGAGAGGAGAACTGAATGGAGTTTCAATACTTGTGTGAGAGCTCATGCTAAGTATCTCTAGCACTGTACCTCTAGTTACTAGTTTCGGAACCACCCACCTATGGCATGACCCCTTGGGCTTCTAAGGAAGGTGGAGGAAGTAAAAAACAATTTGACTTGCAGTAACCTAAAGATAACATTTCCTTCAAGAATCCAGTGTGTCACAAATGTAGAAATTCATCAGAACTTCTGTAAAAGGGTATGCTTTCTCCTTCCACCTAAATGAACTTCTCTTAGTTTGGGTTGGTGGGGTATAAGGATTGTACACCCCCAATATAACTGCTGTTATACACTGATGTTGTACAGTTCCTTCTGATAAGGGAAACTAGATCCTTATCAAGGCCATAAAACAACAGAAAATGAGACTGAATAGAGATACTCCCCAAATATCTCACATTATGCAGAGACAAAGAAAAGCCATTTGATAAATATTTCAATTCCCAATTCTCTGTCTGGTTATTATATGATCTTTGTAACATTTGGTCCCTATAATACTCTTTAATACTTTCTTTCAGGTATTAGGGATGCTTATACCAGATTTTATTATTATTCATAAACATCTTCTCTTTTGTAGAATACTCACAAATTTAAATAGCCATCCAACAGCATCTTAGGAAAACAAAGTATCCTCCATATTGAAAGCTAAAACCATATTTTCTTACTAAAACACATTGTAACTAATATGAAATAATGATGCGAAATCAGGCTTACATAGCTACTCTTTTATTGTTTTTTTCTTTTTACAGTAGATCCTTGTTGGTTATCTGTTTAAATATAGCATTCTATATTTGTCAATCCTAAACTCCCAGTCTGTCCCTCCCCACCACCCTTTTCCCCAGGTAACCACGAGTTCATAATCTGTTCCTATTTTGTAAATAAGTTTGTTTGATTCAGGTAAATTCAGTAAAGAACATATTATTTCTAAAAGATAAAGGAAACTGCCATCATTCATCATTTGGCCAGCTACCTGTGTAGCTGAAGCAGGCATTTTGGCATTTTTATCACTGTTTATGTGAACACTGAGACCTATTATAAGCCAGGGATTGGGCGTAGGTACTAGAGTAAATGCATGAATAAGACATGATATTATTATGTTATATCATATCATCATATTGTGTTTATGTTTGTATTGTAATTACTATTATTATAAATAAGTTTAAAGCAGTGTGATTATGATCATAGGAAGTGATCATAAAAAGCAGGAAATAAAATTTGACCTATTAACCTTGACAGAGCATGGGAATTTGATGGGTGAAGTAGAGGAAGGGCTGGTTTGGATTGACTTAATGGTGGTGACACAGTAAATTGGTAACTAACAACTGAGCTATTTTTGCTACTTAAACTTTTTTTTAACTTCTTATTTTATATTGGAGTATAGTCAGTTAACAGTGTTATGATAGTTTCAGGCAAAGGAACTCAGCCATCCATATACATGTATCCATTCTTCCCCAAACTCCCCTGCCTTCCAGGCTGCCATATAACTTTGTATTTAAACCTTTTAAATCAGTGCATTGGTTATTTTGTGATTTCCCCCTACTCTCTCCACTCAAAAACACTTAGAAGTTGGTAATAAAGCATTAACTTCTTACTTGGTTAACTAGTTACATAGCACTGATTAACTTAATGTTTATCCTGTTAAGTTTTTAAGAAACCTAACTCTTTATTGCCACAGCTTAACAGTAATATTTAGTAGAATGTTTAAAAAATAAAAGGCTGCATAAATATGTTTTTAATCGTGATATATTTTAATTAATTTTGTTTGTTTCTCAAAGGGATGTCCGTCGCTTAGTAGTTGCCATGTCTAGAGCCAGGCTTGGACTTTATATCTTCGCCAGAGTATCCCTCTTCCAAAACTGTTTTGAACTAACTCCAGCTTTCAGCCAGCTCACAGCCCGCCCACTTCATTTGCATATAATTCCAACAGAACCTTTCCCAACCAGTAGAAAGGTAAGACTTCTTTCTCCATTGTGTGGGGCAGCATTTCTTACAGGTGACTGCATTGTTTGAGAGCACCACATAGGTCATCTGATCACTGGTTTAGAGTGTTCCTTACACTAAGGAACTGAATTAGATCTTCTTTGTAAAAATAATATCAGCTATCACAGTAAGGAAATCCTTATTGGACTCTAACACTTACATCTTAATATCCTCTTACTGTTCTTATGTCCTCCAAACCCTAACAGTGTTCATACTTAAGTTGGAGGCATGAACTTCTATTGAAGTGTTATCTTTCAGTGGTTTTCACTATATACTTAACTTTCTTTTTCTGTTTTTTAAAATTTATTTTACTGAAGTATAGTTGACTTACAGTGTTGTGCTAGTTTCTGGTATACAGCAAAGTGATTGATTTATACATATATATACATTCTTCTTCATACCTTTTTCCATTATGGTTTATCATGGGATATTAAATATAGTTCCCTGTGCTATACAGTATATTGCTTATCCATTCAATATATAATAGTTTGCATCTGCTAATCCCAAACTCCCAGTCCATACCTCCCTCACCCATCCCCTTGACAACCACAAGTGTGTCTGTCTGTTTCTTTCGTAGATAAGTTAATCTGTGTCGTATTTTAGATTCCACATATAAGGGATGGTTCTTAACTTTCTTTCTGCCTTCTTCTAGAATGGAGAGAGACCATCCCATGAAGTACAGATCATAAAGAATATGCCCCAGATGGCAAACTTTGTATACAATATGTATATGCATTTGATACAGACCACACATCATTATCATCAGGTAAGTTTTCTCAGAATTGACTCATTATTGTTCTTGCTGTAGCCTTTTCTCTGTTGGCAAATAAATCTTTAAAGTACTTGATTATTCCTTGTGAGACACCAGCTAAACCAAAGTAGATTACTATTCATATACCATCCATATTTTAAAAACATATTTTATAGCTGTAATCTGGCATATAATAAATTCCACATATCTAAAGTATCTAATATGATATGTCCTGGTGTTTGTATGTACCCATGACTATATTCGAGATAATGAACATATGCATTATCCTCCCTAGAGTTTTCCATGTACACCTGAATAATCCCTCTCATCCCTCACCAGTTCCTATTCCACCTTCTCCAGGAAACTGAGGATCTACTTTCTGTCACAATAATTAGTCACCATATTTTAGATGTTAATAGAAAGAGACTCAAACAACGTGTACTCTTTTTCCCCTACCTGTTATTGCTCAACATTATTTTAATATTCATTTGTACTTCAGAATGTATCAGTAGTCCTTTTCCTTTTATTGTTGAGTAAGTAATCCATTATACAGATATGCTAAGTTTACCCATGCATCATTGATGGACATTTGGGTTTGCCTCCAGTATTGGCTCTTATAAATAAAACTACTATGAACATTCTCCTACAAGTCTTTGTACCTTCTCTTTGGTAAATTTCTAGGAGTGGAATGGTTGGGTAGTATGGGAAGTATGTATTCGACTTCTTTTAGGAAACTGCCCACCTGTCTTACAAAGTTGTTGTCGTTGGTCAGTTGCTAAGTCGTATCCATCTCTGCAGCACTGTGGACTGCAGCTCGCCAGGCTTCCCTGTCCCTCACTGTCCTGTGGAGTTTGCTCAAACTCATGTCCGTTGAGTCAGTGATGCCATGCAACCATCTCATCCTCTGTCACCCTATTCTCCTCATGCCCTCAGTCTTCCCCAGCATCAGGGTCTTTTCTGATGAGTGGCTCTTCACATCAGGTGGCCAAAGTATTAGAACTTCAGCATCAGAGCTTCCAGTGAACATTCAGGGTTGATTTCCTTTAAGATTGACTGGTTTGATCTCCTTGCTATCCCAGGGACTCTCAAGAGTCTTCTGTAGCACCACAGTTCAATTCTTTGGCACTCAACCTTCTTTATGGTCCAACTTACATCCATACATGACTACTGGAAAAACCATAGCTTTGACTATATATAGTCTTACAGAATTGTACTATTTTATATTCCCACCAGCAGTGTGTGAGTGCTCACACATACCTATGCTTGGTCTTCTTTATTTTAGCATTCCAGTAGGTATGTAGTGGTCTCATTGTGGTTTTGATTAGCGTTTCTCTAATAACTGTTGATGACCATCTTTTCACGTGGTTATTTGCCTTCTGTATATCTTCTGTGAGGATGTGTCTGTTTAGATCTCTCACTCTTTGGGGTTGTTTTATTATTAAGGAGTTTTGAGAGTTTTAAATTTTAATCTGACTACAAGTTCCTCATCAGATGTTTGTTTTTACAAATATTTCCTAGTCTGTGACTTTTTTTTTTTTTTTTCATTTTTAGGTGTCTTTCAAGTCCCAGTATATCAAGTTGTTTCTTTGTGATTCATGCTTTTTATGTCCTAAAAGCATTTAGCATTACCCAAAGTTATGGTTTTATTCCAGTGTTTCATTCTAGAAGTTTTATAGTTTTTTTTTTAATATATTTATAAGTATGATACATTGTGAGTTAATTTATTTGGTGCAAGGGTTGAATTTTTCTCATTTGCATGTGAATATACAGTTGTTTCAACACCATTTCCTGAGGAGGCTGTTTTTTCCCTCTGTTCACCTGACTTTTTTTTTTTTTTTTGAGATTAAAAAAGCAATTTTTCAAATTGAGATCTAATTGACACTTAATTTTCTTTCAGGTGTATAAAATAATGATTTGAAATTTCTATTCATTGCAAAACAATCACCACAATAAATCTAGTTAATATCCTTCGCCACACTAAGTTACATGTTTCTTTTTTTTTTCTAATGTTGAGAACTTTTAAGATCTTACCTTGTGGTCTTAGTAGAAAAAAAAAAATTCATTGACTGTGTATGTGAGAGTCTTATTTTTGGGTTTCTGCCTTGCTCTATTGATCTTTGTGTCTTTCCTTTTGCCATTACACTATCTTTCTTAGAGTTTCTTTACAGTAAATATTGAAATTAGATAATATGAGTCCTGAAAATTCCCTTGGTGGTCCGGTGGTTAGGAAGGACACCACGCTTTCACTGCCAAGGGCACAGGTTCAATCACTGGTCAGGGAACTAAGATATTGCATGCCACACCTTACAGCCAAAATGATGATAATGGTAGTGTGACTCCTTCAGTTTTGTTGTTCTTTTCCAAAATGTTTTTGCCTATTCTAGTTCCTTTGCTTTTCCCTTTACATTTTTGAATCAGCCTATCTCTTTCAGTCCCTAGAAAAAAGCATGCTGAGGTTTTGATGAGGATTTTTGAGTGTTATTGCTTAGGATCAATTTGGGAGAAATTAACATAACAATAGTTAGTCTTCCTTCCCATGAGTATGATATCCCTCTCCACTATATTTAGGTCTTCTTTGAATTCTCTCATCGGCGTTTGGCAGCTTTCAGCCTGCAGCCTTCATACATATGTTGTTAGTTTTATCGCTAAGTATTTCACATTTTGTGCTCCCATTGTGAATATGCTTCTAAATTTTTTTCAGTTTCCAACAAGAGAAACAAAATTCCTAAAGAAAGAAGCCAAGCCTTAGCTCTAGAAAGGGAAGCCGGGTATATAGGGCTGCTCCAGTGCTCCGGTTAAGTGGGACAGAAGCCCTGTGCCTGCTGTTCTCTCCCAGCCTTGTCTCAAGGCTTGGTTCATCCTCACCCTCACAGCGCCCGTTGATTGAAGTGGGCCCTTTCTTGAGTTGGTGTGCCAGTCAGTCCTAATCAGCCACTCTTTTCCAGTGTTTATAATAAGTTCCTTCATGAAAAAATTTAATTGCTTTTGATATTGGTTTTTCTCCCCGAAGATTTAATATATATTATCTTCTTATTATCTGATATCTGTGTCAGCATATTCCATGGAATCAGCAAAACCTAGGCCATTATCATCAGAGTTGTTACCTCTGCAATATAAAACAGCCCTCAGTGTTTTGGAGCTTTCTAGAGTGACAGTATCTATTAGGAAGATAATGCGAGAGCCTAACTTTATAAGCCAGGTGGGTTTTTTTATTATTATTATTCATTAATGTTTCCCTCTTTTTTTTCCTTCATCAGACTTTATTACAGCTACCACCTGCTATGGTAGAAGAAAGTGAGGAAGTTCAAAGTCAGGAAACAGAATTGGAAACAGAAGAAGAGGCCATGCCTGCTCAAGCTGACGTTGTACCTGATAAAGCGACAGATGCCAGCTCCAGTCAGGAAACCTCAGCCTCTGAGACTGAAACCACCCCCGATCAGACCGGAGCCAGCTCCAGTCCAGAGGCTATTCCTGCTGAGTCTGAGATCCCTGGCACAGGACTGGTAACTGTACCAGCGGAGAATAACACCCCTCACAATGTCACATCCACTCCCAGAGAAACCGAGTAGCCAAGCTGTAGCCCTTCTTAGAGAGGACATTTCATTAACAAAGTCGTAGGTAAAGTTACTTCTTGTATTTTATATATGCTTCTGCCATTATAATGGCACTGGTGAATATTCAGTCCTTATTTTTGTTAGCTGATTGTCAATGTTTGTCTTCTTGGATATATTAAAAAAGAATGTATGTGTGTGAACAACTCCAATTTTATTTGTTCAATCAGAAGAGTGAATAACCATTCCTTTGCTATTTTGATCATTAACTATGTCTGTAATCATACCCACATTAGAAGAATTTTGTGTGGAATAGTAGTTCACATTTTTAGTGAACTTCTCTAAAAAAAAAGGATAAAATGTACTGGAATTAACCATAAATGACCTTAAGCAAGTATCCAAATTGGGGAGGAAATCATTTCTTCTATCATAGTGTGAGATGATCAGATCATGTTTCTTTCTGTCCTTCATTTCTTTGCTGTCTTCTTGGTGGAAAGGCATTAACTCTATAGGATATAGGTTACTCCAGTCCATCAAAGAGGGCATGTGTTTCCTTCCCCCAGACCTCAGAATGTGTTAGAGTCACCTAGAATGTCTATTTATTCTTGAGGCTGCTCCAGAACTAATGAATCAGAGTCTGGAGGTTAGAGCCCAGGAGCCTGCATTTTTATGTTTACAGGTGCTACACCATTAACATTTGAATTGCTAACTGAATGACATTGGATTAGTCTGGTGAAGACGGAGCCAAAATTCATCATTCAGCTAAGCAAGAAAAATCTGGCAAATCCATCTGGGCAGGAGCAAAGGTCCAGGGTGCAGGCAGTGAAAATCAGTGAACTTAATTAACTCCTGTATTCATGATGGATTTCTCCCAACACAGAAATTCTGAGTTTTCTGTCTTGTTTAGTTCTCCTGATAGATAGCCAGCTACAAGGAGACCGCAAGGTAAAATGTACTTCAGATTGGGAAAGCAGCTATACTAGGACCTTGCTACTCAAGTGTGCTTTGCGAATCAGCAGCATCAGTGTTGCACTGAAATTTGTTAGAAATGTGAAAGTCTGGGCTGTAGCCCAGGTCTGCTAAATCTCAGTCCACATTACCACAAAGTCCCTTGGTGATTCATCTGCACTTGGTAGTTTGAGAAGCACTGTACTGAGATTACTGTGCTGTCCTCACATGAACCAGAGGTAGAATAGTGATTCTGTGGTGGTAGAATTTACAGTGAGTGTGACTTATGTTTTCTGACAGTGAACCTGTACTTACAAGGTCCCTGGGCACGGTGACCAGAGAAGAGATGGATGTGTGTGTGGGGAGGGTGAGATTGCCCACCGGTTCTCTTCCCCCTTTCCGCATCTGCTGGGGTAGCTAGGGGACACATTTCCGCTGAGTTCTCCTCCAGTGTATCTACCTTGAGGCCTGACCGTGCCCAACAAAGTTTTGAAGAATTAAGGAAGAATTGGCACAGTGCCAGTGAGATGCTTCTCTGGTCTTCACATTTCAAAGGAATGAATTTGTCAGGAAATTAAACCCAGAAAGTCAAGTCCCTAATGTTTTTGAGTAACTAGTGTTAACTTTACCAGTCTATGGTGGGTATAATTTAGACTCTCATCTTGATGCTTCCCGCAGCATCAACAATTGTGTAAAGATTGGATGGGCCGGGGGAAAATGAAAGTGATAGGATAATGAGGAGAGTGAAATGCCAAGGAAACTAAACTCAGAAATCCACCTCTGTTTGTTAGCAGAGCCAGGATGGCACCAAATGGTCTGTTACATAATTTATCTGGGTATAAGAATTTGAAAGCAGGTGTTGTGGGCCTCACCTAGCATGAGGACTACTCTCAGAATTATTTTCATTTGTGAATATATAGTATCAGGCTAAGCAAGAGGGAAAGCAGCTTTACCGTATTACTGTCTTTCCTAGAAAAGATTGATTTTTCCCTCTAGCCTTTAGAGGATATGAATCATGGTACCTGAAACCAAAATAAGCAAACTGTTGTGCTGTCTTTCCTTAAATAAACCATTTCCCTAAGACTTTGTCTAACTCGGTGACTGAACTTATTTATCTGCCGCCTGATTTTTATCACTAAAAAGAAAAATTTAACTGGAAGGTAAATAATTTCTTTGCCTTCGTCAAATTAAGAAAGAGATGATGAAAGTGGGACTTGAATTATTTTAAATTGTTTGTTCACTAGAAAGGCCAGTGAATTGCAGTTGACTATAAAATTGTGGAATTTTTATAGGAACTTAAGAGAGCTTTTCTTATTTTAAATAATGAGGAAACTGAATCAAAGGTTCTTAACCAGGGTCACAACCATGGGAGACTGGGGTAGAATCCAATTTATAGACTAGGGCAGTTTTTTGCCCTTTTTTTTTTTTAAGTCAACCACACATGAGTACTTGCTTCATAAATGTAAAAGTTTTCTATTTAACTTGCAGTTACTACAGACACAGGTATTTTTGCCAGGTAACCATTTCAGGTTAATGTTCCCATTGCTCTGCATCCTGTTTTTCATATCTGAATATGTCATGATTTTGGAGTTTATTTTTAAAAGCAAACCAAAAAGACACATGCCAAGAGAAATAGCATGAAATGAAGCAATTCAAGTATTTAGACTTTTTCCCACAAAATGCTGAGTTAAGAAAGTTCATTACCAGCAGTTGAGAATAAATAGCTGTATTGATTTGGGCAAGTGAGTGGAAAGATCTAAATATTATCAGTTCCCTTGAAGTTAGTGTGATGATAAAAGATATTTTGCTAGATACTGAGAGAAATAGTACTAATGGACCATTTGTGCTCTTATAAAAAACGAAGTTTTTTATGATCAGGAGACAGCATGATATTGTAAAACAGACATTGGATTCATCCAGTCCTGCCTGACTTAAATTTTACTTCGTTTGCTCATCAGTATTTGGTCTGACCTTGACAAGTATTATAACCTCTTTAAGTCCCAGTTTTGTGATGTACAAAATGGGGGAAAGATCCGTTTGTTTGTTAATAGGGTAATTCTTGCGAAAATATCTGGCACCTGGCTGCTCAGTAAATACCGGTACCCACCCCACCCCACCTCCACCCTCCATTTTCCTCCAGATCTTTTATTACCAAATAATTCTCTGACTCGAGCACTTAGCTATGCCCCTATCCAGGGAGCGTGGAGGACGATGAAGAAGGCCAAACATGGAGGCAGTTGACATTTGAGATCAAGGGTCAAATTTACTGATTCAGAACCTTGAAATCAGCCCATAGCAACATTGAGGAAGGTCTCTGCTGAAATTAAAATATCTGACAGATGAAGACGCAAGGTATCATCGTGCTTGGGTTGTACTGATAACATCAGTTCTGTATCCTGTATCCCCCACCCCAAGTTCATCTATATCATTGCACTTATCTAGCTTTAATATGCTTTTTCCTTTCCTCTTGCAGTCACTCATATAGTGTTTTAGAGATGTTTCTTCAATTAAAATAAGATTAAACAGATTAAAAAAAAAAAAACAAAAAAACCCGACCCTTTTGCACACGCCAGAAGAGCTGTTAAAAACAGGCAGTGCTTTGCTTCCTGTGAAAAATGCTTGGCAGTTAGCCTTTGTAATTATGAAGCAGTCATGTTAATAGATGTTTAAGAATGATAACAACTGGAGCTGTACTGAGCCAGTGATGGAAATGAGCATGTGAGACTGTTTTTTCTTTATCCATTGCTACTCTTGAGTGCCCAAGAAAAGTTTCTAATTCAGCAGTATCCAAAAGCTTTGGACATTTCTTCCTTCATAGAGACAAACTGCAGCTCAGCCCTCTGGAGCATGACTCAGAATGCAGCACAGTTGCTGCGCAGACTGACAGCTTTATTACTGGCTCTGCCTTTTGGTTTCCATTTAACTTCACTGCCTACTTAAACTTTTGCACTTACATATAAAGATGGCCGATCCCAGTATTTCTCAACATATGTTACAAAAACCACTCATCTGAAAGAATACTTGGGAAAAGACATGTTCCATGGTCAAATAAGTTTGAGGAACATAATTAATTCTTATTCCCCATTTGTAGACTAATAGTACATTTTTAGTTAATGAAAGGTGATTTCCTGCTGGAAAAAATCAAGTTAACTTTATTTAATCTAGCATTTCTCCAACTTATTTGACATTGGAAGTCTGTCTTTCTTTTTCTTCTTCAAAGTAAGACATTCTAGGGTACTGGTTCTGAGGTTTGATATTTTTACATTAGCAAATGAACTTTGATTCCCCCTTAGACAATTAAGAGGATAAGAATATATAAGCCCCAAATATGCTGCTTTGGCAAAAGGAATATTTTGAGCTGAAGGCAGTTGAGAAGACGGAGATACAGAAGTTTTCTCGGTCCTTTTGCTTCTGCCTGAAAGCAGAGCATGAATTTCCCTTTGTAAAGATGTCCCCTCTCTCCTGAACTAGGAAGAAAACACCCCTTATTACTATACACAGAGATGATACTGAAATGAGTCTGCATAAACCTTACTAAAATAACACCCTTATCTTCCATTAATTTCCTCATATATTTACTTTCCCACAATTTACCACTGCTAAAAACCCGAACTCCTTTTTTTGCCTTATTTACTTTTCCATAATTTATTATCTTTTGTTAAAATAGTATATAAGCTTAGAAGCCTAATAGTCTGGGGGGAGTTTTTAACTTCTTTTCTGTGCAACTCCATGGAAGTAAAGTTAAAAATATCAATTAAATTTATATGCTGTCTTTTATCAACTTAATTCATAGCCCCCAGTTATAGACCTAAGAAGGCAGAGGAAAAGTTTTCTCTCCCTTACAAAAATAAGACTTTAATACATTGTTTTTCCACAAGTAACCAGAGGCTCAAGTAACAGCAGAAGAATCTAGGGGTGAAGTGATTGTACAAAATGTCATAGTGTAATTTGTTGAGTGTCATGTGGTATTAATAGCAACATCCTAAAATGCAAATGAGTAAAAATTTGATCAGTGTACCATGACATTTGTTCATGTGAGCCTTTGAAGAAAAAGTCACTGGGCATTTTCTGTTTACATTTTAATTTTAGGCTCCAGGATTTCACACCAACTTTTTCTCATTTTTTTTACTCTGCAGTAAAAAAAACAGTCTATGTATTTCCAGTGTGTATTGTTTTCTCAGTTCTCTAAATGTTTGTTTTCTTTAGAAGTTTGTTTCAAAAAGGGAGAAGATTTAACATGGGTAATGAGGGTGGACCAGAAATAATAGAAGAAAATTTAGACAAATATAAAACATGAAAAAAATTTCCTTTCAGAAAAATGTAAGCGAGAAGACCCCAGAACTTACCTTGCATCAGACATGTTGAATTCTCTCTTAGTTGATCTCCAGAGATGACTGCCCACTTCTCTCTTCCTCTCCATCTTTTACATGGTACATTCACCTGAGACCTCTTCTTACAGTAAATCTAAGGGCAAGAGCTTCAATGATAGCTGTTTCTCCTTGGGAGATCCCTGGTTTAATATGAATAGCTATTTTGAGAAACTGATTTTTTCGACCTTTTTTTTTTAAAAAAGTCAAGAGTTCTTGATAGAAGGTGGTCATATAAAATATTATCTTTTTCTTCTCCAGTCATTCATTCATTTTGAGGGGCGTTTTCTTCTGGTTTTGAGTTCAGTATTTTCATCACCCCTCTGCTTCCAGTAGCACTTGACAGTGCTGGTTTCTTCTAATCCCAGACTTCCCCAAGAATAGTAGTGGAACAAGAATAGACGAAGTTAATTTACATTTTATTTTGCTGGTTGACTACTTTTCACAGAAGTGAATTAAGTTATACATAATAAACTGTTGGAAGGCGTCTTTGAAACTGTCTAATTGTTGAGTCTTCCTAGACTGGATCTCTACTGTGGGACAGGCAACAACGCCGTAGTTCACAGAGGAGAAACACCGGGGCATTGGCTGGTTTGCCTCGGACACGATGGTTAGTTTAACTGGGACAAGAACCACCATCTGATATGCAGGCAGATCCCTTACCTCACAGATGAGTAAGGCAGACCTACCAAAGAGTTCCTCTCAGGGGAATTCCATGGTGGTGCAGGAGCTAAGACTCCACATTTTCACTACCAAGGACCCAGAGTTCAGTGCCGGCTCAGGGAGCTGAGATCCCACAAGCTGTGCAGTGTGGCCAAAAAAAAAAAAAAGAATTCCTCCCAGGCTTAGAATACCAAAGAGAAGACTAGGTTGCCAGAATCAGGATAGAAAATAAGAGGTCTATAAAAAAAGATAATGCTTTGATATTTACAGTGTTTATACTTAAGGGTGAAAGCCAAATTAATATTTGTTTTGGATTGAAAAAAGTATGAGAAACATATAATGTGAAGGGACTATAGTAAGTCATGTTTAATTGTCAAAATGCTAGTTAATTATCCTAAAGCTATTTTTTATTTTAAGCAAAGCCAAGAGAGGTTAAATAGCAATTTTGAAGGACTGTAATAAATGATAAGGGAAAAGTTAGAATGTACCAAGACCTGCTCTTTGAATTACTATTATAGGCACACCTCAGAGATACTCTGTGTGTGTTCCAGACCACCACAATAAATTGAATATTACAATAAAATGAGTCACACTTAATATTTCAGTTCCCTAGTACATATAAAAGTTGTTTACACTAAAATGTAGTCTATTAAGTATGCTAAATAGCATTATGTCTAAAAAGATGTACACACCTTCATTTAATATTACAAAAAAAATCTCTAACCATCATCAAGTTTAGCGAGTCATAATCTTTTGGCAGTAATAACATGCAGGATCACAGATCACCATAATAAATAGAACAGTAATGAAAACAGTATGAAATATTATAACAATTACTAAAGTGTAGCACAGAGACAAAGTGAGCAAATGCTGTTGGAAAAGTGACACTAATGGACGCTAGGTTGCCACAAACCTTCACTTTGTTAGGAACCGTAAAGATTCAGTATCCTCGGTGCACTGTTCCATAGCCTTTGTCACAAATCAAATTAATTGTATATGTGTGGGTCTGTTTCTGAAATGTTTCATTGGTCTGTGTTTCTTTTCTTGTGCCAGCATTTCACTGCTTTAATTACTGCACTGTGTTAAATCTTGACGTCTGGTTGTGTATTCTCCCTTAGCTCTATTCTTCAAGATATTGGCCACTCTTTAGTTATCTATTTTATAGATAGTATATATATTTATGTCGATTCCAGTCTCCCAACTGAAAATCCATAGAAGAGGGTATATATATATATATATATATGGCTGATTCATTTAGCTGTACAGCAGAAAGTAACACAGCATTGTAAAGCAATAATACACCAATAAAAAAATTTTTTTAGGCTATTGACCACTCTTAATCTCTGTATACACTTTAAAATCATCTTGTCAATTCTAAAAAGAAAAAAAAAAACTTGCTTGAATTTTTATTGAGATTGCATTGAATCTATAGACCAATTTGGAGGAAAGCTGACATCTTTATCATCTAGGAATGAGTCATCTCTTTCCGTTTACTTAAGCCTTCTTTAATGTCAGTAATGTTTTGTAAGTTTTCTAGATTAAGGTTCTGGCCATCTTTTGTTAAATTTATTTATATTTGATTTTTTATACTGTAAATGGTACTTTAAAACCTACGTTTTATCATTGTTACTGATATATAGAAATACAGTTTATTTCTTGTATGATATGTAACAATCTTGCTGAATTCACTTATGTCTTATAGTTTGACTGTAGATTATTTTGAATGATCTACATATATAATCATGTCACCTATATAAATAATGGTAGTTTCATTTCTTCTCCAGTCATTGTACTTCTTATTTCCCTTTTAATCTCTGTGTCTTATTGACCTGTTGGAGACTTCAAGTATAGTGTTGAATGGAGGCAATCAAAGTGAGTATCTGTGTCTCCTCCCAGTCTTAGAAACAAAGCTTTCAGTGTTTAACCATTAAGTATAGTGTTTGCCATAGGTCTTTGTAACACTCAGATTTTAAGAGTTTCCTTCTATCCCTAGTTTGCCAAGTGTGTTTCTTTTTAACATGAATAGATGTTGAAATCTCACAAATATTTTTCTGTATCCATCAACATGATTATGTGCTTTTTCTCCTTTATTGGATTAATGTGGTGAATTGCACTGGTTTATTTTTCTATTGATTTTTTTTTCTTCAGGTCATAGACCAAAATTATTATTCTTCAGGTGCCTGATAACTTTAGTTAAATACTAGAAATTACAAATGCTATGTTTTTTAATGTTTAGATTTTGTTGTCTTCCTATAAAGACTATTGAAGTCTGTTTTAGCAGGCAGCTAATTGTGGGTATTAGCTTGATTTTTGTGTTTTTTGTTTTGGTTTGGTTTTGGGAGATGGGGCACAATACACGTCCTGCAGGATTTTAGTTACCTGACTGAGGATCGAACCCTCACCCCCAGCAGTGGAAGTGTGGAGTCTTAACCACTGGTCCGTTAGGGAGGTCCCTAGGTTGATTTTTTTTTGTTTTTGGTTTTAAAGTATAGTAGGGCTTCCCTGATGGCTCAGATGGTAAAGAATCTGCCTGCAATGCAGAAGAGTCGTGTATGACCCCTGGGTTGGGATGATTCCTTGGAGGAGGGCATGGCAACCCACTCCAGTGTTCTTTCCTGGAGAATTCCAAGGACAGAGGAGCCTGGCGGGTACAGTCCATTGGGTCACAAAGAGTCGGACATGACAGAACAACACAGCAGAACGCACAGGTATAGAGTACTTTACTTTTAGCTGTCACTAAACTGTGACCTTCCTGTGGTCACTGCCCCAGATGTTCAGCTGAGGTGTCTGTACTCGAGCTGGTAGAAATTTAAACCTTGATTTTCATGTGAGCTCTGGGAGATATTTAGCTTATAGTGCCCAGATTATTTGATTGACTTCGTGGAGTTTCACCCTGTATATGTACAGATGAGTATTCAGCCAAAGACTCGAGGGAACCCCTGTTCAAACTTCTGGACTTGTTTCTATGCATAATTCTCTCCTTTTGTAGACTCTGCCCCCAAAATCCGCCCGGCTCAGCCTCCTCAGGTTTTAGTTCCTAAAGTTTGTGAGACTGCTGGGCTTCTGCTAGAGTTCTCCTTCCATGTGCTGCTGTTTGGACTGTTCCTTTTTGGCAAAAAACCAAGGCAATGTCAGAGCTCACTTCATTTCCTTCAGAGATCACAGATCTTCGCTGCCTGTTGTTCAATGTCTGAAAATAGTTGCTTTGTATATTTTGTCCAGTTTCCTAGTTGATTATAGTGAGATGGTGAGTTACTATGAGCAAAAGCAGAGGTTCTTACATTGATTGGTTTTTCAAATATTAAAGTGACCTCATATTCCTATACTTTGGCCTCCTAATGGGAAGAACTGACTCAATGGAAAAGACCCTGATGCTGGGAAGTATTGAAGGCAAGAGGAGAATGGGACAACAGGAACAGAGGATGAGATGGTTGGATGGCATCACTGACTCGATGGACATGAGTTTGAGCAAGCTCCGGGAGACAGTGAAGGACAGGGAAGCCCAGCGTGCTATAGTCCATGGGGTTGCAAAGAGTCGGACATGACTGAGAGACTGAACTGAACATATTCCTAATATTTAAAAATAATTGCCATATCAAGTGTACTAATGCTTTTATTAGGATTCTTGCATCTGTGTTTATGTGAGGTGGTTCACAATTATGATGATGATATTAGCTTATCAGATTGCATATCAAGATTATTTTGACCTCATAAATTCCGTTGAATTTTCTGTTTCTTTCACTGGAAGTGATTTTGTAAACGTGGTATCTTTTTTTTTTTTTTTTTTCCCGCATTTGGAACATTTTACCAGTGATGTCATCTAAGCCTGGAGATTTCTTTGTGAGAAGGTTTTAAATTTCAGATTAATTTATTTAATGGTATAGGACTATTCTGCTTCTTGTTGTGTGTTGGTTTTGGTTAGTTGTTTTTCTGTAGGTATTTGTCCATTTAAGCTGAATTTTCAAATTTATGTGGGCAAAAGTAATGTATATTGTCAATTTTTTAGCACAGCTCTAGCTGTATTGCACACATCCCATATGTTTCTGTTAACATCCATTTCAAGATGGTTTCTAATTTCCACTGGGACTTTTTTAAACACATTTTTTCCTATTCTTTGAAATGTTTTGAAACTTAATAGATACGGTAGTTACACAACATTGTGAATGCACTAAATACTACTTAATTGTTCCCCTTAAGATGGTTAACTTTATGTTACATGAATTTCTCCTCAATTTAAAAAAAAAAAAAGCACACCTTTTAAGAAGTGAGTCTCTTAATTTCTAAGCATGTGGGCATCCTTCTTCTCTTTCTGTTATTTCTAGCTCTGTTCCACCACGGTCAGAGAACACACGTGGTATGATAACAATCCCTTGAACTGTCAGGACTTTTATGGTGCATGTTTCATGTGTCCTTGAAAAGATTGTGTATTTTGTAGTAGATAGGTCAAGTTTGTTAATTATTTTGTTCACATCCTTATATTCTCACTTTTGTTTTTGTCTGCTTGTTTTATCAGTTACTGAGAGGTGTGTTTTAAAAAAAGTCTGAGTGTGTTACAGACTTGTTTATTTCTTGAGTTCTCAAGTTTTGCTTTGTGTATTTTAAGACCCTATTTTTAAAAGCATACAAGCAGAATTATTATACCTTCTTGATGGATGGATTTTTAATTATTTAGAAATGTCTCTCTTTAAATATACTTCTTGCCTTAAAGACTACCTTGTCTAACATTTATTATAGCTATCCCAGCTTTCATTTGTTTGCTTTTTATGTGGCATTTTTTTCCATGCTCTTACTCAAACTTTCTGGGTCCTTTATATTTAGGGTTTCCTGTTGTAAGCAATATATTGCTGGGTTTAGGATTTGATTGTACCTATTTATAAATAATAAGTTGAAGACACAAAAGTTCTGGGTGAGAAGCAGAAGACTACATCATGCACAGAATAGCAAGCAACATGGGAATGTTTGCATCAGATCCTCTCGCTCTCCAAGTCCCACAGTGGTGACCTGCAGGCCCCAAAGGGTGCCTGCTTAGTCACGGGTTGTGTTATAGGAGAGGAACAGTGGGGAACCCCCTACTTTTACAGTAAGCAGCAAGCAAACCTGTTCGTAGTCCCAGAGGGAGACATGTCCTCATCCCTCAAAGTATTTTTGCTGCACACTCAACCCTCCTGGGAAATGGCCTAAGTGAAGTGCAGCCTGGCATTCTTGACACACCCCCTGAGAGCGGGCTGGGATACTCTGTGAGCTTATTTATTTCTCCTTGTATTCTGTCAACTGTTCCTTGATGTACTGTCCCCTTCATGGATCACAGCCTTGTCGTGGCAAAGGGGCTTGCGTAACTCAAATGGAGCTTTGCCGTTCAGGGCCACCCAAGATGGATGGGTCACAGTGAAGAGTTCTGACAAAATGTGGTCCCCTTGAAGAGGAAGTGACAACCCACTGCAGTATTATAGCCGTAAGAACCCAGTGAACAGTTTGAAAAAGCAAAAAGATATGCTTGCCCCTTGGAAGGAAAGCTGTGGAGGAAAAAGGAACCTGATGTGCTGCAGACTGTACAGTCAGAGTCAGACGCGACTTAATGACTGAACAGCAGGCGAAACTCTTATACCTTCTTGATCAGCCTGTTTTATCATGAGAAAATGCCCCTCTCTAACTCTAATAATGCTTCTTGCCCTAACGTCTACCTCCTCATAATACTTTAATGACACCAGTTTACCTCAGGTTAGATTTTCCACTCCATATCTTTTTACAAGCCATCCTCCTTCTCAATCTTTCTGTGTCTTTAATTCTTTCTTCTATAAGCAACTATGTAATTATTTAATTTTACATAATTGATGGTATATTGGAGTTTATTTTAACCATTTTACTCTCCTGTGTTTTTAGTTTCACTTTTCATCTTTCTTGCCTTCCTTTGGGTATATAAAGTATTTTTTATTATTAAATTTTTCCCATGCTATTAATTTGTTAAGAATACATTCTCTTATGGTCTGACACTGTGTGGAACATCCCGCAGGCCTTGGATGATGCTTTCTTCCTGTGGAGAGGGCACCCCCTCTCCTCTCACAGGCAGCCGAGAGGCAGATCGCCTCCATCCAGAAGGGCCACGCCTCTCCCAGGCTGGTGTGCTGTCTTGGGGAAGGTCAGCTCTGACTCACTCTCATTCCTAGGATATAGCCATGGAGAGGTTCCAGCTGAGAGTCTGAGATTTTCTGGGGGACCAGTGCTTTTGGATAGGTTCTGAATTCAGTATTGGTCTCCATAGCATTATGAAATGGTCAAAAAGTTCCGCTTTGCTTTTCCACTCACTTTCTGTTTGGCTCTAAGCCTCTTGCCTACACACCTTAATCAGTAAATAACTTGAAGAAAACTCATGCTGATGTTGGGGTCACACTTTTGCACCCCACTTCTCTGGGATCTTGATTCTGCATGTCCATTACCTGGGCAGCTTCAAACTTCAATTTTTATCTTCCCACCCCCATCACATTACTGCCAACTTCTCAGCCATTTGCCCTGCACTGAGAATTGCCAAATGTCATATCTTTTTCCATTTGGGTTGCTTTAACAAAAACACCATAAACTGGGTGGCATAAACAACGAACATTTCTCAGCTCTTGAGTCTGAGTAGTCTAAGATGAAGCTGGCAGATTCAGGTTGGTGAGAGCCTACTTCCTGGTTGTAAAGGACTATCTTTTCTCTGACCTCACATGTTGGAAAGAGGGTAAGAATATTCCCTGGGGTCCCCTTTAAAAAGGCAGTAATCCCATCCATAGGTTTCCCAGGTAGCTCAGTGGTCAACAATCCGTCTACCAATGCAGGAAACGCAGGTTCGATCCCTGGGTGGGGAAGATCCCCTAGAAAAGGAAATGGCAACCCACTCCAGTCTTCTTGCCTGGAAAATCCCATGGACAGAGGAGCCTGGCAGGCTACATCCATGGGGTCACAAGAGTCAGACATGACTGAGTGACTAAAAAACAACAACAAAAATCCCATCAATAAAGGATCCACCCTCGTAAGTTAATTATTTCCCAAATGCCATACATCCAAATAACCATCACAGTGCAAGTTAGAATTTCAACCTAAGATTTGAAGAAAATACCCATTCACTGCATACCCCTAGGCACAGAGCAATGTACAGAAACTTGGAAATCACTTCAGTAAGTACCTTTCCCTCAAGTCCTGGCTATGTCAGCAGGTTTCTAGTACCTCAAACATTTTTTTCCCTCTATTTTTTTCTAGCTTTTTCAATTGTTCTTGATGAGTGTTGGTCAGCCCATCCTGCCAGAGCTGGACTGGACCACCTTTGAACAACACTGATTAAATGCCTTAGTGTACCTATTTCATAACATCTCATTTCCCTTACTGAACTCTTAAGTCTCTGCAGAATTACCATTAATTCTCAGCTTGATCAGAATAGGCCTCCTTCCTGAAACGATTGGTTGGCTCTTCTTTTCATTAAGGAATGTCTCGACCCCACCTGCAGGTGTAGATTTAACCCGGTTGTTCAGTCGCTCAGTTGTGTCCAACTCATTGCAACCCAACGGACTGTAGCATGCCAGGCTTCCCTGTCCATCACCGTCTTCTGGAGCTTGCTCAAACTCATGTCCATTGAGTCAGTGATGCCATCCAACCATTTCATCCTCTGTCACCCCTTTCTCCTCCTGCTCCAATCTTTCCCAGGATCAGGGTCTTTTCTAATGAATTAGCTCTTCACATCAGAGTGCCAAACTATTGGAGCTTCAACATCATCCTTCCAATGAATATTCAGGACTGATTTCCTTAAAGATTGACTAGTTTGATCTTCTTGTAGTCCAAGGCACTCTCAAAAGTCTTCTCCAACACCACAGTTCAAAAGCCTCAGTTCTTCAGTGCTCAGCCTTCTTTATGGGTCCAACTCTCAGATCCATACATGACTACTGACAAAACCATAGCTTTGACTATACTGACCTTTGTCGGCAAAGATAGTATCTGCTTTTTAACAGGCTGTCTAGGTATGTCGTAGCTTTTCTTCCAAGGAGCAAGCCTTAACCCTGACCTCTAACCAATCCTGGGACTCACTAGGAAAAGATGAAAGAAAGGCATGCATCACAGACTAGCCCTGTGATCCGCAGCTTCAGGTCACCCTTCCTATCAGATGGGCTCAGAGCATACCCATTAGACACAAGCAGTTCCAGGTTTCAGTGGGCCCAAATTGTATGCAAATTAAGAGCCATGTTTAAGAAAAAGAATTCAAAATTATGATCACAAAATAAAGAATAAGGTTTTAAAAGAGGTCACTCACAAGAGGAGTCTTGAAATTTAACTTTCATTAGCTTCGTACTGTGTGTCTGGTATGGGTTTAAATTTTTGGTCCCAACTTTCTTTCCCCACCTTTTTTAAACCCCTGTTTTAAGGAGCAGCTCCTCTAGAAGTGTTTCCTTCACACAATGTTTGGATTCTAATGCTGTACCTGGCCTAACTGTATCCCTAAAAAGGGCTGGCAGGAAAGAATGTCCTAAGGTCCTCCAGAAAGAAGGACTATGGGTCAGGAGAAGGAAGCTCAGAATCGACGAGGGACAAAAGATATTTACTGACTACACTATTTGTCAAATACTGAGCCTTCTCTCATTTAATCATCTCAGTGACCGTGAGACTTAGGTATTACTTTAAAACCCCTACTGTACAGATGAGAAAATTCTAAGCCTTATTTGTCCAAGGTAATCAAATGTATAAGTGAGAGAACTAGGATTTGAACTTTGACTCCAAAGTCTACCTTTCTCTAAACTGCTTCAAAATATAACCATTTCATTATATTTCCCTATAGAAGCCTGACCCATAGGGGGGTTATGGTGTCAGCGATGACACTGGAAATGTTGCTTTATGATGTTGCGATCATGATGCGTCACAAGTCTACTTTTCTTATTAGCTGGAGACGATAATGTTTTGCGTATAACAGCCACAGAATTTGCTTCAGGCAAGTCCTCTTTGGGTCAGTCACCATGGCTGTGAATTTATGTACATCATTTTTATTTAAGCATTTTTTTAGTTTCTTATGAATCAAGTGTCAGAGAACTCTCCATTGCAATTTATTCCTAGTTTGTACCATAGAGCATTTCAAGTATCATAGGGAGGGGCTGCCCTGGTAGCTCAGTGGCAAAGAATCCACCTGCCAGTGCAGGGAACATGGGTCTAATCCCTAGTCCAGGAAGATCCCACATGCCGCAAAGCAGCTGAGCCTGGGCCTCACAGCTCCTGAGCCTGCGCTCCAGAGCCTGCAAGCTACAGCTAGAGCCTGCACTCTCCAACGAGAGAAGCCACTACAAGAAGAAGCCCACATGGCAAAGAAGACCCAGCGCAGCCAAAAAGAAACATAAATAAAAATTTTAAAAATTATCATAGGGATACAAACTCTTGATCATGTCATTATTTATTACAAGAAGTGTCTGTATTCCTCCAGGACCAGAAGAGAAACCAAACAGACACTGTTTGATCTTCGCAGGATCTGTAGTTGTACTGTTGCCTTTTGTCAGCTCTGCTTATGTAACTCCGAAGAAGAGCACTTAGCACTGTTTAACAGACTTTTTCTCAGAGAGGGCCTGGGTGTGCAGCACCCTGCCAAGTTTCCCATTAGATATAGAGAAAAGCCATTTGTATTCTGAAATTGCAAATCAGCCAGGCAATCACCACACAGAAATAGCCCCCATGAAAATAAAGCAGGGCTATATTTGAAGCCTTAATCATGTATATTTATAGATCTGAGTTTAGTTCTATTTGGAAATTTTCACATTATACAGTAACGTCGTGATTACCAACATGCTCAGAGGGTGAGGGGGATGGGACGTTTGATCCACTTATATTTTCTGAGTAATAGGGACTTAGTCACAAAGAATTTTTCTGCCCATCCTTTGCCGAATGCCTTTCAAACATTGCTTTGGTCACCTCATAAGGAGATCAGAAAGCCGCCTGTGAAGTATTGGGGGTGGGAGGAGTAAGGAAATATGTCACTCACCAGATTTGTCATTTGACACATTAAAAATCCACCATTAGAGATTCAGTTTTAGGGCTTACAACCTTGTTCCCATATTAAGACAAAAAGTACTTGGGTTGGCTAATGCATTGCACATATATTAGTGTTTCAGGACTTAATGCATTTATTAGGAGATTTCCTGAGAGAAGATTCAAAAATATGTAGGGCACCTGAGGCTGGAGGAGGGCATGGCAACCCACTCCAGTATGCTTGCCTGGAGAATCCCCATGGACTGAGGAGCCTGGTGGGCTGCGGTCCATGGGGTCACAAAGAGTCCTACACGACAGAGTTACTAACCACAGTACAGGGCACCTGAGGACCTTTGGTACCTGGACCTAGAGAGCAGTTCACCTGTTTCCAAATGCTGCCCAGGGCCAGGCCTCTTGGCAACAGTCTGCCCCACTTCAGGGCTATTCATCACCTATCTATGTGGTTCACATTTCGTTGGCTCCTCAGACTCACATGCAAATGACTCATGAGCTTCCACACTCTCCCCCCTGTTTTGTGACATCCACTCTCTCCCTGTCTCCTAGTCATTCATGATGGTGAGGGAAAGCCCCACTGAGCAAACACTGGAAGGAGGTGAGGCAGAGAGACATTTTCTATCTGGAGGAAGAATATTGCAAACAGAATGGTAGCGGAAGGTCCTGACCCGGGACGTGGCTGAAGTGTTTAAGACAGATGAGGTGGTGCATTTTGGAGCCAAGTGGACCTAAATTAGAGCCCATAGATATATCCTCAAGAGTTTTCTCTTGATGAATATTTTTAGTATTATGCTGTCATGTCATTCTAAACAGTATGCGTTAGTCTCTGCTGTGTCTGACTCTGTGACCCCACAGACTGTAGCCGGCCAGGCTCCTCTGTCTATGGGGATTCTCCAGGCAAAAATGCTGGAGAGGGAGTCATTCTTTTCTCCAGGGGGTCTTCCCAACCCAGGGATCGAATCCAGGTCTCCCACATTGCAGATTCTTTACCATCTGAGCCACCAGGGAAGCCCAAGAATACTGGAGTGGGTAGTGTATCCCTTCTCCAGGGGATCATCCCGACCCAGAAATCAAACAGGGGTCTCCTATATTTCAGGCAGATTCTTAGCCAGCTGAGCTACCAGGGAAGGCGAGCAGACTCACTCTGGCCTCTCAAATGAGTGTAAGTGCTACTTGGCTTTCTGGAGTGAATTTCTGGTGGTGGTCATCCACGGCAGAGCCTCACGGGTTGCTGCTGGTCACGCACTACCTTTCCCTTGGCACCATGGGCGGCAGCATCACTGATGGGCAGAATGTGTTCAAGCAGCATTCATTCCCCAACATCACACTGCTCTGAAGATGGGACTGCTTTTATTAGTAAAACACATAATGGATTCGCTCACATCCGTTCTGAAGGGAAAAAATCAGCTCCTCCTCAATCACTTTTCTTTTTTCAGAAATGACTGGAGACTTGGCTTCAAAAAAGGATGAATGACTGCCGGGTGCTGACTCACCATTCAGCTGTGACTGCCCAGCCAAGGGCAGAGGCGGGGTGGCACCCTGGGGCATCAGTGCAGAAGCCCTGTCCTGCCCAAGTGGCGCGTGGTGGGGGACGGCAGCTCAAAGCCTTCTCTTCTGTTCTGGCTCACAGCCCAGGCTCTTCCCTGGGTCCCTTTCTGCTCCTCCTCATCAACATGTGCCGTGACCTTCCAGTGTCCAAGATCTTGAACACCTCACTGCACTCCCCAGACCCATTCCACTGGCTGTCCTCACCGGCTCGTTTTCACCTCCACTGGAGCATCCTCCCCTGCATTCCCGCTCAGGGTACAGAGCATCACTCACCTCCTTTACCTCCCACTCCCACCTTGGCCTTTCAAAATGTTTTCTTCCTCCTTCCTTTGCTGCGATAGACGAGCTGTGCAACAGCATTTAATGCAAGCGACACAAAGTGCGCACCTAACCCCAGCAGCCGCGCTCTGAGAAGACCTCAGGGCTGCTCTGGCTAAACCCTGCCTAGAGCTTTGAACAAAGAAGACCTTTACCATCACAGACAAACTAAATCATCGAACATTTGACCACTGAGGGGAAAGTGGTCCACATGCTGACAGAGATGTCCTCATGGGGAGAGGAGCTGGGAGAAAGCGCATCAGCTAAGGTCACCTGTTCAGCATGTGGCCAGAACTTTGCTAGGATGTTGTCGCCTGAATTTTTTTTCAAGCCTGAGAGGGTAGCACAGCCCCATTTAACAACTCAACAGGAACAGTTTTCTGCTCATGTGCCCGTGTGTTTAGAGCTTCTGAAGGATGCTGGCCATGCTGCAGCTTTATAGTTGCTCAGGGTCAGCATCAACTGTTACCTGCGGTGAGTGCTGTGCTCACTCACTTCAGTCGTGTCCGAATCTTTGCACCCCACGGACTGTAGCCTAACAGGCGCCTCTTTCCATGGGATTCTCCAGGCAAGAATACTGGAGTGGGTTGCCATGCCTTCCTCCAGGGGATTTTCCCAACCCAGGGATCCAACCTGAGTCTCAACATCTCTTGCTTTGGCGGGTGGGTCCTTTACCAGTAGCACCACCTGGGAAACCCCTAAATCATTACCTACAAAGCTCTAAATGCTCACTCAGTGGCATGTAGTGATGCACTTACAAAATCTTGAAGTGGTGGAATTTACATCTGGGTGTCTTAGCTTCTCCCCAGATATTAAAAAAAAAAAAAAAATCACTCATTCCCATACCTGGAGAGCCAAAGAAATGCCATATTTTTCAACCACTATCGTCACTACCACCTTGCAAAGAGTGAAAGGAAACCAGTCGATGGTCCTTTTCACAGCCCCTCACTACCCCAGACTGCTTGCAGTTTATGTAATCCATTCAATTTTAGAGGTAAATTAAGTAGAAGTTCTGAGATATCGATTATTGACTAGAGGAAGCATCAAGGTGTTTCTTCAAACAGAAAGAGACTTTTATGAGGAAACTAGATATGAAGGCCTTCCCATATCTCTGTCCCAGGAAAACAGGTGAAACCTGCCTTGTCCCCAGCTCCAGAGAAATTGAAGGCCCATCATGCCTATGTCGTGGGCTTTCCAGGTAGCTCAGTGGTAAAGAATCTGCCAGCCAATGCAGGAAATGCAGGTTCGATCCCTAGGTCAGGAAGATGCCCTGGAGAAGGAAATGGCAACCCACTCCAGTATTCTTGCCTGGAGAATCCCGTGAACAGAGGAGTCTGGCAGGCCACAGTCCATGGGGTCGCAGAGTCAAATACGACTGAGCACGCACATATGCACACAAACCCATGTTAGAAACGTGAAGCTGTAGAACTACTCAGCTTAAGAAAATAATAATGACTCAGTGCTGGAAGGCAGTCTATAAATAAGTGCATCCTGCGAGGACCAAATTTGGAAACTTGAAGAAAAACAGACTCCACACACAGATCCATACCTGTGTGACGGAAATAATTTGCACCATAAAGATGGGACCAAACAGATGACATTCCCCATCCACACTGGTTAAGGGTTACCAGCAGCTCTTAATGATACTGATACCAGAATCCTCTGTATTATCTTTACAATACACCAGAGTGCGGGTTGAAATTCTCAAAAAATCCTCCTTGTCATCATCATTATTTTTTTTTTGTCAGAGATAAATGACCTTTTGGGGCACAGTTATTTGTAGATAGCTAGATCTTCCTATCCCATTGTTGAAAGAAGCCTTACATAAAAGAATACATAAATTATTCAGTTTATATAAATTCAAAAACATGGTCACAGGAATCTATGGTGAGAGGAATCAGAACAGTAATTGCTTGTGAGTACAGAGATCGACTGGAAGGGCCCCAAGATAACTTTCTGGGGTGATGAGGGTGTTCTGCATCTTGGCTAGGGGTGTTGGTCACGTGGGTGTATACATGTTTTAAATTCATCAAGCTGCATACTTCAGTATGTGCACATCAGGTTTGCAATTTTAAGGCAAAATTTATAGAATTTTAAAGTCAACCTAAAAGAAAAAAAATTATCTAAGCCATTAGGTTATTATAGTGGATAGCACTTCCTGCAATAGCCCTTTCATCAGAACATATTCCTACCTCGCAGGGTCTCAAATCCCTCTTCCTTTCTAGTATCTGGAGAGTTTCTTTTTATAGAGACTTCTACACACTTATAAAAATATATTTTTATTCAGCATTTCTAGTTGTTTGTCCCAGGCTAAAGATTATCCTGGTCCACTATCTCCTGAAACCAGAAGCCTTTACATTCTGTAATAACTTTGCAGTACATTTTGCCTTGCCTTTGAAATGTATAAATATATACACATTTCTCTCTCTGTGTGTATATATACACATGTACTCATACACATATGTACAGAAGTCTATCTTCTCTTTAACAGCTTTGAGATTCTTATCTTGGATTAAAACATATGCTTTAAAGCCATTGTTCAAAATCTGCTAGTGGACAAGCCAGGTTATATGTCAGGAATTCCTAAAGGCAGTTACCTTTTATCAGTAGCATCTCTCTCAGTCCTGTACCTGAATGTTGCTCACCAAGCAGCATGCTACTGGGTAAAGCATTGAAAAAGGAAACAGAAAACACCATCATGAAAGCCAAGAGGTCCTTTGGGAGCTGACAGATGGCTATGTCATCTTCTGTTCTTGTTTATCTTTTCTCATTTACCTTATATTTTTCTCCTATGGTTAGGAGCCATGTTTAACCTCCCCCACAAATATCACATCTAACCTCTTTATTGAGTTTTAGAAAGTGATTGGTCCTAAATAATTAGAGTTATAAAACTCAACATAAAAAATAATCTATTTCTCTTTGTGATATGATTTAAATGCCTCTGAACACAATAAAAATCAATGTTGGGATCACCACTGCTATTTATACTTAGCCGTGTTCACATGTGATGTTTAGAAGTTATTCATCTAATTTGGGAATTTCCTGACTGCAGTAAATTTAAACTAAGCATGATATCATCACACTGAAATTCTCATTTTCACTGTAATACCTAAAGAAGGGAGAATGGCACCCGACCTGTGAAAACTGCCTCACTTATGTGAGAAGTGTGTTTCTCCTGATGGCATGTGTTAATCAGGACATGAGGTTGAAATAGATTTACTGTGATGTTGGAGGTTTTCCCACATAGATAATGATGATGGTGTGTGTGTTTGAGAGATTGGTTTTTATATATTGAAAATTCATGCTTATGAGAAAAAATACACATTATACATGTATGTCCTTATAAAAACATTAAGGGACTTCCCTGGCAGTCTAGTGGTTGAGACTTCGCCTTGCAGCAGGGGATGCAGCCTCGATTCCTGGTTAGGGAGCTAAAATCACACACGCCTCATGGCCAAAATACCAAAAATATAAAAGAGAAGCAATATTGTAACAAATTCAATAAAGACTATGAAAAAGGTCCACATTAAAAAAATCTTTAAAAAAGAGTATATTACAGAGATTCTAAGATGTACCTTTCTCTCTACTTTAACATTTATAACGATGTATACATTTTATCGAGTGACTTCTTTTTTTCCCAAACATCTGTTGTTGAACTGATGGTGCACTTACGGTCAATAGCCTCCTAGTCATGGGCATATTGTACGCACCCACAGAGAACTGAGAATTTTGGTGGAAGGGGTAGCATCCAAACATGCATTTCCTCAGCATGCAGATGCTCATATCTGCTAAACCAATAGTGAACTTCACAGAATCAACTTTTTCTGTTTGTCAGGTTGTACTTTCTGGGGACACTTTGAACATACTTTTCAGATAACTCAAGACCCCCAAAATACCACATTTGAGAAATATTTATTTCAATTAAAGGAAAATTGGTTTGGCCAACATTTCTTCAAAGAAGTTAGGTTATATGAACAAATGTGTAACCATTTTTATGGCGTTCTAAGATGTATAGATTGGATGCCACCAGGAGAAACATTGATAGGTAGAAATAAGGAAATACATTTTAAAACTTAAGAAACTTGGAGAATAAATCTTCTACCTTTTGGCCTGTTTGATAGTAGCAAGCGCAGTGTCTGGCAAGTGTGTATTTAATGATTGTAAATATTTATTTAGTGAATTATATTTACCTATCAAAAAAGAATACTTCCAATCTTTCAACGAAAAATAATCACTGTGCAGTGCTAATACTTTGCTTGATGCAGATATGATCTGAGATGCTCTTTCTCAATATCTTCTCTTCAAGCTGTTGGCTGTTACATTCAAATGTAGATATAGTTGAAAATTCTGGAATGCATGCAAGCTAAGAAGTGCATTTGGAAGACCTAAAACTTGGCCCCTTATCTTGAGATTCATTTCTTTCACTCTAGTTAGGAAGGACTGACTACTGAGCTGTTGAAATCATGAGCAATATTGTTTTTAATACAAACTTTATAAGTTGATTCAGTAAAGTAATAATAGGACAATAGAAAATAAAAGTTAATTAAAATGAAGTATGGGCAGTATGAAAACACTAACTCCAAGTGGAAAATATAACTGTAGTAGAGAGTAGGTGGTGGCTTTTCTTATTTCAATTTTAGTGCTAACTGCCCAAAGTATCTATCAATACTAGCATATCAGAAATAAGACCATATGCTAAAATAACATAACTTCAGACCTCATTGCTTTATAGGTAAATGTGGGGACTTTTAGCTGTAATGCTGAATAGAATTTAAAAAAAAAACAGGATAATAAATTTCCAGCTGTAATCCAACTATTATCACATGTTAGAAAAACTCTGCAAGGTCCAGCCGTCTCTCCTAGTCTGTTGCTTGCAAAGCTGTGCATTCTCCAGCTCATATTCAATTCAATTCAATCCTCCCATATTTTCAAAACTTTCTGGTTAGATTGTTAGCTTTGCTTCTTCCTCTACTTCCACATAATCTTTTGGGTCTGTGGTTTTGTTTTATTCCTGAAATATTAAAGCAAGTCAGAAATGCATCTGATTCTCTGTTTTGGAGAGAATTAGATTTTTAGCAAACATTCCATAGTCACATCTTTTACTAGAATTTTTTCTTTTGCCAGTTTTATAGGCTATTTCATGAAAAACATTACCTTTATCTTTAGTCTGGCTTGATGGTCTGTAGCATATCCTGTAGAAACAGCATATCTTTCTCTTCTTTTTTGCCTAGCCAAGTATCCTCTGCTAATGGCTATCCATGACCATATAATTCAAATACAGTTTAAAGATGCATCTCTATACAGTGTAATAGCAAAATAAAAATCTGATTTAAAAATGGGCACAGGAACTGAATAGACATTTTCCAAAGAAGCCTTACAAATGCCCAACAGGTATGTAAAGATACTCAACATCACTAATCGTCAAGGAAATGCAGATCAAAACTATAATGAGATATCATCTCACATCTGATAAGATAACTGTTATCAGAAAGACAAAAAATAGTTTTGGCAAAGACATGGAGGAAAGGGAATCCATGTTTACCATTGGTGGGAATGTAAATTTGAATAGCTGCTATGGAAAACATGGAGTTTCCTCAAAAAATTAAAAATAGAATGACTTATAGTCATTATGACTTATAGTCAATATGATCCATCAATTCCACTTCTGGGTATACATATGAAGGAAATAAAATCACAACCGCTATCTTGAAGAAATATCTGCACTCCCATGTTCATGGCAGCATTGTTTACAATAACCAAGACATGGAAATGGATGAATGGACCTAGAAGATGTGGTGTATACATATATAGAGTACTATTCAGCCATTTAAAAAAATAAGGAAATCCTGCTATTTGCAACAACATGAGTGTGCCTCGAGGGTATTATGCTAAGTGAAATGTGTCAGACAAAGACAAATGATGCATGATATCATTTATACATGAAAACCAAGAGAAAATGAATTCATAGAAGCAGAAAACAGATCGGTCATTACCAGAGATAAGGGGTAGGGTGTTGGTGAAATGGGCTGCTACTGCTAAGTCACTTCAGTCATGTCTGACTCTGTGCGACCCCATAGACAGGAGCCCGCCAGGCTCCCCTATCCCTGGGATTCTCCAGGCAAGAACATTGGAGTGGGTTGCCATTTCCTTCTCCAATGCATGAAAGTGAAATCACTCAGTCGTATCCGACTCTTAGAGACCCCATGAACTGCAGCCTACCAGGCTCTTCCATCCATGGAGTTTTCCAGGCAAGAGCATTGGAGTGGGGTGAAGGTGACAAAAAGATATAAATTTCCAGTTATGTGATAATTAAGTTCTGTTGATATAATATACAGCATGTAAATTATGTCATGGGAAATAGATGGGAAACAGTAGAAACAGTGTCAGATTTTATTTTGGGGGACTTCAAAATCACTGCAGATGGTGATTGCAGCCATGAAATTAAAGGACGCTTACTCCTTGGAAGAAAAGTTACGACCAACCTAGATAGTATATTCAAAAGCAGAGACATTACTTTGCCGACTAAGGTCCATCTAGTCAAGGCTATTGTTTTTCCTGTGGTCATGTATGGATGTGAGAATTGGGACTGTGAAGAAGGCTGAGTGCCGAAGAATTGATGCTTTTGAACTGTGGTGTTGGAGAAGACTCTTGAGAGTCCCTTGGACTGCAAGGAGATCCAACCAGTCCATTCTGAAGGAGATCAGTCCTGGGATTTCTTTGGAAGGAATGATGCTAAAGCTGAAACTCCAGTACTTTGACCACCTGATGCGAAGAGTTGACTCATTGGAAAAGACTCTGATGCTGGGAGGGATTGGGGGCAGGAGGAGAAGGGGACGACAGAGGATGAGATGGCTGGATGGCATCACGGACTGGATGGATGTGAGTCTGAGTGAACTCCGGGAGATGGTGATGGACAGGGAGGCCTGGCGTGCTGTGATTCATGGGGTTGCAAAGAGTCGGACATGACTGAGTGAGCGACTGAACTGAACTGAACTGAACTGAACTATACTATTGTATACAACTATAGTTAACAATACTCTGTGTTGTACATTTGAACTAGTGGCTCAGATGGTAAAGTATCTGCCTACAATGCAGGAGACCTGGGTTCGATCCCTGGGTTGGGAAGATCCCCTGGAGAAGGAAATGGCAGCCCACTCCAGTATTGTTGCCTGGAAAATCCCATGGACCGCGGAGCCTGGTAGGTTACCGTCCATGGAGTCGCAAAGAGTCGGACACGACTGAGCGACTTCACAGTCAAGAGAACAGATCTTAAAAGTTCTCACCACAAGAAAAAAGTTGTAACTATGTGAAGTGATGGATATAAATAAACTTGAATATTATTTCACAATATTAAATAATTATGTTGTACCTTTAATTAAATATTTACATCAGTTATAGCTCAATAAAACTGAGAAAATCATAAAAATGAAATTCTATTCCCCTCAGATTATTTTCAACATGTCCTAATTATGAGTTTTATTTCACTAAGTCCATGATACCTAAGAGATAATTTTAAGTTAATTTATTGTCCATGGATGTGTGAAATATATAAAGAACTCCCAAATGAGATTGGTGGCTATTTTTCCAGAGCTGTCTATAGTAAGGGACTCACCACCTTCACTGGTGTTTAGCAGAGACTCAAAAACAGATGGAGAGTGGAAAAGTTTCACAGTCCAGAAAGAAGGGCTGAGGTATGCTCTGATTGAAGACTGTTGACCTGAGGAAGCTGGAGGTAGGCTAACTAGAAGCAGGGCATCTCACATGACTGGTTTGGGGAGCATATTTGACTTTCTCTGATTGGTCCTGCATTGGAAGCAGGGATTAAACATAGGAAACCTGGTAGTCATTGTCCAAGTTCTTAACCATTCCAGGCTCATTGCTACAGGGGTTGAAGTTTGGCTCCCTGGATTGGTTGCTACAGACCTGTGGGTCAGAATCACCATGGGGGCTGGTTAAAACCTGAAATGCTGGGCCCCACCCACAGAATTTCTGACTCAGTAGGTCTGGAGTGGGGCTGGATGATTTGCATTCCTAACAAGTTACCAGGTGATGCTATCGGTCCACAACACACACTTTGCAAACTCCTGCTCTAGCAAGGCATAAAAATAAAACAGTTAATTACACAATACTTTACATACTGTATATGCCAAGGAGAAGTATAGGGTACTATAATCTAGGTTAGCCAAGGCCTCCTTGAGAAATCATTGAGCAGAACGCTGGGAACGAACTTAAATGGGATGGATGAACAAGGAGAGGAAATATGATCCTTCTAGGCAGAGGACCGTTGTGAAGTTTTGATGCATTTGGAGGAATGAAAGAGGGCCTTGGTTGGAGGTCAGAACAAGAGAAAAGGCATGCTTTCAGATGAAGCTGGACCCATCTCCCTTTACTTAATAGGTGGTGTTTACTGTTGATTAACTAAAAGAGCATGTCTCCACCCAGGGTGCACATTGGAATGACGAAGAGAAACTTATAAAACTACTAATGCCCAGAAATTCTAATTTAACCAGTCTAGGATGGGACCTGGATTTTAATAATTTAAAAAAATTTCCCCAAGTGTTTCTACTTTGCAGACAGGGTTGAAAATCTAATAAGATCGTAATTTCCATTTTTCCTCTCACTTCTCCAAAGGACTTATTTCACTGTTTTCTTCTTTTCCAGTGGGTTAACATTCCTATATTCTAATTCTCCACCCACCCCTTTAAAACATATCCTCTGGGATTCACTGTAAGATGAGAGAAATCAACACAAAATTCACTAGTAGTGTCTTAAGAAATAGTCAAAGTAAAAGTTGAAACAGGAAAGAAAAAGACTGATTTTAATTGGCTAGGAATCTTAAGTTGTGCTCACTGACTTTTAGGTGATAGAATTTCTGTTTGAAGCTGAATTTTTCACCATGCAATTTTATATTCTAAGTAAAGTGGAGTTTTTTTCACTCATATATGTAGAGCTATAAGCATCTAGATAGAAGGATTATGTCTTATATAGTGAGACATTTCCCATAGAACCTGGTTTGCAATGACTGAATAAAGAGCTAATGTAGAAATTAGTCATTATTTTGTATTTTATCCCTATCTATCTATGGGCTCAGGCCTCCCTGGTGGCTCAGTGGCAAAGAATCCTCCTGCTAAGGAGACTTGGGTTTGATCCCTGGGTCAGGAATATCCCTGGGTGCCAGGAGCCAGCATGGGGAATCCCGCCCATGGCAAAGGTCATGAGGAAGAGGCCTGACAGGGCAAAGGCGAGATCAGGCCTCGAGGGTCCCCTGGACTTTCTCAGACATCTACCCCAAAACCAGAGTCTGTCTGCCTTATTGTATTATGCCTGTCACCAACTCTTCTGACATTAACAGGGGGCTATCCCCCACCACTTTTCTCTGGAAAAAGTTAACTTAGAGCTCCAGTTAACAGTCTCCTGCACATAAAAGGAGTGTCTCAGCTCAAACCCCTCTAATGGCTCTATAACTTGCCTGACAGGTTTACCCGGACTTTTACAACTACGCATGTGATTGTTTCAGTTCAGTTCAGTTCAGTTCAGTCGCTCAGTCGTGTCCGACTCTTTGCAACCCCATGAATCACAGCATGCCAGGCCTCCCTGTCCATCACCATCTCCCGGAGTTCACTCAGACTCACGTCCATCGAGTCTGTGATGCCATCTAGCCATCTCATCCTCAATCATCCACTTCTCCCCCTGCCCCCAATCCCTCCCAGCATCAGCGTCTTTGCCAATGAGTCAGCCCTTCACATGCGGTGGCCAAAGTACTGGAGTTTCAGCTTTAGCATCATTCCTTCCAAAGAAATCGCAGGGTTGATCTCCTTCAGAATGGACTGGTTGGATCTCCTTCCAGTCCAAGGGACTCTCAAGAGTCTTCTCCAACACCATAGTTTAAAAGCATCAATTCTTTGGTGCTCAGCCTTCTTCACAGTCCAACTCTCACATCCATACATGACCACAGGAAAAACCATAGCCTTGACTAGATGGACCTTAGTCGGCAAAGTAATGTCTCTGCTTTTGAATATACTATCTAGGTTGGTCAAAACTTTTCGTCCAAGGAGTAAGCGTCCTTTAATTTCATGGCTGCAATCACCATCTGCAGTGATTTTGGAGCCCCCCAACTGCAAGAGGCATGAAGCTTAAGACATCTTAATGATACAGAGCCTTTTTTAAAGAGCTAAGAATTATATTGGTGAAGGGTTTCATTGTTGAGTTAATGACTGCTGCCAGGCCTCCATATCCTTTATCTTTTTGGCACCTGGAGGATATTAATCAATGTAATTGGGATGTAGAAAAAAGAATATAGTAGTTTTGATGTTAGCAATACTAGACTTTTGAGTTAATGAATTTTCTCCTTGTTATAAATACTGTACTCCTCTTTCCTTATTATAAATTGTTGTATCCTTGCTATGTAAGAATGTAACCTTAATTAGTGCTTTCTGAGAGTGGCACCAGACTTTAGTAAGAACAACACTTTTAGGGCAAATAAGTTTTCTGGTTGACGGACTCTTATCAGAAAAGGGCCATAAAATGCTAATAGGCCTCCTGGCCAGAAGATGATGTAAATCACCTAAGACCTGTGTATACAGCTAGGTATGCAGAGAGAAAGCCTGGTCTCGATAAGGGTCAGGGCTGCTGATCCTGCATGACTTTGTATTATCCATTGATCTCTATGTATAACTTAAAGTATAAAAGCTTTACTGGAAAAATAACGGACAAACCAGTTTCTTGGAAATCTGGCTTCCCCCATGTCTTCTTTTCTTTTTCTCCTTTTCAGGCTGAATTCCCATCTGAAACATAGAGGCTCACCGTGTCTACTTATTTGCCTGGGCTTCTAAGACCCACGTGAGAGGGAGCCCAAGGCGGGGCATCCTCCGCTATTCAAGTGGGCGCCTGTGGCCTTACGTAGACGGTGTAAGCCCCTTGTCTCAGGGCTTTATCGGCTTTCTAGGTAAACCAAGGAATACAGCTTCTTTTTCTCCTCTATTTTCTCTCCTCTCTCTCACTACATTATTCTTTCCTAATCTCTCCTTATATCTCTAATTAAATAATTATTTCCTAATCGCTGACACCATCCCCGCTTTGAATTACCCTGGATCCACCGGGGCTGGACCCCAGCACCTGGGGAAGAAAAGAGCAACCTACTCCGTATTCTTGCCTGGAGAATCTCATGGACAGAGGAAACTGGCAGGCTACAGTCCATGGGGGTCCCAAAAGTATCCAACATGATTCAGTGACTGAACGACCACTACCACCTATGGGCTCATGATTTTTCCCCATTACACTCCTTTAAAGGAAACCAATATTCTTCCACTCAGTATATTTATGTCTGATTCATTTTGTTGTACAGTTGAAACTAACACCACATTGTAAAGCAACTAAACTCCAATAAATATTAAGTTAAAAAATTATTCCACTCACCTTGTCACTCCAGTCAATGCATACTTATTAAGGGAAAAGACAGAAGGAAGGAAGCCTGAGAGAATGGGAGGAAGGGGAGGAGAGAAAAACACCAAGATCAAGACTGACCTCAGGAGTCTGCCCACATAGCAGAAAAGGAGAAGCAAGGGGCCATCTGTGGGTGGTGTGCACTCACATACACATTTTATCCTTCCAAATACCCTGGACAATGGTACTATCATTCTTATTTTGCTCACAAGGAGCCAAGATGGAGAGATTTTAAGCTCATAGATTTTTTTACTCCATGCTAGACACAGTGTTAAGTATTTTCTGTGAATTATTTTTTCAAACAGTCACAACTACTTGAGTTTGGCATCGTGATTCCCATTTTACAAAGAAACCACTGGGGAGAGACAAAATCACTTGCCTGGTCATACACACCTAATCAGAGGGCCAAGTACGACTTGAACTCAGGCAGGACCTTCTCACCCCAATTCTGGACTGTTCACACAAGGCTGCTTCACAAACTGAAGCAAGGAAGGAAGTGGTTCTCCATGACCCCAAGTCCCTGGCTTTCTCAGTGATCCCACACTACCAAGGAAGAAGGCTATGTCTGCAGCATAGAAAAAGGAGAGTCAGTCGAGAATGGACTTAGGAATGGGGAGATGAGACACTAGAAGACACTGGTTGAGGGACTTTCCTGGTGGGCCAGTGGTTAAGACTACACACTTTCACTGCAGGAAGCGCAGGTTCAGTCTGTTGTTGGGGAACTAAGATACTGCAAGCTGTGCTGTGCGGTCAGAAGTAAAATAGAAGACACTGGTTGATGCTTATTTGTGTTGTCTTCCTGGGACAAACTGTGTGGAACTCCATACCTGTAATTGGGCAGAGGACAAAAAGGGAGAAAAGTCATGGCTTCTGTTCTTAAAGACTGGAGAGAGGATGTAAATAGATATTATGAGCATGAGGACACAAATGGAAAAGTGACACTGTGTAAATAGACCCAATTAAAAATACACATGTGCTAGGGGCTCTGCTAAAACTGGACCAGGGATCTGGAGCCAGGGAGGGTCAATCAGGGCAGCAAGTGCGAGCTGGAATGGAGGTGAGTTGGTGGGAAAGAAGGGGTGGGCAGGAGAAATGCTTTGAAGGTGACCGTGTGAGGAGCAGAGGATGTGGGCATTGCCAGGATGGGACGTACCCATCGAGAATTGAGCCAGAATGTGACAAAAGATGAGGGCAGTGGGGTCACAGAGTTGAAGGGTTGGCAGACCTCGCTAGAGTTCTTAGACCTGCTGAGTGTCAATGAAAAGTCCTACACAACAGGCCAAGCAAAGTTCTCCAGCCAGAGCTGGATAGGACCTTAGAGGTCATTGGGTCTGATGCTACTCAAAGGTGGTCTGGAGAGCTTATTGGGCTGCCCTGGTGGCTCAGATAATAAAGAATCTGCCAGCAATGCAGGAAACCTGGGTTCAACCCCTGGGTCAGAAAGATCCTCTGGAGAAGGAAATGGCAACCCCCTCCTGTATTCTTGCCTGGAGAATTCCGTGGACAGAGGAGCTTGGAGAACTACAGTCCATGGGGTCACAAAGAGTTGGACACAACTGAGTGACTAACAAACACACACATACAGAGCTTATTAAACATGCAAACTCTCAGCACCCTCCCCACTCCTTAATTAGGATCTACATTTTAACAAGACCCTCCAGTAACTGTATGCACACTGAAGTTTAACAAGCACTGAAGGAGAATGCATAAGGGATTAAGAGTCCTTGCCTCTTGTCAATGTTGAAAAGAACTAGGTCCAAAATGCTAAGAAATGATCATTTCCTGGAAGAAGGATGTGGCTTTTTAATGTTTCTTATCATTTAATGCTTCCTTGGTCCTGCAAGAATATTGAACTTCTTGAGAGACAAAAGGTGAGGCCTCATGCCTTGGAACAGTAGATGTGGCTTGGCCTCCTACAGGTCTAAGTCAGTAATTTCAGAAGGCTTCAGTCAGCTGATCCTAGTTGCGGTAACTCTATTATCAGGCACAAAACCCCTACAATGTCCAGAGAGTCAAGGCCCCTGGAAAGAGTGGTCTGAGGAATGGGAAGGGAGCTTGGTGCGATGCAGGAGATCCAGCGAGCCAGAAGTGATTCCCAGGTTCTCGGTGGCTATCAAATATTTCAAGCTGGTGGTAGCTTGAAATCAGATGTGGCAGGAATCTTTATATCATAGAAGTCAACAAACAGTGCAAATCCAGGCTTTTTTTTTTTTTTTTTTTTTTCAGAGAGCCAGTTTAGCAGCACATGGCTGTGGGAAAGTACAGGTGGGAAGAGAGAAAGCTCAGGAGTTAGTATGTGTAAAGTGTGGAGGGAGAAATTCAGCAAAGAAGACAAGCAAAATCCTAGAAAATGATGCTTACTAGAGGACCCTCATTTCAAACTCCTGGTAGTGACTGGGATTCATCAATAGCCCCACTTCTAAAAGCCCTTTTCAGAGCTCTATCTTAAGAGTGGGAATTCACTGAAGCTTTGACAAACATGAAAAAGTGTGAACTAATGTGGAGAATAACACCATGAACTGACTAGAGAAACGTATAAAGATTACTGGGCAGCTGCTGCTCTATGGGGTGAAAGGTCCTGGTAATTTTTCACCTGCTAGGGTATAAGCCTAGACAAAGTGCCTGGCAGGTTCATCTGGTCTGGGGGCTTTTCATCAGTCCCCTGGATATGTGTTTAATTCTTATTATGTTTGCACCCAAACCAATCTTTTCTGTGACTTACATTTATCCTTGTGATTCCGATATTATCACTACTTTTGGTTAAAAAACCAGTGTCTGAGAAAGAAGCATGTCGTAGGAATTCATATCTCTCTCTTTTTTAATTAAACTGTCAAATGCATTTAATAAACTATATCCCCCAACATCTGTGCTTCAGTCAGGTCATTTTTCTTAGTTTCCATTGAAAATGTCTTGAACTTTTCCACTTCTATGGCTTTGGTTTTCCCATGCCTCTTGTTTGGGATGCTATTCCTTTTCCTGGTCAACTCTACTCGAAGCTTAAGACCAAATACTACCTCCTCCAGGAAGTCTTGGATCACTCCAGCCTGTAGTAACCTCTTTCTCCATTCTGTGCTGGTTGTCTGAACAATGTCCTTGGGATTGTGTCTTGTACTTTCCCAAGTAAATTTTAGGAGGTATGGTCTACCTGGGTTTCCATGGTAGCTCAGCTAAAAGGAATCTGCCTGCAATGCAGGAGACCCTGGTTTGATTCCTGGGTCAGGAATAACCCCTGGAGAAAGAATAGCTACCCACTCCAGTATTCTAGAGCTTCCCTGCTGTCTCAGTCAGTAAAGAATCTGCCTACAATGCGGGAGACCTGGGTTCGACTCCTGAGTTGGGAAGATCCCCTGAAAGAGGTCATGGCAACCCACTCCAGTTCTTGCCTGGAGAATCCCCATGGACAGAGGAGCCTGGTGGGCTGCAGTCCATGGCATCGCAAAGTATCAGACACACCTGAGCAACTAAGCACAGCACAGCACATAGTCTATCCACTGCAGAGTTCCAGCTATGGAGGGAGGGCACCTGATAAAAATAACACACATTTTTCCCCTTCACACATCTTCTCTCCACTGTCAAGTTCCTCAGTAGTCTAAGCATGCCACTCTGTGCCAGTTAGCATTCTTCTCTGTCTCTTTGTTCTAAAACTAGACATTGTGACAATACCAATGGCACCACGGCCCCTCCTTCCATCCTACCAGCCAGCTCAAGTCGGCAAAAAGGATCAACTGACTTTGGTTCTCATCTAAATCTTTGCTTTGAGATGATCAAGTTGCATAAAACCTAATTTAAGTAAACAAGAATAAGTGCATTAATAATAGGCTTACCCTTACTGGGGCAAAAAGAAAAAATAAATATCTTGATAATCCTAAATGAGTCTCTTACTAGCTAAATAGAAAAGGATATACTTTTGTGAAGTGGGAGAAGGGAGCAGGGCAAATGTTCCCAGCCTTCCTCCCTGGCACCCCAGGAGACCCATGGCAGCACAGTTGGGTAGTAGGGTGGCCTGATCATGTGGGCACCTCTCTTACACGTACACAGTGTTTTCCTTGACGACAGGATTTTTTTTTCTTTTTTTTTGCCTCCTGATGCCTCATGAAAAGCTTAGACTAGCTCTTGTCACACAGAGACGTGACCAGATCGCTAGAAAAGCTTCTAATTATAAACATGTTGTTTATTTTCCTGGCTTCGTGTCATCTGATTTTCTTTTCATTTATATGAAACAGGAGACATCAGCTTTGAAGACTTGCTGACACTTTTAATGAAAAGAACTTTGGTTGTGAGTGGGTGTTTTTATTTGTTTCCACTTAGTCCCTACACTGAATATCTCAAATGCACTTTGGAGCTGAGATTCACATCCTACTTTCTACTAGAGAAAATCCATAAATTAGCACAAATAGGAATCTGGCCTTGACTCCCAGTTATTATATTCATATTTTTTGGTTTTACAATTTCATGTGATCCTTTTTCATAGGGTCCAATCCTTTGATGAAATTCTCTATTTTGCCATTTATTTTCTTGAATATATTCATCAGGTTTTAAAAAACATAGCTAACATCCTTGTCAGATAACTTCAGTATCTGGATCTCCTGGTGCTCTCTTTCCATTGTCTATGAGTTTTTCTCACAGATTTTTCAATTATTTGGTCTTGTCAAGTACTCCTTTATTACGTACTAAACAGTATGCATGATAAAAATGTAATTTAAAGCTCTTTAGGATATCTTTGGGCTTCCCAGGTGGCACAGCGGTAAAGAATCCACCTGCCAATGCAGGAGACCCAGTTATGATCCCTGGGACAGGAAGATCCGCTGGAGAAGGAGATGGCAACCCACTCCAGTATTCCTGCCTGGAGAATCTCATGGTCAGAGAAGCATCAGGGGATACGGTCCATGGGGTTGCAAAGAGTCCGAAATGGCTGAGCATGCATGCATGCAGAATATCTTCCTCCAGAGGCAATTTACTTTTGATTTTGACAGACAGAGCAAGGCCAATTACTCTAAATTATCCCAGTATTGAGCTGATTCAAATTCTGTTTACTGTCAGGCTGTCTTTATTCCTGGGGTGTAACCCACTTCAAACAAATGTTTTTATATAAATAAATGTTTTAAATAAATACCTTCAACTAAATGCCTTTTTAAAATGCTTAGGGCTTCCCTGGTAGTCCAGTGGTTGAGACTTCGCTTTCCAGTGTAGGGAGTGAGGTTCAATCCCTGGTTGGGGAGCTAAAATTCTACATGCCTCATGGCCAAAACACCGAAACAAGAAACAGACATGATATTGTAACAAATTCAATAAAGAATTTTTTAAATGTCTCACATTAGGAAAAAAAAAAAAACCTTAAATAAATAATTTTTAAAATAAAATCCTTATCCAACTTTCCTAGTTAGTACTGGATGGGGGACATGCTAGTCCATCGTAGCCAGGGGGGCGGTTTATGTGAGTTAGCGATTCATCAGCAACTTAGTGTTCACCAACCACTTAGAATCAGAGGAACTTTTAATGTGGGAATGGTTTTCTATGAAATATCACTGTGTCAATAAACTTTACGTTAAGAAGTCTTAACTACTCATCTGTTTAAATTAAGAAAATACAACTCGAGGAGAACAAGATGGCAGAGGAGTAAGTGGACATGGAGTACGTCTTTCTCCACAGATACATCAGAAATATACCCTCAGACACAGAAGTGCATGGAGAACACCAGCTGAGAACAGACAGGAGTACCTGGCCAGAGGAAAATAATATATAGACCCACACAAAACTCCTAAGAAGAAGAAACTAGGGGGGAAAACAAGAGTGTTAGTAGGACTGGCACTCGGCAGGTGGGGGAACTAAAGCTGGGGTCCAATCCCCATATTGGGGCAATTGTCTGAGTCAGAGGAGAGACATTTAAGGCTGAGAGTGAAACAACTAATCTGTGGCAACCTAAATGGAATGAGAGTCAGACAGTCCTTGCCGCAGCCATACATGCCCCAGACAGGAATACTGGTCCCCTGGAAAGTGCAGTGGCTGGGAGCTGGAGTATAGGAATTGTGGAGCAATCCCAGGGCGAGGGTTGCTGTTGACTGTGGAGAGATGGATTGAGGGAATGTGAGGGAGGAGACTGTGGTGGGAAATACTGGTGGAGGAAAGCCAGGCAGCCATGAAAACAAGGCAATACTGGAGTTAGGCATAGGGGGTGGAGCCGTCACTCTCTCCTCACAACCCAGCATCAACAGCTGAACAATAGAGAGGCAAGCCCATCAAACGCCCGATGCCCTGAACTACAGAGCAGGATCCTACCCAGGGTGCCCCTCTAAGTGCCTGTCGCAGCAAAAAAAAACAAAGAAGGACCCCAGGCAAGGGAGTCCTCTAAGTGCCTGCATGGGCAGAGCTATGGAGAAAGACTGGCTAAAGAGGCCTTCTGATCCCAGCTATAAGAGGCTCAAAAAGACTCCACTCAGTTCAGTTCAGTTCATTTCAGTTGCTCAGTCGTGTCTGATTCTTTGTGGCCCCACGAACTGCATCACACCAGTCTTCCTTGTCTATCATCAACTCCCTGAGCTTGTTCAAACTCATGTCCATTAAGTCAGTGATGCCATCCAACCATCTCATCCTCTGTCATCCCCTTTTCCTCCCACCTTCAGTCTTTCCCAGCATCAGAGTCTTTTCAAATGAGTCAGTTCTTTGCATCAGGTGGCCAAAGTATTGGAGTTTCAGCTTCAGCTTCAGTCCTTCCAATGAATACTCAGGACTGATCTCCTTTAGGATGGACTGGTTGGATCTCCTTGCAGTCCAAGGGACTCTCAAGAGTCTTCTCCAACAGCACAGTTAAAAAGCATCAATTCTTCAATGCTCAGCTTTCTTTATAGTCCAGCTCTCACGTCTATACATGACTACTGGAAAAACCATAGCTTTGATTAGAAGGACCTTTGTTAGCAAAGTAATGACTCTGCTTTTAAATGTGATGTCTAGGTTGGTCATAACTTTTCTTCCAAGTAGCAAGTGTCTTTTAATTTCATGCTGTAGTCACCATCTGCAGTGCTTTTGGAACCCCCACAAAATTAAGTCTGTCATTGTTTCCATAGTTTCCCCATCTATTTGCCATGAAGTGATGGAACCAGAGACCATGATCTTAGTTTTCTGAACGTTGAGTTTTAAGCGAACTTTTTGACTCTCCTCTTTCACTTTCATCAAGAGGCTCTTTAGTTCTTCTTTGCTTTCTGTCATAAGGGCGGTGTCATCTGCATATCTGAGGTTATTGATATTTCTCCCAGCAATTTGATTCCAGCTTGTGCTTCATCCAGCCCAGCATTTCTCATGATGTACTCTGCATTTAAGTTAAATAAGCAGGGGGGCAATATACAGCCTTGACGTACTTCTTTCCTGATTTGGAACCAGTCTGTTGTTCCATGTCCAGTTCTAACTGTTGCTTCCTGACCTGCATACAGATTTCTCGGGAAGCAGGTCAGGTGGTCTGGTATTCCCATCAAGAATTTTCCACAGTTTGTTGTAATCCACACAGTCAAAGGCTTTGGCATAGTCAATAAAGCAGAAGTAGATGTTTTTCCGAAACACTCTTGCTTTTTTGATGATCCAACAGATGTTGGCAATTTGATCTCTGGTTCCTCTGCATTTTCTAAATTCAGCTTGAACATCTGGAAGTTCATGGTTCACATATTGTTGAAGCCTGGCTTGGATAATTTTGAGCATTTCTTTACTAGTGTGTGAGATGAGTGCAGTTGTGCGGTAGTTTGAGCATTCTCTGGCATTGCCGTTCTTTGGGATTGGAATGAAAACTGACCTTTTCCAATCCTGTGGCCACTGCTGAGTTTTCCAAATTTGCTGGCATATTGAGTGCAACACTTTCACAGCATCAACTTTCCGGATTTGAAATAGTTCCATTGGAATTCCATCACCTTCACTAGCTTTGTTCATAGTGATGAGTCCTAAGGCCCACTTGATTTCACATTTCAGGATGTCTGGCTCTACATGAGTGGTCACACCACTGTGATTATCTGGCTCATGAAGATCTAGTTCTTCTGTGTATTCCTGCCACCTGTTCTTAATATCTTCTGCTTCTGTTAGGTCCCTACCATTTCTGTCCTTTATTGTGCCTGTCTTTGCATGAAATGTTCCCTTGGTATCTCTTATTTTCTTGAAGAGATCTCTAGTCTTTCCCATTCTGTTGTTTTACTCTATGTCTTTGCATTGATCACTGAGGAAGGCTTTCTTATCTCTCCTTGCTATTCTTTAGAACTCTGCATTCAAATAGGTGTATCTTTCCTTTTCTCCTTTGCCTTTTGCTTCTCTGCTTTTCTTCTGCTTTTCTGTTATTTTTGCTTTCTGCTATTTGTAAGGCCTCCTCAGACAACCATTTTGCTTTTCTTCATTTCTTTTTCTTAGGGATGGTCTTGATCCCTGCCTCCTGTACAATGCCATGAACCTCCATCCATAGTTCTTCAGACACTCTGTCTATCAGATCTAATCCCTTGAATCAATTTCTCACTTCCATTGTATAATTGTAAGGGATTTGATTTAGGTCATACCTGAATGATCTAGTGGTTTTCCCTACTTTCTTCAATTTAAGTCTGAATTTGACAATAAGGAGTTCATGATCTGAGCCACTGTCAGCTCCTGGTCTTTTTTTTTTTTTTTTTTTTTTTGCTGACTATATAGAGCTTCTCCATCTTTGGCTGCACAGAATATAATCAATCTGATTTCGGTGTTGACCATCTGGTGATGTCCATGTGTAGAGTCTTCTCTTGTGTTGTTGGAAGAGGGTGTTTGTTATGACCAGTGCATTCTCTGGGCAGAACTCTATTAGCCTTTGCCCTGCTTCATTCTGTACTCCAAGGCCAAATTTGCCTGTTACTCCATGTATTTCTTGACTTCCTACTTTTGCATTCCAGTCCCCTACAATGAAAAGGACATCTTTTGTGGGTGTTAGTTCTACAAAGTCTTGTAGGTCTTCATAGAACCATTCAACTTCAGCTTCTTCAGCATTACTGGTCGGGGCATAGACTTGGATTACTGTGATATTGAATGGTTTGCCTTGGAGACGAACAGAGATCACTGTCGTTTTTGAGACTGAATCCAAGTATTGCAATTCGGACTCTTTTGTTGACTATGATGATTACTCCATTTCTTCTAAGGGATTCTTGTCCACAGTAGTAGATATAATGGTCACCTGAGTAGATATAATGGTCATTCACCCATTCCCACCCATTTTAGTTCACTGATTCCTAAAATGTTGATATTCACTCTTGCCATCTCCTGTTTGACCACTTCCAATTTGCCTTGATTCATGGACCTAACATCCCAGGTTTCTTTGCAATATTGCTCTTTATAGCATCAGACTTTACTTCCATAACCAGTCACATCCACAACTGGATGTTGTTTTTGCTTTGGCTCTGTCTCTTCATTCTTTCTGGAGTTATTTCTCCACTGATCTCCAGTAGCATATTGGGCAACTACCGACCTAGGGAGTTTATCTTTTAGTGTCCCATCTTTTTGCCTTTTCATACTGTTCATGTGGTTCTCAAGGCAAGAATACTGAAGTGGTTTGCCATTCCCTTCTCCAGCAGACCACATCTTGTCCGAACTCTCCACCTTGACCCATCCATCTTGGGTGGCCCTACATGGCATGGCTCATAGTTTCATTGAGTTAGACAAGGCTGTAGTACATGTGATAAAATTGGTTAGTTTCCTGTGATTGTGATTTTCAGTCTGCCCTCTGATGGAGAAGGATAAGAGGCTTGTGGAAGCTTCCTGATGGGAGAGACTGACTGAGGGGGAAACTGGGTCTGATAGGGCCGTAACTCCTGTGGTAGAGGCAGTCTATGTCCCTGCACACTTGGCACCACCAGGGGCACTGCAAGCCAAGCAGCTGTGCCACCTTCACGCTCAACTCTCACTGGAGTAGAGCTACCACAGGCAAAAAATGTCTTGCACCTATGTGCTCATGGTTGCTTCAGTAGTGTCCAACTTTTTGTGACCCTATAAACTGTGGCCTGCCAAGCTTCTCCATCAGGAAGGGGGGTTCTCCAGGCAAGAATACTGGAATGCATTGGCCAATACTAGTGGCCCTACCCTTCTAGAGCTCTATATTTCCTTCTGCCCTAGCCGCCAACTCCCCGAGTACCTGGTACTGCCAGAATCCCTGCAACTGAAGCAGCTGCACCACCTCCACACCTGGCCCTCACAGGGGAAAACCCGAGTCCTCCACAGCAGCCTCAGGAGCAAACCCCAGTGGACAACCCACTTGCAGAGGTGGAGATAAAACCACAGTTGAAATCCAGGGGCAGAGTGGCTAAGGAAGAAGACCCAAAACCTTCCCACCAGCTTTTGAGCTTTTCTCTCAGTCACTTTTTTTTACTGTCATTATAAACCTCTGCCTCTATGTTGGGCTTTTGCAGTTCTGGGGAGTTTTCATTTTTTTCTCTCTCATCTTTTTTTAATTTTAATTTTTAAAACCTATTGTTATTTTTTCTACATTTATTCCTTTCTTTTACTTCCCTACTGCTCTTTTGCCCTTGCAGTTAATCTTTAACATATATAAATCTTCTTTATCTACCTCTGTTTAACTTTGGATAGCTATTCTTTTTTTCTTTTCTTTCTCTCCTTTCCTCTCAACATATTTGTTAGTTTCATTTTCATTGTTTTATTCCCCAGTTGGCACCTTGCTTTAGTTTTGTTTTCCAGTTTGTGCTTCAGTTAGTTTTGTTCTGGTAGATATAACTTTTGGTTTCCTTTGTTTGGCAGGTCAATCTACTATACTTTACTTTTGTTGGACTGTTTTGATTTTGCTTATGGGTGTATATGTATATGTGTTTATTCAGTCACACTTTTTATTGTTGTTATAAACTCCTGCCTCTACGTTTGGTTTTTGCAGTTCTGTGACATTTTCTTTTTTTCCCCTTTTTTCTTCTTCTTCCTCCCCCCCTTTTTTTCCTTCCTTTTTTTCTTTTTTTAATAATTTTAATTTTTTTACACCTATTATATGTTTTATATATTTACTCCTTTGTTTGCCTTTCCTTTCATTTCTTTTTTCCTTTCCTCTCAACATATTTGTTACTTTTGTTTTCATTGCTTTATTCCCCACTTGGCACCTTGTTTTAGTTTTGTTTTCCAGTTTGTGCTTTAGTTAGTTTTGTTCTTAAATGAAAATATTGATTTGCTTTGTTCACCTGGTCAGTCTGCTGTACTTTATTTTTTTGGACTGTTTTGACTTTTCTCGTGGATATATATGTATAGGTGCATATATTCCATTATTTTAATTACTATTTGCCTGATTTTGTAACTGCCATTTGTCTGGGGTTCATCTTTGGTTTCTCATTTTTGGATATTTGTTTAATCTCACTTAATGTTATAACAAACCACCAGTAGAATCTTTGTTCCTGACCAGAGATCAAGCCCTGAGCCTTTGGAGTGGGAGCACTGACTCCAAGACCCTAGACTACCGGAGAACTAACCCTGGGGAGTATCAGAAGTGAGAACTCACACAAAGGAAGCCACTTGAATACAAGACCCAGCATCACCGAACCACCAGTAGCACCCTGTGCAGGATGCCTCATCTAAACAACAAACAGACCCAAAAATACAAACCCAATCATCAGCAGACAGGATTACCACCTCACTCAGCCTTGCCCATCAGAGGAAAAATAAACAAACAAACAAACAAACAAACAAAAACTCAGCACAAATCTCACCCTATATGAAGCTGACAAAAACCACTGGACCAACCTTAGGAGGGCAGAAACCAAAAGGAAGAAAGAATGCAACCTTCTTCAAGGAAAGAATTCAACTTTCCTTGAAGCCTGGGAAAAGGAGACCTCAAACAAGTTAAAAAAAATAATGAAAAAGCAGAGAAATATTACACAAATGAAGGAACAAACTAGAAACACAGAAGTCCAAATAAATGAAAAAGAAATAGGCAAACTACCTGAAAAAGAATTCAGAATAAAGATAGTAAAGAGGATCAAAAACCTTGAAAACAAAATGGAAAAAAATGCAAGAATCAATTAACAAAGACTTAGAAGAATTAAAGAATAAACTTACAGAGAGAAACAACACAATGACTGAAATTAAAAATACTCTAGAAGGAATCAATAGCAGAATATCTGAAGCAAAAGAACAAATCAGTGAGCTGGAAGATAAAATGGTGGAAATAACTTCTGAAGAGAGAATAAAATAAAACAAATGAAAAGAACTGAGGACAGTCTCAGAGACCTCTGGGACAATATCAAGTGCACCAACATTTGAATTATAGAGGTCCCAGAAGAAGAGCAAAAGAAAGGGTATAAGAAAATTTTTGAAGAGATTATAGTAGAAAATTTCCCCAACATGGAAAAGGAACCAGTCAATCAAGTCCAAGAGGCACAAAAAGTCCCATACAGGATAAACCCAAGGAGAAACATGCCAAGACACATACTAATCAAACTAACAAAGACTAAACACAAAGAAAGAATATTGAAAACAGCAAGGGTGAAGCAACAAGTAACATACAAGGGAAACCCCATATGCTTAACAGCTGATCTTTCAGCAGAAACTCCGTAGGCAAGATGGAATGGCAGGATATATTTAAAGTACTAAAAGGGGAAAATCTACAACCAAGATTACTGTACCCAGCAAGGATCTCATTCAAAATTGATGGAGAAATCAAAAGCTTTTCAGGCAAGCAAAAGTTAAGAGAATTCAGTACCACCAAACCAGCTTTACCACAAATGTTAAAGGGACTATATAGTCAAGAAATACAAGGGAAGAAAAAAGATCTACAAAATAAACCCCAAACAATTAAGAAAATGGCAATAGGAACATACATATCAATAATTACTTTAAATGTAAATGGATTAAAATACTCCAACCAAAAGACACAGACTGGCTGAATGGATACAAAAACAGGACCCATATATATCATGTACAAGAAACTCACTTCAGACCTAAAGATACATATGGACTGAAAGTGAAAGGATGGAAAAATATATTACGTGCAAATGGGAAGCAAAAGAAAGCTGGAGTAACAATCCTCATATCAAACAAAATAGACCTTAAAATAAAGAAGATTACAAGAGATAAGGAAGGATACTACATAATGATCAAGGGCTCAATCAAAGAGGAAGACATAACAATTGTAAATATCTATACACCGAACACAGGAGCACCTCAATACATAAGACAAACACTAATAGACATAAAAGGAGAAATTGACAGTAACACAATAATAATAGTGGGAGACTTTAACACCCCACTCACACCAATGGACAGATCATCAAAACAGAAAATTAATAAAGAAACACAAGTCTTAACTGATACATTAGATGAGATGGATCTCATTGATATCTTCAGGACATTCCATCCAAATGCAGAAGAATACACCTTCTTCTCAAGTGCACATGGAACATTCTCCAGGATAGACCACATCTTGGGTCACAAATCAAACCTCAGTAAATTTAAGAAAATGGGAATCATATCAAGCATCTTCTCTGACCACAAAGCTATGAGACGAGATATCAATTACAAGAAAAAAAACTATAAGAAACACAAACACATGGAGATTAAGCAACATATTTCTACATAACGAATAGGTTACTGAAGAAATGAACAGGGAAGTAAAAAAATTTTTAGAAACAAATGGCAATGAAAACAGGGCTATTCAAAACCTATGGGATGCAGCAAAAACAGTTCTAAGAGGGAAGTTTATAGCAATACAATCCTACCTCAAGAAACAAGAAAAATATCAAATAGACAACCTAACTTTACACCTAAAACAGAAGAAGAACAAAAAAAAAAAACCCCAAAATTAGTAGAAGGGAAAAAATCATAAAGATCCAAGCAGAAATAAATGAAAGAAAAAATAGTAAAGATTAATAAAACTAAAAACTGATTCTTTGAGAGATAAACAAAATTGACAAACCTTTAGCCAGACTCATCAAGAAAAAAGAGAGAAGAATAAAATCAACAAAATTAGAATGAAAAAGGAGAGGTTACAGCAGACAATGCAGAAATACAAAGGATTATAAGAGGCTATTATGAACAGCTATATGACAATAAAATGAATAACCTGGAAGAAATGGAAAGATTCTTAGAAAAGTTCAATCTTCCAAGACTGAACCTGGAAGAAATAGAAATTATGAACAACCCAATTACAAGCCCTGAAATTGAAGCTGTGAAAAAAAAAAATCCCCCAAAAAGCAAAAGCCCAGGACCAGATGGCTTCACAGGAGAATTCTATCAAACATTTAGAGAGAGCTAATGCCCATCCTTCTAAAGATCTTTAAAAAACTGCAGAGGAAGGAACTCTTCCAAGCTCATTCTGTGAGGCCACCATCACCCTGATACCAAAACCAGACAAAGACAACACACAAAAAGAAAACTAAAGGCCAATATCACTGATGAACATAGATGCAAAATTCCTCAATAAAATTTCAGCAAACAGAATTCAACAACACATCAAAATGCTCATACATCATGACCAAGTTGGGTTTAATCCAGAAATGCAAGGATTCTTCAATATACGCAAATCAATCAATGTGATACACCATATTAACAAATTGAAAGACAAAAACTATGTGATCATCTCAATAGATGCAGAAAAAGCCTTTGACAAAATTCAGCACCCATTTATGACTAAAACTCTTCAAAATATGCACATAGAAGGAACCTACCTCAACATAGTAAAGGCCATATATGATAAACCTATAGCAAACATTATTCTCAATGGTGAAAAATTGAAAGCATTCCCCCGAAGATCAGGAGCAAGGTAAGAGTGTCCACTTTTGCCACTATTATTCAGCATAGTTTGGAAGTCCTAGCTACAACAATCAGAGAAGAAAAAGAAACAAAAGGAATCTAGATCAGAAAATAAGAATTAAAGCTCTCACTGTTCGTAGATGACATGATATTGTACATAGAAAACCCTGAAGATAGTATCAGAAAATTACTAGAGCTAATCAGTGAATCTAACAAAGTTGAAAGATACAAAATCAATACACAGAAATCATTCGCATTTCTATATACCAACAACGAAAAATCAGAAAAAAAATTAAGGAATCAATCCCATTCACCAACAAAAAGAATTCAATATCTAGAAATAAACTTACTCAAGGAAACAAAAGAACTACACACAGAAAATTATAAGACACTAACGAAAGAAACCAAAGATGACATAAACAGATGGAGAGATATTCCATGTTCCTGGGTAGGAAGAATCAATATTGTGAAAGTGACTATACTACCAAATGCAGTCTACAGATCCAATGTGATCCCTATCAAATTACCAGTGGCATTTTTCACAGAACTAGAATAAAAAATTTCATGATTCATATGGAAACACAAAAGACCCCAAATAGCCAAAGCAGTCTTGAGAAAGAAGAATGGAGCCAGAGAAATCAACCTTCCTGACTTCAGATTATACCACAAAGCTACAGTCATCAAGACAGTATGGTACTGATGCAAAAACAGAAGTATAGACCAATGGAACAAGATAGAAAGCCCAGAAATAAACCCGTGCACCTATGGGTACCTTATGTTTGACAAAGGAGGCAAGAATATACAATGGGGCAAAGACAGCCTCTTCAATAAATGGTGCTGGGGAAACTGGACAGTTAAATGTAAAAGAATGAAATTAGAACACTTCCTAACACCATACACAAAGATAAACTCAAAATGGATCAAAGACCTAAATGTAAGACCAGAAACTATAAAACTCTTAGAGGACAACATAGGCAGAACACTCAATGACATAAATCAAAGCAAGATCCTCTATGACCTCCTCCTAGAATAATGGAAATAAAAACAAAAGTAAACAACTGGGACCTGATTAAACTTAAAAACTTTGCACAGCAAAGGAAACTGTAAGCAAGGTGAAAAGACAACCCTCAGAATGGGAGAAAATAATAGCAAAAGAGACAACTGACAAAGGATTAATTTCAAAAACATACAGCTCATAAAACTCAATAGAAAAACAAAGAAAAACAAACAACCCAATCAAAACGTGGGGAAAAGGCCTAAATAGACATTTCTCCAAAGAAGACATGCATATGGTTAACACATAAAAAGATTCTCAACATCGCCCATTGTTAGAGAAATGCAAATCAAAACTACAGTGAGATCTCACCTCACACCAGTCAGAATGGTCATCATCAAAAAGTCTACAAACAATAAATGCTGGAGAGGGTGTGGAGAAAAGCGAATGCTCTTGCATTATTGGTGGGAATGTAACTGATACAGTCAGTATGGAAGATGTTATGGAGATTCCTTAAAAAACTAGGAATAAAACCACCATATGACCCAGCAATCCCATTCCTAGGCATATACCCTGAAGAAACCAAAATTGAAAGAGACACATGTATCCCATTGTTCATTAGAGCCCTCTTTACAATAGCTAGAACATGGAAGCAACCTAGATGTCCATCGACAGATGAATGGATAAAGAAGTCGTGGTACATAGACACATGGAATAATAGCCATGAAAAGGAACACATTTGAGTCGGTTCTAATGGGGTGGATGAACCTAGAACCTATTATACAGAGTGAAATAAGTCAGAAGGAGAAAGATAAATATCATATTCTAATGCACATATCAGAATCTAGAAAAATGGTACTGAAGAATTTATTTACAGGGCAACAGTGGGGAAGCAGACATAGGGAATAGACTTATGGACATGGGGAGGGGAGGGGGAGGGGGAGATGTTTGGAAAGAGTAACATGGAAACTTACATTACCATATGTAAAATAGATAGCCAGTGGGAATTTGCCATATGGCTCAAGAAACTCAAACTGGGGCTCTGTATCAACCTAGAGGAGTAGGATGGGGCGGGAGATGGGAGAGAGGTTCAAAAGGGAGGAGATATATGCATACCTATGGCTGATTCACTTTGAGGTTTGACAGAAAACAGCAAAATTCTGTAAAGGAATTATCCATCAATAAAAATAAATTAAAAAAACTAAGAAAGTACAACTCATCTGTTTAAATTAACCTATTAAATTAAATTAAGAAAGTCAGAAACGTAGCCATGCTTTAAAAACAAATGATGTGCTTATTTGTCAAGTTGGGTTCTCAAGTCACCACAGATGGCAATGCTCTAGCTTTTAAACCACACATTTCATGCATTATTTTGTTTGCACACTTATGAAAGCTTAAATGAGAGACTTCATATTTTTCTCAAACTATAGCCCATTCTATCCGAGCTGCCCCAAATAATATATTATAAATTCATAAAAAGTAGCAGTGAGAGGAACACTAGATCAGTTTCAGGAATTGGAAAAGAGTAAGATTATGGCATCTGGTCCCATCATTTCATGGGAAATAGATGGGGAAACAGTGGAAACAGTGTCAGACTTTTTCTGGGCTCCAAAATCACTGCAGATGATGACTGCAGCCATGAAATTAAAAGACGCTTACTGCTTGGAAGAAAAGTTATGACCAACCTAGAGAGCATATTAAAAAGCAGAGACATTACTTTGCCAACAAAGGTCCATCTAGTCAAGGTTATGGTTTTTCCAGTGGTCATGTATGGATGTGATAGTTGGACTGTGAAGAAAGCTGAGCACCGAAGAATTGATGCTTTTGAACTGTGGTGTTGGAGAAGACTCTTGAGAGTCCCTTGGACTGCAAGGAGATCCAACCAGTCCATCCTAAAGGAGATCAGCCCTGGGATTTCTTTGGAAGGAATGATGCTAAAGCTGCAACTCCAGTACTTTGGCCACCTGACATGAAGAGCTGACTCATTGGAAAAGACTCTGATGCTGGAAGGGATTGGGGGCAGGAGGAGAAGGGGACGACCCAGGATGAGATGGCTGGATGGCATCACTGACTCGATGGACATGAGTTTGAGTGAACTCTGGGAGTTGGTGATGGACAGGGAGGCCTGGCATGCTGTGATTCATGGGGTCGCAAAGAGTCGGACACAACTGAGTGACTGAAATGAACTTAACTGAACTGAATGACAAAGTATGTTAGATTTAAAGCAAGTGTCAGACTGCTGCCCCAAGAGCCTGTGACTCCTTAGATTTGAGGAAGAAAATTTCCAGATGATTCCTTTGCAGATAATTTGAGAAACACTAGTTAATAGATTTGATTCCAGCAATTCCCAATGTCTATTCTTACTCAACTGTATCTGTAGTTCATGAAAACCAGAAACTGATCTGAAGTTTTTGGAGTTCCATGTACATTTAATTTTTAATAAATTATATCCATGACCACCATAAAAAAACCCTACAAATAATAAATGCCAGAGAGGGTGTGGGCAAAAGGGAACCCTACCACACTGTTGATGGATTTGTAAATTCATATAGCCTCTATGGAGAACTGCATGGAGTATGAGGTCCCTAAAAATCTAAAATTAGAACTACCGTATGACCCAGCAACCCCACTCCTGAGCAAAAACTCAGAGAAACCATAATTTGAAAAGATACATGCAACTTAATGTTCATTGCAGCACTGTTTTCAACAGCCAAGACATGGAAGCAACCTAAATATCCATCAACAGAGGAACATATACAATGGAATATTATTCAGCCATAAAAAGGAACAAAATGTTAATAGTGCCATTTGCAGCAACATGCATGGACCAAGAGACTGTCATATTGAGAGAAATAAGTCAAACACAGAAAGACAAATAACATATAATATCGCTTATATGTAGAATCTAAAAAAAAAAAAAGGATACAAATGAACTTACCTACAAAACAGAAAGAGTCACAGATGTAGAAAACAAACATGATTACCAGGGGATGGGGTGGGGGAGGATAAACTGGGAGATTGTGACTGACATATACACGATAGATAACTCATAAGAGCCTGCTGTATAGCACGGGGGGACTCAGTGCTCTGTAATGGCCTATTTGGGAAAAGAATCTAAAAGAAAACAGTGAATATATGTTTATGTATAACTGATTCACTCTGCTGTACACCTGAAAAGAATACAACATTGTAAGTCAACTGTACTCCAATAAAGATTTTAAAAGTATATGTAATTACTATCCAAAGCAGTGAGTATTTATTGATGAGTGTCGTGTAATACTTAAGTGTATGAGTTTGGGAGTCTCCCTAATGTTCAAATTCTAATCTCATCCTAACTAGATATGTGACTTAGAAAAGTAATTTAACTTCTCTGAACCCTGTGCAGGGATTAAATTGTTATAATGTATGAAATGTGTTTATCAGTGATTAAAAAGCACTTTTAAAATACTAATTATTACAACAACCTTCTGAGTAGACGGCATAAGGGTTTTTTTTGTTTTTTGTTTTTTGTTTTTTTTTTTTGCTTTCCTGAAGGGGAAGTTTAAGTCTAGAAAACTTGAGTAAACTTTTTAAGATCATGTAGTTGCTGAGAGGCAGAGGCCGTGGTGAGACTCAGGTCTTTATGAGCCGATTCATTGGCTCTTACTCTAAACTGCTTCCCACTCTCCAATGTCGCCAGCACCCTCACCACCTGGTGGGTATAAATGTTATCTCAGCGAACATTTACCCTAGGTCAGCGCCACTCAGAGTGTGTTCCTTCAGCATCAGCATCTTGCAGGAACATCTCAGAAATGCAAATTATCATGCCCTCCTCAGACCTACTGAATCAGAAACTCTAGGGGTGGGGCCCACCAATTTGAGGCTGACCAAGCTCACCAGGTGATTCTGCTATAAGTTTAAGTTGGAGAAGCACACAGTTAGACTAATGATTCTCTAGGGACTTCCCTGGCGGTCCAGTGGTTAAGAATCCATCCGTCTTCCAATGCAGGGAATGCAGATTCGATCCCTGGTGAGGGAACTAAGGCCCCACATTCCACAGGGCAGCTAAGCCAGAGCACCACAACTATGAAGGCCACTTACTCTAGAGCCTGTGATCCACAAGACAAACCAGCATGCAGCAATTAGAGAAAAACTGTGCGCCATCACAGAGAGCCTGCTGCAACACAGACCCAGTGCAGGCAAAAACAAGTAAATGAATAAATAAAGAGTGCTGAATTATTCCCATAAAAAAGTTCCCAAATGCCAGGTGTACCCAGACCAATTAAGTCAGAATCTATGGAGGTACGACCCAGCTATCAGGCTCCCCAGTTGATTCTATGTGTGGCCGAGATCGAGAACAACTGGCCTTGATTTTTGTCTGCTAGATGCCCCTATGTGCACAACTGATGGTTCCCATCCCCATCCCTCATACACTCCTGCCTTTTGTAGTTTCCCAAGAGTCCCTGGGGATACTTCATGGATGCTCAGGGTAAAGTGTGGGCTGCGCCCTTTGGCTACTGCCATGCCTTGTCCACTCCGGCCATCATTTGAGCATCCTGTGCCACTTGCTCCTTACTGCCAACATTCCAGCCCCACTGACGCCTTCTCCTGGTGCTGCATCTCAGGTTAAACACCCTTCACTGCTCCGCTGTGGATCTGGACCAGCTCAGGAAACTGGATTCCCACCCTTGAAGTTCTACTTTTTTACTCTGGGATGGCTCTCTTTGTCGACAAAATAGGCCTTCCAGTTCAAGTGCTTACCTGCAGCAGCGGTAGCTCAGCTGGGATATTTTAAAGAGCTACCATGCTATCAATCAGGAGCATCACCCCTCTCCAGTCTTCCGAGTCTGCTGAGTCTGCTTGTTATACCAGATTCCACCTTCAGTAGGTGTAAACTCTCTCTCTAGGGTTCTTCCATCACACCGTGGTTTGCCTACTGTTATCAGGACCTGATTCATCAGACTTGCCCATGGACATTGGAACGTCTTCAGCCTCAGTGGAGCCTAATTGCACCTACCAGATCTAAATTGGGCCAGCCAGTATTCTTGCTATAAATATAGAAAATGAGATATATTTAATATGACTTGTATTTAAATTTCATAACTATGGTAACCTGAACATAGGAACTAATTCATTAGAATCAGACTGAACGGAAAACTGAAAACACTGGATATAGGGAGTGTACCTTGTGTTTTATTTTCAATACTTTTATATTTTGAGATAATTGTAGATTCATCAGTCAGTTCAGTTCAGCTCAGTTGCTCAGTCATGTCTGACTCTTTGCGACCCCATGAATCGCAGCACGCCAGGCCTCCCTGTCCATCACCAACTCCCAGAGTTCACTCACACTCATGTCCATTGAGTCGGTGATGCCATCCAGCCATCTCATCCTGGGTCGTCCCCTTCTCCTCCTGCCCCCAATCCCTCCCAGCATCGGAATCTTTTCCAATGAGTCAACTCTTTGCATGAGGTGGCCAAAGTACTGGAACTTCAGCTTTAGCATCATTCCTCCCAAAGAAATCCCAGGGCTGATCTCCTTTAGAATGGACTGGTTGGATCTCCTTGCAGTCCAAGGGACTCCCAAGAGTCTTCTCCAACACCACAGTTCAAAATTCATATGCAACTATAAAAAACAATCCAGAGATCCTGTATACCCTTCATTCAGATATAACTATGAAACCCTTCATTCTTGTTTAACTATGAAACAATATCATAGCTAAGAACCTGGCACTGATGCAATCCATCAACAGCATTCAGATATCACCAGTTTTAGTTTTACATGCAGTCATGTGTGTGTCTATATGTGTATTTGTTGTTGTTTACTCACTAAGTAATGTCCAATTCTTTTGCAACCCTCATGGACTGTAGCACACTAGGCTCCTCTGTCCATGGGAATTCTCAGGCAAGAATACTGGAGTGGGTTGCCTTTTCCTTCTCCAAGGCATCTTCTCTTGAACCTGCATCTGCTATGTTGGCAGGGGGATTCTTTAACACTGAACCACCTGGGAAGCGCATGCGTGTATTCAGTGCTATGTAATTTTATCACATGCAGAGATTCATATGGCCACCAAAATACAGAACAGTTCCATCACAAGGATCCCTCATGCCATCCTGCTGACACCACCCTGGTGGGAGAATAAGAGCATTGTTAGTTGATAACAGGCAGGAAAGATTAGATCAGCTCCCAGATCATCCTACCAATAACACCAGGCAAGAGAATTAGAGCACCACCACCTGCCTCTGCAGAGATGGGTTGGGGAGAAAGATCAACTCCCCATTTGGCCCCACTGAAATGAAGGGATATTGGGATACAATTTCCTTAGTGTTTGGCTGGAGTGGGTTAGGTATTGCCGCAAAGGCTTTCCACTGTGAGGCCTCTCTTTTGTTGGTCCCTTCACCAGAGCCCTGATGGTTCAGACGGTAAAGAATCTGCCTGCAATGCAGGAAACCTGGGTTCCATCCCTGGGTTGGGAAGATCCCTTTGAGAAGGAAAAACTACCCACTCCAGTGTTCTTGCCTGGAGAATTCCATGGACAGATGAGCCTGGCAGGCCTCAGTCCATGTGGTCGCAAAGAGTTGGACACGACGGAGCAACTTTCACTTCACACTGACCAAAGGAACTTTTTGTAAAGCTTCCTTAGAGCTTTTCTTGGGCTTCCCTGGTAGCTCAGTGGTAAAGAATCTGCCTGCCAATGTAGGAGAGGTGGGTTATATCCCTGGGATGGGAAGATGCCCTGGAGAAGGAAATGGCAACCCACTCCAGTATTCTTGCCTGGGAAATCCCATGAACAGAGGAGCCTAGCAGGCTATAGTGCCTGGGGTCTCAGAAGAGTCGGACACAGCTCAGTGACTAAACAACAACAACAGACCTTTACTTAGTGCTTCATCTCTGCCCGTTGGCAGTTCCAGGATGGAGGCCGCTAGAGTTCCTGTCTGGGGTCTATGGAAGGCGATAGGGGAAACTATAGAACTCATCACTGTCCCAAGGTCCCTATGAGTCCACCTCTTCTTTCCTCCTTTGAGTCTTCCTCTGCTTGCTTTCTATGTAATGTCCACAGTTATAAGAGGGAGGACCTGGGAGGAATAGAATGCTTTATCTTGGCCAGAACTAGAAGTCAGATCTGTACTTGATTTTTTTAAAAGTCTTTATTGAATTTGTTACAATATTGAATTTATTCAATATTGAATATTGAATTTTTATGTTTTGGTTTTTCAACTACAAGGCGTATGGGATCTTAGCTTCCTGACCAGGGATCGAATCTGCACTCCCTACATTGAAAGGCAAAGTCTTAACCACTGGACCACCAGGGAAGTCCCTATACTTGATTTTTAAGAGGAATAAACATTAATAGATTACAGGTATGTTGATACCAACAATTATTTCATATAAGCGACTTTTCATGGTTACAATTTTAGTTCAGCTCAGTATTCTGCATCTGTCATATATATTATGCCATAGTATTTAACAAGAATTCATTTTCAAAATGAGACTATTCTATAAATAACTCCTGAAACATCAAAGAAAATTCAATTATATTCTCTGTAGTTTTTTGTAGATGTACTTAGATAAGTTTAATTCTCCAAACAATGGTTGTTTTCCACTTAACAAGAAACTCAATACCTAACCAATTTAACTAAAAGAGATTTTATTGCACAAGGAAAACTTGGAGCAGAGTGAGATAATTGACCAAATATGAGGACAGTTTTAAAAATAGCATTACTGGAGAAAAAGATCCTAAACAACACTCAGAGATGCAATATCTTTCTTCAAGTATGCGGAGGCTATTATGTAGAAATCTCCACTGGCTAAGCAAGACAAAAGCATTGATTGAGTCAACAATATCTTGATTTTAATGGCTAACCCCATTTAGCCACAAAATTGGACTCTTCCTCTTGTTCATGTCTATATTTGCAAAATAAGCATCATTCTTTTGATCCTGCTTAGTTAGAAATAATGCTTTTTCAAATCAGAGGGTTTATTCATTTAAAATATTTCGCTCAGTGACTTGCAAAGTGACAGAGTAAGAACATATTTGAACTTCCAAATAGGTGAAAGCAAGCCTGAATGTCTCAAAGAAATTATTTGAAGCCCTTTGTTCAAAATCAGTCACTGAGAACTGAATATCTTCTTGGTTGATGCTGAGAATTTAAATAGTATTCAGAGACACTAGGAGGGTAAAAAATACTTTATTAGAAATGACACAAACTCCGAGAACAGGGTACCAAATTTTCCTAGCATGACATTTTTTTGGATGAAAGGTATATTGCCACATATCAATCTCAGAGTGGTGACATTATGAAATGTTATCTCGCTCTTCTACTCCCACAAATATCTGAGGAAATAAAGAGCATTAGTTCATTCTTAGCCACTGCCCAACACCAACCTTTTAAAAAATTTATTTTTTTAAATTGAAGTATAGTTGATTTACAATATTGTGTTAGTTTTAGATGTACAGCAAAAAGATAGAATTGTACACATATTCATCTTCAGATTTTGAATACAGTCTCCTATGCTATAATACAGTAGGCCTTTGTTTTTCTATTTTACATATAGTAGTATGTATATGTTAATCCCAAATGCCTAATTTATCCCTCCTTGTCACCCTTTCCCGTTTGGTAACCATACATTTGTTTTCCATGTTTGTGAGTCTATTTCTGCTTTGTGTATAACACCAACTTTTTAAAGATTCTGTCTGTGTGATTGTGGTTAAAGCAGATGCTTTGGGAAGGTGTGCTTGGTCTCGCCACAGCAATCTTTATGAAACAGAGGACAGCAGCAAAAAGATTTTTACTCAGAGTCTCTCAGATTCACACAAATATGTTCCAGGTTAGCAAGTAGGCAAGCTTAACATTTAAGCTTTCATATTTAGTCAGAATAAAGGTTAGTTTCCAGGCAGATCAAAGAAAACTCTTGAGTACACAAAGATGTAAACTATGAAACAATATTTTAGGATCTTTTCTTTAGGCCTGAGGGGCTTCCCTGGTGGCTCAGTGGTAAAGAAGGTAAAGAACCTGCCTGTCAATGCAGGAGACCTGGGTTCAATCCCGACTCCCTGGAGAGAGAAATGGCAATCCATTCCAGTATACTTGCCTGGAGAATCCCATGGACAGAGGAGCCTGGCGGGCTGCAGTCCATGGGACTGCAAAGAGTTGGTCAGCACTTAGTGACTAAAGAACAACAGCAACTTCAGATCTGAAGTGTGGGTACTTCTAGAAAATTGGAGCAGTTCTAATAAACGTTTTCTGCCTCTTAGGATCACTTTTGCCATTTCCATTACATTCTGGGGTGCACATTCCTGAGCAGGACAAGATGAGCACAGTTTACCTAAAATTTTCCACTGCCCAGTGTGAAAGCAAAGCATCACAGTATATACAATGTGTTTCCAATTTATCATTTTTCATTTCCTATTCAGACAGAAACTAATGGGGAGGGTGGAGGGGACATAGGTCTGTACCCCCACCACCATCTCCCCACTTGTTTCCCTCTTTCTCCACCGCCACCTTTGGCAATACTTGAGTGAACACAGATGGAACCGGTTGTGCCTGTCTAAGGGATCCCTTTCTGCACACTCAGCAGTAGGGCTCTGAGCAGAGGATACAGAAAGAAGATAGCTGTACCCACAATGGAGAGGGGAGCCCAGCATAAATCTACAGATGTTGAGCTACAAAGTTATACAGCAACTGTGAACTCCCTGGAAAACAGCATATTTAAACAGAGTTTACAAAAGGGTTAACTGAACAGAGGGTACCCTTCCTGTTCATCCATAAAGAATATTCTCATTTGACGGCTATCTAGTCCTTGCAAGTATTTCTTGGTTGATGTGATACTTTACATGGTTACCCCCTGTGGGTCATGCTCAAGATTGTTCTGATCACTTTTCAGAGTTACATCAGGGCTCAATGGTGGATTCTTTTCTCAGCTCTCAAAGCCTGGCTTATCTCTCTGAAATGCCATATACGTGGAGAGAGTGGCCAGAAAGTTCATGCATTTAGTGAATATATTGTTCAATAAAGTTCTTGGCAAAAATAAAAGAGTATGTCTTTTATTTGTACTTAAAACTGAACAAACTTTTTTTGTCAATCCAATATTTTGGAGGAACAACCTCAGTTTCCTATCTCTGGTGAACACAGCTTTAGGCAAAGCCTTTATTTTTATTACTTTTTAATTTATGAAATTAAGTTAGAGGCTATAAAGGAAAGAGGAGTTGGTTATTTGTAGTCCTAAGAAGAGTTTGGAAATATTGATCATAAATTAGCTGTAAATATGTTCCCTAAAAACAATTGTTTTCAGACTCTTCACAGAAGGACAAAGCCTTCAGCAATATAGTTACACCATTTAGTTTTATGTTCATGATAGATTCCTCTTTTTAGACTAATTTTGAAACAGTTCAACAGCTGGGTTGGCAATGAAAACCCACCCTCGAAAACATAAAAGTGAAATGTAGATTCTGTAATCCTAAGGGCAGAGCCTGTTCCCGGTTTGGCATTCTTTGGTTCCAGCTGTTGACTAGAGATAATTTAGATTAATATAGTAAAACCAAAAAAATGCTTTTAATGCAAATTCCTTGCATTGCTTGTCTCTCTTTAAAGAGCAAGTGGACATTCTTGCAAACGACCAGAATAGGAGGAATAGATATGCAAGCCAAGGCCTCATGAATTTTATGTCACATTTAATTTTATTTTAGGGAAGTTAAAATGGAAGGCTTTAAAAACTCAACCAGACATGTCATTTTCTTTGTCCTTCTCTGTTCAGTGTTTCCTAGTTTACCACAATAAGCACTTATTATTTTTATAGTGAGGGAAAGGTTATTTTAAATTGCCAAGTAAATTTACCATGATGTTAAGAGGAAAATAAAAAAGATACAATCCCTCATAGGCAAAGGGTATTTTTATGAAGTATATATGCTTGCATTTGGAAGGAAGAAACCAGCAGACATAAGCAAGATATCTTGGATTCTTGGTTACTTGATCACCCCAATTTCAATTTCAAATATTCTCTCCATGGTCCCATGAGTTCATTTTTATCTATTTATCCATTCATCCTTTGTTATCTCTCATAAAAGATGCATGGCAGCTTAGCTTATAAAGATAGATGGACATAGAAAATTTAAAGGTGGAAGAAAAAGAAAATGAAAAACAGAGGTGGATGTGCAAGACAGATCATAATGAACAATTGGGCCACAAGTGTAGTTTTCCGAGGCTTTTCTTGTGCTGTGCTTAGTTGCTCAGTCATGTCCAGCTCTTGATGACCCCATGGACAGAGTCCATTCTTCAGGCAAGAATACTGGAGTGGGTTGCCATGCCCTCCTCCATGGGATCTTCCCAACCCAGAGATCAACCCAGGTCTCCCACACTGCAAGTGGATTCTTTACCATCTGAGCCACCAGGCAAGCCCAAGAATACTGGGGTGGGTAGCCTATCCCTTCTCCAGTGGATCTTGCCAACTCAGGAATCAAACTGGACCACCTGCATTGCAGGTGGATTCTTTACCAGCTGAGCTTCCAGGGAGGCCCTGAGGGTTTTCTTGGCCACTGCCAAAAGCAAAATCTGATCAGTCACTAGATTCAGGATCAAAACAAACCGGTTACTTGGTAGAAATCCTTTGTTGTTGGTATAAGAACCAGACAGGAAATTCTTCTAAGAGGCTCATAAAGACCACACTGTATGTATTATTGCTGATTTGTGTTGTTTATGGCAGAAAACAACACAACACGGTAAAGCAATTTTCCTCCAATTAAAAAATGAAAAAGACCATATCCTATGAAGAATACCCATGACAACATCCTTGCAACGGTATGACTTGTTTCCTATACAGCCTCTTCATATAGGCTACTAACATCATATTAAAGAGTAGGTCTGTAAAGATGGATTCTGCAGCTAGCAGTCAGTCCAGCTTCATCTAGAAGCTTACTATGTTGATCATGTACACATACGAAGTCTCAGTATAGTGCATGGACCCAGTATACACTTTAAAAATGTTAGCAATTAGTCTTACTGCTACTTCTGTTGCATGTCAGATGTGTGCCTACTTTTTTAAAAAAAAATTTATTTGCAGTATAGGTGATGTACAATGTTGTGTTAGTTTCAGGTGTAAAGTGAATCTGTTATACATATACACGTATGTATTACAGAGCACTGAGTAGAGCTCTTTGTGCTATAAAGTTCTTATTATCGATTTTGTATATGGTAGTGTTTATGTCAATTCCAGTCTCCCAATTTATTCCTCCCCTACTTATCCCCTGATAACCATAAGTCTGTTTTCCATATCTATGACTCTATTCAGGTTTCGTAGATAAGTTCATTCATACCCTATTTTTAGGATTCCACATATAGCAATATCATATGATATTTGTCTGTGTCTGACTTATTTCACTCAATATGACAATCTCTAGATCATCCATGTTGCTGCAAATGGCACTATTTCATTCTTTTTGATGGCTGAGTAATATTCCATTGAATATATGCACCACATCTTCTTGAGAGATGTGAGTGTTGGACCATAAATAAAGCTGAGCACTGAAGAATTGATGGTTTTGAATTGTGGTGTTCAAGAAGACTCTTGAGAGTCCCTTGGACAGCAAGGAGATCAAATCAGTCAATCCTAAAGGAAATCAGCCCTGAATATTCATTGGAAGGACTGATGCTGAAGCTGACGCTCTAATACTTTGGCCACCTGATGCAAAAGACTGACACATCGGAAAAGACCCTGATGCTGGGAAAGACTCGAGACAGGAGGAGAAGAGGATGACAGAGGATGAGATGGTTGGATGGCATCACCAACTCCATAGGCATGAGCAAGCTTCAAGAGTTGGTGATGGACAGAGAAGCCTGGTGTGCTGCAGCCCATGGGGTTGCAAAGAGTTGGACACGACTGAGCAACTAAACTTGACTGACCACATCTTCTTTCTCCGTTCCTGTATTGATGGACATTTAGGTTGCTGCCGTGTTCTGGCTATTGTAAATAGTGCTGCAATGAACACCAGGGTGCATGTATGTGTTTGAATTACAGTTTACTCTGAGTATATGCCCAGGAGTGGGATTTCTGCATCATACGGTAGTTCTATTTTTATTTTTTAAGGAACCTTCATACTGTTCTCCATAGTAACTATTCCAGTTTACAATCCTACCCAGTTGCGCCTACTTTTGACAAGGCAGAGATGGACTCCACACATACAGCTGAGGGAATGTGGCTAGCAGGAGGATTGCTGTGATCACAGCTCTCACCTCCCACACAGACCCCCTAGCTCTTGGGTGATCTCAACACTTAGGCCTGGGTTTGGGTGATACCACATTTGGGCTCTCTGGGGAAGACAGGATTGCTCCAGGTAACACTTGAAAAGTCGAAACTCCATAAATAGTTACTGCCAGTGTGGGAAGCAAGCCAAATCTGAGTTAAGAGGAATACCTTCCAAGCAGAAACCTGCGAGCTTCAGCACTTCATTCTAGAAGGATTCAAACTCCTTTTAAGGAATTCAGATTAGAAATCCTTTGTGATTTCCCAGGATAGAAGAGAGTAAAGATTTGGCTTTTCAAGCATTAGTCCCAGGTGACTCAGACCCAGAAGGACACCCTTCTACATGATGCTCCCCTTCCCTCATCCTCCTTGTCTTTTCTCTAAATTTCATTAAATGGTTCATCACAGTTGCTCCTATCATGTCAGAAGGCCGTGACTGCCAGAATCTGCCTAGAACAGAATCCATTTGGAGTTGAAATACCCTCCCCCTAGGTTAATCTTCTCGGCGGTTGCATGTAAAACATGGGGCAGCATGTGGCGGAGATTAGGCATGCCCCGGTATTGAATTCTGAGCACCAGGATGTGTGGGGGCCTGCATCCCTCACAGTCCCGTCACTTTCCTCTTTTAATGAAAACTGAAGCCCAGCTCCTGCCAGAGGGCAGGGGGGATTGAACAAATGTGTAGGAAAAGAAAATAGAAAAGGTTAGGAAGGGTGGCTCCCTGAGCCCTGGTCTGGGCTAGAAAAAGCACCTCCCCATACTGCCTCCTAGCACGTGGAATGCAGGAGGGGCTACAGGAGGGGCTAGGAGGGCTCCTGCGGAGGAATTAAGTGTGGCTCAGTCTGTTTCTGGCTTCTCTGTAAATACTGTGACACCTCCGAATGGAGGAACAGCTGAGATAAGTGACTGCTAATCCCCCAGTGCCGGGAGGAGGCCGGCCGCTCCCTTGCAGATCCTAGCAGATGGTGGATGAAACAGGCTTCCCTGGAGGCAAGGGCAGCGGGAACTGTCCCACCTTCTGTTCCTTCAGCCAGCCCTGCACGTCTCCCTCATGGCCTGTCCCTGCCCAGAAGGGCCTTGCTGGCCCTCGAGAGCCTGGGGACATGCCCGAGTTTGGCTTTTGCCATCCCGTTGGGATGTTCAAGGTCAGCCAAGCTGGATTCAGGCCGGTGCTGGCAGCTTGGGCAGCCTTCAGCACAGCTCCTCGGGCCTGGGCAAGAAGAGCCAGGCAGTGCCTGCAAGTTTGTCTGTGAAATACCTGGGGAATGGGGGTGGTGACTTATTTAAAATGCAGATTCACACTTCCAGGGTGAAGCCTGGAAATTTGCATTGCTATTAGGCAGTCCAGGTAATTTGGCTACAAGCGGTTGCAGCCTTCCACTTGGAGAAACAGCAGTCTGAGTGGACTAGATGGCATTTGAGGGGGTGGTTAGGATTAGGGAGGGACTGGTCTGGTGCCTGGATTTGAAGCCTCACTCTTCCATTTGTTCACCCATGTGACCTTGGGCAAAGCAGGCACAACAATGGTTCTCTACCATGTGAAAGACAGTCTTTCTTAAACTGCAGGGCACAGCCATTCCTGGATTTGTGAAGTCAATTTATTCACAAGTTGCATCAAAACCTGGGAGTTTGGCTGGCTGCACAGTAATGTGAATGTACTTAACACTACTGAACTGTGCAATTTTAGAGGGTTAAAGTGGTACATTTTGTGGTATATATATTTTACCAAATTTTTTTTATAAGTCCAGAATGCACCACAAAAGGTAAGTCACTTTTCTATACTTAAGTAGACACTATCAATTTTCAAATTAAATGGATCCCTGAAAAATGATGTCAAAGGCAAATCAATCTTGGAATCTTATATTCCCATTGACTTAAATTTTAAAATATATTAAAATAGGGTTTAGAGTTTTAAAATGTGGAAATTGAACAGTATTACAATGAACAAAGATCGAACCATCATGTCTTGAATGGGAAAAAGTGTTCTTACCATAAGTATAATGCATAAGAAAATATGTTTTGTTCTAAATGGGAAAACATGAAATTATTTTTTAAACATTTTAAGGGTGATGATTATGAAACTGATTTCAGTACTCCACCGACCTACTCCCAGGGCAGACTGATCCGTAGGTGGGTGGGCTGGAATTGGTGTCCTGAGCCCTGGAAGTATTTACAAAGGATTCAGAAATAACCATGGTGTTTGGTGATCTGCTGAACTTTCCAGGAGTTCCCTTTATGCAAATGGCAGTGAATGTGGGAATGTGCCATCAGCCACTCCCAAAGAGAAACTGTTTCTTTCACACAAATGGTCATGAACTTCAGTCCTACTCTACTTTAAAAATAATGAAATATTTCCTCAGGAAGCCTTTCTCTGAAAGACTTCTTTTGGTAGGGGAAGTGTACCACGAGGCATGTAGAACTTTCCCTGTCCAGGGATTGAACTCACCCTCTGAAGTGGAAGCTTGGAGTCTTAACCACTGGACTACCAGAGAAGTCCTGAACCCTCGTTTGAATCCCCATTTTTGTGACTGTCCCAGTGATTCTCTCCTTGTCCTTCCCAGCATGTACCATAAATAACTGTCTCTGCCTCCTTTGCAGTCGCTCGGCAGTATGAGTCCTGCTGTTTTATTGCTCACTATTTCCCAGTGACAAGCACAGTTCTTGTCCCAGAAATATTTGCTGAATCAATAAGTGAATGAAATTGACCCAAAATTTCAAAAGTGAGAACTACAGCTGCCTGTGTCATTATTACTGAATTGTAATAGTTACTATTTGCTTTCTATCTTCTATGTGGCTTATATCGCTTGTCTCTAGTTATTACTATAACTAGTAACCCCTGCCGGAAAAGAGTTGTATCCTTTTTCAGAGGGTAAAATTGGGGCTTAGGACAGTGAAGTGATTTGCCCAAGAGCAAAACAGGTAATAAGTGATAGAGGCAAGGGTCAAACCCAGGGATGTTGGCCTGTATCACCAGTCACATTTCTGCCTTTTCCTGGTTCTTCTGCATCTGCCTGAGCCCAAGCAGCTCTGCTCTTTGCCTCCTGTCTATGGGCATTTTCACTGAAAAAGGCTTACCTCATGGCAGAACAAGCCCAGCTGGCATGACCCTCACCTGGCTCCATCACCCAGCTGCCCTCAGGGTTTCTTCTCCAGACCAACCCAAACATGGTTGGGGAGCTCAGAGGGGAGGACCCAGCATTCCCCAGTCTGGACAAGTATCTAATCAGCAGGCCTCCTTAGCATATCAATCCAAGACCACTCCAGAGATAGATGCCTGTGCCCAGTTTTCTATTTTTAACTGGTGTGAACGGGAGGAAAAACACAAGCATTAAAAATCAAAGTGCCGGTCAAGAACTGAGAATACAGGGCACCCCAGGGCAAACCAGGGATCTGTGTCCTTCTTCTCTCTCTCTGTTCCTTTCTCGCCTCCTTAATTCATGTCATCCCTTTCTCCAAAATCCCAAGATCCTCCACAAAGGAGCTGATGTCGTTTATACCTGGGTTTTTTATGCATCGACATACATATGAACCAACTAAGCATCTTGCTAGAAAGCAGCTTCTGCTTCAGTAGTTCTGGGGTAGGGCCTGAAACTCTGCTTTTCTAATTCATGCTGGTCATGATGATATCTCTGTTCATTGGCTGAAGTTGCTGTTATTTCTTGACAAGAATAGTTCTCTTTCAGTCTTATCTTCACCTGGAGTAAAGGCCTTGGCCCTCAGTTTACGGATGTTCCCCTATGTGCATGTGTTAGTCACTTAGTGGTGTCCGACTCTTTCTGACCTCATGGACTATAGCCCACTAGGCTCCTCTGTCCATGGAATTCTCCCAGCAAGAATACTGGAGTGGGTTGCCATTCCCTTCTCCAGGGCATCTTCCCAACCCAGGGATTGAACCCAGGTCTCCTGTATTACAGGCTGATTCTTTACCATCTGAGCCACCAGGGAAACCTTCATCCACCAGCTAATGGACAAGCCACCTTTGGCATTTGCTCCTTCATTCACTTTTACAGCAAGGAGTCCTTTTCTGGCCTAAAGACAGGAGTCTGAGTTTGAGCAAAACCCTGGAGACATGGAGGAAAGCCACCTGATGTCTGGGCCAGGGTACACCTGCTCTGTTCCCCAGCAAGACTGGGCAAGCTCTCAGAGCAGCTTTGTCTGGCCTCTTCCCTAACCAGCCCCTGGAACCAAGCATAAATCGGGGACCAAGGTGGCCTTGGTTAATCTCGGCTTTCTGCCGCAGAAGAGTACAGATCTCTGAGCTGTCATGCAGGTTGGTGGGGACTAGCCCAGGAGGGTGTTCTGCGCCATGAGCCCCTTTTCTGGCCCCCAGTTGTGCTGCTGGGGTGTCGTTAGGGCCCATGAGGATTCCCAGGGCTCGGCTCCTTCAGCTCCCAGAGCCAGAGGATGAGAAGCTGCCGTCACTCCCCCGCTGCCCAGGCCCAGCTGTTAGGACCCCTCAGCAGAGGGCAGGGCGCCAAGCCTTCCCACTTGTATGTGGCTTATTGTCTCTTAGGCTGGCGGGGCTGCGGCGGAACCGGCTCGGAGCACACCCAGGGAGCACCCCCCACCCAAGAAGGGGGAGGGGTGGCCTGGCGTCATTCGGTCTTCCCCTGCCCCCCACCCTCCACGGTCTGCCCCTCCCCAGCCCCCTATTTGGCCATCCCCCTGGTTGCCCCCTCCCCTTCCTTACATGGTCTGGGGGCCCCCTGGCTGATACTCTCCCCTGCCCTTGGCTCCATGAATGGCCTCGGCGCTCCTCAGTGGTGCGAAGGCGACCAAATAAGGCAAGGTGGCCGACCGGGCCCCCCACCCCTGCCCCCGGTCGCTCCAACTGACCCCGTCCATCAGCGCACTATAAAGCCGCGCGCCGCGCGCTGGGCACCAGCGCCTGCCGCCGTCTGAGCAACCGAGCAGATCCCGCCCCGCGGACCGTGAGTCAGCGCCGCCCGCCGCCGCGCCTCCCTCCGCCCCGCGCCCGGAGCCGGTGCCCCGCGCTCCCGCGGCTCCATCACTTTTCTTCTTTTAAGACCAAACTTTCCGTTTGGTTCCGACTTCTGTTGTCCTGGGTCTCGGTCTTCACAGGAGAGGGGCTCGCAGAGGGGGTCCCTGTTGTCTTGTGCTTTCCTCTCCCCCTGGGGCTGGAGCATGGATGGGAGTGTGGATGAAGCCGTAGTGGGTTCCCAGTTTGTGGAAAGGCGAAAGTGTGAAGGGCTGGGGAGGACCTTCTAAGGGATGACTGTCCCTCTTGCCCTGGGGCAGAGGGTGAGCCTGCTGGCCGGGGAGCCCGTGCGGGTCCTCTCCCCATGCTCCGCAGCTGCTTCTCACTCTTTCTGCCCCAGGGGAAGGGAGATGGCAGGCGTCCCCCGCCCCCGACTCCCGCCCGCGGAACCCCCTCTGCTCTGTCCCCTCCTCCGGGGGAGCGGACCAGGCCAGCTCCGCAGGCATTGAACTTGGGCCGCCTTGCTCTGCTCCACCTGCAGACCCCGCTGAAGCTGTGCCAAGATGTGCGACGATGAGGAGACCACCGCCCTGGTGTGCGACAACGGTTCCGGGCTGGTGAAGGCCGGCTTCGCGGGCGACGACGCGCCCCGCGCCGTCTTCCCTTCCATCGTGGGCCGCCCGCGCCACCAGGTAACCTGCACCCCGCTTCGTAGTCCCCAGCCCCATTGCACACCCCTCTCCTGCCACCTCTTTAGCCCAGCGACTCTCCTGTTTCGTGAACTCTTTACGTTAGACAGGAAAAGATGACTTAGCTTCAAATCCGAGCTGACAAGTAACAACTTACACCCGCCAACATACCAGGAAATGTGCATTCCACACCCCACCCCAGTCCGCTTCAAGGACACAGCTCACCAAGGGTCCAACTCCCTGGTGTGAAAAGGCAGCAGCTTCTCTCAGTCTTCTCTTCCTCTTATACATTTCACCTTACTCCTTGGCCTTTTTTTTTTCCAGTCCTGTTCAAAACTCATAATAATACAACATCTCCCAACCAACCACATTGCTCCCTCTTGTTCACAGCCAGTGTACAGGGCTCCCCAAAGATGTAATCTATCTGCTTCCTGGCCATTGCATTTTTAGAACCCAGGCGTGACAGAGGCAGTAAGTGCATAGTGATGGTGACATACCACCTTGTTTATTAAAAGAGATACCATGCTCTCTGGCTGTGCCACAATGCCTGGCCAGACAGACTGCCAGGGAGGAGAGCAGGGTTCCTCAGTGTGGGTGACCATGGGTATTCCAGGACACTCTGGGTAGCCTGGATTTCACAGACACGATGATAATGGCATATCTGTCCTTTTTAGGTTCACTTGATGAATGCCAAAATCTTTTCTGAGGAGACATACAATGTGTCATTAATGCAGTCATTCCACAGTATAGTCATTTATATTCCAGTTGACATAGGTGTTAAGCTTAATAATTTAATGAAGACATTATGGCAATTTAAAAATGAGATGAAGCTCTGCTTCTTCAGTGAAATAGCTTCATTCCTCCTCACCCCCAGTTATAGTCTAAACAATAGAATTATGCCTTCTGAGGGTGGGGTAGAGAAAAGGTACAGGACTGATTTTTAAATGATATTTCTGAATTGGGGTAAACTATTGTTTATTATTTCTGGTATTCATAAGATGCCCCTTGATTTGGGCAGTTAGACTAATTAGGCATTGAATACATTCCTGACATGGAGGAAGCTTGATTTTCGAATCTCTTTCTTCTTGTAGGGAGTCATGGTGGGTATGGGTCAGAAGGATTCCTATGTAGGTGATGAAGCCCAGAGCAAGCGAGGTATCCTGACTCTCAAGTACCCCATTGAACACGGCATCATCACCAACTGGGATGACATGGAGAAGATCTGGCACCATACTTTCTACAATGAGCTCCGTGTAGCCCCAGAGGAGCACCCCACTCTGCTCACTGAGGCTCCACTGAACCCCAAGGCCAACCGTGAGAAGATGACTCAGATCATGTTTGAGACCTTCAATGTCCCCGCCATGTATGTGGCCATCCAGGCGGTGCTGTCCCTGTATGCTTCTGGCCGTACCACAGGTGTGTTTGGATTGTAAGGTGTGTGATTATGAGATAGTCTCTGGTTAATTACACTCTTAATTACACTCCCAAATCACTGACCTTGCTGTGAATCAGTTTCCCCAATGAAAAAAGAGTGATCTCTTTCCTCACACTCTCTGGGAAGGTGTCTGTGCCAAGAGAGAGAGGTAATAGTAGTACCCTGAGCATGCTTATTTCTAAGAGTGGAAAGAATATGGAGTTAGAGCCTTTCCTTGCCTAAAATATGTGATGTCAGATATTGAGGCTCTGCACAAACTAGTAACCTGGAATGCAGCAATCGTTGGTGTGTGTTCACGTTATCGCAGCCCCTGGGCAAACATCTCCAGTAGAGACGAACGCAGAGAGAACCTACATTCCCTACAAGGTCTGAGTCAAAAAAGAGAGAAACGTGTAAGTTAGATGTGAGGAAAAACAAAAACAAAAAAACACACCTGGAGGCTTGCATGATGTGCTAATGACTGGTAAGAGGGACGGTCATTTGAAACTCCTGGGGAAATTCTTCTACCACAATATTTAAAAGGATGAGCTGCTGCTGGCTTTAGGCTTAGCATTCATTATGCTCATTTTTATTCTTCACGTCTAAGGGATCTAATTTTATCTGGATCTTTGCCCAGTGCTAGTATCTCTTGGCCAAGACTGGAAGTAGGCTTTGACATGACAAAAGCAGTGGTGTCCTCAGAGATTTACCTTGTTTTTGCCTACTGCCTCTGATAGGCATCGTTCTGGACTCTGGGGATGGTGTGACCCACAACGTCCCCATCTATGAGGGCTATGCCTTGCCCCACGCCATCATGCGTCTGGATCTAGCTGGTCGGGATCTCACGGATTACCTCATGAAGATCCTCACTGAGCGCGGCTACTCCTTTGTCACCACCGGTGAGTCTGTGTGTGTTTCATCTGCCACAGTAGGTGTCTGGTTTTCTCCTCCACCAGTGAACCCACCTACCTCTCCAAAGCTGATGTCATTCTTCAGAGCTTACTGGTGACCCTCTTTTTTTCTGCAGCTGAGCGAGAGATTGTTCGTGACATTAAAGAGAAGCTGTGCTATGTTGCTCTGGATTTTGAGAATGAGATGGCTACAGCTGCTTCTTCCTCCTCTCTGGAGAAGAGCTATGAACTGCCTGATGGCCAAGTCATCACTATTGGCAATGAGCGCTTCCGCTGCCCTGAGACGCTCTTCCAGCCCTCCTTCATTGGTGAGTTGTCTGGTCTGGTGCAGAAACACAGCTTGGGGCTTCCAGAGAAAAATCTATTATAATCAACAATGATTAAGGGGCCCTTGTGTTGAAAGTAGTCATAGCTGGGAGACCCACACAGTTCAGCCTCAGGTCCCAATGGCTTTTGCTGGGATGGCCATTCCTCCTCTGCAGCAATGATATGATAAAGGATGACACACCGGCTTCATCTTGAAACGAGGAATGAGATAGAGTAGTAACTGAATAATCCATATCTGCAAGGAAGAGACGATGACTCAAGAGTGCTGACTTATTCTGGTATATTCCATCACCAAGTAGCTAGACCGTACTTCCAAGTCATTCATTATGAAGTGTGACAACAATCCTACTGATGGTAATAACTGGACACTCACGTGTCACTGAACATCTTTCCTAAGCAGGGATTTCCAAGAGGAAGCTTGTCAGTATCTTATTTTAGCCCATAAATAAGAATGACATTCATTTCACATGAATGTGTGTCTCGTGCTTTTCTATTACGTCTTCATGGCTCTGATGGGTACAGCGAGTGTTCCCTCCAAACAGGTGCTAAAAGCAGTTGTTTGTGTCTTGGCAGTCTGTTGTAGATTACTCTCAGCACTTTTAAGACACCTGTTCCTCAAAACTCTGCAGTGTATCTCATAGAGGAACATATGTTTCAGAGACGAATGGTGACAGTTTACCAACACAGAGGAGTCTTGTTCTCTTTCCTCCACCCTGGCTCCATGGCCTGAATGCACTGTGACTTTTTAAAAACTTGTTCATAGGTATGGAATCAGCTGGCATCCATGAAACGACTTACAACAGCATCATGAAATGTGACATTGATATTCGCAAGGACCTGTATGCCAACAATGTCTTATCCGGAGGCACCACCATGTACCCTGGTATTGCTGATCGCATGCAAAAGGAAATCACTGCCCTGGCTCCCAGCACCATGAAAATCAAGGTAAAGAACTTCTGTGGTGGGGTGGGGGCAACCAAGCAGAATTCCTAACTCCTTTCCCCTCACACAAATAGCTTCCTGTCTCACAGAAACCTTTTGCTTTTATAGCACCTTTTCTGACTTTACTGGCACTTTCCCCAAGATAGGAGATTTTAAAACACTTTAGAGCAGTGGATAAAAATAAATCTTTGAGAAAAAAAAAAATCTGAATCTTTGAACATATTTTAAAAGACCCCAACTTTCAGGCTAGGCTTCACCATGCCTATAGCTTATTGCCGCATATTCTCTGGTTCAGAGAAGTGGGAAACTTCTACTTCACAGAGTCTTTGATCATGAAATGATGAAATAGAGAAAAATGCTTTCATTGTGAGTCAACCATATTCATTTGTAGGATTACTGGGCTTATTCATTTGTATCACATTACAGTGACTTGATCACCGGTGTATTTTCCGTGAATCTCCCCACCATGTTGCTTACTCTGTTGCTTGGAACCTCAGAGTTCACTGGCAGTTTTTGCTTTCCTTTTGCAGATTATTGCTCCTCCTGAGCGTAAGTACTCTGTCTGGATTGGGGGTTCCATCCTGGCCTCCCTGTCCACCTTCCAGCAGATGTGGATCAGCAAGCAAGAGTATGATGAGGCAGGCCCCTCCATCGTCCACCGCAAGTGCTTCTGAGGTGCCTTCTCTCTTAGTCTACATTACATTCAGGATGATGGTATGATGCTTTTTGGAGTCTTCTGAACCACCCTCCCTCATCTCTCATCAATCATTGTACAGTTTGTTTACACACGTGCAATTTATTTGTGCTTCTAATATTTATTGCTTTATAAATAAACCAGATCAGGACTTGCAACCTACAAAAGCAAGCATTTCTTATTTCTGTTTGGGGTTTGGGGAAGGAGTGGGATGGGGCCAAGGTTTGCTTACTCAGTCTGTGAGCTTGTATACTGATGGCCTTGATACCATGAGCTTTGTAATATCACAGCACCACATCCGTTCATCAGCGTGACTTTGAGCTGGGAGCTACAATATTAAATTTTGATTTTACCCTTTGGGACAGAATCATGAAGATAATTTATATCTGAAAAGCAGATTAGGTTTTTAGTTCAGTTCAGTTGCTCCATTATGTCTGACTCTGTGATCCCATGAACTGCAGCATGCCGGGGTTCCCTGTCTATCACCAACTCCCAGAGGTTGCTCAAACTCATGTCCATTGAGTTGGTGATGCCATCCAACCATCTCATCCTCTGTCATTTCATTAGTGTGATTAGGTTTAGGTCCACATTAGTGAGAAATGGATTGGAGAATACAGCTTGTGAAGATTAGTTTCTATGATAACACTGAAAATTGTGGTTTTAGCACATGTTCCAGCTATTTTTGTGACTTTGCCGAAGCCACAAAGATATTGGTAATGAGAAAGTCAAAGGTTATTTAAACTAGATTAGTATAAATTCTCAATTCACAGTCTCTTCAGTTGTCTTCCTGAGGGCCATGCATGTTAACAGTGAAACAGGGAGGCCAGCTGACAGAAAAGCCCAGCCATACCCCATTCCAAATACTCCCCAAGCAAATCAAGACCACTGTGAATGTTCAAAACAAATGTGAGGACGGGGAATTCTCTGGAGGCCCAGCAGTTAGGACTCCAAGATTTTACTGCTGTGGGTGCAGATTCAGTCCCTGGAACTAAGATCACACAAGCCACATGGTGTGACCGAAAACAAACAGCAAAAGAAATATGAGGAAACAGGCACCAGATACCTCCACCTAGTCAGTGACTAACCTGTGGGACAGACAGCTTCAGGCTCTTCAGTTCTTTGAAATCTTGGGATCTTGGGTTGAGTAGAATGAAGGCTCTAAAGCCTGAGGGGTTAAGGGGGGCAGAAAGACACAACATTCACTTCACTCTGTGCTGTAATCCTTGCAAAGGATGTTGGGGATAGCACCTCTATCATACTCTGTCTTTGAGGGGTTCACATACACACTACTCAGAAGCTTCCAGTGTATGTGGTTTGGGAGGCTTCAAGGAAATGGACATATGAGTATGGGTCTTGAAGGGTGGTTAAGAATTAAAGAGGTGGGATGAGGAGGGAGAAAATCTCAGCAGGAGACAGGGCAGACGCCATCACACAAAGCACGAGGCAGGCTGGTTGGGAACTGATGAATTTTAGGCCATCAATTTGGAAAGGTAGATTTCAACCTGATTGTAGAGCTTTAAAAATTTTCACTTTCAATTTAATTGTTGATGAACTGTTAGACCATTTGTATGTGTGCGTGCATTTCCACTCAGTCAGTGTCTGACTCTTTGCAACCCATGGACTGTAGCCCACCAGACTCCTCTGTCCATGGAATTTTCCAGGCAAGAATACTGGAGTGGGTTGCCATGCCCTTCTCCAAGGGATCTTCCCAACCCAGGAATCAAACCCAAGTCTCTTAGGTCTTCTGCATTGGCAGGTGGATTCTTTATCACTAGTCCTACTTGGGAAGCCATGTAAGACCAATTGAATGAAATTAATTAAACTTTTATCTATTGATGAGAGAATTAAAACACAGATTAAGCAATGGGTACAATGCTATATGGGCTTCCAGCTGGTGCTAGTGGTAAAGAACCACCTGCCTATGCAGGAGACATAAGAGACACAGGTTCGATCCCTGGGTTGGAAAGATCCCCTAGAGTGGGAGATGGCAGCTTACTCCAGTATTCTTGCCTGGAGAATCCCTGTGGACAGAGAAGCCTGGAGACCTACAGTCCATGGATTGCAAAGAGTCAGACAAAACTGAGTGCCTATGCCCACACATACACATACACACAATGTTATATAGCTTTTTTGTGGAATACCCAAGTCAGGAACCCAGATTTTTTGACATCTAATCTAATGATTCTTCTACAACAATCTTTTCTAACTTAGTCATAGTTTATCAAAAGTAACCGCATTCTATCACACACCCTTTTGAGAGTCTGGGTTCAAAATTCAGAGTATTTATAGCTCATCAGACAATCTTCATAAGTTCCCAATGTCATTATCATTCAAGGTAGTAATTATGTCTTTATGTTCATTCATTCATAAAAACATCTCCTGATCCTTGATCCTGGGCCAGGCACAGTAGTAGGTGTGGGGACACAAAGATGGAGTAGAGCACATGGGCTGTGCTTAGAGCTCCAAATTTAGCACAGCTAAAAGGAAGTCTTTCTTTGCATTAAGGGTTAAAGAATAAATAAATTAGTGACATTTACATAAGATACAATAAACTTTACTGTAGATTTTCCTTTCTTCCCCCAACTATTTCTTGTAGCACAGATAGATTGATTTAAAAGCTAAGTATCAGCCAGAGACAGATTTGGAGCATGTATGGGAAGATACGATTTAGCCAGTCTCTGTGCCTCTTTTTCCCCAAATTGAATACGTTGTAAATTATGAATTTTATTCTCTAAATACAGTATTAATACTTTAGCTTTAGGCAACTGGCTTCTGTATTGCCTGTGGTTCTTTCTTTGTGTGAATGTAAATGGAATGGGCATTGTTTCTGCTTGAAAGTAGAAGTTTTTGGAATCAGTTTCTGATATTTGTATCAAAAGTAGAAAGTACACAGGTTCTTATTGAATTTTGAGGTTTCCTCATCTCTAGAACAACTGACTCTTCTAATAATCATGCTTGCAGTGGCACCCCACTCCAGTACTCTTGCCTGGAGAATCCCATGGACGGAGGAGCCTGGTGGGCTGCAGTCCATGGGGTCGCTAAGAGTCGAACATGACTGAGTGACTTCACTTGCACTTTTCACTTTCATGCATTGGAGAAGGAAATGGCAACCCGCTCCAGTGTTCTTGCCTGGAGAATCCCAGGAACGGGGGAGCCTGGTGGGCTGCCGTCTATGGGGTCGCACAGAATCAGACACGACTGAAGCGACTTAGCAGCAGCAGCAGGAAAGGTATTAAGGCAATAGGATTTTTCTTAAGGCCACTCTCACGTGTATAAGTTGAAATGTCTACAGTAAATAGATCTTGGTTAAGATGCAATGTGAAACAACTCATATTGATCATGATATTTTTCTCAGTTAAAAATGAAAGAAGTACTTGGATTTATTTCTAAGATCCTAAAACACTATGTCTTTATTTTCCTTAACAATGGTCACTTCTTCAGTTCAGTTCAGTTCAGTTCAGTTACTCAGTAGTGTCCAACTCTTTGCAGCACGTCAGGCCTCCCTGTCCATCACCAACTCCCGGAGTTCACCCAAACTCATGTCCATCAAGTCGGTGATGCCATCCAGCCATCTCATCCTCTGTCGTTCCCTTTTCCCAATCCCTCCCAGCATCAATGGACTGGTTCAGCATCAGTCCTGACTCTTGCTGCTGACCCCAGTGGACTACACACAGCCTCACCAGGCTCTGCTGTCCGTCCATGGGATTTTCCAGGAAAAGTACTGGAGTGGGTTGCCATTGCCTTCTCCCTGAGCCAGATACAATGTCAGCCTAACACTAGGTCTCCACCTTTCTCTCCACTTCTCCTATGAAATCTGTTATGGCCGGAATTATGTATGCCACTCCCAGCCCACCCTGACCCCTGCCACAATTGCAGGGTTTCATATGTTGAAACCCTAACCTCCGCAATGTGACTGTATTTGAAGACAGAATCTCTTTAAGGAGTCATTAAGGTTAAATGAGATATAAAGGTGGGGCCCTAATCCAACAGGACTGATGTTCTTATAAGAAGATGAGCTACTGGAGTGTGCCCATATACAGGAAAGGGCAGGTAAGGACACAGCAAGAAGCTGTCTGCCTGCAAGCCACAATGCAAAAAGAAAGAAGAATACAGGATCCCTACACTTTGTTCTTTATCTCCACCCCTTAACTGCAAGCCCCAACTTGATTCTCCTAGATTCCCTATGGAGGGAAAACACAGTTCTTGAGGCATGAGCTTACTGTGTACTCTGCTCTACTGGCTTGAGGATTAAAGCCATTTTTCTACTTCCTCCAAACTGCCTCCATATTTTCTTATTTGGCAGAGAAAGTCAAGATTTTGGTGGCAACAATCTCTCCAGACTCCACTGTGGCCTGGGAATCCAGCAGCCCAGCAATCTCTATAAGACCTGATTAGCCAGGTGTTGAAAAGGAAATAAAAAGTTAGACTCACTTTATGATTAAAATTACATAAATACTATAAATATTTCCTAGGGACTAATAGGTAGGGAAGAAATTTCAAGTCTTTTAGGCCTGAAATAGCAAAAGTTGTCTATATTCAACTTGAGCTCTTCCAGGCTCATTATTAAAGGAATGTCTCCTTCAGGCAGAGCTTGGCCATTGCTATGGCAACCAAGCTCACACTAGGAAGAAGGGGGAAAATGCAAAAGTCTTGCCTCTGGTCACTGGTGAACTCAATGCTAGAAGATAATTCCTGCAATTCACACATCAGCTCTGCATGCAACAGATGTAATCAAGCTTCCTTTGAGGCTCAGTGGTAAAGAATCCCCTGCCATTGCAGGAGACTGGGGTTCAATCCCTGGGTTGGGAAGATCCCCTAGAGAAGGAAATGGTAACCCTCTCCAGTGTTCTTGCTGGGGAAATCCCATGGACAGAGGAGCCAGAGGGGCTAGAGTCTATAGGGTTGCAAGAGTCGGACATGATTTAGCAACTAAACAGCAACAACAAAGATTGACTAGTAGGATAAAGAGCTTCAGTCAAGCATAGCTCTCTTGAGTCCTCTAGTCCTGGGCCCTCTCTCCTACCAGGGAAAGGGAGCTGAGTCAGAAGAGATGTAAGCAGGGGTGGTCTGCAGTTCCTCCGTGGCATTATTTGCTAATTGCTCTGCACTATTTTACTGCAGCTTCCTTGGGAATCGGGGTTGGGGAAGAGAGGCAGAGAGAAAACAGACCGAAGGGAAGATTGCAGTAAAGCTGAACTAAAACTTGGCATCAATAGTAGATGGAAAGTGAACTCTGGAGTCAAGGGTAAGCAAGAGATTAAGTCAATACGTTTAGTGCTGAACACAGAAAGATGATTTGAAGAACTTTGGAAATACTACTGGATGGTGACATCGTATTGGGTAGGAGATGATAGAGCAGGCAATGTGTGGGAAATTTAAAAGCAAACCTGCCTTAGGTGAAATACTAAAATTTTCCCAAGGCATCTTTAACTCTAGGATCTACACTTTGGGCTTCTTTTCCAGTGCCTTCGACCAAGGTTGGCCACCCAGGAAATTCTTCCTACTACTCATATGGTGATGACATTTGCCTGACCTTTATATGCATTCCTCAAAAGCCGGCTATGCTAATTAACATATTAGTTACCTAGTTACCTAATCTGATCCTGGGGAAATTCCCACTAGTATATTCCCACTAGAAAACACACTCATCAGTTCAGTTCAGTTCAGTTCAGTTCAGTCTCAGTCGTGTCCGACTCTTTGCGACCCCATGAATCACAGCACGCCAGGCCTCCCTGTCCATCACCAACTCCCGGAGTTCACTCAGACTCACGTCCGTCGAGTCCGTGATGCCATCCAGCCATCTCATCCTGGGTCGTCCCCTTCTCCTCCTGTCCCCAATCCCTCCCAGCATCAAAGTCTTTCCCAATGAGTCAACTCTTCGCATGAGATGGCCAAAGTACTGGAGTTTCAGCTTTAGCATCATTCCTTCCAAAGAAATCCCAGGGCTGATCTCCTTCAGAATGGACTGGTTGGATCTCCCTGCAGTCCAAGGGACTCTCAAGAGTCTTCTCCAACACCACAGTTCAAAAGCATCAATTCTTCGGTGCTCAGCCTTCTTCACAGTCCAACTCTCACATCCATACATGACCACAGGAAAAACTATAGCCTTGACTAGATGGACCTTAGTCGGCAAAGTAATGTCTCTGCTTTTGAATATGCTATCTAGGTTGGTCATAACTTTCCTTCCAAGGAGTAAGCGTCTTTTAATTTCATGGCTGCAGTCACCATCTGCAGTGATTTTGGAGCCCCCCAAAATAAAGTCTGACACTGTTTCCACTGTTTCTCCATCTATTTCCCATGAAGTGATGGGACCAGATGCCATGATCTTCGTTTTCTGAATGTTGAGCTTTAAGCCAGCTTTTTCACTCTCCTCTTTCACTTTCATTAAGAGGCTTTTTAGCTCCTCTTCACTTTCTGCCATAAGGATGGTGTCATCTGCATATCTGAGGTTACTGATAATTCTCCCAGCAATCTTGATTCCAGCTTGTGTTTCTTCCAGTCCAGCGTTTCTCATGATGTAGAAGTTAAATAAGCAGGGTGACAATATACAGCCTTGATGTACTCCATTTCCTATTTGGAACCAGTCTGTTGTTCCATGTCCAGTTCTAACTGTTGCTTCCTGACCTGCATACAGATTTCTCAAGAGGCAGGTTAAGTGGTCTGGTATTCCCATCTCTTTCAGAATTTTCCACAGTTTATTGTGATCCACACAGTCAATAATTTAACAATAATTTTTGACGTTTCATGGGCTTTCAATCAAAGAAGATCTGAGTGCAAATCCTAGTTCTGCTGTTGACTAGTTGCCAATTAGTGAAGTAAATTAATTACCTAAACTCTCTAAACTTTAGAACAGAAGGACTGACTAAAATCATGGTCCAAGAGTTGTACTGGGAATGTAATGGTATCATGCATTTAAGACACTAAGCACGGTGCCCATCAGGAGGGCATTTGGGCTCCAGATAAACATCAACAAAGTTTACTTCCCTCTCTCCCCTTTTTTTTGTTTCTAGCATAGGTTTTGGAGGCTTGGTTTGGGTGGTAGACAGGGAGGTGAGCTGTAAATGTCTCTTTACACTGCTGTTTAGTCGCTCAGTCATGTCCAACTCTTTTGTGACCCCATGAACTGGGGCCTGCCAGGTTCCTCTGCCCAAGGGATTCTCCAGGCAAGAATACTTGAGTGGGTTACCATGCCCTCCTCCAAGCGATCTTCTTGACCCAGGGATCAAACCCAGGTCTCTTATGTCTCCTGCACTGGCAGGCGATGCCAGTGGTCTTTACCACTATTGCCATCTGGGAAGCCTGTATTTCCCAGTAAGATCTTTTAATTCTATTACTTAGAACTTTTCTTCATTCCTCTGCCCTCCAGACTGGCTCCTATATGTTTGAAACTCAGATTCAAACTTGCCCAGATGCTCGCGTATCCATTTGGGAAACATATCATCAGTCACAGAGAAAGCATGGGGGTCAGGGGGTGTCTCTTCAACGTTTTCACAGTGCCTTGTTTCTGACTCTACAAAGCATTTACAGCACACGACTACGACAGTTGGTGCACTTGTGAATCTCCTTGGACTGTGAGCGCAGGGGAGAGATCTGTTATTAATGTGTGTGTGTGCTAGTCGTTCAGCTGTGTCCGACTCTGCGAACCACTGTCTGGAGCCAGCCAGGCTCCTCTGTCCATGGAATTCCCCTGGCAAGAATACTGGAGTGGATTGCCATTCCCTTCTCCAGAGGATCTTCCCAACCCAGGAACTGAACCCGGTCTGCTGCATTGCAGGCAGATTCTCTACCATCTAAACCACCAGGGAAGCCCATGTTACTCACATGAGTATCCAATCCTATTATTCAAACAGGGATTGCTGATGATAAGACATTAAAGTTTTCTTCATTAAAGACGTTGAAAGGTACTTTTATTTACACATTATTCTGGGCTTCTCATCCCAACTAACCAAACAGTATGATGATATTTTCTTTTTTATGGTAAACTACAGATTCGGCTCTGTGCCCTCATCCTTGCCTTTGCATAAGGAAGAAATTATTCCATTCCCAGAGCTTATTAGGTGGCTGGCCAGACAGTTTTATTCCCTGAACAACTGCAAATAGAAAGCAAGAGGGGTCAGTCTCTGGCAGTGTGATGGTGGGTTGAAATGTCCTTTGACCCCAAACCTTGGGGAAATATTTTCATCTCTAGCATCAGATACATGGTGCATGCTGCTGCTAAGTCGCTTCAGTCGTGTCCGACTCTGTGCGACCCCAAAGACGGCAGCCCACCAGGCTCCCCCATCCCTGGGATTCTCCAGGCAAGAATACTGGAGTGTGTTGCCATTTCCTTCTCCAGTGCATGAAAGTGAAAAGTGAAAGGGAAGTCACTCAGTCGTGTCTGACTGTTAGCGACCTCATGGACTGCAGCCCACCAGGCTCCTCCGTCCATGGGATTTTCCAGGCAAGAGTACTGGAGTGGGTTGCTATTGCCTTTTCCAAAATAAATTTTCTAACATACACCAAATCATCTAACAAAAACAAATCTATAATGCTAATTTGTTTTGAGAGCAAAGATACTCAATATTTATTATTACTGCCCTTGGGAAATACAGTGAAATTTTAAAACATACTTAAATCACTCAGAAACTGGTAATAACATTTGAGCAAGACCTGAAAATTTGTGACTTACTGATGAGTGTCTACATGGCTACTTTTTTAATACAATATTTATCAAAAATGAAGAGAAGAAGTGTTTGTCAGTGGAGCAGAATTATGAGAAGAGACATATTATGAATAATACTTCAATGCTGGCTTCTAACCTATGTTTCACGTAACTTAAAATGTCAGTTCTCATCATTCTGCTGTAATATAACCAAGCCTGTTTATTATTATAATAAAAACTAATGTTACAGTCTTTGAAAATCATGATTATAATTAAAAGCTTGGAATAGCATAATAAAACTAATGGCAACCTCTTGAATTCATTTCAAGTTAGTTCTACTTTCAAAGAACACTTTAAAATGGTTTCCAATAACTCTATTGATTAACCAGCATCAGATTAGGAATTTTTTTTTTTTTTGCAATGTTCTAAAATATAACTGCTGGCATCAAAAAGTATAGTAAGCACTTTTGATTTTTGATGAATAGAAAAATCAGGTACTAAAATACCAATGGTTCCTGTGACACGGTAAATATCCCCCTTCAAGTAATGTTCTCCCCAAATTAAATTAACGTTTTATTTTTCCCTCTGAGAGTTTATTAAGGAAAAGAGACCATGATTTTTTTAAATTAAAGTGAAAAAACGGTTTCATAAGTTCATATGTTGTAAAAGCCACTGCCTGAGAAGGAACACAGCGAATGTAATTAAGAGGTAAACCACGATATAATCCTTTTCGAATTCCATGGTGTCCATAGACATACTTCATAGTCTCTTGCGTGGTAAGGCACTTTTCAAATTCTGGAAGAACAGTTCCTAACTGCATTCGCCGACGTGTTACATCAAATGGGTAGGATATTGTCTGTGATATTGCTCCAGCAACACCACCGCAATGTAAGTTTGGGTGAGTTTTCAAAACTAAGACATTAGGACTGTCTGATGAAGGTCTGCCAAGAAGGGTGGGAGCGTAGGAAAGCTCAGCACTCTTTAAGACACCAAAAGCAAAAAGTGAAGCACCTGCGCGTGGTGCAGAGTCTTCCTTTGTTCCTTTGTTCCTGCCTACTGACTACGAAGTCACTGTTAGTCGCTAAGCCATGTCCAACTCTGCGACCCCGTGAACTGCAGCCCACCAGGCTTCTCTGTCCATGGGATTCTCCAGGCAAGAATACTGGAGTGCGTAGCCATTCCTTTCTCCAGGGGAGTCTTCCTGACTCAGGGATGGAATCTGGGTCTCACACATTGCAGGCAGATTCTTTACTGTCTGAGCCACCAAGGGAACCACTTACGGTGGCTACAGTGGCTAAGGTCCCACAAGCCATTAGAACAGCCAGAGTGGGTGAGAAAGCAGGCAGCTGCAGTGCGGTAGCAGCCTCCCCCTGCTCTTCCCAACCCTCTTCCCGAACAATTGCTTGTACACTTCTGCAGCCAGTGGGCGTCCTCAGCAAGGAAAGCAGATATACAGGATATACTTATATTTGGCCAAACTAAGCTGGGTTAGAAACTTAGCTGATGTAGCGGGAATCCTTACTGCTCCCTGGAGTGAAGTAGACATAGCTTCTTCTTTTGAGAGGCAGCTTTTTATCTTTGTGCTTCTCACTTTGGCCACCTTTAGACCAGAGCAACTTGACCTCAGCAATAGGTTGGGTGCCTAAAATAATGATGAGGATACTAATGTTATTATTTAACAGTGACTGAGCCCTTACCTATGTCCTCCACTGCACTTAAACTCTTCAAATCTATTATCTAATTTAACCAAACGATGAATCACTATCTGCCTCCCCACCCTTTTTGATGAAAACTGAGAGCTGACGTGGCCCTTTGCCTCAGGTCAGGCTGCTAGTAAGTGGCAGAGCCGAGCATCAGCACTCTTGGGGTGCGGCTCCATGTCCCCTGTCAGCAGTCCAGAGGGCTCTGCCTCAGTGAGGAGAGCTAGAAACCAGAGGACAGCCTCTCAGCATGCAGCCGGATACTAGTCCAGGAAGGAGTTTCTGAGTTCCAGTCATATTCTCTGTGTTCAGAAAGGATTTTTTTTTTCTTTTTTTTTAGAAAGGAGCTTTAAGGAGAAGGGGAAAAAAATGGTGGGATGAACTGAGAGAGTAGCAGCGACATATATACACTACCACATGAAAAACAGAGAGCTAATGGGAAGCAGCTGTATAACACAAGGAGCTCAGCTCAGTGCTCTGTGATGGCCTAGAGGGGTGGGGTGGGGGGTGTGGGAGGGAGGCTCAAGAGGGAGAAGGTATATGTGTATCCTTACAGCTGTTTCACATTGTTGTACAAAAGGAACTGAGACAACATTTTAAAGCAATTATCCTCCAATTAAAAAAACATAACCTGTCAAACAGTTAAAATCTGGTTAGGGGAAGTGATTGTTTGATTGACTAATTGATTAGACCAACATACACTCACTGAGATCTTTCTACTGGGTGCTGGGGACAAAATAGACATGGACACTGTCCTCATGTGGCTTACAGTAGAGTGATCCAGGGCGCATGTGTGTGTGTTGTGGGGGGAGATAAATCTTCAAATACACAGATACCCAGATAGAACGTGATCTCAGCCCATGGAAGGAATAACAGAGTGCACTGAAAGGAGATTCTAGTTGAGAGGAGGCTTTTATTTAGATAAGGCTGTCAGGAAAAGCCTCTTTGAAAAGGTAACATTTAATCTGAGAACTGAAGAAGGGAAAAAGTAAGCAGGGAAAACAGCACCTGCAAAGACCTGGAGGTAGGAAAATCTATCATGTTTAAAGATGTGGGAGAACCCAAGTGAATGGATAATGATGGGGGGATGCTAGAGAGGTGATCAGAACACCCATCAGGGACTTCCCTGGTGGTCCACTGGCTAAGACTCCATGCTCCTCATGCAGGGGGCCCAGGTTTGATCCTTGATCAGGGAACTAGATCCCACATGCTGCAACTAAGAGTTATTGGGCCACATCTAAAGATCTCGAAGGCTGCAAATTAAAAAACAAAAAAGGAGCCTACATGCCACAATTAAGACCTGGCACAGCCAAATAATTAATAAAAGAACACCCATCATACAGGGACTTTAGACTACACCGAAAGTTTAGATTCTAAGTGTAACAGAATGATCCTAAAAGGTTTAAAACATGGAAATAGGAACCATATATTTTAAAAGCTTGTTCTAGCTACCATGTGGAGACAGGATTTGAGAAACAAGAAGAGAGACAAGTAAACCACTGAGAAGCTCTTTGATGCAGGTGGGATGTCGTGGGTCTCGGACCCGGAGGAAGCTGTGAAGATGGAGAGCAGTGTGGACAGGGTCCAGATGGATCTCCTAAGACACCATGACAGGATGTACTAGTGGGCTAGAGAGGGCCAGGCAAGAAGACAGAGTGCCACGGAGGCTGCCTAGGCTGTGGGTTTGAGTGGACAATGCGTCTTCAGGGAAATGAAGATTTCAAGGTAATTCAAATGCAGCTTCAGCCCAGCATTGGAAAGGAAGGTTTTGCTCTCTCCCCATCTCAAAAATGGGATTTGCTCTGGGTTTTGAAACTGTTTTCTGGGAGAAAGGGAGGGAGACTGAATAAGCAGGGAGTGGTTTTGGGGACAGGGAGGTGGTGAACTGAGCGGGAAGTGTGTGTTGGATTGGGACCTGATAGGGTTAGGGCCTCAGCATGGATTTTACAGACACAGGTGGGCTGTGTTCTTGCCTATAACACACAAATGATGATAGAACTGTCCTTTGAAGTTGCTGGTATGGGATAAAGGCAGCACTATGCTCAGGCCTTGGCACATACTGGGAGTTTAATTAATACTCAATAATTATAGTTATTGATATTGTTGTATTTGCATATATTTATATTTGGCACATATAATACATATTTTATGTTAATATACATGCGTATGTATGTGTGTGTGTGTTGTAGAAGAATTGAAAGACAAATGTAGGAATTTGTATTTGATAAGAAAGTGTATGTGGTTCTGCTGATGACACTTCCTGAGAAGTGATTCAGTGAATGATATTTGAATTCTGGCACCTGGACCCAGAGCAGTCTAGTGATTAGAGAACCTTACTGAACCACCCAATAGTCCTAGAGCAACTAGAGAAAGTAGGGAGCACATATTCCAAAGACTGAGACTGTAGAGCTAGATTCTCCTTCATCTATTAATGAGGAACGTCAGGAAAGTATGGCTTCATGATGCAGAATATAAAGAGTTTGATTAACAATCACCATGGCCTTCCACTATAGGAACTGTTAAGAAAATCTAAATTGGCTTCCTGAATTCTCAGTGCAGGAAGAACTTTTTATACACTCTTGAGTCTCCTCTCAAGTTGAAGGAATTTATTTTAAAACTGTTTAAATCCTACAGCAAAGGGCAGCCATATTCTCTTTTATACCCATTACCCTAGAGTGTCAATTCCATTGTGTTCTAATAACTGGTTTGATTTTAATACATAAAAGGAAACTCCGGCACTGAAGTATAGTATGAGGATTCCAGTCTTTAAAAAGAAAAGTGTAGGTTGGTAGGGAAAAGAGATTCAGTAGGAAGAATTTGATTAGTGTTTACTCCAAACATGAATCTTAACTTGGAGGATATAAAAGTATGCATCCAAACTCTGAGAATAAAGTACGATACAAGGAATCAAACATCGACTGTAACGTTCGCTTGCTGAAATTGAAGCCTCCAGCAGCCTGGGTCCTCACAAGATTAGAATGAGCAGCACCCCCTGCAGACTGAAAGCATGAGTGAGACACAAACTGTTAAAGTAACCCCTGAGATTGGGCTTGTTACTGCACAACTCAGCCAGTTCTGGCTGTTATCCCCAGCTTTCACTCACCTCTGGAAGATTTCACTTTGCTCTGGGGCTCTGAGGTGACTTAATGCCAGGTGAACAACACATTTCAAATAACAAACGTAACCCTGGACGACTTTTATTTCAGTCGGCGTGGTTGTTCAGGGTGTCCAAAGTGCCACACTTGTCAGAAATGAGTTTCAGTTCAGTTCAGTCGCTCAGTCGTGTCTGACTCTTTGCAACCCCATGAATTGCAGCACGCCAGGCCTCCCTGTCCATCACAACTCCCAGAGTTCACTCAGACTCACGTCCATCAAGTCAGTGATGCCATCCAGCCATCTCATGCTCTGTCGTCCCCTTCTCCTCCTGCCCCCAATCCCTCCCAGCATCAGAGTCTTTTCCAATGAGTTTGGAGGGAGGGCATAGAATTTTGTTTTTCTTTGGCATGTGAATGACATAGAAAATGTATCCGAAGTTACCCCACATACATCTTGTTGGTTCAACATGTGAGTGGGAGGCTAAAAATGAGGAGTTTCATCCAGGTTACTTTGCTTCATCTGTGTTTAAAGTTTGCACCTGAACTGGCCTCAACATGGAATTACATAACCTTATTGTTTTACAGCTTCAAAATATCATTCACATATACAATTCAGTAAGATTTGGACAAAACTGAGAAATTGAACAACAAAAAAATATACAATTCAACTGTTCTTTAGTAGTTTCACATGTAAGTGCTACCACGGCCACAGCCAACTTTAGAATGTTTTCTAAAAAACATTAAAAAGAAGACTCAGTACTAAAAATAAAGGGGGAAAAGAGAAGAAAAGAAAGACGCCTCAGACTCTATAGCTCTTACTCCATTGTAACCCACCCCTCTGCTCTCGCCTCCACAAGGCATTAGTGGAATGATCTTCTCTCCATGGGAGAGTAAAATTAGGATTCTTGTCTTAATAAAATCCTCTATTGCAAGAGATATAAAAAGAATGATCAGGGTTTTTGCTCATGTGATTCTTTCTGCATCAGCCTCTTTCTTCCTGGTGGCCAAGAACCTCCTCTGCAGAGAAGCCTTCTGGAGACACCCTTCTCGGTTGCACTCTTGCTTCACTTCCACTCTTTGTTTGCTTGTTTTATATCTCATATTATGTTTGTTTCAACTTAACTTGATTAATATGTAATTTAAATAAAATAAAATGTGCCATCCTAAGCATGCAATTCATTTTGCCAAATGCTTATAATCCAGTAACTACCTCAATCAAAATATAGTACATTCCATCAGCCCCTAAATTCCCACTCCTCCTCCAGACTTAACCCTCTCCATCTCAACTCCAGAGAACCCTTTTTGTCACTATAGATTAGTTTTGTCTGTTCTCAAGTTTCATAATAATCATAATTTAAATTGTTCATTTCTTTTCAGTTTCTACAACTAGATATTTTTATACAATTCTTTCTTATTGAAGTATAGTTGATTTACAATGTGTTAGCTTCAAGTGTATAGCAAGGTGATTCAGGTCATATATGTGTGTGTGTATATATATATATATATATTCTTTTTCAGATCCTTTTCCCTTATAATTTATTACAAAATTTTAAGTATAGTTATCTGTGCTACACAGTAGGTCCTTGTCAATTATCTATTTTTTTTCTGTAAATTGATATTAGAGTACAGTTGCTTTATAACATACATTATTTTTTTACCCACAATTTTCTAGCACAAGGCCAGGCAATGCCAGAATGAATGAATGCCATATCATTCTATTTATCAGCTTTAACTTAAAAAATTGAAGCAGCTAAAGATTTGAGAGTAACAGTGAGGATTTGATTGCAAGGGTTAAGGAGCAGGAGTCTTATTCATCTTGTTAGCTTTCTTTCTTTCCCTGCCTTTCCCCTTTTCATCACAACAATGACAAAGGAAGCCTCTGATGGGAGAAAAAGCTGTGTTAGGAGTCACATTCCTTTGCCTGTGGGCAAAATGTGTTACCATTTTGAATGAACAGGTAGAAATAGTTTCATTCATTTGTTTTACAACTTTCGACTTTGAGCTTTCAGTTTCCTTGCTGAAGACATTTAAAATCTGCCCCCTTGATAAGATACAAGATTCACTCAAATGGGATCTCAGTTTCTGAAAATACAGCTGAGATTTGTGTTCTATCAGCAAAATCATAGCAGATCTGTTAATTTTTGGCAAGATATCTCTCCCACTACAACGTAATCAAGCCTCATCACATACCTGCGGGCTGGCCTCTCTCATTCAAACACAGGAGAGGAAGGGATCATGCTCAGCATCTCTTCCTCACAGAAGCAGGAGCTGGGGTAGAGACTCTCCTAAGGGCTGCTTTTCCTTGCTTCCTTGCGTGCATTCATTTCCGGTTTGGCAGTGTGTGCATCCCCCTTCAGCCCAAGTTCTAAATCTCTTTCTCTCTCACTATCTAGGACACATGAGAATTAACCTACTCATGTAGATTACAGGGCCCCAGCCCTCATTAACCTTAATATTGAAAGAAATACAGCTTTTGCAGTAGGAGAAGTGAAAATGCCCTTCCTTTCAGCATGAATAGTGGCATCAGTGTGAGCCAAGGAGATGGGCTTTTTAGGTGGTAGTTCATCCCACACACGCATTTGCGTCCAGTCACTGACAATTTCACATGGGTCGTATTTCTGGATTTGTGGGCACCTTGATACAGCATTGTAAAACTGCAGCCCTGAGGTGATTTTGGAGTAGCTCAAGACGCTGTCTGTTCTGTATTTTCTTCGTGTCCTTTGAATTGACAGTTCTGTCCTGAAATTCTCATCTTCCTTCCCAGTGGATACTCAACTGGTACCTGCTGCAGGACAGAAGAGCTGACATTTCTCTCTTAAACGCTGTAGCCAATGTTCCCTTGACCTCTTCTTTTCCAGACATCAGGTGCTCCGTCTGTCCCCTGCTTGCCGGGCCTGACCTTTGCTTTAATGAGATTTGAGTGCTGAGCAGATCTCAGACATATCCTCATCCCTCCTCTATGGAAGATGCAGCTTTGGTTGATGACCCTTGAGTTTGGGGAGGACAGTAATCATTCGGGGAGGGGGAAGGGACAAGAGGGGACAGGATATAAATTCATAACTCAGACAAGGTTCGAGGAATGCCGAGGATGGGCTTGTACCTCAGAGAAGGCAAAACCAGAAGACAGGTGGAATGAAAAGCTGTTCAGAGCAGCCCAGGCCATGACCTCTGGCTAGCAATACAGTTTCTAGAATCAAATAGAGAAGTTGGGCAATGGGCTGATATACAAAGAAGTGGGAGCTTGTCAAACTCTTTCATTTCTAAGCCCGATGACACCAGAGGAGGGCCAGGCTTTCCCAAGAACACTGGGCAAATTTTCATTCATTCTCTTCCATTGCTCCCACTTTCCTCTTGATTCAGGCCAACAGGAAAATATAGAATTGCCTCCAGAATGATCTAACACCATTTAGAACTGTGTTCTTCAAACTGTGGATCAAGGTCTATTAAATGAGTTTTGAATCAGTTGAGTAGGTTTCAGCTAGCACAGACACACCCAAAACAAGCAGGGCAGAGAACAGAAAGTATCAGAGGATACTGTACATAGTGAGAGTAAATAATATTTTGTGAAACTGTTTTAGTCTCTATGTGTATGTATTAAGTTGTAATATGGAATGTATTTTGTGGATCATGGTGAAAAAAAAGTTTAAAATCAATGGTTTACAATGATCAGTTTTCATATATTATTAAAAAACTTTTTATTAGGAAAATATACTAACAATAGCAAATATACCTAAAATAGCAATATAGTAAGATAGACCCTGTACATCATCATCTAGTTTCCAAATTGTCTTTTGTAGGCAGTACAATTCTATTTATTTCCTTCAGTAATTAAAAAACTTTTTTTCTCCATACTACTAAACTAGGGGGAGATTTTGGGTAGAACTAAAGTTATCCTTCCTAAAGTTTCAAGCTGTGAATATTTCAAGTCAATTGGGAGCCTTCCTGAGAGGCTATGGGAAATTACTGGGGAAAACAAGTTTGGAAAAAAAAGGGAGGCAAATTTCACAGATGCTGCGTGTACCCAGGACACTGTGCTTTTCCTAGAGTCAGTGATGTCTGCTGGTTTAGTTCAATGTTCTCCTTTGTCCCCAGTCCCCTTACAGAATAGAGAAAAGTAGAGCTGGGTGGGACTGGAGAATACTCAGTCCAACTTTTGTGTCTTATGGATGAAGAAACTGAATTCTAGGAGTGGGAACTGGGTTACTACCCAAAAGAGCCTCTCATCTCAAGGCCCTTATCCCCCATGCCAGGAGCCATGTATATTTCAGATACAATGAAAAGTTTTTTTTAATACGCAGCCTTAACCTCCTTCTCTGTTTTTCCTTCAATCTCCTGAAATGGGTTCTTGCTCTTCTAATCCATGAATTGGTACTTTTTATACATTTTCCAGCTATCCATATACCTACTAAATATCCATGTAGAAAGTATAGGCTATTGCTTCCTGTATTTTACATTTATACAAGTGGAGTTACAGTCCACATTACTATACAGCATCTTGCTTTTTTCACTCAATATTTAGTTTTTGAAATCTATCTTTGTGGAGCTATATAGATCAATTTCATTCATTTTCCACTTCTGAGTATTATGCCGTGAGATGACTAAATCACAGTTTGATACTTCTATCACTGAGTTTTGTGTTTTTCACTTACTATGTTTTTTTGCTTTGCTTTGTTTCCTTTTCTTCTTTTACTGACAGTTATGGGTTGAATGTATCTTCACAAAATTCATATGTTGAAGCCTTTAACTTCACTGTGATGGAGGCTAGGCCTTTGTGAGTAATTAGAGCTAGATGAGCTCATGAGAGTGGGACCTTTATGATAAGATTGACTCAGACAGTAAAGAATCTGCCTGCAATGCAGGAGACTCCAGTTTGATCCCTAGGTCAGGAAGATTCTCTTCAGAAGGAAATGGCAACCCACTCAAGTATTATTTCCCACAAATCCCATGGACAGAGGAGCCTGGTGGCTACTGTCCATGGGGTTGCAAAGAATCAGACACGACTGAATGATCAACACCTTCACTTTCAAGAAGAGACACTAGAAAACTTGCTTTCTCTTTTCTCTATTTGAGGACATGGCAAGAAGGTGGCCATCTGCAATTCCTGGAATGCAAGACAAGATCCCTCAGAGAAATCAGCGGGCATCTTGATCTTAGACTTTCAAAAACTGTGAGAAAATGCATTCCTGTTGTTTAAGCCACCCAGTTTCTGGTATTTTGTTTTGGCAGTCTGAGCAGACTGAAACACTGGCCTCTATTGAGTTGATGTTTTCCCCACTAGTCTGGAAGTTTTTACATTCCATTTCCATTCTTTCTTACATTTTCTCTAAAGCTTTTAATATACATTAAAATAAACACAACCTAAAATTAATTTCTATGCCTCTCCTATTATGTGCACATTCTTAGTCACTCAACTGTGTCTGACTCTTTGAAACCCCATGGACTGTAGCCCACCAGGCTCCTCTGGCCCTGGAATTCTCCAGGCAAGAATACTGGAGTGGGTGGTCATGCTTTCCTCCAGGGGATCTTCCCAACCCAGGGATCAAATCCAGGTTTCCTGCATTTCAGGCAGTTTCTTTACCATCTGAGCCACCAGGGAAGCCCCTCTCACCTTGATTTATCCCCATTCTGCCCACATTAAGTATTTACAACAGAAGAACTATACAAAAAGGATCTTCACAACCTGGATAACCACGATGGTGTGATCACTCATCTAGAACCAGACATCTTGGAATGTGAAGTCAAGTGGGCCTTAGAAAGCATCACTACGAACAAAGCTAGTGGAGGTGATGGAATTCCAGTTGAGCTATTCCAAATCCTGAAAGATGATGCTGTGAAAGTGCTGCACTCAATATGCCAGCAAATTTGGAAAACTTAGCAGTGGCCACAGGACTGGAAAAGGTCAGTTTTCATTCCAATCCCAAAGAAAGGCAATGCCAAAGAATGCTCAAACTACCGCACAATTGCACTCATCTCACATGCTAGTAATGCTCAAAATTCTCCAAGCCAGGCTTCAGCAATACGTGAACCGTGAACTTCCTGATGTTCAAGCTGGTTTTAGAAAAGGCAGAGGAACCAGAGATCAAATTGCCAACATCCGCTGGATCATGGAAAAGCAAGAGAGTTCCAGAAAAACATCTAGTTCTGCTTTATTGACTATGCCAAAGCCTTTGACTGTGTGGATCACAAGAAACTGTGGAAAATTCTGAAAGAGATGGGAATACCAGACCACCTGACCTGCTTCCCGAGAAATCTGTATGCAGGTCAGGAAGCAACAGTTAGAACTGGACATGGAACAACAGACTGGTTCCAAATAGGAAAAGGAGTACGTCAAGGCTGTATACTGTCACCCTGCTTATTTAACTTCTATGCAGAGTACATCATGAGAAACGCTGGACTGGAAGAAACACAAGCTGGAATCAAGATTGCCGGGAGAAATATCAGTAACCTCAGATATGCAGATGACACCACCCTTCTGGCAGAAGGTGAAGAGGAACTAAAAGCCTCTTGATGAAAGTGAAAGAGGAGAGTGAAAAAGCTGGCTTAAAGCTCAACATTCAGAAAACAAAGATCATGGCATCTGGTCCCATCACTTCATGGGAAATAGATGGAGAAACAGTGGAAACAGTGTCAGACTTTATTTTTGGGGGCTCCAAAATCACTACAGATGGTGACTGCAGCCATGAAATTAAAAGATGCTTACTCCTTGGAAGAAAAGTTATGACCAACCTAGATAGCATATTCAAAAGCAGAGACATTACTTTGCCAACTAAGGTCCGTCTAGTCAAGGCTATGGTTTTCCTGTGGTCATGTATGGATGTGAGAGTTGGACTGTGAAGAAGGCTGAGCACTGAAGAATTGATGTGTTTGAACTGTGGTGTTGGAAAAGACTCTTGAGAGTCCCTTGGACTGCAAGGAGATCCAACCAGTCCATTCTGAAGGAGATCAGTCCTGGGATTGCTTTGGAAGGAATGATGCTAAAGCTGAAACTCCAGTACTTTGGCCACCTCATGCGAAGAGTTGACTCATTGGAAAAGACTCTGACGCTGGGAGGGATTGGGGGCAGGAGGAGAAGGGGATGACCCAGGATGAGATGGCTGGATGGCATCATTGACTCGATGGACGTGAGTCTGGGTGAACTCCGGGAGATGGTGATGGACAGGGAGGCCTGGCGTGCTGCGATTCATGGGGTCGCAAAGAGTCGGACACGACTGAGCAACTGAACTGAACTGAACTTACCTTTATAAGCAAGACTATCTTTCTTTTTTCATATTTTTTTTTTCTCATACCCCACTCTGGGTTTAATTTCTTTCTTGACTGTTAGTTCTTCACTGTTCTTTCAGTGCAGGTGTGTGTGTCAGAAACTCTTTCATTATTTGTCTGAAAAAAAAATTTTTGCTCTCCCTCTTTAAGATAGTTGGGCATATAGACAAAGAAAAATAACTGCAAGGTAGTGCTTATATCTGAATGGAAAAACCACTAGCAGTTTTCTTCAGTTACTTGCCCATTCTAATTTTTCTAGGTTGAATGTTTGTGTAATTTCTCAAAAGTTAAAAAATACACACCAAGATGCTGTAGGATGTGAAAATCCTTTGATTGGTGCCTCATCCAATCAATGCCAAATCTCCAAGTATTCTGATCCTGTTTCTGCAAGATTTTCTTCAGGAGAACTATTGAAGGTGATGCTGTTGCCATGGCACCATAGAAGTAGTCCCCTGAGATATTGAAATGGAGGAGTCTCCTCATTCTAGGCTCAGGTTTCAGCTGCTCTGGGCTGCTTTTATTTGCATACCTTCAATGCAAATGTGACTTTAATCTTGCTTTCTACTTGACATTAGAAATTCTTCTTCACAGTGATGGAATGTGATGTCTGTCTTCATGCAAGACTTGAAGCTAGAGTGTAAAAGAATTCAGACCAGTACCCACTATACCTGGAAAGTGTGGCTACATGCCCTCCTTTCAAAGCAGGTTTTCTTTCTTTCTTTCTTTCTTTTTTTTAATGCAAATGATGCTCCATTTGGCCTTGAGAGCAGCATCTGTGCATGAGATGGAAATCCAGAGCACAATCCACGCCGTCCTCTCCAAAGTCACCGAATTTCAAAGGACAATAGTGAAAATTAGATTTCTAGAGAGCAACAGATCTTGAGTGACCTTGAGCTAAGATCATTTTCCAGCTGCTCAAGGAGCTGGTCAGCTGGAGAAATCTGAATTCTTTTCACACAGAACTTCAGTTAGTCAATTAGTCCACACTGCTATTTTATTTTTAGTAAATTATGTTTGGATTCTTGTTTTCTCTTGGGTTTAGGTTTAAAAAAATGTTTTTTCCTGGCTCCTATCACACTGCATCCTGCAGATTAAATGGGCTCCAAATTAGCTTCTCCTCACATTTAGTCAGTAGATTTATTTAAGAAAGAAACCACATGCATTTACTTTCATTTGCTCTCTGTCCCTTCAGAAGCCTCACTAATAAGATACTAAAACGACTTTTAAGAAGTCATAGTCTATAAAGGCAAAGAGAATAGGAAACTGGAAAGCAGATACACAGTGATAATAATTAAGCTCAGATATAGAAAAACCTGAGCAACAAGTATTTTGTTTAGTAGAAACCCCCACCTCTGCCCCCAATGAAGGTTTAGAAACTGGGCATGAAGGGGAGGTAACAATGTAGCTAAAATCAGGATGATTGCTTAAAAATCTGTTTAAGAAACTAAAATTCTGTTTCCATTTCCCATTTCATACAGCCAAGTAACTCCCTTTCCTCCACCCTAGAAGCAAACTGGATGCTTAGTCTCTGGAGGGGGGTTCTCTGGACTGGGGGAGCAGTGGCTATAGTTGATGATAAGGAGACAATATTGTCAACAGAGTGATTGCCCACCAACTGTTAAAACCATAAGCCCACTATTCCTGGTTTTAGGAATACTGGAAGACTGGGCTATCTCCATCAGGCAGGAGGCTGGTAGGTTCTTGTCTGCAGAATCTGACCAGACCAAGAGGAAAAAAAAATCAGGAATTTTCCTAACTAATTAGTCCAATGAGATACTCTATATTAGGATTTCTCCACCAAACTAGACATTTGGGACAGGGTAACTCTTTGTTGTGGAGGCAGTCCTGTGCATTATAGGATGTTTACCAGCATGCCTGGCCTCTACACACTATATGCTAAAAGCAACATTCTGCACTGAAGCCCACAGTTAGCAGGCCCAACTCATGCACTCGGTCTTCAATCACTTCCTTAGGGCTTCATTCTTTCCAATGCGAGCTGACATTCAAAAGTCAGAAGACACCTGAAGAGGAAAGCCTTTGATGTGAAATATAGACATGAAAACAATGGAAGTGTTTTTTCCATTGGAGGACGGTGGATTGGGGAAGTGCACAGAGATCTGCAGGGCTGGAGTGCAGACATTGTGTGGGAAGAGGACAGGCCTTTAAACTAGAGAGGCAGGTACAAACCAGATCTGAGGAACCCTCATGGGTTTGTGTATGGTCAGGCCACTAAGACGGCTGTTCTCTTGCTCTCTGTACATCCCCTACTTGACCAGTGCCTTCTTTACCTAAACCTTATTCACGTGAATGTGTTTACCCCCAGCTCCAGCTAGTGACTGTTCTAATCCTAAGGCCAGAATGGTTCCACCAGCTGATTTATTAAAGGGAAATATCTGCCCTTGTGATGATCGTTAATCTGAGGGGCTGTGCAGGTTTCCCTGCCCCAGCTGCTGGTTTCCCTGGTAACAGATAAGCCAATCTGAGGTCATACTACATGCTCAGAGGCTTCAGTCATGTCCAACTCTTTGTGATGCTACAGACTGTAGCCTGCCAGGCTCCTCTGTCCATGGGATTCTCCAGGCAAGGATATTGGAGTGGGTTGCCGTGTCCTCCTCCAGGGGATCTTCTTAACCCAGAGATCGAACTTGCATCTCTTATGTCTCCTGCACTGGCAGGTGGGTTATTTACTACTAGTGCCTGCTGGGAAGCTCAACTTGAAGTCAAGTCCCGCTAAAAACAGTGGCTTCATTCTCTCCAAGGAGTGAAGACTGTTGTCATGTCCTGCCTGCTTTTGCTGCACATGGTGGGGTGTCACTCCAGGGCTCTGTTTCAGACATGTAAAATCCCCTCCCTGATGCACCTCTTATGTCACCATCACCATATCCAGGCTTTTTCTTGGGACTTGAGGCTGGGTGATTGCAAGACTTGCAGGTCTACAGGGTGGAACCCAAGAGTTTGCTAAAGAGTCTGACCTACCCAGAAGGCCACAGGAAGCACCGTAGAACTGTCAGTAGTTGGCTTGTTACTGTAATAATATTCCCGGTAAACACACTTTGAGTGAAAGGTTAACCTATCCAGTATGATCTATCCATTCATCAAAAAAGCTATGCAGTCTCTCACCTCATATTATCAACACACAAACTTGACAGTGTGAACCGCAACATATTTCAAAGTAGTTCCTCTGTACACTACTTGGAAGGTCCAACATATGCTTCACAGCACGTCCCCAGTACACAGAATATTTCAGGAACTTGCTTGATGTTATTTGCTCTGGAGCTGGCAAATACGTGTATGAATATTTTCAGAGATGGCAAACCCACACTTTGAAGGGGAGTTTGATTTTGTAAGTAGGTAAAAGTCATTAATGGACAACACAAGGAAACCTTCCAACTTGAATGCTGAAGAAGCAGAAGGAACGTGAATCCCAGCTCACAGTTGGCAAGAAACTCTATATGATGCAGATGCAAATCATTTTGCCTCCCTCTGTTAAATTTCACTCATTAAAGTATGTATTTTAGAAGCTACTAATGAAAATAAATTGGGTAATCAGAGTGGCTCATATACCTTGTAGCATAAAACAAGGGGTGATTTTTCAAATATGATTTTCTTACATGTTAACAAGGGGAAGATTCAAGTGCATTACGTTTATTGTGCACTTTTATTATTACCTCAGCTCCACCTCAGATCATCAGGCATTAGATCCTGGAGGTTGGGGTCCCCTGCGCTAGATTATTTCACTGAGAGCAGACAGGCTTAGACACTGGAGACGCTTCCCTGGTATAGCCACCCATTCCCATAGGAAGGCAGGCAAATGCATATGGATTTTACTGAATGTAGTCCATCAGCAGTGGTGGTGTGGTCATTGTTTTCCCTGCATCCAGCCTTGCCCAGCCCCTCCAAACTATTCTGTCTACACTGCAGATAGACTGAGCTTTCAAAAACAAGCCTAATTATGTCAATCTCCTCTTAAGCCTTCAAAAGTGGCACATTATTTTTATGGAAAAAGGCAACTGCTTTACCCTGGCCTGTTACCCTGGCCTGTGGGTCTTTCTTGGTGGCTCAGAGAGTAAACAATCTGCCTGCAATGCAGGAGACCTGAGTTCGATCCCTGGGCCGGGAAGATCACCTGGAGAAGGAAATGGCAACCAACTTCAGTCTTCTTGCTTGGGAAATCCCATGGACAAAGGAGTCTGGCGGGCTACAGTACATGGGGTCACAAAGAGCCAGACACGACTGAATAACTAGCAACACCCTTACTGTGGCCTGTAAGGTTCTGCTTGATCCGATTCCTGCCAGTATCTCCAGCCTCCCCACTCCCCACCCTCTTGCTCTGTGAACGACCATATTAGCTCTTGCAGTTCTTTGAAGATGCTACTTTTCTCCTGCCCCAGGGCCTGTTCACTCCTGTTCCCCCAGCTGCGAAGCAGCTCTTTCACCCTTTGCACTTGCTTCACTCCTCCTCCTTTAGATCTCAGCTATAGAATACCTTTTACCCCTACCCTTTACCACAAAGTCGGTCAGCCACTCCCTGCTCCATTCTTTTTTAAAAAATTATTTATTTATTTGACTATTTCAGATCTTTGTTGAGGCACTCAGGATCTTCATTGCTACTCTCCAGCTCAGTTGTTCTGTGGCCTGTAGGATCTTAGTTCCCCAGTCAGGGATTGAACCTGTGTCCTACGCATTGCAAGGTGGATTTTTAACCACTGAATCACCAGGGAAGGCCCCCTGCCCCAGTCTTTACTCAGGGCTACAGATCTATCTCAGAGTTATCTACCAGTAGCACTTGGCTCAATTTTAAACTTATACATTAGTATTTGAGATTATTTGATTAATTAGTTTATCTCTCCTAATAAACTTTAAATTCCATGAGGTCAAAGTCCATATTGTTCTACTCACTTTTGTATCCCCCTGGCACAGAGCAGGAAATGAATAAATCTTCACTCAAACGACAGGGCCAAGAATCTATGTGCAAATAAAAAAAGAATCTATGTGCAAAGATGAAATGTAATGGATTGGTAGAATTTGGTTGTAGCATAGCATATATTGCTTCATGGTAGATACACTTGCATCTCTGCTGATTTTTAAAATGTATGTTCTAGGAAGGTAAAGGGGCAGGCGAGGACATGAGTAGTTAATACAAAATGAAGTGAAGAGTAAAAGTGTTAGTTGCTCAGTCAGGTCCAACTCTTTGCGACCCCATGGGCTGTAGCCTAGCAGGTTCCTCTGTCCATGGAATTCTCCAGGCAAGAATACTGGAATGACTAGTCATCCAGAGGATCTTCCCAACACAGGCATCAACCTTGAGTTTCCTGCATTGCGGGCAGATTTTTCACTGACTGTGCCACCGGGGAAGCCCAATAAAGAGTGAATAGCATGTTAATTAATCCATTCATTCATATTTCATTCATTTTGTTCATTCAGATGTCACAATATGGATAGACTTCCTTTTTATCTGAACAGTTGGCACTCAAATTTCCCTTTGGAAAAGAACTGTCTTGATTGCAACAACACAAAAGACTATGGTAAGTATTCAGGTTAAGTTGGTCCCCCCACCCTCTACAACCTGCAATCCTTTCCTCCTCAACTGAGAAGGCAAAAAAATATAGTCTAGGCATGTGACTTTCTGACCATCTGTATTGTTGCAGTGACAAAGCCTAAACAAACTAAGAAAAAGTTATTAACTTAGCTCTGAGGTGATCCTTCTGTGTACCAACTGTCACAAGTTGATTATTTATATGAACTATATGATGGACATTTAAAAACAGAGACTACTAACAAGTGGTTTATGCTTTTCACTGAAATATCTATATCACAGATACCAGGCAGCAAAATTAAAAGTTTATTGAAAGCAACAACATTATTTGATTTACACTCTTACCTTAATGGAAGACCATGCCACCTCTGCCTGAAGTAGAGAGAATAACTTAATTACCGACATCATGACAGAAACAGTGATGCTGGAGAAAACACACGGACTCTTCTTGTGCTCTGAATAAAAGATGTAATCGGATGCAATCATTTCATTAATACACACATGGCTCTGTAATGGGAAGACAGGGGACCAGATGGCCAGGAATGGACTGAGATGAAATGAGATGGGTGCTTGCAGTTTAGCAACTAACTACTTAGCCTGTATGGATTATACTAAGTCCTTACAGAATCACAGGAACACATTTTCAGAATGAAATTCTGCTTTGTCTCCAGAAGCACCATTCCCAGAACAAGGAGAAAGCCCATCTTATGAGAGTCCTCCAGGGCTATTGTGTATAAGTAGTTGATGGTGGTTATAATTGCACTAGTGCGCTAGTGCTCAAACTTAACTGCATATTAGAATCATCTGGAGAGTTCTTTTAAAAAAAAAAAACCAATGCTTGGGGCTCATCTCCAGAGATGCTGGTTTAATTGGTCTGGGGTCCAGCCCAGGCACTGAAATTTTTCAAAGCTCCCACGGTGATTTAAAGGTGCAGTAAAATTTAAGAACCACTGCATTAGTGTAATTCCTGTATTTACACAAGTAGGCCCACTTCACAGATCAGTAAAAGAAGCCAGTTCTTGCATGGTATGATTTGGGACAGCACAGAACATCTCTGGCCCTCAAATAGCTATTCTCTCCTTCGGTGTTTGGAAAACTCCCTAGAAAAATTCATTTCTTTGAATGAAGGCTTTGCAACTTAAATGAGGATAATTCCTCTGAGAAGGATAATACATTAAGTGGTTATCAGTTATTAACACCCTGGTGTGCTTGTTTATCGGATTACTTTCCTTAATGGTGGGGGAGTCAGGGGGCAGGGAATGAGTGAAGCATGATGGTGGGAAGCTCAAAGGTCAATAGGATGTGGATTCAGGGTGAGTTCCAGGGCTGGGGGATATGACCAAAGGCAATCTATAGGCAAGGGGGAAGGATGAGTTTACCAAAAAGGTAAATCTTTGTGTGAGATTCTGAAGGTCAGAGAAGACTGTGAACCAAATCCAATGGAAAAGTGGGAGAGTTGCTCTCGACAAACCCTTGGCTGACTATCCAAACACCGCAACTAGGGAGCTGAACATGTGAGCGGCAAGAAAGTGGGAGCCCCTTTCCAGTCTCACCCATCTCCAGAAATATGAGGTTCTCTGGACCAGACTTGGACATTCAAGAGGGATCAGAAGGCAGGTAGATTAACAAGAACTGGAACATCACAAAGGCCTCTGGGTTGATCATGCTTGAGTTGCCAGAATTCTGACAAAAATGGGAACTGGCTAAATTTCAGGAGGTCAAGATACCAGGCAGCCAGGAGCATCCATGCATGATTGATTGAAGAACCTTGAAAATCAGCTCCAGGTCTTAGAGAGGACTCCTTTGGGGACAAACATCAATTCAGCATAATTATCTTGGCTGTAGATATGAGGGAACAGGATAATCCAGCTTTTAGCAGCCTACTCTGATGTGGCAAAAGTGCAGGAAGGGCGCCTATGGGAACTAACACATATTCTCTCAGCTTAAGGATTCTGTCCAGGCTAGGTCCTACCCATGTGCATTTCCCCTACAATTTCCTCATCTCTTCTATATAGACTGGAAACACACTCAGCAGGAAGCCCAGCTATATCCCTTGTGGCTGGGACTCTATCTGGACCATGACAATGACAGTATAAAGAGGTGGATATATGTTTTGTCACCACCCAGGCAGGCTCTTCTGCACTGTAGCTGAATGACTTGAATAGTGTTGACTTAAAAGAAATCTCTTCCTGCAGGTTTAATGAGCCCCCCTGGGAAGTTCCTGATGTGAATGGGGATCACGACTTGACATAAACATGAAAGATTATGTGTCAGCAGGCCTGATTTGATTCTTAATGAGTGTTAATTTATTTGCTGTGATTTCACACATCTGCTTTGGCCACAATGTCATATTACGTTAATCCTGAGATATTACTACACATACTATATTTTCTATACACAAGGTGGGGAATGGGAAATTAGTACATGTGATGTTTCTTAAAGGGATACACACCCTTTAATGCAAAGGACTAGCAGGCAGATGTTAGATATCCCCACTATTTGGATACACAATCTCTCGAGGCTAAAACATAACTTGGCGTTTGTGTCCGTGACATTGCAGAATGGTTTCCATGGTAACAAGCTCAGGGGAATCCTAAGGCACACAGCAAGCTACCATATTTAGGGTTACTTATGATTAGTGGATTGGACAGTTCTACTTCTGTATGGAATATGATTCTCTATTACTTTGTCTGGACAATAAAATCCAAAAGGTGTTTCCCTAAACTTATAAGCCAGGGCTTAAACAGAGGGAAGGAAACACACACAAAAGATGAAAAAAATCACTCTGCAGCATAAAAGAGTCTGTTTCACCTGCCACTTATGTTCTTTCAAGTCTCATAAGACAGGTTGGGTTTGTTCTGTCAGAAGACAAATTTGATGGTTTCATTAGTAAACAGATGTATGTAGGCCACTGGGGGAGATAAAGCTCAGTTAATCCTAGCTGTTTGTGAATGAAATGTGGAGGACTTTAACACAGAGACCAATCCCAAACCAAATGCAGTCCCTCACAAATCCCGGAGGCTACAGATGCTGGCGCTTCCCAGAGGCTGTGTATCCAGAGCTGAGATCAGCTTTCTGAGGCTGCCTCTCTGATGCTGAAGCCCAAATCTTGCACACTCAACAGCATTTTCTGGGTTAGTTCAGTGGGTGTTGGGATCACATTAAGTAAAAGTATCACAAAGGTGAGAGCAGGGGGCTAGTGGTCAGCAAGAAAGCTTTTTAGTGAGGGGTCCAGCTGCCCTAAGTGTGTGGGATTTTCACTGAATAAAGGGAACTTCTTTCTTTTCTTGATTTGAATGTCATCTATAGTTGTGCAGGAGCCAGGATCCGCCTCTGTTCAAAGAACATGCAGCTTTCCCAGGTTGATGGTAATAGAGAGCCAGAATAGCTACCCTACTCCTCCAACAAACTTTAAGTTTCCACAATGTTAGTTTCCACAACACTATGGAAAGCTCTGTGAGGTATAATGCATGCCCTCTGCTCTCCAAGTATTTATGATCCAGGAGAGGACAGATCAGTGGATTCACTATCATTCTTACACCTTACGAAGTTCCTAGAGGGTTTCATTTACCAAGTATTTGAAGCTACTAAGCTAAGCTACTAAGCTACAATACCTGGGAATCTGAGGTTGAAAAGAGAAGGAAACTGGATGAAGGTGCTCAGAAGCTACAGACCTCTAATTGTAAGATAAGAGTGTTGGGGATATAATGTACCTGATCAATTTAATTAACACTGCTGTATGTAATATATGAAAGTTGTTTAAGAGAGTAAATCCTAAGAGTTCTCATCACCAGGAATAAATTGTTTCTATTTCCTTTATTTTGTATCTATATGAGACGATGGATGTTCACTAAACTTGTGAAAACTATTTCATGATGTATGTAAAGTCAAATCATTACGCTCTACACCTTAAATTTATATAGAGCTGTATGTCAATTATATTTGTAAAAAATTAGAAGAAAAAGAATAAAATTCTAAGCATATATAAAGGTAAGAGCAAATCCAGATATATCCATGTAGAAAATTGGATTATTCTTAGTAACTCTTCATTTCCACCCTGTATTAGAATATTTAACTAGGCCATTTGCTATGTGTCTTTACAGGTTTTTTCCCACTAGACATGGAGAGTCTTTCCCTGATCTACCAAGGGAAATTTCTGCTTGGAAAGACCTAGCTTCAGAAAGCCAACAATCCAGGTATGATTATACTTTAGATGCTTTCAGGTGGCTATGTCCCCATGACCCAAACCATGTTTAATTTCTTCTTCCTTTCTTAAAAGTCACCTTTTCTCATCTGTTGAAATTATCTGTTCCTCCTCGCTAGGACCCTTAAATAGCACTTTATTCATAGTTTTTTCTTTAACTACTTGCATGACTTTAGGTACCTAGTCTTTGGATCAGTTTTAACATCTACCAGAGCTACTGGTGAGAACTTGATAAAAATACAGGTACCTAAACCTCACTTCTATAAGATTTTAATTTAGCAGATCTGGGAGAGGACTCCAGCATTTGTATTCCTATTGAGTATCCTTAGATGGGCAGCAGCAGCAGATGGGCTAAGATTCACCAAAGTTTATTCTTCAAGTTCTATTTTTTTCATGCAAAGCTATTATTTTAATAGAGTAGAATGAGTTTTAAATAAGAATTAAAGAACTTCCCAGTTGTCTTAAATGGGGATCTTCAATCAGGCGGGAATTGAGTCAGAATCCAGTTGGTTGAGACAATGCACTGAGGAAACAGATTCCCAGTTCTACACAGAAGCTTTTCATGTAATTGCAGCACAACCAGGACAATTTATTAATTAAGAGTATTGGGCTCAAAAAAAAAAAAGAACACATAAAAAAAGAATGAAGTGTTATTTGCATTGACAGGGATACACTTGGAGGATTTTATGCTAACTGAAATAAATCAGAGAAAGACATACTGTATGACAGGGGTCCCCAACCTTTGGGATCTAGTGCCTGATGATCTGAGGTGGAGCTGATGTAATAATAATATAAAGTGCACAGTAAATGGAATGCACTTGAATCATCCTGAAACCAACCTCCCCCACCCCACTCTGTCTATGGAAAAACTGTCTTCCACAAAACTGCTCCCTGGTGCCAAAAAAGTTGGAAACCGCTGCTGTTTGATATCACTTACATGTGGAATCTAAAAAAATACAACAGACTAGTGAATATAATGTAAAAAGAGACAGATTCACAGATACAGAGAACAAGGTAGTGGTTACCAATAGCGAGTGAGGAAATGGGGAGAGGCAATGTGGGATAGGAGATTAAGAGGTACAAACTATTAGACATAAAATAAAGATATTCTGTACAACACGAGCAATGCAGTCAATATTTTACAGTAACTATAAAGGAAGTATAACCTTTAAAAATTGTGAATCATTATATTGTATACTTGTATATATTGCATATCAACTATATGTCAAAAATTTTTTTAAAGGTTAAAAAAAGGAAACATAGCATAGTAATGTAAGACAACTTATAAGTGATTTTTAAAAATAAAGAGTTCATTTTTTCAAGGTGTTGTGGGGAGAATAAGGTTTTTAATCTAAAAGAAGGCTACCGAATCTAATAAATGAGTCTTTTAAAAACACAGAATCTGTGTATAGGTGTCTCTGTGTGTTTACACATGTACACACGCGTGCTCATGTGTTAAATGTATATGTCATGTTAGTGTAATTTTAAAACAATTAATTAAATGATAAGCAATTTAGTCATAGTCCAGTACTTCAAAACTGCACTGTGAGAACGTTTGAAACGTCTTTCCTGTGATCTATGTCCTTAGGATCACCATCTTAAAGGGTTTGGGAAAGCCACATGTATAGAACATCATGCAGCCTATTTGGGGGACATTTAAATATGTGCAACAGATTTCCTCAGGGACTTTCTCATTCATTCACTCCTTGTCTGAGACCCTTCACCCCAAAGAGTCTGCTAGGGAAGGAGGAACTACAGGGAGCTAGAGCCGAAGGGAGAGGATGGAAGTCTGAGCAAACCCACCAAGTCTGAGTTGGGAAATCATCATTCCATCTGGAGGCAGATTAGGTACCATCTTTGTACCTCTTCTCTGCTGCTAAGTCGCTTCAGTCGTGTCCGACTCTGTGCGACCCCAGAGACGGCAGCCCACCAGGCTCCTCCGTCTCTGGGATTCTCCAGGCAAGAACCCTGGAGTGGGTTGCCATTTCCTTCTCCAATGCATCAAAGTGAAAAGTGAAAGTGAAGTCATTCAGTCGTACCCGACTCTTAGCGACCCAATGGACTGCAGCCTACCAGGCTCCTCCATCCATGGGATTTTCCAGGCAAGAGTACTGGAGTGGGGTGCCATTGCCTTCTCTGGTACCTCTTCTCTACCTTGCAGGAAATAAGGAGCAGTTGCATAGCCATAATGTTCCATTTTCACCCTACACCTTTCTCCATTTTCAGTGGACTCTTTCCTCCTTTGCAGTGAAAACCAACTTCCTTGGTCTAAAGGTGTCAAGTCTAGGAGAGATCTCACTTGATCCCTCTCTCATTGAAGCTTAGGTTGTGCCTTTAAATGTCATTTTATGTAGAGGTGCACTGTGAGTAGACTCAAGCTCATGCCCTGTAGCCAGCTCTTTCCAGTCTCTGGGCCACCAACTAGCCAACTAACTTGTATGGTCACGAACTGAAGGCTCATCATGATGTAGCTTACATAATACATGTATAATAATATGTGCGATGATCCCTGTGGATAATTAAGGCTGCATTACCTGTCTAGAAGGGAGCTGGTAGCTCTTTCACACTGCGTTTTTTAAAAGGGTGACGACCACTCACTGTGCTTTTCGTACATACATATAACAGGGACTCAACTACTGTGTCTCCTAACACCTAGTTCTGTGCAGGCGTGCTCAGTCACTCAGTCCTGTCGGACTCTTTGTGGCCCCATGGATTGTAGCCCACCAGTCTCCTCTGTCTGTGAAATTCTCCAGGCAAGAAATACTGGAGAAGGTTGCCATTTCCTCCTCCCCAGAGACTGAACTCACATCTCCCGCAACTTCTGCATTGGCAGGCAAGGCAGATTCTTTACCCCTAAGCCACCTAGGAAGCCCCTCCTAATACTGACCCCTGAGCTAATTAGTATCAGTGTGATTGTCTTAATTTTCTAGCTGTAACCAATTAAGCAGTTGCTCCAGAGAGAACTGTCAGCAATATGTCAATTTAAAAACAGAAACCAGGAGCTGCTGGTTGACAGCATAGAAAGCCAAGGTTGGAAAACAAAAGTGATGGTGGAGTGAGATCGTGAGTGGCTCTTCTAGCTAGTTGAATACTGAGCTTCCTTATCATCCGATTAGCTCGCAGTTTACCCGAGAAGCACCCACTCCTCCAAATAAATAAGTAAAAGATAGATACAGAATAGCAGAGCGTCTGGGTTTGCGCTGGGGAAGCGAGTCCTTTAACCATGGCCATCCACTCGCTCAAACCAGGCACTTAGGTAGGGAGTCTTGTGCTCAAACCCCCCATCCTCAGAGACAGCTTCACTCCTACATTTAAGCTTCAGCCTAAATGAACACTCATCGAGCTTTCCTCATTCCTGTATCGGATTCACGATGGCACCGACCGCAGACTCACTCTTAAGCCACGGAGTCCTCTCTTATGAGAGACTGAAAAACGTGCTATTGTTGCCCCCGCTTTCCTTCCCCCAACCAGCATCTCCATTTAGAGAGGGAATTTCAGTTGCATCACCAAACACAGAAAGCAAAAGGTGAGGGATGCAGGGAGAGACGCTAAACTCCCTACTCACAGCCCTCCCCACTCACCCACGCGTCGGCTCCCGGCTCCCCCTCCTCCTGCCCCGGGCTGGCGGTCAGGTGAGGTTACCTGGGCGCCCCGAGAAGCCTCGAGGGGCGCAGCGATCCTTCCTCTCGAAGTCGCCCCAGTCCCCACCGGGCCCCAAGACTCTGGCCCCTTCTCCCCCTGCGCGCGTCCCCTGCCCCTCGGGCTCCGGCGCGCAGCGACAGCCGCACGCAGCGCTCGGCTCCCCTCCGCCGACCTGGCGTGACGCAGGCGGAGACTACTTAAGGCCGGATTAGAGGCGGCGGCCGCGGATTCCCGAGCCCTGCAACCGGCTCCGCGCGCTCCGCCCCGGCTTCGCAGGCGGCAGCGCGGGAGCGCCCGGTGCCCGCTGAAGTGCCAGGCGCGGGGATTGGTGCCCGGACCTTTCCTCGGCCCCTAACCCCGGGGAGTGAGTGGCGCTCAAACACCTCGCTCGGGCGGGCGAGAGCTCGCGGACCTGCACGCGGCCACCCCCGCTCCGCCCCGCCCCTCGCCCGGCCATCCCCCGGCTCCAGACCTGACCCCCGGACGGCGCCCGAGGTTCGTGCCCGCTCTCCGGACCGCGCCAGCTGCCCATCAGTTGGACGCGCTTGGGTTTCCTTCCCCATTTTCCCTGTTTTAAGTACAATAAAAGGGAGAGGGGGAATCTTGGATTTTTTAAAAATTTTGTTTGATTCTTTAATTGGGGGGCATTTCGCTCCCAGTCGGGAGGTGCGGCCCGGGGAGGGGCCCGAAGCGGGAACGTGCCCGGTGCTGCCCAGTCTTTGTCTGCTGCCTCCGGATGCACAGCGATGGGGGAATGGACCATCTTGGAGAGGCTGCTGGAAGCCGCGGTGCAGCAGCACTCCACTATGATCGGGAGGTAAGGGCGACGAGCCGGCCATCAGCGGGCCCCGTCGGGCGGCCCCCGGGAGTCCTTTCTAACGTCCAGACCGAGCCCCAGCAGCCCTCAGACCATCCTCTGTCTCCTTCCCATCATCCTTGGTCCACGCGCCTGTGTTCCCAGCATTGAGGGATTGCCTGACGCCCAGTGATGCCCCCCTCCTCAAGCTGCTCCTCATCAGGAATCCATCCCTTCCCTATGAAGCACCACCAGGGGATTCACTTTTCTTCCATTAGCAAAGGAGTTATTGGCTCAGTCGTGGTACCCCCACTCTCCGGAGTCAGAGCCAATCTTCATCCAGTTCCCTAAATAGAATCTACAAAGAAGGCAGGATTGTATTTGGACAGAGAAGGGCAAATGGGGAGATGGATTTGCTCTTCGGAGCAGATATATCTTTCCCCAACAAATATTTAGCAAGCTAAACTGATTTGCCTGTTAAAACCTACAGTGTCAGAAACCCACACACCCAGCTGACACATTTTGTCTCTGTATAAACTATATAGTATAAACTATATATATTCATGTATATATGTGTATATATAGTTATAACTATCTGTTTATGTAAAGCTTAAGTTCAGTATTCATATTGAGGATAAACTAAATATCCAGTTGGAGTACTTACATATACATAATCTGTGTGTAGACTTTGTATTTGCTGTATTCAGCTATTCCATGTGCATTTGCCATATCCAGAGGGAAGTTATATTTTGTGCCTCTCTACATTACATGTATACAAATGAAATTGATCTGTTGCAAACACACCATGTCCAGTGTATGGAAATGCACATGCTTAAGATCCCTGTAGTATGAAGTGTTCCCAGACTACCAACACCCAGCAGAAGGGGAAGAGACCAAAAAGGTTTGCTGAATTCCCAGTTCAGGACCACTCTGGATGGATAGCTCCCCAGTCAAGGACAGAACTGGGAACTGAGCAATAGGGCTTTTCTATTGAGTCAGTGACTCAACCCTTGAGAACCTCTCTCCCTCCCTTTTCCCCTGCTCAGGATCCTCTTGACTGTGGTGGTGATCTTCCGGATCCTCATTGTGGCCATTGTTGGGGAGACGGTATACGATGATGAGCAGACCATGTTTGTATGCAACACACTGCAGCCCGGCTGTAACCAGGCCTGCTATGACCGCGCCTTCCCCATCTCCCACATACGTTACTGGGTCTTCCAGATCATAATGGTGTGTACCCCCAGTCTCTGCTTCATCACTTACTCTGTGCACCAGTCTGCAAAGCAACGAGAACGCCGCTACTCTACTGTCTTCCTGGCTCTGGACAGAGATCCTCCTGAGTCCATGGGGGGTCCTGGAGGAACTGGGGGTGGGGGCAGTGGTGGTGGCAAACGAGAAGATAAGAAGTTGCAAAATGCCATTGTTAATGGAGTGCTGCAGAACACAGAGAACACGAGCAAGGAGACGGAGCCAGATTGTTTAGAGGTGAAGGAGCTGACCCCACACCCATCAGGGTTGCGCACTGCAGCTCGATCCAAGCTCCGAAGGCAGGAAGGCATCTCCCGCTTCTACATTATCCAAGTGGTATTCCGAAATGCCCTGGAGATTGGGTTTCTGGTGGGCCAATACTTTCTGTATGGCTTCAGTGTCCCGGGGTTGTATGAATGTGACCGCTACCCCTGTATCAAGGAGGTGGAATGTTATGTGTCCCGGCCTACTGAGAAGACTGTTTTTCTAGTGTTCATGTTTGCAGTGAGCGGCATCTGTGTTGTGCTCAACCTGGCTGAACTCAACCACCTGGGATGGCGCAAGATCAAGCTGGCTGTGCGAGGAGCCCAGGCCAAGAGGAAGTCAGTCTATGAGATCCGCAACAAGGACCTGCCCCGGGTCAGTGTTCCCAATTTTGGCAGGACTCAGTCCAGTGACTCTGCCTATGTGTGAAAGGGCAGGTTTTGGGAAGGCCTAGGGGATGACAAGTAGCCCCAAGGCAGATGACTGTGGAGGGTGGCTCTATCCGCCCTCATTTATGTGACTGTCATCATTGAGATATATTGAATGAGGCTGGTTAAGAGAAGATCTTGTATCAATAGGAGAGGAGGGAAAGTAGAATCGTTACCACATCACACCACTGGTTCCAGAGACACCTGGACAGAGTGATGAGATGGATAGTTGGACTCCTTTGGGCCCTTTTCTTCTGTGGTCCAGTTTGATCCTGATCATAGTGGACTTGAACAGCTACCAAGTAGGACTTAGCTCTGCTAAGCTCTGTATTCTGGTGAATGGCATGAGTCAACTATTTTACTGGTACAAAATTTGTGACCTATCTCAATATATCCCTTCATCCTGGGCTGCAGGACAAACATCCTTGAGGCATCCTTCATGTACCTCCCCCATCAGCATGCCCCTCTCTCTCAACCCAGGACAGCATGCCAGCTTTCTCCTCAATCTGGCCTTACAGTAGACCTAATATGGTTTATCTGCAAGCTAGAGGGAATTCTGTGGGGTGCTTTTCAGAGAATGGCCATGGCATAGGTTTGCACCACAGCCCCATCTGATTGGCCCTTAGTCATTATGAAAACCTTAGGAATGTCTCAGTATTTCCAGTTTTCTAACTCAAACTGCACTGGTGCTGTTTATTAGGGGCAGGGGTTGGGTGGGAGGGAGGGGATTCCAATATGCAACTATAACAGTCCTATGGGATGGTCGTTGCACTGTTAGGCATGCGGTTATGAGCTTTGGGATATTTCTGCCTTCCAGATTGTGGACTTTGGACAGCATTAAAAATATTTTTGTTGTTGTTGTTAATATCAAGGGTGTCTACCCAAGCCACAGAATCTCTAACTGGTGTATTTAAGTCATGTTCTTATATAGTTTCGTTGTGCAACACAGCCGCACTTCATTTTGCCATGGTTTGAATTTACCTGTGTGCTCACACCAGAGACCTTAATCAGCCCATGTCAATCCTGATTTATAATTTTATCAGTTATTTTGGAAACACATACAACCACTGGCTTAGGAAACCTGAACCGAAACACTATTGGCTAACACGCGTTTACGGATACTTATTTGAGACATATACATATACCAAAGGTTCAAAAACCTGTTGCTTTGGACTGTGAATATATTTCCTTCTCTTTGCTCTTATTTATTTAAGTGCCATACTGTACCTTTCATATCCACTGTTTATTTAGTTAAAGCATTGGCCAAGAGTAAGTAATTGGCCAAGAGATAATGTGCTTTTTATGAAGCCCTCCGTTTCCTTTGCATTATCATTATGATTTTTGGTTTAGATAACAGACGTGATGTAATACACAACTGAGGATATGTTTAAAATAAAGTTCTTGCCTTTTTTTTAATGGGAAGAGTCTGCAATTTTATGTTTTGATTTGGATTCTATTTATTTAAATATATGTTCAAAAATGTTTTGTCACATATTTAAAAATCAGAACTGTGAGGGCAGGAAGTGATGGACGCTTGAATAGTACTTGGGGGATGACTGATAACGTCTAGTCACTAACAGATGAGACAAGACTGGTACATTTTGTGAAAGTTTAGAAGACTGTGATGCGGTATTCAAATAGTGGTGTTTACTAACTCCTTTCCATTTTAGTCCAAGATTTCTCTGCTTGTCTAAGGATATTTCTTGTAATAAAATGTCAATGCTGCAACATATTAGTTTATTCCAGGAGTGGAATTATTTTTCCCATTTTCCCATACTTTCCTGCTCTCAGCTGTCACAGTTGGCAGCAGGCCGTGCTCCCTGTGCTTGTCTATTTGAGACCTGATGTTTGAATGATGCTAATCCAGTAGTCAGACAGAACCTTCTAGACCAGCATTGTCCAATACAACTTGGAGTAATGATGGAAACTTCTATTGTCTTTGCTGCTTAATGTGACAATGACTATTGAGCATTTAAAATGTGGCTAGGACAACTGAATAACTGAATTTCTAATTTTATTTAATTTTAATTAATTTAGATAACCATATAGGGTTATTGCCTCTGTATCATAAAGCACAATTATAGACTTTTAATCAAGCACTTCTTATTGGGTTCTTCCAAAAGAGATTAATCGTTTGCTTCTGTGTCTTAAGATATTACTTTTTAGCAACACATTTTACTAACATATTTGGCATTTTCTTTCTTTTTTAGTATTTTTTTATAAACACCTTTTTATTTTATATTGCAGTATAGTTGATAAACAGTGTTGGTGGTAGTTTCAGGTGTACAGCAAAGTGATTCAGTTATAGATATACACATATCTGTTCGTGTTTGGCATTTTCTGTCTACATTAATGGTCCCATTAGTCCCATAAACTTATGCGCTTCCTCAGTTCTTAAATGCCATTCACCTAATTCCAATACGCCCTTCATCTGAATATTGCAAAGCAATATGAAATTTCTTGGATGATTGCTTTTCAAACACGATTGTTGTATCCTTTAACTATGACAGTGTGGATGCCAAATTTAGAATGAAAATCTGTGTATTTCAATCTATAGGTTTCCATCTGCAGTATAAATAGGCAGTTGAAAAGGATTATTCTTGAGTAAAGAAACAGATCCTCCTCTGTTTTGTGTTTGGTGAGCTAAAAATGTTTTAAGATGCCTCCCAGAGATGGAGGAAGAGTGTTGCTTGAGAGCTCTTAGCATATGCTTGGGTGTGAAAGAAGTAGGAAGCTGTGTGAAAACAAGGGCTGTTGTATTTATGCCACAATGTGGGACTGGAAGAATGATAGTGTTTCCTGGTAGAAATGCATCCCGTATCAGTGGAGCTCTCTGATGTTTCCAAACATCTTGCAAATGCAAGATTTTTCACTTGTTGGTAGTAGAGAAGGGACACACCTTCCACTTGGCTTATAGAGTCATTCCTCAGATTTACTGATGTGCGTCAGTCTGATTCTTTCGCTTTCTATTTAATGAAGGAAATACACTGATGATTTGATGGTTCACGTAGCTATGTGATGGGTATGATCTTAATCTGTACTTTGAGAGGACAGCACCAATCTCTTCTTATAAATTTAAGAGCCCTATAGTGAACCACAGGGCTTCCCTGATAGCTCAGTTGGTAAAGAGTCTGCCTGCAATGCAAGAGACCCTTGTTCAATTCTTGGGTTGAGAAGATCCACTGGAGAAGGGATAAACTACCCACTCCAGTATTCTTGGGCTTCCCTCATGGCTAAGCTGGTAAAAAATCCGCTTTCAATGCGGCAGACCTGGGTTCAATCCCTGGGTTGGGAAGATCCTCTGGAGAAAGGAACGGCTACCCACTCCAGTATTCTGGCCTGGAGAATTCCACGGACTGTATAGTCTACGAGATCGCAAAGAGTTGGGCATGACTGAGTGACTTTCACTCGCTCACTAGTGAACCACAGGCCCTTTTGACCTGTGTGTGCATACTGTGTGTGAGTGTGTGTGTGTGCATGTTGGTGGGGGTTGGTGGGTGCTAAGGCATAAACTGAGTCTAAAAGTTTGAAGAATATCCTGGGGAGACTAAAGTTACTTGGCCTGGGGAAAGGAAAGCCTAAAGTACAGAGTTTGTCATTTTTAAGTCCTCGAATATGTAAAGGCTTAAAAAGTATAAGGGATAACAGCTGTACTTGCTGACCTCTGAAAGCAGAGGAAAAAGACTGGATTCAAAATCAAGGGTGTAGAAAAGTAATAAAGTACCAGAAAGAACATGGTTTCTCTTTCACCTCTGCTTTTCTTTCTTTCTTTTTAAATGCTGTTTCTTTTGCAGAGAATACCTGCTCACCACCTTCTTTCACTAGGTATGTTCCTCTTCACTCCCTAAAAATTGGTTTGACTCTCTGCTCACACAGGAACCTATTCTAAACTCTCCTCCAGGCTGGCTTAGTGTGCCTGTGCTGAGCCTCCATAAAAGTCTCTCTGCCCCTTACTGCTTGGAGGTGAGATGTTTCTAGATCAGTGTGTGGATCCTTGAGGATGGCAACTGTGCCTTACCCATTGTAACCATGTGTGGCGTTTATTATCATCGCTACATCTACTACAAGAGAGATGGATGCCTCCGTGTTCCATCTGGCAACAGTCTTAACAGACTCAGTGTATGGAAGCTAAAAGTACCTTACGAAGACATTAAGTCAAACTCTTTATTATATGGTTGAGAAACTGAAAGATCTATAATTAGAACATGGAGTTTCTTGGAAAATGATGTAACCGTTCATCTTGGAGAATTGTAATATTTAGGAAATCAATATTTATGTTGGTTTTACTTACTTTGTATTTTATAAGGTGTATTCGTCTGCTTGGGCTGCCATAACAAAATATCATGAAAAGGGCGGCTTGAACAAGAGGCATTTGTCTTCTCACCACTCTGCAATCTGCAAGTCCAAGATCAAGGTGCTGGCAGGGTTCGTTCCTTCTGAGGCTTTTCCTGGTTTTGCAGATGGTCCCCTTCTCTCTGTGTCCTCACGCGGTCACCCCTCTGAACATGTGCTTTCTTAGTGTCTCTCTGTGTGTCTTAATCTGCTCTTCTTATGAGGACATAAGTCACATTGAATTAGGGCCGACCCTAATGGCCTCCTTTTAACATAATCACTTCTCAAAAGACCCTGTCTTTAAATACAGTCGCATTTTGATACAAGGGACACAGTTTAGCCCATAATACTAAATATTTTCAAACCTTTAGGTACCCTTATGCTTAGGAGTAGCTACATAATTTACTGTACAAAATGGGTTATCTTTGAGAATAAAAGGGGCAGGATATCTAATTGAATGGAACACCAGACCTGTGAGTGTAAATTGGATCTGTCCTTAAGCAAACCAAGTTGTGTGGCTGCTTTACTTAAGACAATCAACAATCATTGAGCTCTTGCTCCAGGGCCTGGAACCCTGGAGATAATGACACCTAAGTCTCAGCTCTTGAGAAGGGCTATGAACTGCTGTCAGACAGAGATAAAAATTTATGTCAGTAATAATCAGGTGGCACTAGTGGTAAAGAACCTGCCTGCTGATGCAGAGACCTAAGGGACGTGGGTTCAATCCCTGGGTCAGAAAGATTCCCTGGAGGAGCGCATGGCAACCCACTCCAGTATTCTCGCCTAGAGAATGCCATGGACAAAACAGCCTGGTGGGCTACAGTCCAAGTGTCTCAAAGAGTTGGACATGACTGAAACAACTTAGCACTCAATAATGGGAAAATAATAGTTTAAAAAATACGTGTCTTTGCCCTCCAGACAACCTAACTTAGAATCTCTGATGCTGTAGCCTGGGCATTTCTTTTCCTATTTCTAGGGGATCCAATGTGTAGTCAGGATGGAGGGCCACGGCGTCAGAGACATACATTAGCATACAATAATGAGAATCAGATATTTGGAGGAGAAGTTAGGAAAGGGGGAAAAGAGAAGTGTGAGGTTCTCAATGCTTCCTTTGCTTATGTCATGTGAAAAGTTAGTGATGAGAAGCTCTGAGTAGAGGACTAACAGCAATTCTCAGGGCTTTAAGAGTAGAAATGGTGGCCTTGGCGGTAAGAGGGGCTAACCGGAGGATAGAGCCTGGAGTGAATGGAAGAAGAGAGGTCCAGTTTAAGAGCTGACAGGGCAAGTTGCAAAGTGGTTTCATAAAGTTCAAGGAGGTGGAATCTCAAGGAAGAAGGTCTGTTCTGAGTATTCAACTTACAGTAAGCATTCAGTTAGACTAAAATGCTAAATTGAAGCTAGTTAAAGCTTCCAAACCATCCACTAAACTTGGTGAGTGAGTGGGAAGTGAGAAAGCAGTGAGCACAGACTGTCCTTTGTTTTGGATACTCCCAGACCTCCTGTGGTTTCATTGAAACAGTTAAAGTCAGAGCAGGTGAACAGAAAATTATCCATCCCATCCAGGCCAGGGCTCTGAGACTTAAACAGGCACAGCAAGCCAGCTTTGTGACTACTTAAAGCTTATGTTCATTTAGGAGAGGCTATGATTTTTCCAGTGGTCATGTATGGTTGTGAGAGTTGGACTGTGAAGAAAGCTGAGCGCTGAAGAATTGATGCTTTTGAACTGTAGTGTTGGAGAAGACTCTTGAGAGTCCCTTGGACTGCAAGGAGATCCAACCAGTCCATTCTGAAGGAGATCAGCCCTGGGATTTCTTTGGAGGGATTGATGCTAAAGCTGAAACTCCAGTACTTTGGCCACCTCATGCGAAGAGTTGACTCATTGGAAAAGACTCTGATACTGGGAGGGATTGGGAGCAGGAGGAGAAGGGGATGACAGAGGATGAGATGGCTGGATGGCATCACGGACTCGATGGACGTGAGTCTGAGTGAAGTCTGGGAGTTGGTGATGGACAGGGAGGCCTGGTGTGCTGCAATTCATGGGGTCACAAAGACTCGGACACGACTGAGCGACTAAACTGAACTGAACTGATACACCAAGTTATAATGTACTTTAGCTCAAACAGACCTGATGGAACACAGCCTAAATGAATATTGTGGCTAAAATGTGTTTAGTGGCTCTTGTCATCTTAGGGTCTTGGGGCTGTAAGCAAGGACAGTGTATAAATATAGAGGCCTCTGGGAATTCCCTGGCTGTGTCTGGGACTCCACGCTTTTTCTGCAGGGGGCATGGGTTTGATCACTGGTTGGGGAATTAAGATCCCACGTGGTGTGTGCCATGGCCAAAATAAATTAATTTAATTTAAAATACCAAAAAAAGAAAAAATAGAGGCCTCTGAGAGGATTTTTGTTGTTCAGTCGCTAAGTTGTCTCTGACTCTGCAACCACGTGGCCTGGACCATGCCAGGCTTCCCTGTCTTTCACTATCTCCTGGAGTTTGCTCAGACTTATGTCCTTTGAGTTGGTGATGCCACTCAACCATCTCATCCTCTACCGCTCCCTTCTCCTCCTGCCCTCACTCTTTCCCAGCATCAGGGTCTTTGCCAGTGAGTCAGCTCTTTGCATCACGTGGCCAAAGTATTGGAGCTTCAGCTTCAGCATCAGTCCTTCCAATGAATATTTAGGATCAATTTCCTTTAGGATCGACTGGTTTGATCTCCTTGCAGTCCGAGGGACTCTCAAGAGTCTTCTCCAGCACCACAGTTTGAAAGCATCAGTTCTTTGGTGCTCAGCCTTCCTTATGGTCCAACTCTCCCATCTGTACATGACTACTGGAAAAACCATAGCTTTGACTATGTAGATCTTTGTCTGAGAGGATACTGGTACCAAATATCCATGCACCATTTGCTGTTGTAAATCAGATCCTTGGTTCACCCAGGCCAGTATTCTAAGTCTCTAGCAGCTGGGCTGGAGAAGGCAATGGCAACCCACTCTAGTACTCTTGCCCAGAAAATCCCATGGATGGAGGAGCCTGGTAGGCTGCAGTCCATGGGGTCACTATGAGTCTGACACGACTGAGAGACCTCACTTTCCCTTTTCACTTTCATGCATTGGAGAAGGAAATGGCAACCCACTCCAGTATTCTTGCCTGGAGAATCCCAGGGATGGGGGAGCCTCATGGGCTGCTGTCTATGGGGTCACACAGAGTCGGACACAACTGAAGCGACTTAGCAGCAGCAGCTGGGGCAAACCCAGTTCTGAGGAGTGGCCCAGTTCTCTCTGACTCCAAAGACTAGGATGCTCTTTAAGTTAGATAGATCTATCTAACTTAAAAAATAAAAGACCTATCATTTATAACTATACCCCATCTCCCCAGTCCCCAATCCCTTCCTTGAAAGTTTCAGTCCCTCCAAACATCAAGCAATAGAAAATGATTCAATTCAATTCAGTGCTTTCTTGAATGCCAATGGCAGGCAAGGGCTTGGATTAGGAATTAAAAGAAATTTACGGACAGGTGTGATGCCCTCCCTGCCCTCACAGGTTCTACAGTCTATCTGAGGGGAATAAATCAAGTTCATAAAGAATATGAAGTGTCATGTTCAAGGCTCAAAGTTTTCTGAGATCTAAGAAGGAAGCCATCACTTCAGTGTGGGTGTTTGTTGAAGGTGGGAAGCAGATACAGAAAACATCACCAACAAAGTGGTATTGAGTTGGGTCTCCTTGAAGAATAAAGGAGGTGTGGATCAACATAACCATTCATCTCTCAAGTGGTGCTAGTGGTAAGAACCTGCCTGCCAGCGCAGGAGAGAAAAGAGACAAGGATTCTACCCCTGGGTTGGGAAGATACCCTAAAGTAGAAAATGGCAACCCACTCCAGTATTCTTGGCTGGAAAATTCCGTGGACAGGGGAGCCTGGTAGGCTACAGTCAATGGGGCCACAAAGAGTCAGACATGCCTGAGCACACACAGAGCGCACCAGCACACTGGGGACATAGTGGAGAACTGGGAGATTTTTGTTTTGTTTGGAGTTCACAGACAGAAGTGGTGGAAAGTGAGTTTGGAAGGTGAGGAGAGTGGACCACGTGGTGTATTCGGCAAAGAAATCTGCACTGAACTGGGGAGAAATGTGAAGAAACACGTTTCAACAAAGCCCCTCCTGCCATCATTTTGAGTATACTTAGGTCCCCAAGCATCAGCCACACTGTCCCTTTCTGACTATGCAGAAATTCCATCTCAGGATCAGCCTTGATTTGGAAAACACATTTCAATCTCAACAGTAATGGATTGGAGCAAATATCCAGGGTGAAGGTTGGGGATTTGGCAGCATGGCCCCATTAACATTAGTGGAGTTAGTCTGCTAAATCCTAGACACTGAACAGAATCCTCATGTTTATTCACCAGGATGACCTTTCTGCTGTAAATTGATACAATATTTCAGAATCACTTAGAACCGATTAAGCTTTGTAACATCTCTCTCCTAAAAGGGAAATCTTTTTGAAAATTGCTGTTCTGTGCACTGAAACGTCTGTATTTGTGGGCAACTCTGACCAGCAGGAACATATGGGCACCTAAATATAGAATTGGTGAATTTTGATACCTCTGAGACATTTGATCTGGGGAACTTTGTTGTACCTGTCTCCAGGTAGGGGCCAAGCTTTTGCAAATGATTGCTTTATCCAAAAAATGTCTTTTTTGCATAATTTTCTACTTTCTTCCCTTCATATTTTTTATTTTCCTAAATATAATTTAAAAATTCTGAAGGTTTTTTTATTATGAAATTATGATCTCAATAATAGCAAAGACATATTAAACATTTCCCCCTTAACCCTCACAACGGCTCTGTAAGAAGAGTGCTAAGTATGAGTACATCCACTTTTCAGATGAGGAAACCAAAATATGTAGATGTTAAGTCAATTTCCTAGGGCATATAGCTAGTCCACAGCTATGTTTAGACTTCAGCTCATGCAATGCGACCTTGAAGCCAAGTTTTAATACGTCTTGACCTTGCCATCAAGAAAACTCTGCAGGGCAAGGTCTCAGGAAACCTGACGCATTGGTCTACTACCTTGCTCTCAGTACATTTTTCAATGGGACATTTCTCCTTCCCACCAAGAATGTTCTTTTCTTGGTATGTCTCAGTGCAACGTGAGACTGTGATGTTTTCCAAGGCATTGCCACATCATAGTCACCTTTGTTTCTGCAGTTCCTGGTACAGATAGAGCAAGACTTCATACATGTCTACTGATTGGATAAATAAATAAAAATATAGACTTAAAGGACCTTGAGGTGGGATGGGAAAGGTCTTTCCTTTCACTCCTTCATTTTGTAGAGACAACTTAGATCCAGAGAGAAAGCCTGAATAAAGAGCTCCAGGTTAGAGAGACGTTGAGGCAGGGTGGGATTAAGAAGCAGCTCATCACATTGTCAGGAAAAGACATCCTGGGTGGACAAAGGTTGCTAGCAGTGGCTGGCAATGTCAGAGCTCCTCTGATTCCTAGTCCAGATTCTCCAACCACAGGTCATGGGAACCATGAGTTGGCAACGGTGTTGGAAAACCATGAACCATTGTCTTGGTTAAGCACCTAGCCCATCCAGCTTCTAGACACCATATTCCTGAGCTTAGTCCCAGTCAGAGGATTAACTCAAGGTCACAGACTCATGGCCTTGACCCCCAGTTGGGCACATGAGCATGTGTCTATCTCTGGGAACACTTTGGGCAACTTCACACCCCCTACTCTGAGAAACCATGTTCTTGAACATTTCTTCCAGAAGCCCCAGTAGTGTGTGTGTGCGTGTGTGTGGGCAGGGAGTGTTCACAGGTGGAACTCAGGCTTCCCTAGCTAGAAGAAGACCCCTGACCCTCACCCATCCTAACTGCAGCTTCTCTGCAGATTTTTCTCTGTTTCTCCCAGGACCCCATGGATAACCAGTGCTGCACGCTCGTTAGCTACTGTTTCCCGGTTCTGTGTAGAAGCTTCTCTCTCTGCCCCATTTTTTCCCATCACTATGCTTTGCCTGAAGCCAGGCGCTCAGAGACTTCCCTTGTGGTCCAGTGGTTAAGACTTCACCTTCCAATGTTGGGGAGCTGGGATCCCACATGCCTCACAGCCAAAACAAAAACAAAACATACAGAAGCAATGTTGTGGCAAATTCAGTAAAAACTTTGAAGATGGGCCACATAAAAAGTCTTTAAAAATAAAAAGTACTCATAAAATTATTGTTTTTGCACATGTAAACTAAATGTAGTGTTTATACATGTTCAGCTCTGAGCTAGGTACTAAGGATACAGAAGACATGTCAGAGAAAACCAAAGGAAGCAGCTTGGGGCTGGTCTTGCTTTATAAGAAAAAAAATCAGAGATGAGAGACATCCAAGCACAATGGGAAAGAGCATGAGCACTAGAGTTCCAGAACCTTCTTCCAGAGAAGCAAACAGACTATATGCATCTGAAAGCATAAAGGCAAGTCTTTTCTTTTATTAAAATACATAAGAATATAATCTCAAATGATGCTATAGGCCAAAGGTAACTTGATGAACTGGGTATAGAGATATTCTTTCTCCTTTTCCAAAATCTAAATTCAAATTTTAAGATCAGCAATTGATTTTCTTCAGTTTTAAGAACTGTAATAGTGATACTAATGACCATGATGCAATCATGATAGTGGTAATAAACATTTGAGTAGATACGTTTTCTCCCTTCTTCCTTGTGTATTGTCTTATTTGGTCTTTGCAGCCCTGTCTAGGAGTGGGCAGAGTACAGAACAGGTGGTACTTGTTTCTCCTTAAAGGAACAAAATCTCAGAACTTCAGTTTTCGTGGTTTGTCCAAAACCATGGTTAGTTTTAATATGGTAGGACAGAGCCCTTTTCTCTGCCTTGGAATCTGATACAGTCAAATGTTGACTAGTCAAATGTTAAGCTTTAAGTTGTCAAGAGAGAGATCTAGAAATGATAGGAGGGAAATGAATATATTCTTAGAAAGTGGCTTCCTATATTTCTAAAGAAGTTGCAGGGAAATGTGGCAGGCCAGTCTTCAGAGAAGGACATTGCCTTGGTCTCCTGGGAACTGCAATTCATGCAGGAAAGTTAGAACCAAATCTTTCTGGACCTTGGACTGAAAACCAGAGAAAGTGAAGTGAGAATACTGGCAAAGCAGCCAGGTCCGACATGGGTTCTTCCTCTTTATTTTCCTTGATTCCAGAGATGAGAGAGGAAATAAAAAGCAACACTTTTTCTTTTCAAAAACACTCTGCACTTATTTCCTCTAACTGCCAAAATAATACAAATTCAGGGCAGAGAGAAGCACAACAAAAACATTTTGTTACTCAAAGAGAATCATCGTTTACCCTTTGGTATAAGACTTCTGTTTAGTAGCTAGAGAGATGGGTGCACATAAGATCTTGGATATGGAGTTCCTGGTAACATCACAGGGTCCATACTGTTTTGTAGGCTTTTTTTCCACTTAGAAATAGATAGCCAATATTTTTCACATGTCAAATAGCTTAAAACAAGCTTTTGATTAGTGGATACATATTTTGTAATACAGTGGAACCACAATTTACCTGGAAAATTCCCTAGTTTTGGACATTTACGTTGTTACCAGTTGTCTCTGTCATGCATAATACTGGGGTAAATTTGCACACACTTCTTAGATTGCTTCTTCAGGATAACTGGATTACAGAGCAGGCATTTAACATTTGTTGTTGCTGCTGCTGCTGCTAAGTCGCTTCAGTCGTGTCCGACTCTGTGCGACCCCAGAGACGGCAGCCCACCAGGCTCCACCGTCCCTGGGATTCTCCAGGCAAGAACACTGGAGTGGGTTGCCACGTCCTTCTCCAATGCACGAAAGTGAAAAGTGAAAGTGAAGTCGCTCAGTCATGTCCGACTCTTAGCGACCCCATGGACTGCAGCCTACCAAGCTCCTCCGTCCATGGGATTTTCCGGGCAAGAGTACTGGAGTGGAGTGCCATTGCCTTCTCCAACATTTGTTTCTACTTTTTGCCAAATTTTCAAAGATGAATATGAAAATGTTAGTAGATGTTGGTAGCTAATGAGAAAGTTTAAGAAGCAGATATTTCTGAGATTCAGGCAAAACTAACTTACAAAGACAGGAAGATGCAGAAAATCTCTTCAAATTTGTTTTGGTGGGGGGGAAGGTGAAGGAAAAAATTTAGGCTCATTTTTGTCTCTTATTGAGAACAATCAGTATGTGTGTGTGTTCAGTCGCTGAAGTTGTGTCTGACTTTTTGTGACCCTATGGACTGTAGTCTGCCTGGCTCCTCAGTCCACAGGATTCTCCAGGCAAGGATACTGGAGTGGTTAGCCACTCCCTTGTCCAGGGAATCTTCCTGATCCAGGGATCAAACCTACGTCTCTCATGTCTCCTGTGTTGGCAGGCAGTTTCTTTACCATTCGTGTCACCTGGGATGTGTTAATACTGGGAGCTAACCCTTTAAATCAGGGATCCCCAACCTCCGGAATCTAAATGCCTGATGATCTGAGATGGAGCTGATGTAATAATAGCAAAAATATAGTGCACAGTAAATGTAATGCACTTGAATTATTCTGAAACTGTCCCCTCATCCCCAAGTCTGTGGAAAAATTGTCTTCCACAAAACCAGTCACTGGTGCCAAAAAGGTTGGAGACTGCTGCTCTAAATGTGCGTTAATTACTCAGTCGTGTCTGACTCTTTGCAACCCCATGAACTATAGTCCACTAGGCTCCTCTGTCCAAGGAATTCTCCAAGCAAGAATATTGGAGTGGGTTGCCATTCCCTTTTCCAGGGGATCTTCCTGATCCAGGGATTGAACCTGGGTCTCCCACATTGCAAGCAGATTCTTTATGATCTGAGCTACCATAGTCTCAGTTGCTCTAAATACAAGATGTCAATACTGAGACTCTGGGAAGCTGTGACTCCTGAGTTTGAGACAAAAATAAGGTTGAGGAAGAGTATAATGCCCCGCCAGATCAGGGAAGCAAATTGGAGTATCCATAAAAGGATGGCAAAGTTGTGAGTGAGAAAACAACAGATAGAATTAAATACTGAAAGCCAGCTGACACTTGGGTCAGGAAGCAGTCTTGGGTAAAAGAATCATACAGTTTGGAAACCTTTGCTGAGTGATCAAAACCCAACTGGTGAATTCCAAGGAAGGTGTGAAGCCTTAGCTCCTGGTCTCAGAGGTGGGACTCCACTCACCCACCAAGGCTTCACATGCCTCCACTCAGGCCTATGCTTGGGCTAGAACCCAAATGGGCAAATGGCTGAGATGGAGATTTGATAAGGGATCAAGTGTCAAGACTTACATGTTACATATCTGGGGATAAAAAGCAGGCTAGAAAGGGCACATAATATAACCAGTCCTTATTAAAAGGAAAACTTATTTCCAAAGGAACCCTTTTTCTTTATCAAATCACTCTGGAATTCATTTAAACGAAGGTGCACTTGATAAAAATAGCAGTTTCTTTTTCTGTGCCTGGGTGCTAATGAGCTCGACAGGCATTGATTCTTCACTTTGATAAATTCTCTCTCCTCACCACACCTCTTTCTGGTGCTCCGAGGGTCCTAGGGTGTTGAGATGAGAGTGGCTGGTACTTAAAAAGACTTTCTTAGGCGAGAAAATACAATGACGTAATGAATTCTTTTTTAAGGATTGAGGGAAAAAGGGAGGTGAGTGGTGGGTAGAAAAAGTATTGTTTTAAATAAATTGAAAGTCAAACTAACTTCACTTGTCTGCATACTTTGTATGTGGGGGTAGATTTCATATCTAGCATGTGCTCGGGGGCTTTCTAGGGTCAAAGGAATGATAATAAATGAGGAATATATAGGAGAATGACAGCTGACAAGTAGTTGCAAGCACAAGCTTTAGAGTCAAATGCCCTACAAATATAACAGTGACTTGCAATTGAGTAGCGTCCCATGACCATCTTTGATTAATAGTGATATATTCATTTTATGGGCTTCCCTTGTGGCTCAGCTGCTAAAGAATCTGCCTTCAATATGAGAGACCTGGGTTCAATCCCTGGGTTGGGAAGATTCCCTGGAGAAGGGAAAGGCTAACCACTCCAGTATTTTGGCCTGGAGCATTCCATGGACTGTATAGTCCATGGGGTCACAAAGAGTTGGACACAACTGAGCGACTTTCACATTCATTCTATAAGTATTTACTGAGACACAGCTGTGGATCAGACACTGAATTAGCTTCATGACTCTCACTTTCGAGTTGTGGGATCTGGGCCAGTTACTTAACCTTGCTAAACCTCAGTTTCCAGGTCTGTGAAATGGAAACAATAAAGCCATCTATCTCATTGGTTGTTGGGAGTGACAAATTTGATTATGTTTATAAAGAACTCTTTTTATTGCTTGATACCCATTAAGTACTTAATAAATGTTACTGATTTATTATAATAATGGTTATTACTATTAATGGAACTCTAGGTGATTGGATGTGATTATTGGTATCTGGAGTTCATCACAGCCCTATCTGAAGAGGATACTGAAATAGGAGAAAAGAAATATAGAAAGAGGGATCTGGCAGGGACATTAGCTTCTTCTCATTCCGCAGTTTGTCTCAGGCCAATGCCGTGAGTCCTAGAGTCAGTTTGATGGGAGGAGCAGGTGATGTGTAAGGAGCACACGATGCAATACAGCTTTGACACCAAAGAAGGTAGGCCACACTGCCAAGACATGGGGCTCCTTGCTGAAGAAGTAGTTAGAAAGCAATATGGAGGGTCTGGAAACACCTTTTTACTTACCTAGAATAAATACCTTGCTTTGTTGCAAGATCTAAATAAGCAGCTTCTGTTTGTGTAGACGTCTATATTATCCTACAGGATGCTATCATCAACATTCCCCAATGAACCTTTGTCAGCAGCCTTGTAAGACAGAGTGGAAAATACCCAGTCTTACAGATGAGAAAATGAGATTTAGAGACACTTATTCTTTTTTTTTTTTTTAACTTTTTATTTTATGTTGGGGTATGGCCAGTTAACACTGTTGTGATAATTTCAGCTGAACAGTCAAGGGACTCAGCCATACATATGTATATGTATGCATTAGAGACACTTATCCTTTAATACCAAACAGCCAGGCCCAGAGTCAGGATTGAATCAAAGCTGCTTGAAACCCAAACTTCCTGTTACTAGAATGTTCTGCTATTCCTAATACTGACCCCTTTACAGTTTATGTGAATATTTGTGCTCTTCTGAGGCCTTCTCTGGGCAGAGGGAAGTTTAGTTTTACCTTGGCCAGACAAGAACCTGATAAAATTAGGACAACTTTTATAGACATAGCAAAGCATGTAGAGACTAAAGTCTAAAGCCATAGAGAAATTTGAGCATTACTGTTACTTATTATCCATGACCTTGATCTTGGCTTTTGTTGAGGCACTACTCATGGACTCATTTATTGAATTAACAGATGTGAAACTTTTATGAACAGTGTCTGGCATATAGCATGTCCTTAATGAATTCCTGTATTGTTGCATAATAAACTGTGTTTTACTTATTGAATGCTTATTAGGAATTTTGCATGTAATAATTAACTTAGTAACCAAAAGAACCCAACAAGTCCATTTTAGAGGAGAGGAAGCTGAGGCCCAGAAAGGTTACAAAGCACTAAGTGTGGTATGAACTCATTTTTGGCTGTATATATTTGCATGTAGAGAAGTCAGCAAGGAATTTGCCTGTCCTTGCTCATGCTTGTGTATGCTGAGTCTTGTCCAACTCTTTGTGACTGCATGGACTGTAGCCTGCCAAGCTCCTCTGTCTACGGAATTTTCCAGGCAAGAATACTAGAGTGGGTTGCCATATCCTTGTTCAGGGATCTTCCTGACCCAGGGATCGAACTTGGGTCCCTGCATCTCCTGTGTTGGCAGGTGGGTTCTTTATCACTAGCACCACCTGGAAAGTCCCACTGTTCCTGAGTGGTAGACAAATGTAAATTTAATTCCACTTACAGATTTTCCACAAAAAATCTTAATATATGATACTTTAATATGATATGACTGTGATATATTTAACTTTATAATTTTCAGGAATTTTTGCTTACTGCATTTAGAGAAAAGTACGATGTTTAACACTGTCTGGTCTTCTGGGGCTTTTGTCAATTGTTTACTCATGAAGTCTTCTTAAAACACTCAGATTAAATATGCCACCAACATCCAGCCTGGGCCCTGACTGACACAAGCATCCATTCTATGTTGTGCTAATGCAGTGTCCTTGCGAGAAAGGTCCTTTTAGACCCAGGTTACAGGTGGAAAAACTGAGGTAAGTAGCTATCTTGTCCAAGGCTACAAGGAGAGAATGGGTAAGTGCTAAGTCACTTCAGTCATGTCTGTTTGTGACCCCATGGACTTTAGCCGGCCAGGTTCCTCTGTCCATTAGATTTTCCAGCAAAAATGCTGGAGTAGGTTGCCATTCCCTCCTCTAGGGGATTTTCCTGATGCAGGGATCAAACCCAAGTCTCCCGAGTCTCCTGCATTGCAGGAGGATTCTTTACCAACTGAGCCAGCAGAGAGAGGGTACCTCATTACAAAGCCTTTTGCTGACTTTGTCTTTACAGGCTCTTACAATGGGCTTAAGGGAACAGTAGGAGATGGAAGGGCAGAGGTAAAAGTACAAGTCACTGACAGGCAAAGAGAGGAAGGCTCTTGGTTAAAGTTACCCTCCCGCTGAAGATCTTAGGATTCTGACACTGTGCGTGGGCTAGATGGGTGGAGTAAGGGGTAAGGTGAGGGGGGCAGTGCACAGCTGTGAAGTTTGGAATCTATATTGAAAGTGCCCTGGTAAAATTGCTAGATGTTTGAGATGTTGGGGGAGAAATATTTGTAAGAGATACTCTATGAGTATTTGAGAAATTCTAAAAATGTCTCAGCCCATGTCAGACTTAGTCCCAAACAATTGTAGTGTGGGTAGATTTTCTCATAGGCCTGCTCTCCACCCTCCCTTTCTCCTTCCTTCCTTTTTTCTCGCTGTTCATAATTTTATGGGGCCTCTATCTTTTCTCTCTTGGTGGAGTGGCAGATTTTTTTAAGTTCTTTCACTCCAAGGATGAAGTTTTAAAATGACGATTTCTTTAAAAAAAGAAAACCACCTTAGTAAAAGAAACATGTTTGACTCTAAAGACTATATTACTGATGATGGAATTTCAGGTGTCAATGAAGGTCTTTTTAAGCAGGAATTTTCTAGCTCACTCAAACAATACCACAGGGGGCTCTCCTACTTTAATTTTTTATTTTAGTCAAGTACAGTTAATTTACAGTATTGTGTTAATTACTGCAGTACAGAAAAGTGACTCAGTTATATATATACAAAACCATGAAAGAATGCATGTGTATATGTGTGTATACATATGTATATATATGTGTGTACATACATACATGCATTCTTTTTAATATTCTTTTCCATTATGGTTTACCATGGGACACTGAATCTAGTGCCCTGTGTGATGCTGCAGGCCTTGTTCATCCATTCTATATATGGTAGCTTTCATCTGCTAATCCCAAACTCCCAGTCCATCCCTCCCTCACCACCCCACCCCCACGTGGCAACCGCAAGTCTGTTCCCCATGTCTATGAGTCTGTTTCATAAATAAGTTCCTTCGTGTCAGATGTTAGATTCCACATATAAGTAACACTATACAGCATTCATCTTTTTCTTTCTGACTTACTTCACTTAGTATAATCATCTCGAGGTCCATCCATGTTTCTGCAAATGGCATTAGTTCATTCTTTTCTGTGGCTGAGTAGTATTCCATTTTATATACACACCCTACCTTCTTTATCTGCTCATCTGTGGATGAAAATTTAGGTTGTATCCATGTCTTGGCTAATGTGGATAGCGTTGCTGCTAGGAAAGGGGGCTCCTTCCAGGGCCTGAGAGGGGATTCTTGTCTAACACTTAGAAATGGATTGTCGGAGGAGACACACAGGCTGATGAAGCAGGAACACTGCCATGTGGCTCACAGTCTCAGGCTGTATGGTAATTGGGTTAGCTTCCGGGTCATCTCTGGCCAGTCATTCTGACTCAGGGTCCTTCCTGGTGCCATGAGCATCTCTCAGCCACCGTGAGGATTTCTGGGAGGTTGGCAAGATGTACTGTCTCTTCCCTCCTGTGGGCTGGCATGTTCCCCGCCTCCTTTCAGCCCCTCCTGAATTCTCCTGGTTAGTTTTCTACTGGCAGCACCTCCTTCTTTATTGGGACCTCCTGTTGTGAGATGACTCAGGCAAGTTGTTATCATCGTGCCTGGCCAAGGGGGGTGGTTTCGGTCAACAACTCCCTAACTGTGCTATGAACATCAGGATGCATGTATCTTTTTGAATTATAAGTTTTGTCTGGATATATGCCCAGAAGTGGGATTGCTGGATCATATGGCAACTCTATATTTAGTGTTTTGAAGAACCTCTATACTGTTTTCCAGAGTGGGTGTGCCAATTACATTCCCACCCACAATGTAGGAGGTCCTCCTACTTTTTATCAGCCATTCAGCACTCTCATAGACTCACAGGCTCCCAGGGTGGCAGTGGTATCACATGCAGTTACTCCAGCCTCTTCTCAGATATTTGAATTCCCTCCACAGCATCCTTCCAGTGGTTGCTCACATCTGAGGGTGAGGAACTGGTTTCATTCAAGAGAGTCCACTCTGCACCTCTGATTGCTTCAGAGTTCTTCCTTGTGTTGAGTTGAAATCTCCTACCCTTTCAGACAAGAGCCCAACAGAAAAGGTGTTTGTTTTTTCTTCTCTAGTTTCTTCCCATTCAGACTCACTTCCATGGTTCACTGATAGTAGTGGAGTTAATAGCTACATGCTTTCCACTGGGAAAAATAGTTATTCAGATGGTGCCTGATACAAAGTGCTCAGGAGAGAGGAGAGACTCTTGGAGTTGAGGGTTTGGAATTGGAAAAGGCAGGGCATAGAGGTGTGCTGGAACATCAGAGGATGTACACACTAGATTCAATGGTCGTCTCTCTTTGCCAAGAATACAAATATTTCATTCTGAGAAAAACAGAGATAATGAAATGCAAGTACAAGAACATAATTTACCCCACACACAAGCAGTAATACTTGTACCAGGTTCGCATTTGGAAAAATAGACAAGTTTGTTCATTCACATCGTGTTGGTACCAGATAACCACGAATTCCATATGTTGCTTTTTCTGTTTGGGTTGCTAGGCACACGGAACTCATGGGGAGCTTACTAAATACGCCTGACACATTTTGCATGTGAATTATAAATATTGATGGATTCTTTTCAGGAGTGACTGTCATTTAGAAATAGATCCTGAATGAAACTTTCCTCCCCAAGAATAAGACCTGGATTTCAGGCTGAAAAAGGCCTGACTGAGTGTGGGAGGCTGGTCCCCTGGGTATGATATTAAACGGTAGTAGAAAGGTCAGTCCTTTACAGGGGCATGGTATTGTGAGGTTCACAAAATGCCTCCCCATTCACAATCTTATTTGATCTCCTAACTTTCCTGTGAGATGAGTATTAGGGCTGTCATCTGCCTCCAACCAGGAATAACATCATGGGCCCAAAGAGTTGTGACGGGGAAGAAGCCCCCAGCTCGGGAATCTCCTGAGAATGACTCTAGCTCATCTTGGCAGTTCTGGGGCTGGGCTTCTTAGTGTGGGAAAACACACTTCGCTACCCTGCTGAGTCCAGCCATTTCATTTCTTATCTTGGTTTACTCAGTACCCAGCCAGTGGCGCTTACATAAATGTCCTTCTGGCAAGAGGAAGAGAGAGAGAGAGAGAAGGGAAACAGCAGCTGTCAGCAGAGTGTCAGGCTGTGGAGCTGCCATCTCATTGAACAAAGCTCCGGTCAGTTCCTACAGTGTCCTGGGTGCATCTCTAATCATGGGTGATGGGATTGTCCCCAGGCTCAGGGTTACTCCCTGCCCTTAAAGAGAACAGGGAGAGAGAGTCCTTTAGCTGTTACCAAGGTGTTGCTTGTAAATCATTAACCAGGCCAGAGAGGAACCAGAGCAAGGTCAAAACAAATGAATCCTGATCCTGAGGCCCCTCAAGACTTTATCTCAGTGGTAACAATTGAGCATAAATCATACTTGGCTATCACAAACAGGTCATATGTTTAGAAGTGGGGGTGTGGTCTACATTTTGCATTTCTTTTAACTCTAAACTGTCTTCCAATATGTAGCATTTTCCACTGAGGCTGGAAAAACACCCTCTGGGGTGATGCAATCCACCTTCTTGCCTCTGACAGCACTGTAGACCTCTCTACTCTGAGCGGCCATGCTTCTTTGAGTTCAACACCTCTTATTTTTCTGCAGTTCTCCACGGAGGATCACTCCACAACGATACTGTGGACCCCACTCCAAGGCCTCAAGCCTAAAAAGTTCTCTTTTCTCTCTGACAGCCCGCAGCTTACAAGGCAATCAAGAAACAAGAAACAAGTGTGTATAATGGTTGCACTTGGTTAATCAGTTCATGTGGGAATCATACTAGTCTGTCTGCTTTACGAGTGTAAAACCTATATAATAAATTTTTTAAAAGACAAATGGACTTGACAGAATCACAAAGTGAAAGTCTTGACTCAAGCTCTGAAATCTGTCTGGTCTGGGATCAAATCCCAACTCTGCTACTTTCCCGTAGTAATTGGACATGATACTTAACCGTCCCAAAACTTCATCTGTAAAATCAGAGAGAGATTAGTTACCCCCCAGTTTTCTCTCAACATTAAATGAGATAATAATGTTTTATTTTTTTCCAGTTTTTAAAAGAAGTGAAGTATAGCTACTGTAGGGGCTTCCCAAGTGGCAAGAGTGGTGAAAAACCTGCCTGCCAATGCAGGAGACGAAGATATGCTGGTTCGATTCCTGGGTTGGGAAGATCTCTTGGAGGAGGGCATGGCAACCCACTCTGGTATTCTTGCCTGGAAAATCCCATGGACAGAGGAGCCTGGAGGGTCACCAAGAGTCAGATGCCACTGAAGCGACTTAGCACACATGCATAGTTGCCGTACAATATTACATAAGTTACAGGTGTACAACATAGCAATTCACAGATTTTGAAGGTTCTATCCCATTAGCTTCTACAAAATACCGGCTGTATTTCCTGTTTTCTATAATACATCCTTGTGGCTTATTTATCTTATTCATAATAATTTGTACCTCTTAATCCTCTACCCCTATCTTAATGAGTAGTTTTCTTAATAAGGGACAGAAATCACCTTTAATGAGCTTTTAAAGAGAGAGAGAGAATGCAGTATATGGATATAAAGGTATTTTTAAAATTCTAAGATATGCAGCTGATTCTCAAGAGTACATTGAAATCAGGGACTCCAAGGGCATCAGGACCACGTTTGGTCTGACATCTCTGTGACTCTCTGCATGATCGTCTACTCTTCTCTTTGCTGCAGACCAGCTCTCTGTTTGCCAGTCTGCATAACTGAAAATGTGGCCACTCACAGCAGCTCCCAGGTTTACATTTTCTCAATTCATTAGCACAACCAGCCTGAGTTTGGATCCCCTGGTCTGGATTCCAAGTTTTCTGGGGACATCTTTTGTCTAGCTTGAACAAGAAGTCTACTCCTATATCCAACAAAATGAGAGCTGGATCTAAGGTCATGCTGTGTTAAAATGGAGGCTCCAAGGTGGTCAGACAGATGGAGTTGGCCTGGTGAAGTTTCCAGAGGAAGGGAAAGCAGTCTCCAAATACTGCTCGGGGTGGGTGTGGGGATGGTGGGTGTAGGGATGGTGGGTGTGGGGATGGTGGGTGTGGGGATGGTGGGTGTGGGGATGGTACTGGGCAGACAACACAATGAGAGTCAAAATGCAAAATGCTTAGAACACAGCCATTGAAACCCAAGTATTGGTTCCTACTCTTTGAATCGACCCATTTTCATGCCTCAGGGAAAAGTTGTAGGTTAGCCCATCTAACATGAAGGAAGAACTACACAACTGTTCGTTCACGCCTTCATTCCAGAGTGCCTACTCTGAACCAGACAAAGAGGATACAGCAGGGAACAGACACAACAATCCCCACCTTCCCGGAATTTATAATGAGGAGAGTGTGTGCTCAGTCATGTCTGACTCTGTGACCCCATGGGCTATAACCCCCCAGGCTCCTCTGTCTATTGAATTTTTCCATGTAAGAATACTGGAGTGGGTTGCCATTTCCTTCTCCAAGGGATCTTCCTGACCCAGAGACCAAACCCACATCTTTTGTGTCTCCGGCATTGGCAGGCAGATTCTTTACCCCAGCACCACCTGGGCATTCTTTAGTGATTGCTAAAAGACCCATTTCTAATGGGAGAAAATCTGGAATACATCAGTTGCTCACACTGTAAGAATAACAGGAAATTATAGACAGGGTTGCAAATGGAAGGCCCAACTGTGTGGAAACGCCGGTATAATCCTCACCTCCAGGGCACTCTTCTCTATCAAGCAACTGATAGCTCACAGTGCTGGGGAGAGAACTGAGGTTTTCATGAAAGTGTGAATGTCCTTTTGCACACATATGGGTCAGTAGGGAAGAAAATGCAAGACTGGGAAGGAAGAAATTTAATAACCATGTAATAAAAGATGGTTAAGATAAAAACCACTGAATAAAAGATGCCAACATAGTCATAGTTTTCCATGCCTTTGATTCTGAATCTTGATCGAGAGATGGTCCATGTCATCCCAGAGAAAACCCCTTTATGTGATTGTGCCCCAGAGCCCTTTTTGCAATGATCATAGCCGAGTATTTGAAGTGAGGATATTAGCTACCAAACAGCTAGGAGTGAATGAAAAGGGAGAGCTGGAAAGGTCCTTTCCTGCTCCCAGGAATTCAGTATCAACCCAAAGCCCACAGGGATGTACTCTTCTCTGGAAACCATGATTTGTACAGTCCAAGAATGGTTTGTACTCTTGAATAGAATGTAGTTCACTTCTGAGCCTTGGACAACTACATACAAGAAAGAACATGTGGCGATTGGGTGAGGGACTCCAGAAGTTAAGCACCTGCCAAACATATGGGCAGAATGAAAGAGGAAAATGTAATTTAGAGGCAATGAATTACAAAAGAGAGGCACAGTAAATCCACTCCTCCTGTAGCAGGCGGTCCAGGAAAAGGACAGGGTACAGGATAAGCCTCTTCACTGATCTAAATTAGTAACAATATTCCCCCCTTTAATAAGTGATTTTGATGATTGGTAAAGCGAACTTTTTTCTGTGGTTTGAATAGGTGGTGTCTCAAGAAAGAACCATTTCTAACAGGTAATTTGAATCTATCTTTAAACTCATGAACTTCCTAAGAGTCTCAATAGTAAAGAAGAGACATAGGAAATGTGGGTTTGATCCCTGGGTTGGGAAGATCCCCTAGAGAAGGAAATAGCACCCCACTCCAGTATTCTTGCCTGGAAAATCTCATGGACAGAGGAGCCTGGCAGGCTACAGTCCATAGGGTCACAAAGAATCAGACATAACTGAGTGTCTGAGCATGATAACTACCATTCTTTCTTCTGGGCACCTTTGATACCAAGAGCAGAGGATTTTGGGGTAATATATTCCAGATCACACTGTATCACAGAACATATCATTGTTAAAATGTGGGTCTATCTATCTACCCATTCTATCTATCTAATAAGCAGTACAAGTATATAGCACAAAATTCAAAGATTATACATTCTTCATTTTCCCCAGAGACAAGAGACGTTATGAGCATCTCTTGTTTAATGGTACTATACACACTATTCTCACATTGCCCTTTTCACTTAACAAAATAACACTGGGATGACTCCATATAGTACTGTGCCTCATTTTCCCGCAAAGGCCATATAGTATTCCATTGCGTGTTTGCTCCATAACTTATTTAACCACTCTCCTGTGCTGTCCTATTCTTTGCAACTCTATGGGCTATAGCCCTCCAGGCTCCCTTGTGCATGGGATTCTCTAGGCAAGGATATTGGAGTGGGTTGTCATGCCCTTCTCCAGGGGATCTTCCCGACTCAGGGATGGAACTCACAATTGTGCATTGGCAGGAGGGTTCCTTACCACCAGGGCCTCCTGGAAAGCCCCAAGGTTTCATTAGCGGATGTCAATTAGATAGCCAGGGAATTTCAGAGGTCTTTAAGATAAGTGTAAATTCTCAGCTGAGATGGCTTAATTGCAATCCTGCTTCAAGTAGAAGGGATGAATTAATGGTTGTGAGATTTCTTTCCAGTACTAATATCATACCACAACCACATAAAGACTCAAGAAATGCCACATTAAGTCAGTTCACTGGTTCCAGCCCGTGATTCTTGTTTCTTCCCGTGGCCCTTACAGCTGTTTGTGGGAGGATATAGTTGTACTCTAGTGTATCACCTAAAGGTGAAGGATGCCCTCCAGCAGCCTTTTCCAAACTCTATTAACATCCTTTCTCTGCCTCCTATGTAGTGCCTTTGGATATCATTTCATTGCTGCTGTTTGGAGGACATCCTTGTTTCCCTATAAAAATGGTACTTGTCAAACTCAAAGTCCGGAAGTTAAATGTTTTCAATATAACTTTATTGAGCTAAATACTTGGGTTAAACGTGGCTTTTGGCCTCTCCCAAAGAGTGGTTTGTTTTTTTTTTAGATGAGACCTATTGAATTACCCAATTCTTTTTATTCTGTTATTATGATAATATAAAATAAACATTGCCATTTTAACAAATTTTAAATGTAAGATTTAGTGGCATTGATTACATTCATGATAGTGTACAACCAACACCACTGTTTTCAAAATTTTTTCATCCTCCCCTGCCCCCACCCCTGCAAATGGAAACTCTGTAACCGGTAAGCAGTACTGCCCCATCCCTTCCTCTCCCCAGTCCCTGGTAACTTGGAATCTACGATCTCTAAGAATTTGCCTAGTCTACGTATGTCATGTAAGTAGAAAATGCAATATTTGTCCTTTTGCAACTGGCTTATTTCACTTAGCATAATGTTTTCGGGGTACTCAATTCTTGATATCTGCTGGGAAAGATTGAAGGTGGGAGGAAAAGGGGGCGACAGAGGATGAGATGGTTGGATGGCACCACTGACTCGGTGGACATGAGTTTGAGCAAGCTCTGGGATTTGGCGATGAACAGGGAAGCCTGGTGTGCTGCAGTCCATGGGGTCACAAAGAGTCGGACACGACTGAGCAACTGAAATGAACTGAACTGAACTTCTGTTCGGATTGAGTGTGTTTTCCTTCCCTTCCTGTTTTAGGAATCATTTTATGACTTCCTTTTAACTGTCATCCTGGAAGAGAAATTGACCTAAATACACAAGGCCTTCTTCAAATGTGATGTTCTAAAAACATAAAATGATGAGGAAATAAATTCAACTATGTGAAGGTACTCTTTTACAAGTCTCAATAGCCTTAAAAAACAGCTATCATTCAGATGAACTATCAATGAAATATTTTCTTCTATCTTTGTATTGAGACAGTTGAGGTCATAGAGCTACTGATATAAATATTTTTTCAAGGCTGCCAAGTCCCTGACTATCTCATGATGGACTATAAGTGTTTAAACACAACCCAGTCCTTCAATATATAAGAGGGCTAACGTGTCCATGCATCTTTAATGCATGATTAATCTTTTTTGACATTTCTCTTCAGTGCTGAGGAAGATGGTTGAATTTGCTTGTGGCTGCATTGACAATAACTTATCTCTTCCTCTTTCATTCCTGAAGGGAAATGTCATAACAAGAATCCACCATTAAATAAAACATGTACATCACAGGTTTTTTTGGTTTTTGTTTTTGTTTTTTTTAAACAAAAAAGGATGACCTCAGAGTCAGAATGAATTTATAGTGAGCAGAGACAAAGTGACGCCTAAATGTAGAATCTGCTTCATTTGTTTTAGCATTTGTTATTAAAATTTTTCCTACAGCAAGAAAGCTACTCCAAAGAATAAAACAACTGGAAAGTAGCTACTGCCCACTTAGGTAAGTAGATTGTAAAATTATCTACTTGTACTAATAGAAAAGTATCAGCTCTGTAATGTGTATAGTTGATAGTTTGGTTCATATAATCACTTATCCATCCTCCCAGCCAATAAATGTTACTATGTGTCTACTCTGTGAAAAAGTGCAGACATTATCTGCTCTGCCGTCTGTGGCTAACAGGAGCCACTAGCCACACTGAACTTTGAAATGTAAATTGGATGAATTCAATAAATAAAAGTTCCTTTGTTGTGCTAGCCTGTTTCAAGTACTCAACACTCACATGTAGCTAGTGGCTACCATCTCGGACAGCAAAGATAGTAGACCATTTCCCTAATAATGAGTGATGTTGAGCATCTTTTCATGTGTTTGTTAGCCATCTGTATGTCTTCTTTGGAGAAATGTCTATTTAGTTTTTTGGCCCATGTTTTGATTGGGTCATTTATTTTTCTGGAATTGAGCTGCATAAGTTGCTTGTATATTTTTGAGATTAGTTGTTTGTCAGTTGCTTCATTTGCTATTATTTTCTCCCATTCAGAAGGCTGTCTTTTCACCTTGCTTATATTTTCCTTTGTTGTGCAGAAGCTTTTAATTAGATCCCATTTGTTTATTTTTGCTTTTATTTCCAGAATTCTGGGAGGTGGGTCATAGAGGATCCTGCTGTGATTTATGTCGGAGAGTGTTTTGCCTATGTTCTCCTCTAGGAGTTTTATAGTTTCTGATCTTACATTTAGATCTTTAATCCATTTTGAGTTTATTTTTGTGTGCGGTGTTAGAAAGTGATCTAGTTTCATTCTTTTACAAGTGGTTGACCAGTTTTCCCAGCACCACTTGTTAAAGAGATTGTCTTTACTCCATTGTATATTCTTGCCTCCTTTGTCAAAGATAAGGTGTCCATATGTGTGCGGATTTATCTCTGGGCTTTCTATTTTGTTCCATTGATCTATATTTCTATCTTTGTGCCAGTACCATACTGTCTTGATGACTGTGGCTTTGTAGTAGAGCCTGAAGTCAGGCAGGTTGATTCCTCCAGTTCCATTCTTCTTTCTCAAGATTGCTTTGGCTATTCGAGGTTTTTTGTATTTCCATACAAATCTTGAAATTATTTGTTCTAGTTCTGTGAAAAATATCACTCATTATTAGAGAAATGCAAATCAAAACCACAATGAGGTACCACTTCACACCAGTCAGAATGGCTGCGATCCAAAAATCTGCAAGCAATAAATGCTAGAGAGGGTGTGGAGAAAAGGGAACCCTCCTACACTGTTGGTGGGAATGCAAACTAGTACAGCCACTATGGAGAACAGTGTGGAGACTCCTTAAAAAATTGCAAATAGAACTGCCTTATGACCCAGCAATCCCACTGCTGGGCATACACACCAAGGAAACCAGAATTGAAAGAGACACATGTACCCCAATGTTCATCACAGCACTGTTTATAATAGCCAGGACATGGAAACAACCTAGATGTCCATCAGCAGATGAATGGATAAGAAAGCTGTGGTACATATACACAATGGAGTATTAGTCAGCCGTTAAAAAGAATACATTTGAATCAGTCCTGATGAGATGGATGAAACTGGAGCCGATTATACAGAGTGAAGTAAGCCAGAAAGAAAAACACCAATACAGTATACTAACACATATATATGGAATTTAGAAAGATGGCAATGATGACCCTGTATGCAAGACAGGAAAAAAGACACAGATGTGTATAGCGGACTTTTGGACTCAGAGGGAAAGGGAGAGGGTGGAATGATTTGGGAGAATGGCATTGAAACATGTATACTATCACGTAAGAATCGAATCACCAGTCTATGTCCGATGCAGGATACAGCATGCTTGGGGCTGGTGCATGGGGATGACCCAGAGAGATATTATGGGGAGGGAGGTGGGAGGGGGGTTCATGTTTGGGAATGCATGTACACCCGTGGTGGATTCATGTCAATGTGTGGCAAAACCAATACAGTATTGTAAAAGTAAAATAAAGTAAAAAAAAAAAAAAAGATAGTAGACCATTTTCATTGTTGCAGAAAGGTCTACTGAGCATCACTGTTATACAGTGTCAAAATGTATAATGCACTAGGGGAGGGATAAGTTAGGAGCTTGATATTAACATATATACACAGTTATATATAAAATAGATAACCATCACAGTCTTACTATATAGCACAGGGAGCTTTACTCAAGATTCTGTGATAACCTATAAGGGATAAGAATCTGAAACAGAATACATATGACTGAATCACTTTGTTGTACACCTAAAATAAACAAAATGTTATAAATCAGCTACACTTCAAAAAAAAGAGTATAAGACAAAGTTATTTCTTTAAAAGATTCTGCAATTTAGTTGAGGAGACTGCATATATAAATGAAAGTATAGTTTTCGCTTTATTCAGCAATACGTGACAGTAGTAAATAAGAGGGGCTGCCCTTTGGGGAGCATGTAGGATGTGCCAAGTTGTGCTAAATTCTTTGCACATGTGGCAGAAGATAAACAACCCCAGAGTGTTTGGCCTTTTCCCTGTGCTTGTTGGCCTTTCCCCCTTCCTCACCCTCCAAGCGTGCGTGGGAAAGTACAGGCCTTTGTCATATCTAACTGTGTTTGTTCTGCAGACCTGTAGGAATGGGGAGACAGACACAGAATTGGAAGAGAGCAAAGGGGTATGAGTAATATGCCAGATTATTATGGTCTAAAACTTGGAGTGGAGTTAGTTGAAAGTTATGGAAAGAAGGGTTCTAACCAGCTATGGGGTGTAAGGGAAACATATAGGGAAAAAGGGGGATTATAAAGGGTTTGTTGTGGACTATATATTCCTTTCAGGTATAGAGAAATGTGAGTAAAAAGTTGAGATATTTTGAGGCTAATGTATTTTAATTGGACTGTGCTCTTTGATAATTACAATTCTGAGATAAGGTTATATGAATAACATATGAATCGAATGAATCACATATAAAGTAAGGTTGTACAATCGTCATTCTCGTTAATTTAACCTTCTCCACTACTCTGCAAGGCAGGTCGTTATTATTCTTGTTTTCTAATACACAGCCTGAAATTAAGAAAGTTAAGTAAACACATGCCCACGGTCATATAACCAGTTAAGTGGCAATATCAGGTTTGAACCTAGATATATTTGGCTCCAGGGGCTTCCTAGGTGGCGACAGTAGTAAAGAACCCTCATGCCAGTACAGTAGACACACGAGATGCGGGGTTCGACCCCTGGGTTGGGAAGATCCCCTGGAGGAGGGCACGGCAACCCACTCCAGTATTTTTGCCTGGAGAATCCCATGGACAGAGGACCCTGGAGGGCTACAGTCCATAGGGTCGCAAAGAGTCAGACACGACTGAAGCAACTTAGCATGCATGCACGTATTTGACTACAATGTCAAATATGCTTTTAATAATTCTGACTTACTGCTTCAATACAAGAAGGATCAGGTAGTATGTGACAGTGCCAAGAAAGCCATATGGACAGTACTATTGGCTAAGAGATCCAAAGAAACAGAGATTATAGTGAGCTGGAGTAACTAGTACATGCTTCATACAGAGGGTAAAATACAAACTGCCTTTGGAGGACAGATAGGATTTAGGCCAGGGGCCGGGAGATGAAGCCATATACAGGGCATAAACTAAACCCAGGAATGTTGGCTGCAGCAGAGGTTTATGGTCTTTTCATGATGACATCCTAGAAGCTGGACCGAATTAGGGGTAAAAGACCAAATGCATATAGCCACACATAGTTTGATAGAATTCCTATTGGGAGTATTTAAAGATTTAAAGATAATGTCTAAAATAATACTGAGCTGGCCAAAAAATTTATTTGGGTTTCATGTACGATGTTATAGAAAGCTTGAACAAACATCTTGGCCAACCCAATACTTAAACTTCAGCCTAGCTGCAAATTGCTCAGTCCTTCCTGGCAGCCTCTTTCTCAGGGAACAGTAAATAGTGGAGATGGCTCCAGATCCTCTTTTTATGAGATTCTATGTATATGTGGCGGTAAATGTTATGTGTCAACTTGATTGGGCCACAGGGTGATATCTAACTTAAAAATTACCCTAGATATTTCTGTGAGGGTATTTCTGAATGAGATTAATACTGGAATTGGTAGGATGACTAAGCCAGATTGCCCTCTCCTCTGCAGGCGGACCTCGTCCTATCTTCTAGAGGCCTGGATGAAATAAAAAATGGTCAATAAGGGAGAATTCATGCTTTCTCTGTCTGCCTGTTTTTGAGCTGGAACATCAGCTTTTCCTGCTTTCAGATTTGGTCTGAACTGAAGCTCCGCTGGTAAAGAATCCACCTGCAATGTGGGAGATCTGGGTTTAATCCCCGGATTGGGAAGATTCCCAGGAGGAGGGCGTGGCAATCCACTCCAGTATTCTTGCCTGGGGTATTCCATGGACAGAGGAGCCTGGCGGGCTACAGTCCATGGGTTCACAAAGAGTCAGACACGACTGCATGACTAAGCGCACAAACATACTATCAGCTTTCCTGGGTCTCCGATTTGGGACTTCTCAGCCTCCATAATCCTGTGAAACAACTCAGAGTAAATCTCTTGTATACATTCTATCCGTTCTGTTTCTCTGGTGAACCTTGAGTTCTCAGGAGAACTTCTGTGGGTGGATCATGATGAAACAATGAATCAGGGAGTTTAACTCTCTTCTCACTACCTAGTCATACAGCTCCTTAGGGTATGAGTTCAGAGTGAGGAGTGGGCTCTTCTGCCCTCTCAAATCTCTATGTCTGGTCTGGAATGGGAGGAATTCCTATAAATCTGAATCAGTAAGATCTGGAGGCCAAGGATTGGATATTCCTATGACTGAAGACTTAGTAGTCTCCCCCAGACTTCTAAGAGAAAATTTATTCAAACAGCATGACTTTGGGTAACAAATAAAACAATAAAGGGAAAAACAGACTATCCAAGAAAGGCAGGGAAGTCTTGTCACCAGACTTGGGCTTAGAATGTTACATTCATAAGCCTACCTGTTATCACTCTGAAAATCATCGGCAAGTACAAACAGTTCAGTTCAGTTCAGTCGCTCAGTCGTGTCCGACTTTTTGTGACCCCATGAATCACAGCACGCCAGGCCTCCCTGTCCATCACCAACTCCCTGAGCTCATTCAGATTCACGTCTATCAAGTCAGTGATACCATCCAGCCATCTCATCCTCGGTCATCCCCTTCTCCTCCTGCCCCCAATGCCTCCCAGCATCAGTCTTTTCCAATGAGTCAACTCAAGCAATCCCAAAATAGAAGAACGACCAGGCTTCAGTTCTTCAGCTAAGTAGGGCTTGTTCCATTGAGTCAGACTCGGGTCAACTGTTCCAGCCAGAATATGGACTTCCTTGTCCAGAGTAAGCTTTGCCACATGAAACACTTAGACCACGCATTCGAAACAAACAAGCTTGGAGCTAGAGCTCTTCCTCCAGTATCAAGATTTAATTATTTGATGACAATTTAGCACAAATAAATTTTCTAGCAATTCTAAAATGCAACCGGGATTAAGAAACACTGGTCTAGACCACTCTACAGTAATATTCCATATGGGACCGAGACATAAGATTAGCCTACAAATTCTGAAGACTATTAGATTCCTGTAATTCTCTTATATGTAATTTTGCCGGAGTAAGACAGCACACATCAGTCCTGTCCTACTTTCCCTGTTTTGTAGCAATTCAGGAGTCTTTTAGGGGGCTGCTTGCCCATCTCTTTCCTCCATATTTGTTTGATCCCTATCACCCTCTTCTTAGACTAAGCCTCTGCTTTTTAAAGTATGGTCCTCAGACAAGCCCCAGTGCCATTACCTGGATAGAATTAGGGCTTCCTTTGGTAAAGAAAGATGGTAAAGAATCTGCTTGCAGTGCAGGAGACCCAGGTTTAATCCCTGGGTCAGGAACATCCCCTGTAGAAGGGAATGGCTACCCACTCCAGCATTCTTGCCTGGAGAATTTCATGGACAGAGGAGCCTGCTGAACTACAGATGGTGTTACAAAGAGTCGGACATAACTGAGCAACTTTCTCTTTCACTGAAAGAAATGCAGAATCCCAGGCACCACCCAATGCATCAAATTCTGCACTTTAATAAGATCTTCAGGTGGTTTTTGTGTGTTTTAAAATTTGTGGCCCACTGCTCTATCCCACCTCTACATAGATCTCCCTTCAGGCGTTTTTCCTTTTCAGGGATATATGCCTGAAAAGGCCTTGACACCAGGATATTCATTATGCACTCCATTTCTTCTTCCATCTCATAAGAAATGAGGTTGTTAGTTCTTTGTCATAAAGCCTGTTCATGTCATTCACAAAGTGAAATTAATATGTATTCAAATATATATGTGTATGTGTATATATATGTCTGTGTGTATTTATGGGGAAAGAGAGGGGCCACCAGTTGTCTCTGCAGTTGGCCAGAAACAACTGGTTGGTGGAGGGGTGAGGATGGGGGAGGGAGGAGCTGCATCAGATGCCAAAGCTCAGCACTCAATTATGTACTCAATGCACAACAGCTGAATGTGTGAGCTGTTCAGATGCCATCCGTGTTTCTTGAGCCTTGTTTTCTCCTTAATTTGGCTGGGGGTGAGGGGCTCTCTTAGCTTGTGTCAGGTGGGATCTCTTTGATTTATGGTCTAGTGACTGTGGGACAGACCCTGGCAGCTGGGTCTGAGCAATGCCTTAGATATTTGACTATTTCAACAGGACATGCCAAACGGCTGCTGGATCAGAAACAAATCTCTTGAGCACACGCTGCTCTTTATCTCCTCATTATTAGCCAATGATGGAGTCTTCTGTTGAGAATAGAAGTCCAGAGAAGTTTAAGTCAAGGTGAGGTTCCTCTCACACACATTCATTTTGATCACCACCATTTAGTGAGGACTGTCTGTGGTTCCAATGAGGGCAGTGTAACAATACAGTACATAGTGTTGAAATTAAGAATACGGTTTTGAGCAAGAGACTCACAGACTTAGAAAATAAACTTATGGTTGCTTGGGGGAAGGGACAGTTAGGGAGTTTGAGGTGGTTATGGACACATTGCTCTATTTAAAATGGATAACCAACAAGGATCTATTGTATAGCACCTAGAACTCTGCTCAATGTTATGTGGCAGCCTGGATAGGAGAGGGATTTTAGGGGAGAATGGATACATGTGTATGTAAGGCTGAGTCCCTTTGCTGTTCACCTGAAACTATCACACATTGTTAATTGGCTATACCCCAATACAAAATAAAAAATTCAAGAAATCAAAAAAAGAATATGGTTTCTGGAATCCAGAAATTTTTGCTTGAATCCCACTTCTGCCACATCTAAGCTTTGACCTTGGAAATGTTTCTTCTTATGTTAAATATACAATACATAGCATTGCATCAAGTACATAGAAGGGCTACATGAATATTATTATGGTCATCATTATGATCATACTCTGAATTTCATGAATTAGCAATCACTACAGATCCAGGGTGAGCCTGGGATTCCCTTAGGGACTGTAGTTTTTGTTTTTTTTAAATGAAGTACAGTTAATGAACAATATTATATGTTACATGTATACAACATAATAATTCACAGATTCAAAGGTTGTACTCCATCTATAGTTATTATAAAATATTGGCTATATTCCCCATGATGTACAGTATATTTTTGTAGTTTATTCTATACCTAAGAGTTTGTACCTATTAGTCCCCTACCCCTAGAGTACCCCACTGGTAAAATTAGTTTGTTCTCTGTCTGTGAGTCTGCTTCTTTTTTGTCATATTCACTCATTTGCTGCATTTTTTCGATTCCACATATAAGTGAGATCATACAAGATTTGTCTTTCTCTGTCTGACTGCATAATGTCCTCCAAGTCCATTCATGTTGCTGCAAATGGAAATATTTCATTCTTTTTTAATGGCCGAGTAGTATTCCATTGTTTGTGTGTATATATACACATTTGCTTCCATATATGGGCAATTGTAAATAATGCAGCTGTGAACATTGGGGTGCATGTATCTTTTTGAACTAGTGTTTTTATTTTTTTCAGATACATGCCCAGGAGTGGAATTGCTGGATCATACAGCAGTTCTATTTTTTGTTTCTTGATAAACTTTCATATTGTTTTCCACAGTGGCTGCAACAATTTACATTCCCACCAGCAGTGCATGAGGGTTCTTTTTAGTATACAGAGTGTTCTGTGTGAGTTGCTTTGAGACTAAAGAACATAGACATCCTTCTCCAAAGAATAGTAGGTATATTTAATAATACACAGGCATCTAGGCTCCTGAGGAAATACTTTTTGAAGAAAAAGGTACAAGCTGAGGTGGATTCCTGTGAGTCTTAGGAATTCAAGAGTGTACGGAAACAAAATTCAAGTCCTAATGCAAAAGGATTTAGCACCATGCATGTTTGTTTAAAGAAAGCTGCTGCTACCATGGTTTATTCATTGTGTGATTTTTTTCTTTTTTCTTTTTTCTTTTTCTTTTTTTTTTTTTTTTTTTTGAGCCATGCTCTAGTTCCAGCCAAGTGCTAGACTGCATTTACTGTCCTCAGCCTGCCGAGTTTCCCTGTGACAGCTCCATCTCAACCCTTACCTGAATGGAACATATTTTAGGCAAATGGTTTGAATCCCTGGGTGCTGGGTTATTCTTGGCAATAATCCACCTTGGGCTGGATGGAGTCATGCACTCTATCCTCATCGTCTGGGGCTAGAACCAGGAGTAATCGCATCTGTGTGGAGTAATGCAGGCATGGAAACCCCACCAAAGCACAAACCTATGTATAATGAAAGGGTAGACAGGAACCACTTTTTAAGTAATAGAATCCCTTATCACACAAGGAAGTAGCCCCAGACAGAAAACAGACAAGTTTTTGTTGTTGTTGTTGTTGTTTTTCTGGTTGATAAATACGTATGCACACGTAAGATACTTTCAGAACCTCTGTTTCTCCATATAGGGTCACCCTTCCATATCTATGGGCTTTTCATCCACAGATTCAACCAACTGGGGATCAGTTGGTAGAATCAGTGGATGCCGAACTAGCAGCTGCGGAGGATCAGAACATCATCAGTTTATGGATGTAAGCATATCAGGATTCTGGTATCCTTGCAGGTCCTGGAATGGATCCCCTGTGGATACCGAGGAACGATGTACTTACTGCTGTGAGTACTTGCTATCTCACACATGTGCACATACTCCGTGGCCTCCCCACTGAGGAATCCCAAGGCTTCTTGAACCTTGTTTAAAAATCACTGCATTAACTGATGTCCGAAGCATACTCAGCTCTTGTTTTCCATTATACCAGTGAACTCACAATAGCTTCAGGGGTGTAAGAAAGGGTTCCTTGTGCTAAGGTGGAGGTTGGGGGATAGAGTCTGTAAGAAAAGCCAAAGTTCAGAGAAGGGCCTGAGCCTAGGGCTGAACAGAGAAATGGCAAAGGGGCCCAGGGAAGGGCTGAGTTGGTACTAGTAGAGATGAGCAGTGTTTCAAGAGCAAATGAGGCAGGAGGGGATTATTCCTGGGTTCTCAGGCATGATACACTTGCCCCTAGCTCACCCGAGGCAGTGTTTGTCATCCATTTGTGCCCTGGCTTGTTCATGTACCAGCCAGGTATCAATTATGCTTCCTGCACCCAGCTCACTAAGACATTCCTCTTCCGTGGTCTGCTGCCCCTGTGGCCCAAGGCGGAGGCCTGGGAGGTTAGCAGAGTGCGGAGGGCAGTAGAGGGGCCCAAGCTTCCATGCACGAAGTCCAGCCAGGACTCCAAATCTGTAGGCCTCTTGAGTTACTTATTTATTTTTATAAAGTGCTTGAGAGCATTTTAGAAGCTTTTTATATCATATTTGAGATCTGTAAGATAGAAGTCTGACATTTGGCCAAATATCCTCATGACTAATTCTTAGAAAGATAGAACCTTAGTGAAATGAGTGATCTAGACAGAAACAGGGAAAACATAAAGTAGCCCCTGGGTTAGACAAACATACTGGCAGGATTAGAAAATTTACAGGGAAAGAATACCAACAACTTTTTGAAAAACTGAAGTATATATATGTATGCTGCTGCTGCTAAGTCACTTCAGTCGTGTCCGACTCTGTGCGACCCCGTAGACGGCAGCCCACCAGGTTCCCCCATCCTGGGGATTCTCCAGGCAAGAACACTGGAGTGGGTTGCCATTTCCTTCTCCAGTGCATGAAAGCACAAAGTGAAAGTGAAGTCGCTCAGTCATGTCCGACTCTACACAACCCCATGGACTGCAGCCCACCAGGCTCCTCCATCCATGGGATTTTCCAGGCAAGAGTACTGGAGTGGGGTGCCATTGCCTTCTCCGATATGTATGTATGTATGTATGTGTATATATATATATATATATATAGGATTTGTTCTATTATTTGGCTGTGCTGGGTCTTTGCTGCTGCATGGGCTTTCTCTTATCGTGGTGAGTGGGGCCTTCATCGTGGAGCATGGGCTCTAGGCACCGGGCTTTAGTAGTTGCAGCACAAAGCCTTCAGTAGTTGTGGTCTATGCAGCTTAGCTGCTCTGCGGCATGTGGAATCTTCCTGGTCAACGGATCAAGCTGGTGTCCCTTGCATTGCAAGGCGGATTCTTACACACTGGACCACCAGAAAAGTCCTGAAGTATAGTTAATTTACAATGATGTGTAAGTTTCAAGTGTACAGCAACCCTCCTTCAGTTTTATAGGTCAAAAAGACCCACAGAACCAGAGACAACCCCTTTCCCTGCTAGATATTGTCCTGACTTCCATTTGAGATACTTAGAGCTTTAGATCTGTACAACTCTCTCTAATGAAATCTGTAAAAATGCTTTTCTCCATGATCCAGAATATGCTTCTTTCTGCCTGGGCGGGACTGATGATACCTACAAAGGAGTTGTCAAGCCATCAGGATTGATTTCAAAGTCAATTTCATTTCAAAATTGGGCTTTCTAAGTTGAAGGGTTCACCCACTGTATTTTCTTTTTTTTTTTTCTTCCTTCCACTCTCCTTCCTGACCTGTCTTGGGAGTGCAGCTACTGAGGAATTACTGGTCTGCTCTGTTCAGTTCAATGTAAACAGGGGAACAAATGGGCCAAGATTATGGACAGGAGGAAGCAGCAGTACTTACTCTCCATGGGGCACAAAGGGGCTGCTGCACATCAAAAACCGAGGCCTTTTGGCCGCTGAAACACCTTGAGAAGGGAGTGTCCTGGGAGCAGCGGCTGTGAGTGATTTCCTTCTCCCAATTTAGGCACTGGGGTGGTGATTTCCTCCCAGTCATCAATTCCGTCCTGGAGTCTGGACTTGGGCAGATTCCCATGTGGATTTAGAAGAAAACTCCACTGTGATGGGAGTGGAAGCAGAGTGGTGGGGAGGCTGGAGGATGGATCAAGAGGTAAGGAGGGGGCTGGATTTGTAAGGAATGGGAGGTAACTGAGGTGGCTTTTGCAGTCTCTGAACATCGTGGAAGTAAGAGAGCTGGGTTTCTCAGAAAGGCTCTTCTAAGAAATCCCCCTGGCACCAGCCTGTCTAGTTTCGACCATCCTAAGGCTTTGATGGGGAACCGGCGGCCTCTATCCAGTCCCCGTCTCCTCACTGGGCAGTGAGTGGAGTCATGCGTGCGAAAGGACTTGCGCAGACGCCTCCCTGTACACTGCCTCCGCGATGTGCAGGCGCCCAGCATCTGCTCCTGCCGCCTGCCCGAAATAGAACGCCTATTTTGTGATGGATTAGTCCTTTGGCTCCGATCCTGCCTGGGTCACCAGCTCAGCCTGCGATGCGTGCTGGGAGGGTGGTGGGGTGGGGACAGGGGCCTCTTAACTCGTTCAACACATTCCCTCTTCTCTCCTGCGGGAGTGCCTGTCCAGTTGCCCAGATCGTAACTTATGTGGAAAGTTGGGGCTGGCAGGTGCTCAGAGGTGCCTCCGGCAAGAGGATTGTCTGCCTCGTGGATCCCTGTGTCCAGAGAACCAAATTAAGGAATATCTTTCCTTTCTGTCAGAACATTTACTTTCTACTTCTCACTTAACCTATTTGTGTTTCAATGTCCTTATCTATAAAATGGGTTAGTAATCCTACCTTATATACGTACATACTTATATTCGGTCAGTTGCTCAGTCCTGTCAGACTCTTTGCAATCCCAGGGACTGCAACCCATCAGGCTCCTCTGACCATGAAATTTTCCAGGCAACAGAACAAGAGTAAGGAGCCATTTCCTCCTCCAGGGGATCTTCCTGACCCAGGGATCAAGGGTGCAGTGGCCTGCATTGGCAGGCAGATTCTTTACTACTGTGCCACTTGGGAAGCTCAATCTTATCTTATGGAGCTGCTGCTGCTGCTGCTAAGTCGCTTCAGTTGTGTCCGACTCTGTGCGACCCCATAGACAGCAGCCCACCAGGCTCCCCCGTCCCTGGGATTCTCAAGGCAAAAATACTGGAGTGGGTTGCCATTTCCTTCTCCAATCCTAGCATTATGACGAAACAAGTTAAACGACATGAAGTGCTTGTAACTTCACAAAAGGATGGATACTGAAGGATACCAGTTATATGAGGTATCTGCTGCTGCTGCTGCTGCTGCTAAGTCACTTCAGTCTGGAGCAGTCAAATTCACAGAGACAGAAAGTGATAAAGTAGAATGCGGTTGCCTGTGGTTGAGAGGAGGGGGAATTGAAGGTTATTGTTTAATGGGCACAGAGTTTCAATTTAAGAAGATGGAAAAGTTCTGGAGGTGTTTGGTGGTGATGGTTGCACAACAATGTGAGTGTACTTAATGACACCATACCCTTAAATATGGTGTAAATGGTAAATTTTATGTATGTTTTACTGCAATAAAACATACACAAACTTTCCCGGGTTTATGAGGTGCTATGGCATTTTAGTTATTATTTATTATTATTAGTCCCTTCCCACTTCATTTTATACACATTTTTGTGTGCATATATATATATATACATATATATAGTCTCAAAACAAACCAAAGAAAAGCCTTTTGCTCATATATTAGTGAGGTGTCCTGTCACCCCACTCATGGACAGCTTCATTTTGCCCACACAGAATGAAAGAACAGGTTTGGGGCCGGAAAGTAGAGTCTGCCCAAAGTAAATTCTGTTGCCTGTAACCTCTTGACTTCAAAGGAGACCGTGTTCTCCCCCAGTGGAAATTCTGAAGGCAGCCCAGATAAGACTCTTGGAAAGGCTGCAATGGAGTGATGACTGGTACTGGTTCTCCATCTTATTTGGGGAATTGGTTTTGGAAAAGTATAGTGAGAGCTGCTCCGGGACTCACCTCAGGACATCCTGTGTGTGGAGGACTGTTTGGAAATAGAGTCAGGATGTCAGGAATTCCGAGGGTTTGGGCCCTGCCTGGGGTGAACTTGAGGCTCGATTCAAGATTCTCTATGTCTGTACCTCCATTGCTGCCCTGGGGAAGGACAGGGTGGGCCAAATAGAGTAGCACTGAAATATACACATTACTGTATGTAAAACAGACAGCCAATGGGAATTTGCTGTATGACACAGGGAGCCGAAGCCCAGTGCTCCATGACAACCTAGAGGGGTGGGATAGGGTGGGAGGTGGAAGGGAGGTCCATATGTATGCCTATGGCTGATTCATGTTGACATGTGGCAGAAATCAACACAATATTGAAAAGCAATTATCCCTCAATTAAAAATAAATTAATTTAAAAAAAGATTCCCTGATGCCCATCACCCAGGACTAGCCCCTAAGCAACCCAGTCTTTGGAAGAAGCAGAGAGTCGTGTATCCTGCCATAGTCACTATAAATTCCATCCTCTCACAGAGCTGTCTCTCATATTTTCTCACCACCTTATCACCCATCCAGAGTGAGTGAGGACAAGACAGCCAGTCTGTAGTTTTCAGTAAAGTTCCAAACCTGATTGTAATGAGTCTTATAAGACATCATTTAAGAAAAAAAAAAAAAAGAATAAAAAGCCCTTGGATCATCTCAGAGGATTCTTTGGAAAGATCCCGAAATGATTGATTGTATCTTGTAAGTCTGGAGGAAAACCAGACGGAGCAATTTGGGGCTAAATATGTGAAAACTCTTGACTCACGCAGTCAGCATGAGGCTATTTTTGCGTGGAATATTTTCACAAGCTCATTGGGGGTGTGAGGCTCCATCAGAAAACAACGTTTCACCTTGTGGGAGATGAAAGTGAATTTTCAAGGACCTTAAACAACCTTTGGCCCTGGCTCGGGAGGCTGGGGAAGGAGGGGGAGTTGAGTGACACTGGGCAGCAGAGAGGAGAAGCCACAAGGCTGATGATTAAAATGGTGGCTGCAAAGGGCGGGAGAGCACGGTGAGCCAAAGACTTGAAGACGACGAGAGAGCACCGAATGGAAAAAGCTGGGGCTCTGGCCCCAGCCCTCCTGCTGGCCTGGATAGTTTCTGCCCCACACTGACCTCCAGTTTCACACACTTGGGTCTTATAAAGCGGATTTTGCTTAAATTCCCTGTTAGCTAGAGATTACAGATGAGTCACTGTTTATAAAGGGTCGTACCCTCTGTGCCACCTTGGGAAGGCACATTCTGCTGAGTAGGTCCAAATGCAGCGGGTGACAAGTCGATGCCTTGCCAGCTAAAGGCTCCCTTTTGAAGCCTCCCCAGGGGGCCTCTGCAGGGACAAGGGCAGAACAGCCTGTGGGAGCTGGGAACCTGATCCAAGCTGCGTGACTGCTGCTCCCGCACATGGGATCAGACATAAAGATGCTGCCCTCACAGGCATCCTGAGTCCATTCAGACCCTCAAGATCAGCTTGATGCACCCACTCACCACGGGGGTGCGTGTGCACACACGCACATCCCCACAGAATCTGGGACCGGCTTCTGAAGCCCATGGAAACTTGTTCCAGAGCGGGGTGGAACTGCCTGCTAGAAGTACCAGGCTGCTGCTTCCAGCCATACACCGTCTGTGTGCACTTTGCATGCTGAGGCCCAAAATAAAAATTAATTCAAATAAAAATATTTGACATTCATGCCAAAGTGAAGAGAGACAGTGACCAGAGAATCAAGAAGCAGTCATTTCTGAATCCAGTTCTGCTGTTGGTGACCTTGAGCAAATAATTTGTTAAGTGTTTCTTGATTTCTCTAAATGTAAATCAGGAGCCATGAGTCTGACCAGTGATTCAGCTACACAGAGGAAAATTGGGGTCAGGGTGGTCTGGGAGGGGAGAGAGAATGTTAGTAAAATTTCTTGTCTATATACAAAAGTATGAAGTGTTGAGGAATGCAGTAAAGCCCTTATAGTGATGTTGGTTTTACATGTTGTAATTTCCTGTCTCCATCTCATATCTTTGGGCTAAGTGTTCTTACTAACTCAAGCTAAGATACATCCACTCAATGCTGAGCACCCCATAAACACTGCTTGCCCCAGTGATTATGGCGTAATGAAATAGAACATACAGCCTTACCTTACAACCTTACCTGCCAACTGATCAGGTAAATCTTAGTGAGAGTCCTGGCTTATCATTCATGGACGTTTATACTTCAGGCTTCTTGTTTTGCTCAGGTTTCTTAAAAATTTTTGTTTTCTCCATATTCCACAGCTGCAGCTTCCATGTAAAAATGAAAATGTCATCATTTTACTAATTTAAACTTGATGTTTCTAAGAGCTGATCACTTTGGGATTTGGATATGGAAATACTCAACTATTCTGCATTTGTCCGAAGCAGAAATAATGGTTTCTCTTGAGAGTTATGTTCTGTTCAATGGGATTATGAGTTACAAATCTGTCTTCATTCATTCCAACAAAATCTCATCTGCTATGAACCTCTTCTTCATGGCTTACATATTTGGATCTTCATGAGGATAGACTAGGAGAGATAGGCTGAAAAATATTTGTAAGATCTATAACATTCTATCAAGAGATGGGGTAAAGGAAGTTACTGATGTAAATATTTCATCCATGTCTGATAGTCAGTTTGTTGAGACAGTGAGGCCTAGCCTTTTTGGTCAGTCTTCTGTGGAGAGACTGGTCTGGTATATTTCTGTTTTAGTTAGATTCTGTGCTCTAAAACTAAAGAGTTGCTTTGAAGTAAAATAAATTAAGTTCTCTTCAGCCAGTGCAATTATTCTCATTGACTTGAATATTCTGCTAGTCTGTGTTATTTTCTGCAGCAATATAAATGTCTAACAAGGTGACCAGAAATAATAAGCTCTTGACATTTCCCTCCCCCTCGCCAACAGAACCTAATTATTCCCTGACACCAACTTTCCTTGTCAGAAGAGTCCCACAGAGCCTAGAAGCAAGGACATTTTAGACTTTACAGATTAGCAGAGCTGAGGAATTTGTACATGTAGCTTTAAAATAGCTGAGCTGTCAAGCAGGGGTCAGTTTTCACATAGGACATTTATGGTGAAGAGTCTGGTAAGTAACTCACACTGCTTAGCATATTTATTTATAGTAAATTAACTGTTGCCAAGTTTAGTCCCAATTTATTTCAGGGGCTGTAGGGAAGTCCACACACACACATACACACACACGAGACACAGACATCATTTAAACACCTATTTCTTCCAGCTTATTCTATCTTCTAAAAATGATTCAGAGAAATTCAAGAGGAATTGTCAGAATCAAGTTCCCAAAGACTTTATATAAAAACAAGACTGTCCTTACAGAGAGGAATTTCCATTAGCTGATTTTGTACATTCAAGTACATCTTAGCATGGACCTGTCCTTCTCAGAGCAGGGAAGACTCTTCCCAGCTCCCTTTCTGGGCCTTCTGTCCCCTTTTCCTCACTCTAACCATCTTAATCTTCCAAAAACTGGGAGCTCTTCTGTGGGATCAGGGCTGAAAGCAAGCTGAAAAAGTCATGACCAGTAAGAAATTGGGGGTTAACAGGGAACCCTTTTGAAAGGTATTTGCATATTAAAGGAGAAGCCTAGAAAAGATTCACCTTGAAAGAACTATATCTCTAATGGTGGAATAGTTGGGGGTCTTGGTGGAATAGGGTGGCAGAAGAAGGGTGTGATTGTTTTGAAGGGAAAGGCATCTTCCCTATGACCTTAAAAACATACCATAGATGTCCTCTTCTGTTCTCTTCACTTATAAAGCCACTGCTTGGCCCTTCTAATGGAATTTGGTGTTTTAACAAACGAAGTTCTGTTTCCTCTTTATTCTTTCCCGGAAGATGTTCATACAACTGTGAACATGTTTATTAGTAAACACTGTACCTGTTTTTAGCAACAAGCTGTCTGCTAAACCTTTCCAGGGTTTCTGGCAGATGGGCCCTGTGTATCCCATTTCTGTTCTTTTTCAAACTCTTTCCTGACACAATTTTCCTGGTTCAGGAAAACTTACACAGTCTTGTCCATCTATTACTGCTGTTCCTGATGAGTCTGGATCAAAGGGTTAAACACCCCTCGTTCAGGGGGAATGGATGCCAGTCCACTGCACACAGCGACCTGTGTCCAAGGACAGCTGCATGACGTGCCAGGTCTGCGAGGTTCCTGCCTGAGGAGCAGCAGGGTCTCGTTCTGGAAGGTGAGGGACAGCCTGGTCACTGGGGAGGGCCGAAGGGCAGGAAACACCATGTACTTTCCAGTCTCTGTCCGAGCTGTGCTGGCAGCTGGATGGAGCAGAGATGCCCGGAGGCAGAGAGGGCACGTCTGTTCACCAGCTCTGCACCTCCTGAGCCACAGAAACAGTTCAGTCATGAGGAAGCCTGTGTCTGTTCCCACACGTGGCTTCCCTCACCCGGGCGGAAAGAGCACAGCCCTCAGAAACGATCGTTATGTATGTCCAGCTTTTGAAGCTAGAGCTGGTGTTCATACTCAAAGTCTGGGGAAGGGTAGTGAGGCGCTGGGCAACCAAGTTGAAGGCAGGAATTCATTCGTGTTACTGAACACAGTTTACTCATGGTTGGTCTGAAAGGATGACGGCCCCTGGTCAGGCTCCTATTCCACCTTCTCTGCAGTTTAACTTAAACTCCTTTACCCCAGAGTCCTTGGAATGAGATCAACTGTAGCTTCTTTCTGGTTAACTCTGATTAACTCTGTCTGGCTAACTTGATTGCCCCTTACTCTCCTTCCCGCGTAATTGATATTTCTCTAACATCACAGAGATGGCAGGACTTGAAGAGCATCGATTGCTGCTATTATCTGTGTCTTGGTTGGGAACCGTTTTCATAGGGTTCCCTATGATGCAGCTCATGGAGCCCAGGATACTGGTTTGGACTCTGTGCTTCTACCCTGCTTGAGGGACCAAGCAGCTTGGGACTGGGTGTGGTGCGCAGTCACACAAGCTATTCTGCAGGTGTGTTTACCGCATGTTGCTCTCACTGGGATTTTCGGTGCCCAGAAGCAGTTCAACAAGTGCTTGTTGAGTAAACGAACAAGTGGCAAAATGAAAATACCCTCTTCTGGACCTTCCCTGCAGCATCTTATATGCAGGAGCCACTCAGTGAGTACCTGGTTGATGATGTTATATTTCACCTCCCTCTGCATACAGAACTTAGAGCCTGGTGTCAGCTACTTTGGCCTTGTGTTGTTCTTAAGATGGATAAGGGGTGGTACCCAAGGCTGCCCATACCAGCAGCCTGTTAGTAATGAGGGTGCAGGTATCTCTGCAGTGCAGTGAGAGGCACTGCAATTCTGCGGCTTCACTTGGGAAACCCAAGCAATCAGGAAGATGCAGTGGAGTCACTGTTGACCCTAAAGTACAAGTGGATCCATTCTTCCAAATTCTCATTGAGCAAAAGAGCTAGACATAGCCATACCTAGCTGTGCCCAGCCAACACCCTCCCTGAGCTTCTGGTCTTTTTTCAGAAAACCCAGAACCCCACTTACGTTTCTTTCTAGGTCTTTGTACAGTAAGCAAGCGCATCTTACTGCACAACCTCAGGTCCCCCAGCACCTGTGTGGAGCAAGAGGGTGCAGGCCCATCCACCACTCACATGCTTTCCCCAAGTGAGAGCAGAGATGTGCTGTGCATTTGGTCTCATCTCATATGCAACTTGTCGTATGTATGTGGTCAAGACAGTGCATCAAGGAAGTCCTTTTCCTTGAACTGCCTCATGTCCCGGTGTGGTTGCAAGTATAGCCATGCTATTTCCATTAGACAAAAATTTATTGTATTATTAAGTATTAAATGAGTATTAAGTGAGTATTAAGGGCTTCTGAGGTGGCTCTGTGGTAAAGAATCCACCTGCCAATGCAGGAGACACAGGAAATGAGGGTTCAATCCCTGGGTCGAGAAGATCCCTTAGAGGAGGAAATGGAAGCCCACTCCAGTTTTCTTCCCAGGAAAATCCCATGGACAGAGGAGCCTAGTGGGTTATAGTCCATGGTATTGCAAAGAGTTGGACATGACTGAGCACGCAAGCAAGTTTTTAAAGGGTTATTATTCTGTTTGCCAACAAATTCACCAGCCTCAGTGTTTGGTAAAGTGAGTGATAACTGACCATAGACGTGGGGATTGGGGTGAATAGAAAAGACCTCAAGTTTCAGGAATTTATCATGAAATGAAGGGGAAAAATAATACTGCAACTGTGACAGAAGGCAATGGGAAATTATAACTGGATTCCCATAAAGTGACACACACCTGAAAGTGATTATTTCTGAAAAGCTTAAGAATTTTAGTTTTAACCACTAGCCCATTGGAATACGTATTTTATCATCTCTGAATGAGGCTGCATGAAGGCTGTGCCTCTTTCCAGCAAGGAAAGATGCTTGTCTGCATCTTTGTGTTGTGATGGGTATAGAGTCTAGCTTATAAGTGCTTCACAGGAACAATTAATATCAAATTACTGAAACAATAGTGCATTTTCCAAAAGCCCCTTCTGCCTCCTATGCTCCATCTGCTAAATGTGCTCGAGGCCTTGCACGGTTCAGCATTTAGAATGCTCCAACCGTCGGAGGACAAAGTGACCTTCCCCCAGGTTGGAGAACTTTGTGCTATGACCCAATGAGGACATTCCCTTCAGATCTGAAAGTCAGGGACCCTTTCTCCTCTGGATGAGCTCATGATGTCTGCTGACCAGCTTGGCTTCCACTCCTGTGCATCCCTCCACATAGAATATCCCGTCAACAACTGAATGATATCCATTATTCATATGGTCCTGTACAATAAGGCAGGAACTCCTGTAACTGCCTCTGAAAGTCAGCCTTATTCATTACCATTGTTATACAATATATTGCTTTCAAACCGAGATACTTAAGAGTTTCCAACTATGAATTCTCCTTCCCTTGTCCACACTCACCCAATTCCCCATCTCCTTGTTTACCTTCTAAAGTTCTCTGTGTACTTTCAGGCTGAGTTCACTTTTCCTTTCCCTGCAAAGCCTTCCTGGTTGCCCCAGGTGTAAGAAAGCACTTCTTCACTCAAATTCTTTGTTTTTAAATTTGTGCTATAACATAATTTTCACACTACATGTTCAAGGATTACATATTCAATGTGGACAACATTTTAAAGTTGAAACATAAAGAAAATAAAGATTATTTTTACCTTTATTCCCCAAAGATAATTTCATCTGAGTAGAGCATTTTGCTGTTTCCCCTTACAGTTGTTTTCACACACATATACACACCAGCCTCCCTGGTGGCTCAGACAGTAAAGAATCTGCCTGTAATGCAGGAGACCCAGGTTCAATCCCTGGGTAGGGAAGATCCCTTGGAGACGATCCCTTCCAGTATTCCTGCTGGTGGCCTACAGTCCGTGGGGTCGCAGAGTTGGACATGACTGAGAGACGAGTAACACTTTATATACATATAATCTCATACTTTCTGTATCACCTTACTGTTTGTGTTTGGGTGGAGGGTAGATATATAGTACCAATAATGTAGTGAACTTATCATTTTTATGATTATTTAATGTACTAACAGTGCAATGTATCCCATACTAGACCCATCCCCCCATAGACCAGGATTCTTTTTATTCCTGTGGTGCTGAGCACAGAGCTATACTGAGTGCAGTTATGTACATGTTTGTTGAAAACCAGAATAAATTAATACACTTCCCTGAACACCTGGAGGAACTCTCAATAAACATTATCCAATGACAATTAAAGAGCTGTCATAAATATTTATTTTATTCAGTGAACTACTCTTATTAGTTAATTGTGATGAAATGTTCAGGTTTTGAATCTTGTAAAGTTATGGGGAACCAATAAGCTAAGGCAGGCAACAGTCAGTTGATTCTGGATATCCAGTAGATTCACTGACTCCCACTCATACCTTATTAATACAAGTGGGAAAGCTAACACTGTGCAGGAGTATATTCTGGAAACTCTGTTCCTAGTCCAGCTCTTCATGTCTCTAGCAGGGATGCATGTTCCACCTCCAGACCTCGCATCATTCCTGGGCAATATGTGGTTTTTAGATGAGAAGGTAAAGATTATGACTAGCTCAGTGCTCACATTTTTAAAGTACCTACCTGACCTTAGGACTGCCCTCTTTCTGTGCCATAGAAAGCCATTCTTTACCCTGGCCCTAAAGGAAATACCCATATCTTGCTTTGTAACGGAAGCTAGTGTGGTTTCTGAGTGCTTATTCAGAAAATATCTTCATGGGAATGGAATGACTGTTCAAGGGCTGAGCTGACCAGTTCAGTGTTTCAGATGAGTCACATGGTGAGAGCCAGCAGGCTGGATGCAGGGCTGGTGGGTGAGGCCCTGCGCTGGCATTGGGGTGGATAGGTGAATCCACCATCACATCCCTTCTTAGGAGCTACAGAAAGCAAAAAGAAAAAAAGCGGCCCATAGAGCCGCTCCAAGCTTTTCTTTGGAAGTAATGGGGTTGTTCAGAGCTTGGCAATGGAAATTGAAAAGGACCACAGTCGGTAAAGATGCTGATGGTGTGTTTTACTGTCCTTGCCGTGATCATGTTTATTTGTTTTGAAGATAATTTTTTTTTTCAGTTTTTACTAATTCAAAGCAAAGTACAGGGGAAAAAAGAGGAATTCTGAGTTATTAGGAGACAATGTGTGCTTATTGTGGGTAATAGGTGTGTCTCCTTATTTTATAACCATATCATATAAAGATACTATTTTTCATTCTGGAAGTGTTAAGCAGAGTTCAAGATAAACAAGTGGGGAGTTCTCAGTTATTTGGGAGACACACTCTGGTAATGATGATTTGGGGGCAAATTAAAATAGATCTAAATGAATGTCCGCTCCAGGGACTGGGCTGCTGTTTTGGTCTGAGTAGCTCTGCAAAAGCTGGCACATGCTGCAGGAAATCACTGGTGCATCTGCCCAGGTGAGTCAGTGCCTGTCAAGGAAGAGACCACCTTCCTTCGGAAAAGGAAGGGAAGAGGAGGTCTCTAGGATAAGAGTGTTCTCTCCTTGGAGACATTGTAGGCAGGATGTTGTGTTTCAAGAAAACGAGTTCACAAAATGAAGCTTTCTGTTTTCATTTACCAGCTTCCTGATTTTTGTTGTCCAGTCTCTCAGTCATGTCCGACTTTTTGCGACCCCATGGACTGCAGCACACCAGGCTTCCCTGTCCTTCACCATCTCCTAGAGCTTGCTCAAATTCATGTCCATTAATTCTGTGATGCCATCCAACTGTCTCATCCTCCTTGTCCCCTTCTCCTCTTGCATTCAATCTTTCCCAGCATCAAGGTCTTTTCCAATGAGTCAGTAATTCACATCAGGTGGCCAAAGTACTGGAGCTTTAGCTTCAGCATCAGTCCTTCCAATGAATGTTCAGAATTGATTTTCTTTAGGACTGACTGTTTTGATCTCCTTGCTTAGTTTCCTAATAGTAAGAGAGATTTATAATATTCCAAATATGAAGAAAGAGCCCCTCTCTGCAAGACGTTGTACATTTTGCTGTAAAGTATGTCTTGACTGAAAATCATTTTCATTGGTCTCCTGTGATTCAGCTCACAGAGCCCAGCATGCTGGTTTGGCCTTTGTCCATCTACATTATTTGAGAAAACCTTTCCACTTTTCTGTTTCAGTTCTCTCATGTCTGAGATAAAGGTTTATCTATTTCCGCCTCTTAGGGATGCTGTCAGGTGGGGAGTAGAGGAATTGAGGAGGTTCTGAGGCTAAGACATTAAGACCCTCCAAGGTTGCCAGGGGAGAGCTGCTTTGGCTAGGAGAGAGGGCCATAGCTTTAATCCTACCTCTGCAGCCTCTTCTAACACAGGAGGGATGAAGCAGCCTGGAGTAGGTCTTGTTGCTATACAGGTTGTCCTCTGGGTGTGTTTACCCCATGTTATATTCTTCATCACTGGGACCTCAGCCCCTGGGAAGAGTTTAACAAGTGCTTGTTGAATAATAGAATGACTGGCTGAATGAAATGCTCTTTTCTGGACTTCAAGTGCAGTGCCCTGTGAGCCTGGACATTGAATAAATGCATGGTTGATGATAAACTGTTACATTGCAACCCACTTTGCATACAGAATTCAGAGCCTGCTCTTGGCTGCTTTGGCATTTTGTCACCTTTAAGATGAATGAGGGGTAGTACTCAGAATACACCATCATCCTATTGGCAACAAAGGTGCAGATACCTATGTAGTGAAAAGCAGTGGCATTCTGTGGCTTCACTTGGCCAGTGAAAAGCCTGGTTACTGGTCTTCTACTTCTCCTAGTTTAAGGCTTGGGCTTCACAATGAAGAACTCTGTTGAAAAGCCAGTAGCTAGGACAGTCACATTTAATAAGTCCTATTGAAATCTGTTAGGATTCTGCCTGATAATGACCCTGTTCATGTGATGACAAAGGAGCCCTCTTAGGTAAGAGCTAATGACTCTGAGCAAATGAGTTAATTACTGGGTAAGTGGCACAGTTGGAGGAGAGATGGGAAAGTCTGACGCCTAGTGGTCATCAGGGAGGGCCTGGAACTAACTACACATGATTCAGGGAGGAAAATGTCTAAAAGCATCGCTGAATCCCAGATCTGGATGAGACTTAATGAGAACCATTTCTACCTTAAAAAAAGATTTTGGTTTTTGGTTTGCTTTAAGATACCAGATCTGAGATCCTGCCTGCATCCTGACTCTGGTGAGGTTGGTTAAAATTGTGGTGGAAAGGACTGGTTACCATAAAAATATAGACCTATTTAAAAAAAAATCTAGAGCTTATAGCACTGGAGTGGCAGGATGGCTCCATGTCAAGTTGCAGACACCAGCCTCCAACTCAAGGAAGGGCTGAAGAGAGAAGCCCTCGAATTCAGAGGTTACACACCTTCCTTCTTCAGTTTGCCTATAATAGACTTAGATGGAGTGATTTCAATAGATATCGCCAGCTCTGAAACATCTCAAGTTTTTAACAGATGGATATATAAGTGCTTCCCTGGTGGCTCAGTGGTAAAGAATCTGCCTGCCAATGCAGGAGACGCGGGTTTGATCCCTGGGTCAAGAGGAGTAAATGGCAACCCACTCCATTTTCTTGCCTGGAAAATCCCATGGAAAGGGGAGCCTGGCGGGCCACAGCCCATGGGGTCGCAAGAGTTGGACATGACTGAGAGACTGAACAACACATCAGTGAGTGAGTGAGTGAGTCATCTTCAGCAAGCCGTTGCTTCTCTCTGTGCCATTGTCTATGAAAAGTGAAAAGTAATTCTATTCCCTGAAAACCTTTCTGAAAGGTAACTCCACTGTAGTTAACCCAGGAGTTTAAAAGTGCAAAATCTCTTAAATCCAGAATCTGGGATTAACCTTCTAAGAAAATCATTAAACAAGTGTTGAAAGATATATAGATGAATTATTCATTACAAAAAATGTTAAAAAAAAACAGTCTAAATGTCCATCCTCAGTAAAGAATTGATTGAGTCAAGTACTTTTACATGGTAGAATATTATAAAGGAATTAAAAATATTAAACTAGGTCTATTATTCTAGTACCGCACAATTGCACTCATCTCACAGGCTAGTAAAGTAATGCTCAAAATTCTCCAAGCCAGGCTTCAGCAATACGTGAACCGTGAACTTCCTGATGTTCAAGCTGGTTTTAGAAAAGGCGGGGGAACCAGAGATCAAATTGCCAACATCCGCTGGATCATGGAAAAAGCAAGAGAATTCCAGAAAAACATCTATTTCTGCTTTATTGACTATGCCAAAGCCTTTGACTGTGTGGATCACAAGAAACTGTGGAAAATTCTGAAAGAGATGGGAATACCAGACCACCTGACCTGCTTCCCAAGAAATCTGTATGCAGGTCAGGAAGCAACAGTTAGAACTGGACATAGAACAACAGACTGGTTCCAAATAGGAAAAGGAGTACGTCAAGGCTGTATATTGTCACCCTGCTTATTTAACTTCTATGCAGAGTACATCATGAGAAATGCTGGGCTGGAAGAAACACAAGCTGGAATCAAGATGGCTGGGAGAAATATCAATAACCTCAGATATGCAGACGACACCACCCTTATGGCAGAAAGTGAAGAGGAACTAAGAAGCCTCTTGATGAAAGTGAAAGAGGAGAGTGAAAAAGTTGGCTTAAAACTCAGCATTCAGAAAACAAAGATCATGGCATCTGGTCCCATCACTTTGTGGGAAATAGATGGGGAAACAGTGGAAACAGTGTCAGACTTTATTTTGGGGGGCTCCAAAATCACTGCAGATGGTGATTGCAGCCATGAAATTAAAAGATGCTTACTCCTTGGAAGAAAAGTTAAACCTAGATAGCACAATCAAAAGCAGAGACGTTACTTTGCCGACTAAGGACCGTCTAGTCAAGGCTATGGTTTTTCCTGTAGTCATGTATGGATGTGAGAGTTGGACTGTGAAGAAGGCTGAGCGCCGAAGAATTGATGTGTTTGAACTGTGGTGTTGGAGAAGACTCTTGAGAGTCCCTTGGACTGCAAGGAGATCCAATCAGTCCATTCTGAAGGAGATCAGCCTTTGGTTTTCTGTGGAGGGTATGATGCTAAAGCTGAAACTCCAGGACTTTGGCCACCTCATGTGAAGAGTTGACTCATTGGAAAAGACTCTGATGCTGGGAGGAATTGGGGGCAGGAGGAGAAGGGGATGACAGAGGATGAGATGGCTGGATGGCATCACTGACTCGATGGACATGAGTCTGAGTGAACTCTGGGAGCTGGTGATGGACAGGGAGGACTGGCGTGCTGCGATTCATGGTGTCGCAAAGAGTCAGGCACAACTGAGTGACTGAACTGAACTGAACTGATTATTCTAATATTGTAAGATGTTAAGAATATCTTGATAAAAGCAGTCTACAAGACATGATAATCTTTTTTGGCAGTGAGTCAGAATGTATACAGAAATATTTGAAAATCTCAACACTCAGTGGTAGGATTATGTGTGTTATCTTTTACTCTTTATGCCCTTTTGTATTGTCGGATTTATTTTTGGCAATGAGTTTATATATCGCTTAGACATTTCTGACTCTTGTGACCCCATGGACTATAGCCTACCAGGCTCTTCTGTCCATAGAATTCTCCAGGCAAGAATACTAAAGTGGGTTGCTATTTCCTACTCCAGGGGATATTTACAACCCAAGGGTCAAACTCAGGTCTCCTGCATTTCAGGCAGGTTGTTTACCATTTGAGCCACCAGGGAAGCCCTTCTTACATAAAACTTTATGACAACAACAACAAACATAATAAAACAACTCAAATTTTTCATTCCTATTCTTGTATCACCAAAAATTCTGATTTTCACCAAGAAAATGGAAAGGTAAGAGGGGACAATGTATATGAAAGCTGTTAAAGCTTTACTCTAAAGCACATGACCATTAGTAAGGCACTTTTACTTATGTTATTTTTTTCTTACTAGTGATGTGCTTGTAGATTTTAAAAATATTTTCTTGGTGACCCCATGAACTGTAGCCCTCCAAGCTCCTCTGTCCATGGGATTTCCCAGGCAAGAATACTGGAGTGGGTTGCCATTTCCTTCTCCAGGGGTCTCCTTGACCCAGGGATCAAACTCACGTCCTTTATGTTAGCAGGCAGACTCTTTATTGCTGAGCCACCAATGGTGCACATGACCAGAAGCCAACTTGGTGCAAATGACCTAACCTCTCCGTCTCTAGTTTCCTCAGTTGCAAACCAAGGAATGGAACCCTTACACACAAGGCTGTTATGAGGAGTCAGGGAGCTAGCATCTAGAAAGTGCGCAACAGAGTGCAGGACACATCAGTAAGCGTTTATCATCTTTACTATGACCATTCTTAATGCTTAGCATTTTGCATGTGTCATCTCACTGAACCCTAGCAGTAAGTGTATTCATGTAGGACAGTAAGGTTCGGGAGGTTAAATAACCCCTGAAGGAGAAGGGACTAACCTGTGGAAGGGCAGGGATTCCAACTCAGATCAGGGTCCAGAGTGCTCCCTATGCAACTGTCCATGTTGGCCATCTTACCAAGACACTAATGCAATGTCATCGATTTCGGGAGGACTGTTGAATTTACTCTCTGTGTTGTAGCAAGAGGATTTATTTCAGAGTACAAGAAAATACTCAAGTTTGTACCCGAGGCTAGAACAATGTGATTATATTTTAAATGTTTGTGTAAGTCAGAACTTTCTCAGTGAGAGTGAAAACAGCCAGTTTATTCACTGACTAAATGAAATACCCCAGGATAGATCTTCCTGATATTCAGATGTGACTTGATCCAAGTGTCAAATGGTGTCACTAGGAATATTTCTGTCTCCATTTATTATCTATCTTTCCCTCTGTTGGCTTCTTTTTCACTCAGACTTTACCCTCTTCATGCCAAGATGATTACCAAGGGCTCTGGGCTTTTATCTTAATAGTCACATCTATTGGACAAGGGCTTCTCTCTCCAGTTGTTCCAGCAGAAATCTTTGACGGCATCTTATTAACCTGGAGTCACGTGTCCCTTCCCGAACCAAACCATGTGGCCAGGATGGAATGCTCTGACTGTCCAGGCTTGGCTTGAGTGACGGTCCTTTGCTTCCCCCAAACAAAGTGAGACACATGAACTTAGAGTGGGGACCAGGTGACTTTCTAAAGGAAGCTTAATTTGCTATTACTATAAGGAGGAATGGATGCTGTTTAAGCAGAGAGGAACTATGTCCCCTACCAGCATGCTGTTCACTGGTGGAAAATGGTCCCGTGAACTGGAGTGAGAGACTGGAGTCCATTGCTGACTAACTGAGGAACCTTAACACAAATCCTGTAACTCAGAGCTTCAGTCTTCCCATCTGTATTAACATCTAACATATACATGTAGCCCCATTTATTTCTTAATAACCAATAACCCAAAACTGCACATACTTTCACTAGCCTGTAACTTTCATTTTGCAGTATAGGAAACAAAGTACAGACAAATAAATCACTTGGCCAAGGTCACACAGCTGGAAAGTGGCTAAGCCAGGATTTGAACTCGTCCAGGTTGACCTGCTGAACTTCCACTCTTAACCACCTGATGTTACTATGATGATGAGACTGGAGAAGATGAAGTCTTTTTTTTTTTTTTTTTTTTTTTGCCTCAATGTTTTTGCCTCAGTGAAGAAGGAAAGGAATGGGAGGAAAAATTAATAACAGAATGGAAACTCCTGAAAGCCCCATTTTACAATAAGTGCTAATTTGGAGGCATAATGTAGACCTGGTCTCTTGGTTTCATGTACTCTTATCTTGAGTGGATGTTCTCTGAATCTGTTAACAGGAAAACAGTTGCTCTGTCATTTCCAAATGAATTTGGAGTCTGTCTTTTATAACAGCCAGCACACCAAGGGCTTTATTCATTGTCAGTTTAGTTGAAGAAATACAATGATTTCTTAATGCAATTGTGTAAAACACACTACTTAATGAAAACTTAACAGCTGAATATGATTGTGAAGAGGATATTTTTTCCTGCCCAACAGTAACTTCCTTTTCATTGTTTTCTTTTAATGAATTATTGGGGAAACATCAAGCTGACTTAAATATTCTCCTGCTTTAAGCTGCTTATCTTCAAAATCTACTTCTGGAACAGTGCTTTGTCACCAGATGACTTAAGGTAAAAGCAGTCTATAAATTAGTAACTTACATCAAAGTGAAAAATAGCTACTTAATGTTGAATAATGAATAAGGCAAAGCCTTTTCAGGTTAGCAGTTCATGGTTAAATAAATAAAAATAGCCATGAAATGTGAAAAGTTAACTTTTTTTAGATGGTTCAATAATATGAAAAGTTAAGCTATAGCCTTTGGTATAAAAATGCCAACATTAAATATATATTATATTCATTTTTAACTTATCCAGCAAATAGATACTTACTTAAGCTTCATGGTGCCTTGAAGAAGTTTTTGAGTTTATGGATTGCTCCGGTGCAGGGGTGTATGTTCCAAATTGTCTGCTTCTTGTTTGGGATGGTTTGTTCAAACTTCTCCCTTCTGTGACATATTAAGATTTTGAAGAGGTTATCACTGGTATCATGATTCTAATTGTCTCTATGATAGTCATGTGACTTATTCATTACTAAGAAATATTTAGCAACTATGAATAATAATTTTCTTCTGAGCTCCCTTCCTGAAATAAGAGTGGTATATGTAATAATAACTACAAATATAGCATCAGCAACAACTACTATTTATGGAGGATTTTCATTGGGTCAGACTTTGTGCAAAGTATTTTACTTACATTTAGTCATGTAATTCTAACAAGTCTATACAGTGGATGTTGTTTAGTCACTCAATTGTGTCTCTTTGCAACCCCATGGACTGTAGCCTGCCAGACTCCTCTGTCCATGGTATTTCCTAGGCAAGAGCAGATTGCCATCTCCTTCTCCAGGGGATCTTCCCAATTCAGGAACTGAACCTGCATTTCTTATGTTAGCAGGAGCCACCTAGGAAGCCCAGAGAATAGATATCGCTATATACATTATTTACAGTGAGGGTAAGAGAAGTTAACTAAAATTTGCCAAGTCACTTAGATGGTAAGTGATAGACAAAGGATTTAAACTTTCTTAAAATCCTATTCTGAGGCTAACATCTTCCTCTCAGGTTTAGATAAATTAAAATTCTGAACTCTAACACAGGCCCTGTATAAAATATCCCCTTGCCACTCTGTTGAGATCTTAAGAGTTCCTGAATATCTTTCATGGCCTCCCAAGGGCTAGATCTATAGACTATTTTGTAGGAATAGTCTTGATGGTGTAAAATGGTGACCATGAATTTGGTCCCATACAGATCATATGTCATATTGAAACTGTGCTTGAATCACGGGGAAGTTTTTCTCTTTAAGCCACTGGCATTAATTTTTTTTTTTTTTTTTAGCACAAAACACCACATGTATTATGCTGTCATCAGAGCCATCCTCGGTGATAATTGCAACATGCCAGCAATAAAAACGCCCAGCCCTAGCTCCCATGGCCTACTTCTGAAAGGAACTGCATGGCTTTACAATTATCACTCAGACTGGCAGGGAGAAGGGGAGGGTGGGAGAGCAGCAGGGGAAGAAATCTTTTCAATCTGGATGAACAGATCAGCTGCCTTGGACACCATGCTGTTCTGACCAAGCCAGGGTTCCTGTGACATCATGCCCCACTCTCATACTGTCAGCAAAATTCCCTGAGGACCACAGCTGCCACTGCCTACAAATGAGTGTTTCTGCTCACTCCATTCAAGAATGCATGCCAATTCCTCCTTTCTGTGAGGCTGCTCATCTCCTTTCTATCCCCTAGAGATGCAGAGTTCAGTGAGTATAGGGATGCTGGAAGAACATGTTTTCATGATAGAGGACCACAGGAGAGATTACCAAAACCCAACCATCTCTAGAGCTTCACTATTAGAGAGCCACAGATAGGTTCTAGGTGAGCAGAGATGTAGGTCTCTTACCTTTGAGTCAGCAGGAAGAGGCACTGATAGGTCAGAGCACAGCAGCTTCCTCCATTTTTCCAGGGTGCTATTCAAAGATTATTACTTATCATTTGTACCAGAAGGTGATAGAGTTTGGGGAGTACTCATAAAATAATGAGGGAAAGACTCAACCTTTATCTGTCCACCTATCTATCTATCTATCCAACAATGTAAAATTACAAAGAATCTTATTTCCTGGAAAATAGAGGAAGCATGTCAGGTATCTAATTTCTGCCTCTTAATAATTTACTTTATGATCTATGTTAAGACTGTAACTGTCCAAATAACCAGAATATGCAAATGTCAAGGTTTTCATGGTTTGAAGTGAAGGCTCTGAAGCATAGTCCCACAGTATGGTGGTATTATTAAGGCCTCTGAATTATTGAAGGTTAATAAAGTGTTTCCTGTCATGACTGGGTATTTGTTTATAGTCTAATTAATCACAAAATTGTAATCCATTTATGATGTGACATTAGAATATTATACAGTTTTATCACTGTAAGTTTAGCTCTTGTGAAGTACTTTGACTATGATTAGGGTAATCTACCAAATCCTCAATAATGAAATAGTGATTACGCCTTGGTTATGGAGTTGTGGCTTTATTGCATAGATTTCCTAACTTCGTTGCTTTGTCAACCAGGTTAATGGAGAGTCTGCCTTGGTCTTCTACGAAATAGTCATTAGTTTAATTAAGTATGGAAAATTTAAACATGCTATATTCCCAAAGAATGATACATAGGAGAAAGGTTTGAAGTAATCAAGACATATTTTCTACTAACCCTTAACTTCTAACCATTAGGTCATTAAGTTGATCATTTTCTCTACATCACAGTGGATTTTTTTTCTTCACTCTAAGAACAGATCATTCCTGGGAATTTGTCTACAAGTTCTTAAGATTCTAGGTGCATTTGGTATGAAAAGTCTTTGAGATGATTTTCCCAGACAGCAAAGCAACCCACCTCTGTTTCATTTGACTGCTGGTCTTAAACCATCACTCTTGTCATCCTCTTGGGTTTCACCAGTCTTCCTACTTTATACTAAGTCGCTTCAGTCGTGTCCGACTCTGTGAGACCCCATAGACGGTAGCCCACCAGGCTCCCCCGTCCCTGGGATTCTCTAGGCAAGAACACTGGAGTGGGTTGCTATTTCCTTCTCCGATGCATGAAAGTGAAAAGTGAAAGTGAAGTCGCTCAGTCATGTCCTACCCTCAGCGACCCCATGGACTGCAGCCCACCAGGCTCCTCCATCCATGGGATTTTCCTGGCAAGAGTACTGGAGTGGGGCTCCATGGCCTTCTCGGTCCTACTTTATATTTAACTACAAATATCAAGAGAGACTGTCATGTTAGTGTGCTCTTTGCATGTAATATTCGCCACTCTTATCTTTTTCAATCAAGATTTCTTCTGCACAATTTTCAAAGAAAAATTTTTTCTACCTCTTCCTTTCTGCACTCAGGAATCTAGTTTTTAAATTATGCTTACTAGTATTTTGTAGATGATCATGTTCTAAGTAACCAACTTGCCTATAACAAAACACTTGTTCAACACAATCTTTATATACCCTAGAGATCATTTTCTGAAGAGAAATTTTAGGAAATACCTCTAATATTTGAGAAAATTGTTAAAGATGGTAGCTCAGCTGGTAAAGAATCTGCCTGCAATGCAGGAGACCCCTGTTCGATTCCTGGGTCAGGAAGACCCCCCGGAGAAGGGAACGGCTACCCACTCCAGTATTCTGGTCTGGAGAATTCCATGGACTATATAGTCCATGGTGTCTCAAAGAGTCAGACACAACTGAGCGACTTTCACTTTCACTTTCACACATGGTAAATGCTCCATAAATACTAAATTACATATATACAATTTATTTGGTATTTATTTTGCTGGTCAATAATAACATTAAACTGAAGCATGTGCATTCTTGGAAAAATGACACAGTATAAAATATTGCCTCTGCCTTACTGAATTGGCAATGAGTTGGGATTAAAAACCAATAAGGGCCAACAAAGAATACAAAATAGTTTGGGGTAGCTGCTGAATGTGTGACAAAGACCACCCATATTGCGGAGTGTGGAAGGATGCCTGAAAATTGGACTGATTAAATACAGACTTTTGAAGGGGGAATAGATGAGCTTGGGAGAGTCTCAATCATAAGGAAGAAGACAGTGAAAACACAAGGGCAAGAGCACACACAAAACCCACCCCAGATCTTAACCAGTTTCAATTAATTTAGGCTAAACTAATTTAGTGCAACTAAAAAGAAAGAGGAAAAAGAGCCATATTACTTGATTAGGAATGTCTCTGAAAGGCTAAATCATGCGCCTTCCTGTCTTCCAATATGTAATTTCTTAGCTTATTCCCAGGCAAATACAAATTAGAGCTATTTTGAAATTTTCTTATTGTTTATTTTTTACTTTGGCTATGCTGGGTCTTCATTGTGGTGCAGGGGCCTTCTCTAGTTGTGATGCACAGGCTTAGTTGCCCTGAGACATGTGGGATCTTAGTTCCCCAACCAGGGATTGAACCCGTGTCCACTGCATTGGAAGATGGATTCTCAACCACTGGGTCCCCAGGTTATGTCCCTAGAGCTATTTTTAAGGACCTAAAGAGGGAGATTTCACAACCTTCTTCGGTGATCTGGCCTGTTAACAGCCCTTGTTAAGAACTAAGCTCACCTGAAAAGTTAATGTTATAGTCTCGCTACCCTATAACCTGACTTCTTTCTTATTCCGTCTTTGTGATGTTAAACAGACATGTTGATGACTCTTCTTTTGGTCAGATGCCCTCTGTGGAATGAAGTCTCTTTCTGGTTTCCTCTTCCTTTTTCTCAATCTGTTTCTGAGTTCAGGCGTCCCATTTTCTTCTCTGCCTGGTTTTCCCTTGTTCATTCTGATTTTGGCAGTGAGAGGCCCACACCCCCTTCATTCCCGATGGGTGTAATGAGAAGTCATGACCTGCCTAGGAGAGGACTGTCCTCTCCCCCTGGACACTCAGGTCACACTGTACTGCCCCTGTGGGCATCTGGGCAGTGCAGCAGGTGAAGAGGGTAGTCCGGTTTCCAGCGAAGGCTAGGAAGTGAATAGATTATAGCTGCATCTCATTAGCAGCCTTTGGAACATCTAGCAAACCACATTATCATGATCTGAGATGTGGGTTACAGAGAAAATGAGAACTGTGAAAGGGGAGAGAATCGCCTTCCGTTCCCATTTCTGTGCTGTGCATCTAGGCCACAGGAATGTGACTTTTCTACTCTAATTGGAAGTGTTCATTTTCATTATATTATCTGTGTAAATAGGAGGAAGTGTCACTTTAACTAGTGATGGCCACTGGCTTTTCACCTTTTCCTTCATACTGTCCCCCAGTTCAGGATCATGACAATGGCTGCATCATGCCTGCAGTACCAACTTGGAATTCCTTTGCCTGATATTAAGAGCATCCAATAACCCGGTCCAATCTATCTTTTCAGTCACATTTCTCATGATTTCCCGGGGAAAATCTTTGCTCTACCAGAGAAATCTATCCACCCACTCTAGCATGGTGGCAGTGGCGGTTTAGGTGCTAAGTTGTGTCCAACTCTTTGTGACCCTACGGACTGTAGCCTGCCAGGCTCCCCTCTGTCCATGGTATCTCCAGGCAAAAATACTGGAGTGAGTTGTTATTTCCTTCTTCAGAGGATCTTCCTGACCCAGAGACTGAACCCACATTTCCTGCTTGGCAGGCAGATTCTTTACCACTGAGCCACCTGGGAAGCTGCTACTTTAGCACAAGCTGCTATTATTCCTACCAGTGTCCTTCATTAACATGATATGGAAAGCTGTCCCTTCTTGTCTCCTCTCGACAAAATTTGATGAATTTTTACAGACTCATTTCAATTTTCTCTTAGAATCACTCAATTCCCCAAAATCAGAAGGAATCACTAAAGTTATCCAATTCAGCAACAAGCTTATCATAGAAACAGACATTTTGTAAATATGTGTAGATGAATTAATGGGCTACATCTCCCCTAGAAACCTCTGCCAAAAAATATTTTATCATAGCTGTTCAAAGTGTATTATGAGTCAGAACTAATGCTAACTGGGTTCTCCCCAACAACTCACCCTAAAAATTTCAGTTCTAATTTTCAAAGATCTAGGGAAAGCCATTTAATGGCTTATGTTGATTATTTTTAACTCTTTGTAATTATGAAAATATACAACAGTTGTTTCAAATGATTAGACTGAAACATGGAGGGTGCCTTGGTTCAATAAGGCCTCCATCAATACTGTAAGAATTTTAGACCAGGGAGCTCTTTTTTAAGGGCATTTACGCCTGCTAATTCATTTTCTTAAACCGGCAGAAAGAAAGGACAGATAAGGAGTAAGGGATGCCTGCCGAGTATTAATATGTCTGTGTCTGAATAGTTGCTATCTTATCTTTTAGGGATGGTATCACTGACTCAATGGACATGAGTTGGAGCAAACTCCAGGATATAGTGAAGGATAGGGAAGCCTGTCATGCTGCAGTCCATGGGGTCACAAAGAGTCGGACGTGGCTGAGCAACTGAACAACAATGAGATCTTTTAGGGAGGATAGAGAGGACATTCCAGAGCTTGAGGAGGTACTGGAATTTTCTTATATGTAAAATGAAGAAAATATCAGTACATGGGAGGATTTTTAGAGAAAAGTAAGAATTGCTTCAATCAAGCAGTAAGCACTCCACCTGATAAAAGGCAACTATATTTTTGTTGGGACTTCCCTGGTGGCTCAGATGGTAAAGTGCCTGTCTACAATGTGGGAGACCCGGGTTCGATCCCCGGGTCAGGAAAGGAAAACAATGAAAACTAAAAGGGAGAATAGTAAGAGTTTTTCACTTTCTTTTTTAAATATAAATTTATTTATTTTAATTGGAGGCTAATTACTTTACAATATTGTATTGGTTTTGCCATACATTGACGTGAATCCACCACGGGTGTACATGTGTTCCCCATCCTGAACCCCCCTCCCACCTCGCTCCCCATCCCATCCCTCCGGGTCATCCCAGTGCTCCAGCCCCGAGCATCCTGTATCATGCATCGAACCTGGACTGGTGATTCGTTTCATATATGATATTATACATGTTTCAATGCCATTCTCCCAAATCATCCCACCCTCTCCCTCTCCCACAGAGTCCAAAAGACTGTTCTGTATATCTGTGTCTCTTTTGCTGTCAGGCATACAGGGTTATCATTACCATCTTTCTAAATTCCACATATATGTGTTAGTATACTGTATTGGTATTTTTCTTTCTGAATTACTTCACTCTGTATAATAGGCTCCAGTTTCATCCACCTCATTAGAACTAATTCAAATGTATTCTCTTAAATGGCTGAGTAATATTCCATTGTGTATATGTACCACAGCTTTCTTATCCATTTGTCTGCTGATGGACATTTAGGTTGCTTCCGTGTCCTGGCTATTATAAACAGTGCTGTAATGAACATTGGGGTACACGAGTCTCTTTCAGTTCTGGTTTCCTCGGTGTGTATGCCCAGCAGTGGGATTTCTGGGTCATATGGCAGTTCTATTTCCAGTTTTATAAGGCATCTCCACACTGTTCTCCATAGTGGCTGTACTAGTTTGCATTCCCACCAGCAGTGTAAGAGGGTTCTCTTTTCTCCACACCCTCTCCAGCATGTATTGCTTGTAGACTCTTGGATAGCAGCCATTCTGACTGGTGTAAAATGGTACCTCATTGTGGTTTTGATTTGTATTTCTCTGATGATGATGTATTTGTATTTCTCTGATGCTCAGTGATACTGAGCATCTTTTCATGTGTTTGTTAGCCATCTGTATGTCTTCTTTGGAGAAATGTCTCATTAGTTCTTTGGCCCATTTTTTGATTGCGTCATTTATTTTTCTGGAATTGAGCTGCAGGAGTTGCTTATCTATTTTTGAGATTAATTTTTTTGTCAGTTGCTTCATTTGCTATCATTTTCTCCCATTCTGAAGGCTGTCTTTTCACCTTGCTTGGAGTTTCCTTTGTTGTGCAGAAGCTTTTAATTTTAATTAGGTCCCATTTGTTTATTTTTGCTTTTTTGATTTCTTCTGTGATTTGTTGGTTATTCAGCAGCATGTTGTTCAGCCTCCATGTGTTGGGATTTTTAGTAGTTTCTCTCCTGTAATTGAGATCTAATCAGCAAAAGGCTGATTTGAAAGATCAGCTGTTATCCTTATGAGAATCCCCTTGTGTGTTATTTGTTGTTTTTCCCTTGCTGCTTTTAATATTTATTCTTTGTGTTTGATCTTTGTTAATTTGATTAATATGTATCTTGGGGTGTTTCGCCTTGGGTTTATCCTGTTTGGGACTCCCTGGGTTTCTTGGACTTGGGTGATTATTTCCTTCCCCATTTTAAGGAACTTTTCAACTATTATCTCCTCAAGTATTTTCTCATGGTCTTTCTTTTTGTCTTCTTCTTCTGGGACTCCTATGATTTTAACGTTGGGGCATTTGACATTGTCCCAGAGGTCTCTGAGATTGTCCTCATTTCTTTTAATTTGTTTTTCTTTTTTCCTCTCTGTTTCATTTATTTCTACCATTCTATCTTCTACCTCACTTATCCTATCTTCTGCATCTGTTATTCTGTTGGTTCCCTCCAGAGTGTTTTGATCTCATTTATTGCATTATTCATTATATATTAACTATTTTTTATTTCTTCTAGGTCCTTGTTAAACCTTTCTTGCATCTTCTCAATCCTTGTCTCCAGCCTATTTATCTGTAACTTCAATTTGTTTTCAAGATTTTGGATCATTTTCACTATGATTATTCAGAATTCTTTATCAAGTAGATTCCCTATCTCTTCCTCTTTTGTTTGGTTTGGTGAGTATTTATCCTGTTCCTTTACCTGATGGGTATTTCTCTGCCTTTTCATCTTGTTTATATTGCTGTGTTTGGGGTGGCCTTTCCATATTCTGGCAGTTTGTGGAGTTCCCTCTATTGTGGAGTTTCCTCACTGTGGGTGGGGTTGGACAGGTGGCTTGTCAAGGTTTCCTGGTTAGGGAAGCTTGTTTCAGTGTTCTGGTGGGTGGAGCTGGATTTCTTCTCTCTGGAATGCAATGAAGTGTCCAGTAATGAGTTATGAGATGTCAATGGCTTTGGTGTTACTTTGGGAAGCCTGTATATTGAAGCTCAGGGCTATGTTCCTGTGTTGCTGGAGAATTTGCGTGGTATGTCTTGCTCTGGAACATGTTGGCCTTTGGGTGGTGCTTGGTTTCAGTGCAGGTATGGAGGCGTTTGATGAGCTCCTATTGATTAATGTTCCCTGGAGTCAGGAGTTTTCTGGTGTTCTCAGAATTTGGACTTAAGCCTCCTGCCTCTGGTTTTCAGTCTTATTCTTACAGTAGCCTCAAGACTTCTCCATCTATACAGCACTGATGATAAAACATCTAGGTTAAAGATAAAAGTTTCTCCACAGTGAGGGACACCCAGAGAGGTTTGCAGAGTTACATGGAGAAGAGAAGAGGGAGGAAGGAATAAGAGGTGACCAGGAGGAGAAGAGGGGGAATCAAAAGAGGAGAGAGCAAGCTAGCCAGTGATCACTTCCTTATGTGCACTCCATAGTCTGGACAGCTCAGAGATGTTCACAGAGTTATACAGAGAAGAGAAGAGGGAGGAAGGTGACAGAGGTTGCCAGGAGGGTAAAGGGGAGAATCAAAAGGACAGAGACAGATACAGCCAGTAATCAGTTCCCTAAGTGTTCTCCACAGTCCGGAACACACAAAGAGATTCACAGAGTTGGGTAGAGAAGAGAAGGAGGAGGCAGGAGGTAGAGCCAACCTGGTGGAGAAAAAGGAGAGTCCAAAGGGGGAGAGAGCAGTCAAGCCAGTAATCTTGCTCCCAAGTAAAAATGGACATTAAAGATTGGATTCTTAAAGGTACAAAATTTATAAAAAATACCAAAAAGCAAAGATTAAAAATCTAGGGTAGAGGCTGGATTCTCAAAAATACAATATTAAAGAAAAAAACAAAGTCACAAAAATTATAAAATATATATATATGAAGTTTGCTTTAAAAAAAATAGGGTCTTTTTTTGCAAAGTAATAGTAGGTTATAAAAATGAAAATTAAAGGAGTAATAGAGGACTTAGAAATAAATTTCTTTTTTCGTTAAAAAAAAGATAATAGTAAAAATATATCTAGGACTTTCTCTGGTTTTGTTGTGGACAGTGTGGGGTCAGTTCATTTGCAGATAGTTCCTTGATCTGGCTTACACTTCTCAAGATCTATAGGCCCTTCCTATGTAGTCGGTGCTAACTATAGGGTTTTAATCTATTGCACCTGTCACTTCCAAGGCGGTTCCCTGTTTGTTTTAGCTTCTTCTGTTTGCTGGTCTCTTCAGTGTCTAATTTCCACCCTGATACAAGGGGGTGGTGGTGGTCACTTTTTTAGGCTCACTTCTTCAGTAGTGCTGTGGGGAGGGAGGAACACTGCAAACAACTATCACTGGTGTGTGCTCGCAGTGTCTCGGCCACACTGAGTTTGCCCCTGCTCAAGGAGTGTGTACTTTTCCTGTCTACACTGCTTAGGCTCTAGGTTGCTCTGCCAGGAACTGTCTGAGGCCAGGCCTGGACTGTATGCACTTCCAAGGTCTAAGCCGCTCAGGTTCAGGTACTTGGGTACTTCTCAAAGGCACAGACTCTGTTGGGCTTGCGTTTGTGCCTTTCCAGGTCCGAGCAGCTCAGGTGACTGGGTGCTTGGCTAGCGCAGTCGCTGTGACTTATCTCCTCCCCCGTCCCTGCCGCTTGGTTTTCTGGGTGTACAACCGGCTCAGGTGTGACATGTGTCTCTTCTGGGGAGCTGATCTCAGGCTGCGACCCTCCCAGCGGATGTAGACCATCCAGAATCCCAAGAAACCTTGATTAGCAATGAAGCCTGCTTGCAGTTTGGTAGATGATGCCTCTCTGGGGCCGCAATTGCCCCCTTCTGGCCCTGGCTGCCCTTGCCTCCCTGTCTTAGGCGGGGGATGAGCCAGTCCGCAGCTGGCTAGCTCTGCTCAGTCCTTTGTTCTGTGAGCGGGTCTGGCAGTGTCTTACGTTAGGGCTTTTCCCGGGATAGCTATCCCACAGTCTGGTTTGCTATCTCAAGTTAGTTCCCTCAGGTTGCCCTTGGGGCATTCAGGCCCGGTCCTTACTCTAAGCAATGCAGCCCTCGCCTCCCTGCCCAGCCCCCGCTTGCTGGAGGTGGATGCAGGCGTCTGCGCTGCTTCTCTGCTGGGAGTTACAGTTGGGCACGTAATCTGTGGGGTTTAATTATTTATTTATTTTTTCCTCCCAGTTACGTTGCCCTCTGAGGTTCCAAGGCTCGCCACAGACTTGCCAGTGAGAGTGTTTCCTGGTGTTTGGAAACTTCTCCCTTTTTTAAGACTCCCTTCCTGGGACAGATCTCTGTCCCTACCTCTTTGTCTCTCTTTTTATCTTTTATATTTTTCCTACCTCCTTTCGAAGACAATGGGCTACTTTTCTGGGTGCCTGATGTCCTCTGCCAGCATTCAGAAGTTGTTTTGTGGAATTTATTCAGCATTCAAATGTTCTTTTGATGAATTTGTGGAGGAGAAAGTGGTCTTCCCGTCCTATTCCTCCACCATCTTAGGACCGCCCCCGAGTTTTTCATTTCCTAAAACATCACTTTTTATTGACAGGGGCAAGGAGTAAGGCTCAGGTAGAGGAATGAATATTTTCCCAGGGGGAGGCTGCTACTGCTAAGTCACTTCAGTCGTGTCCGACTCTGTGCGACCCCATAGACGGCAGCCCACCAGGCTCCCCTGTCCCTGGGATTCTCCAGGCAAGAACACTGGAGTGGGTTGCCACTTCCTTCTCCAATGCATGAAAGTGAAAAGTGAAAGTGAAGTCGCTCAGTCGTATCTGACTCTTAGCGACCTCATGGACTGCAGCCCACCAGGCTCCTCCATCCATGGGATTTTCCAGGCAAGAGTACTGGAGTGGGATGCCATTGCCAGAGAGATAATAAATTTAAGATTTTGTAAATCAGGAGACATGAGGTCATGTGAAAGATTTTCACGTAGCTTCACACTGAGAGTTCAGTCCTGTACAAACATTACGGAAGGTTACGGATGTGATGGGCGTGAAGTTAGTAAAAAAGTAAGAATAGGTCCCTGGAGGCTGGACTGAGGGTTCCAGCAAAACAGTACGATTGGGAATGCTATGGATGATCTGAGAAATAGGACAATTCCTGGGTATGAGAATATGGAGGAAAAAAATTCAAACATTTTATAGACCAGTGGCTGAAAGGCCCAATGTGAAGTCCTCTCATTGACCATTGCATTGGCCCAGAGTGAATACTTAAACTTCCTGACAGCAGGCCATAGAAGAGATGGGGCAAAGGAATGTACATTGAAGGCAGATGAAGGAGGCATGTGGTTGGGAGGCTGAGGCAATCCCGCAGTTTTAGGGACCTGTGCTATCATTGCTTTTCTGTTAAGGTTCAATGTTTGAAAAATGACGTCTTTGGGAAGAAGTGGCCCCAGGCAGGATCAGTATGAACAGAATTTGCCTTCCTTGCTTTATGGAAGTGCTTGTCCTAGGGCATGCTGTAGGTAGATCCAGGAGTTCCAAGCAAGACTTCTATGCTTAAATTCGCATTTCATTACTCACATTCTGAAATCACTGACACTCATTGGTCCATCTTTGCCCTTGAGAGAAGAATTTGCACCGCAAGCTCTGCTTGTGCGGTTCCCTAAAAAGCCAGGAGATCAACGGGTGTCAATGTTGGCTCCTTGAGAGAGGTCACTTTGCTTGGTGAGAGAGTATAAGTAAAAATAGAAGTCCCAGTGTAGCCTCTTGGGCAAATGACTTATTCATGGGTTCTAAATTATTGAGGTCATTGAAGAGAGTGCTATTTTTAATCTTTGAGAGAGGAATAAATGGGGTGAACTGGGTTTTAAGAAAGGCTATGTTTCCATAGGGCAAAAGGTAGATGGTGCAAACCCCTCTAAAAGGAGAGGGGTGGGTATGCTTGCCTGTGATGGGAATGTGCTCTGTGGGTGACCTTCAGAAGCCTTATGTCTGTAGACCAGTCTGCCTCATCAGTGGCCCCTGCAGAGCTGGGCTGGCCCCTGCACTTTAGCTGGAGCAATTGTATAGCGTGCTGGTAAGAGCTCTCTGCCACCAAATACAGTCCCACCTTTTGTCACTCCTCCAGAACTCAAAGATCTTGTTTTTCTCTTGAAATGGAAATACTTGTTGAGGAGCTGCACACATCGATGACTGGTTTGTCAACTGACACCCTCATTTTTGGTGAACACCTTTGCAAAAAAACAATGAGTTGGTAGTTGATTAAGAGCCGAAATGGAATGCAGAGAGTCTTTGAGGTGAGGGGAGGGGAGGAGAGTGGCAGCAGACGATGGGCCTGGCATGTGGGAATGTAGAAATGGGGATCCTGAGATAGGAGGGGGAACTGACAAAACTTGTTTGAAAACACCTTATTTCCACTGTACTGTCTCTAAGCTCCTTAAGGAATTCCAGATGATTTTCCCTTCTATTCATTTTTCATCCTCTTATAACAACTTCTTACCCACATAGATCAATAAGTACTATAGATAGCCAACAATTGGTCAAGTCTGTGTGTGGATTTGATGATTCTTCCATTTGATACTCTTAGAATCCTTCTTTCTTGGTGCCCCCTGCCCTGACCATTTAGCACTCTCGCTGACTTCCCACTGAGTTTCATGTCTAAAACTGGGAAACCCCCTAATTTGTGAGGCAGAGCCTACCTCCTACTGAGAAGGTCCCATGTCTCTGTGACATGAGCCCTAACCTAGCCCACCCCAGACATGAGTCTGTACCCACACTAAACTTGGAATTGGAAGGTGATGGCCCAAGGAAGCAGGGATACTATAGAATGGCCTCTGGGGAGAATGGGGGCAGTAACCTGCAATTCCCAGTGGCAGCATTCAAGGTCCAGCATTGTCTCCTTGGCAACCTGCAGTGTCTGTTGTTATCTTTGCCCTTCATGCCTGTAGTATCTTCATGGGCCAGCTCTGCCTATCTATACATCTCAGACATTCTATAAGCTAGCCAGTACCCTCTTAATAAAGTCCAAATCTGTTTAAACTGACAAAGATTGGTGTTTGTTTGTGCAACTTAGACTTCTGGGTATTTTTTATTTAACTTATACAAAATTTTCTATGTACCAGCACTTTACAAATACATTAGCTCATTTGATCAATTAAGTCTTTAATCCTGATACTCAGTAGAGACTATTATTCCCATTTATACATAAGACAACCAAGATACAGAGATGACACCTAATCTACCTTTAGGTAACTCAGTTGGTCAGTGGTAGAGCTGAGATTCAAACCCAAGCTCGCTCGCTCTCGCTCTCTCTCTCTCTCTCTTTCTTTCTCTCTCTTTTTTTTTTTCCTTAGCTGTGCCATGCAGCATGCAGGATCTTAGTTCCCCAACCAGGGGTTGAACCCACCCTCTTGAAGTAGAAGCACAGAGTCTTAACCACTGGATCGCCAGGGAAGTCCAAAACCCAAGCTCTTGGCCACTGTGTTCCCTTGCCTTCTAGGCAGATTTTTCCCCATTGTCTTCTTTACAGTCTTCCCCACCACTCCTGTCTGCCTTCATGCTTGGGCTTCCCCATCCTGTAATGGACCATAAGAGCCTGTGTCTCAGACCTGCCTGGTTACTTCACTGATTTACAAACCTAAGTTGTTAAAAAAAAAAAAAAGCTAGATGTTTCCCTCCTGAGACCTAAAAACATTTTATTACAATCATGAGAAATAATTTCTCCTGAAAAATCTTAGGGTTTGTCTTAACTAAATAGCTGTGGGAATTTCTAATAGTTTTTAGACATAAGGAAGATATATTGCTATTCAGTTAAGGAAGAGCAGGCCAAAAGAAATACTGATATTAATTCAAGCCAATTTATGAGAACTTTCCCTGTGTGCAATAGCTTATGATGAAATTTTGAATAAAGTAGGTTATTTCTATGTAGGATATTGAATAAAGTAGGTTATTTCTTATGCTGTTTCTGATTTTTTTTTTACTTCTGTTTTTCACTATCTTTCTCTTTCCAAGCCTTCTGTCCTCATATTAATTTCCCCCTGATTCTGAGCAAAACACTAACTGGCATCTAAGAGGAAATCTCTTTCATTTGACTGGGAGCCCTACAAGGAGCACTGTGGCCCCAAAGACCTGTCAGCGCCCTGTTGCCATTTATTCCTTCTGGATCTGTCAAAGCCTCCGAACAACAGGATTTATTCTGCTGGCTGTTGCTAAGTGTCCATCATTCCCTTAGAGGAGGATGAAAACCAACCCAATTACATTCCACTTAGGTCACATTTACCCTTAAGAGATTTGACAGAAGGCTGCAGTATGCAAAGAGATTTTCCACAAATGGGAGGCAAGAGCAGAGGACTGGATAAGAGAACAATGGTCGTCCAGATCAGCAGTGTATCTGAGCGAAAGGCTGAAAGGAATTCTCAGGTGGTGAGAGGCAAAAATACTGAGTTAGAGAGACTCTCAGATTCTCCTTCTTGGTTTGTTTGTTTGTTTGTTTTAAAGTACAGACAATTATTTTAAAGTACAGACAATTGCCAACCAGAAATGAGCTAGTCCTGCCTCAAAGCATGAGTAGCTATCCTGCTTTGCCACCCGAGTGGCCCTGATAGGCTGAATCTATAGGAAGTTCCAGGAGGTCCAGGGAGGAAGAGAAAAAGAGAAGAAAATGGGATTAAGCATGTCTGTAATGCTATGCTTGTCAACATTCCCAAGGACTTGACAAAGCATGAGTCTAAATTAACAAAAATGCCAATAAAGGGGTAGCCAATGTGTAGATGAACAAAAATGTTAGGTTCACGTGTTCTACAAAGTAAAGAAATACATTCTTTGACCCTAAGAATGCTCATAGCCAAAAAAGTAGGACTCTGGGTGGCATTTTAAGGAGCCTCTCCATTTATCTGCCCCAGTTGCCTGAAATGCTGTTTATTTCTTCTTTTCTCAAACCTCATTTGGTCTATATGACCTGACCCAAAACCCATCTCTTCCAGGAAGCTATCAATGGTGACTCTAACCTTGATTAAAATTTCCTCCAAAATTCTGTTAAATTCAGAGTCTGTGGACACTTATCATCTGTATTGGATTGTTTGTCCTTGTATGCTACTCTCATCTCCCAGTCAGGAGTTAAGCTTCATATGAGACCAGCTTATCCTCTGCTTTTACATCTCCCTGGTTTCCCCTGTGGTTCAGCTGGTAAAGAATCCGCCTGCAATGCGGAAGACCTGGGTTTGATCCCTGGGTTGGGAAGATCCTCTAGAGAAGGGAAAGGCTACCCACTCCAGTATTCTGGCCTGGAGAATTCCGTGGATTGTATAGTCCATGGGGTTGCAAAGAGTCGGACATGACTGAGCAACTTTCACTTTCACTTTGTCTCCCAAACTCCCTTCAGAGTAGGAAACAGCTTTACTTTCAGTTGCAAGTAACTGAAAACTCCAATTCAAACCAGCTTAAGCAATTAGGATGTTGATTATGTCAGGTGACAAGAGGGTCAGCAGTTGTGTGGGCTTTAAGTGTGGCTTCCAGCTCCACCTCTCTCCATGGTGCTGATGGCTCCACCTTTCTTTATAAGTTGATCTCCCTCAGCTGCAGGGAAATGGCTATGGCCACTCCCAAGTCCCTTCAATCATGACACTGTCTGAAAGGGGACCATCTCCTCCTGTGCCTCTTGTCTAGGATTGAGGAAATTTCTTCCACAACTCCTTCAGCAGACTTTGCCTCATATCTTATTACTGAGAATTCAGTTACATGACCTTTAACTGGGTTTCTTTGCTTTTATATCTCCTGGGTTTCCCCTATGGCTCAGCTGGTAAAGAATCCACCTACAATGCAGGAGACCCCAGTTCGATTCCTGGGTTGGGAAGATGCCCTGGAGAAGGAATAGGCTACCTACTCCAGTATTCTTGGGCTTCTCTGGTGGCTCAGATGGTAAAGAATCCTCCTGCAATGCAGGACAACTGGGTTGGGAAGATCCCCGGGAGGAGGGCATAGCAACCCACTACAATATTCTTGCCTGGGGAATCCCATGGACAGAGGAACCTGGCAGGCTGCAGTTCATGGGGTAGAAAAGAGTGAGACACGACTGAGCAACTAACAGCTAAAGCTACTATTATCTGTGCTTCTGATGTTGTTGATAGCTGTATATCTGTACAGTGGAAGTGCCATATAATGGTGAGCTACAGTGCATCACCCCCAGCTCTGCATTCAGTAACATCATGTTGACTATTTGAAATGGCAATGGTGTGAGTACTCAACCATGGAAATAGTCAAATGATAGAAATCATGATTTGATTTATTGTTTTGCTGATTATCTAGATTTAACAAAGTGACAGAGAAAATGTGTCTAATGAAGATGAAACATAAAAATGTGGTGTGTCCACATCTATTTTATTGTGAATAGCACAAAACATCAAAGAAGGGTTCTTCTAGTTTTCAAAAGCCATTATTTGAACCAGTGAAGTCATTCACATTGACAAATGAATGACATATCTCTTCTTTGTTTTACTTTCATATTACTTTTATTATTACAGTAACATAAATGAAAATATCAACCAACATTCAGATCAGAATTATGCTCATTTATTAATTGCAACCATAAAATGATTAGGGATACAAGAGTTCAGAAAAAAAATCAACCAAAGGATGCTGTGAGAATTGGCTTTGTGGAATTTGCGGTGAAAAGTATTATATACTTAATAATTATATACAAATTGTATGTTGCATATGCTTTATATTAGTAAAACTTGTAATATATATAGGTACTAATATATCATATAATACTAATATATGTAGTATAATACTAATACACATAGTATAATGTATGTGTGTGTGTGTGTATCCCCCGAAAGCCTGTTATTGCACATTTATCAGTACAACACTAGGACTATCAATATATTTAAAAATCTACAATATCTTCAATGACCAACCATGGTTAATTTTGTTTGGGTGTCATTTAGAAAATATATTAATCTGATTTTAGATTTCTTCAGTAAGTTAAAAGATAGATTCAAAATGGTTCATTAAGTTTATTTTTTGGAAGAAAGTCTTGGATGAACAGCTCTGCTTTGGTTTAGTTTGTTGGTGATTTTAGCAATCAGTGAAGTTTATTTCCCACGTATTGAGTCCATAGTCTGAATCAGTTCAAGTTCCTGGTAATAATAAGCCACACTGACAAAGAGATTTACCATAATCACATTATTCTCTCTCATCATGATGAATCCTCCAGGATATGGCGCATTGAGGCATTTTAACACCCACTGGGCCAGTACTCAGCTCTGAGCTTATACCAGGGGAAGCAAGGAACTTCATTCATAAAATGTTTCTGCCTCCTTTTTGACTTGCTTTCCCTTAGAGAACAGATTAGCGTTCACCTGCTATTCTTTCTATACATTAGTCATGTTATCCAGTGGTGAGAGGAAGGAAGAGGTTTTGGCCCTTGGAAATGCACGTTCAGGATTTGACTCTCAGGAATTTCCTGGCAGTCCAGTGGTTAGGACTTGGCATTTTCACTGCTCTAGGCCTGGGTTCAACCACTGTTCAGGGAATTAAGATCCTTCAAGCCATGTGGCATGGCCAAAAAGAAAAAGAAAATCAATTTTTGAAAAAGATTTGAATCTCTTAGGCCAAGCGTGAGTTGAAGATGTGCCTTCTTTGGGGAAGTTGCCCTCTGGGCTTTTTTTTTTTTTTTTCAAGGAATGGTTTCTCTTCTCAGTAAATGTGGTAGTTTATGTTGAAATGGGGAATGACGGGAACCCAGTCATTATAGTTTCCTCCGAAATCTTATATCTCTTTGTTGCTTATTTCAGCAGTGTTTTCCTTTTAAATTCCCAACATAGTTAAACAGATCTCAACACCTCGGGTGGTTATTGTTGTTGTTATTAATATAAGGGGAATGGCAGTTCTGTATCGATCCTTCGCTATGTTTAAGTCAGTAGGCCCAATACTTACCCATATCTTCTCTAATACTCAGAATAACTGCGCAGGTAGAGGCGTGTGTGCTGTCACCTCAGTCATGGTCAACTCTTTGAGACCCTATGGACTATAGTCCACCAGGCTTCTCTGTCCATGGGATTCTCCAGGCAAGAATACTGGAGAGGGTTGCCATTTCCTTTTCCATGGGTAATCACTGTCTTTTCCAAATAATAAAACTGAAGCCCAAAGAGATTTGATAACCAAGGTTTTAACCAGAGTCTGTCTGACTCTAAAGCTCTCATTTCCCCTCTATGTCAGGATTTCTCTCTTTCCTCAATAACTTTTTAGGGATTAATCCTATCAGAGAAACATATTGAATGAGGAAAGTTTTCAAAAGTTGCCTTTGGGTAGTATAGGTCAATAATCCACCTTAGGACATTCTTACTTTAAGCTTGACCATTTGCTAATATTGATTTTTTAAAAATGCACTTTTGCTGTCCTTGCTGCTGCTGCTAAGTCGCTTCAGTCGTGTCCGACTCTGTGTGACCCCATAGACAGCAGCCCACCAGGCTTCCCTGTCCCTGGGATTCTCCAGGCAAGAACACTGGAATAGGTGTCCTTACAAGTCTGCAAAGGTCAGGTGGAACCAGGGCAATAAGTGCTCAGGGACACTTCCTGGAAACCTAGGAGACTCTCTGGGGCACAGAGTCCTGTTTCACTGGCTTTATGGACCTCTTGGTATTTGAATCTCAGAAGGCAGGCCGATGCCACACAGAGTTTTTTCATTTTGTAGGTGTAATGCCATGAAGGTCCAGCAGAAAAAACACAGCATGCCCTGTCTAGTTTTTCTTGTGAAATCCTAGCTTTCAGGTCCAAAAAGAAATGCATCAGGTGTAAGGCCAACAGACAAGGAGCAAGCAGCCTCTCAACAAGATGATCCAGTACCTGTTACAGAATATTGTTCTAATCCTGCATCATACAATCAGAAGAAATGAAAAAGGCCAAAACATCAGTGTAGAACCATGGCAACGCCTGGCACCCACAACCCCGTGGCAGTATGCCTAGAGAGATAGAGGCTATTGCTGGCATCCTTTTACTTGCATGGATTGCTCCTAAACATCAGAATCAAAAACAGATGGAGATGCTTTATATCACTGAGATGCTCCAGTGTCATTACAGGTCAAGATGGGCTTGTCCACATTTGTAAGCTCAACACAGTCCTCAGACACACAAGTAGGTTCAGCCTCATCCAAGAAGATTCTCTCCAGCCCTCATCAAATCACTGAAATGAGCAATCAAGGTAGCCTTGAAATGAAAGAAGTATCACTAAAGGGCAACCAAGCCTATGGCAGTGTATTCAAAATGTTTTCCTCCTGTACCCACCTAACAAATTAGGAAAAACTATATACCCCTGGCATACTTTTAAGTTTACAAGTTTTATCATCAATTTTTTATAGTTGCAAAGGATAGTTTCTGACACACTGTGTTGTACATGTGCATTCGAGATGTTTTCAACAAAACTCTTGAAGTCACATATTTAACTAGCATCCAATTTATTGAAAAATCCACCATATCTAATTGACAAAAGTTGTCCTCATTGTCAAACTAATAAATCAGGGATGCTTTGTGTCAGAAAAAAACAAGTAATTATAAGTAATTCAAGTAAATGATTGAATATGCATTTCCCCTTGACAGTCTTCTCCCTTCTGAATACTAATTGTGAAGAGTGTGTCAGTTGGAAGACACAAAGTTACTGTTCTCTCCAGCGTCTCTTAATCAGTCCTTCTTGGCTTTCTCCCAGGGGCCTCTCCCTCTAGCATGATGTACTCTTCATTCGACCCTTTGTTTTTACTCCCAGAGCAATGAACCTTGGGGGTGGTTCGTGTGATTTTCTTTTTAAAGTTGGAGAAGTTCTGCTGTGAAAGTGGAGGTGGAGAAGGAGAGCCTGTAGCAGCAGGCAGAGCATTCAGCAAAGGGCAGTCGGGAAGCTGAGTCTGAGAAGTTATTCTCTCAAAGCTCTTAATACTGCATATCACTTGGAAAGCTTCTTTTATTCCCAGCATTAAGCAAACTGTTTTTAAGAACCAGTGTTCCAAGCCATGGAAACAAATATGGTTTTGTTTCCAGGACACTGTGTTTATGAATTTGGGGGGTCTTCTTTCTTTCTTTTTCCCTTTTCCTTCCTTTCTCCATCCCTGGTGGCTCAGACGATAAATGATCTGCCTGCATTGCGGGAGACCTGGGTTCAATCCCTGGGTCAGAAAGATCCCCAGGAGAAGGGAATGGCTACCCACTGCAGTATTCTTGCCTGGAGAATCCCATGGACAGAGGAGCCTGGTGGGCTACAATCAATCCACGGGAACACAAAGAGTTGGACCTGGCTGACTGACTAATAATTTCATTTTCCCTTCATCAACGGATAGGAGTATGGAGGATATGTTCCTCCTCACTATCTGATGTCCCTACAGCCATTAACATTGCCCCTTCCCCCCAAACCGAGAAATCCCTCCCTCCTTGCTGTGCCTTAGTGCTGACATACAGTTTACACTGAGACTTGGCACAGAGGAAAATTTACCATAAAGATCACTATGAAGGTGAAATGTCAGAGTCCCTCATGCTCACAGCCTCTTCCAAGCTCTTGGGAGGGTCCCTAACATGTGTTACAATATCATGTACTTCTGTAAATTTTTTAAAAATGTATGTCTCTATTCTCTTACTTAAAGAGGATCCCTCCACACAAGTATAACTTTCCATCCCATTAGAGTTTCCAGATTTAGCAAATAAAACTTCAAGATCACAGTTAAGTTTGAATTGAAGATAAGCTATTGATAATTTTTGACTATTCCAAATATTTCATGGAACAGAGCTATACTAAAACAGTATTTGTTGTTCATCTGAAATTTTGCCTAGCAGCCAGTTTTGTTTATCAGCTGCCCTTCCTCCCTCAAAACTTTGATCCTCTGCTGTTTGGACTAAAAATGGTAAGACAAACCTTGCTTTTCCCAAATGAGATAAAGAATTGTTTAGTTTACGTTGTAAACTCTTCTCAAACTATAATTTGAGACTTTGAAAGTCAGTCCTGACCAATCTTATGCAACCTTGTTTTTTGGCACATTTTTTTTGCTTCAGAAACACAGATCAGAATAATTTCCCAACTCTGTGGGAAAATGAGAAACTCTCCTGTTGTCTGGTGAGAGACAAGAGAACTGTGAAATGCCACCGTTGGGCTTTGAGTTGGGATCCAGAGTGGAGCATGTGTTTTCAGAAAGGGAAGCTCTGTAAATGGCTGCAGGGAAGCAGTAGCTAGTGGGGGAGGAGAGAATCCTGGCTCAAGAAGATTTGGGTCACAGTAGAAAGTACTAGGGGCTTCCCTGGTGGCTCAGCAATAAAGAATCCACCTGCCAATGCAGGGAATGCAGGTTCGATCCCTGGGTTGGGAAGATCACCTGGAGAGGAAGTGGCAACCCACTCCAGTACTCTTGCCGAGGAAACCCCATGGACAAAGGAGCCTGGCAGGCTAAAATCCATGGGGCCACAAAAGAGTCAGACAAAACTTAGCAACTAAACAGCAAGAAAGTACTGGAGAGTATTTCTCAATCTTATACCCTGATCTACAGTGAGAAACACATTTTCCATCATGACCCCAAATTTGCTTCTGTGTATATGAGATTGAAACAAAAGTTTCATGCAGCATTCACCATTACTACATGTACAATTACTGTGTAATGCACGCTGATATTTTCTACTCTGATTTATATGATTTTTTTAAGAGCTAATTGTACTCAGTTGATTTCACAACAAACTGATGGATCATGAACTTAAAAACTACTTAAGTGGCTCAAAAACTACTGCATGGGAGCACTGCTATTGAAAGGCACTGCTCAGGGCACTGGCTTTAGTGGTCTCCAGGAGAAAAGGAGCCTGTGGGAATTCCATGGTTACAGTGGTTAGGACTCAGCACTTTCACTTCAGGGACCTAGGTTCAATTCCTGGTTGGGGAACTAAGATCCCGCAAGCCATGTGGTGTGACCAAAAAAAAAAAAAAAAAAGAGAGAGAGAGAAAAGGAGCTTGTGTCACAGTGTAACTCAATGAGCTGCTCTCTTCCTTGAGAAAATCTTTCTCTGAAAGCAATGTCAGCTGAAGATAACACTTAGGGACAGCGAAGTCATCCTCTGGTGTGAGTTCCTTACCCTCTCACAATGGGTAACAAACAATTTGCAAGTAAGTACCAGTCCTCCAATGACCCTTTGAGAGGCAGTGTGGGCTGGAGTGTGACACAGAAGAGATTAACTAAACCCGTGGAGCAGCGGTCCAGAGGAGCCCAGAGGGAATGTAGGCTAGAGTGGGAGGGGAGGGAAGCAAGAGCAGGCTCTGTGTGCCACTTCAAATGTCCATGAGAACACATCACTGAGACCAAGGGGCCTGTTTTGGAGAAGGGGAAGCCCCTTTCCAGGGATGCCATCCACTCAAACTCGAAGGAGAAAGTCCTTTTCAGACAACTGGTTCAACTACAAAAATATTCCTGCGTTCAGAGAAATTCATCAGAGAAAATGTGAAGATTTTACCGCAAAGAACAAGATTTGTTTTTCTTACCCTGAAGAAAGTAAACTTCATCTCTCTTTCTGTCTAGCGCCTATGTCAGACCCTTTCCTTTACCCTGCAATCATCAGTTCTTTCATTCGGCCTCCTCCCTCTAACTTAATGACCTTTCCTTACACTTCATAGTGAAAAATAAAATTTTTTCATCTTTTCTCCACTAAACCTGCCAGTCCACCAACACAACCCTCCATCTCCCCTCCCAAGGAATGTACTGCCTGATGATGTGAGGAATTATTATAACTTTTATTACAGTGGGGGTCTATACTCCTTCAAGTCTAGTATACAAACACTGAATTTTATTGCTGTCTTCATTAACAGGGAAAATGACCGTTGACTAACACTTAGCAAAACAGATACATTCTGGTTGTCAAACTTTATTTATTTATTTCATTGCACTCTATATCTCTGAATTTGAGAAAAGAATAACATGGAATCTTTTGCGTTTCCATACAAATTATGAAAATTTTGTTCTAGTTCTGCAAAAAATACCATTGGTAGTTTGATAGGGATTGCATTGAATCTGCAGATTAATTTGCTGTCTCTGCAAGCATCTTCCAGCATTCCCTCTCTACCAGATGCTTTCCCAAGCATTCAGTTTATCCCATCTTTTAAAATATGCCTCCATTGATTCTGTCTATGCTCTCTCTCTACACTACTCACAGATGATTTTCTCTAAAGAATTGCCATTTCCATTTATTTCCTTTCGCTAGTCTGCCTACAGCACCTACCACCCCACCAAAAATACTCTGGCTATAAAAGTCATCAGTGGCTTCTATATTGCTAAATCTAACAGAGGCTTTTCAATTCTCACCTTCCTCGGCATTTTAGCAGCTTTAGACACAGTTCCAGCACCCTCCTCTTTGAACGGCTCAGATCTTGGCCTCGCTGATGACACACCTACTCCCTGGCTTTTCCTCCTATCATACAGTCATATATTCTTTCCTGGCTTATCCATCTTTCATTGGATCTTTGCTGGTTGGGAGATCCCCTCCTTCCATCAACAAAAAGATACTCCTTCCCCAGTGGCTTAGGCAGTAAAGAATCTTCCTGCAGTGCAAGAGACCTGGGTTCGATCCCTGGGTCGGGAAGATCCCCTGGAGAAGGAAATGGCAGCCTACTCCAGTATTCTTGCCTAGAGAATTCCGTGGACAGAGGCTACCGTCCATGGGGTTGCAAAGAGCCAAACATGACTGAGCAGCTAACACTTTCACCTTGTATCCCTGACTTAAGTAAATGGCAACTCCATCCATACAGTTGTTCCCTAAATCAAGCCCTCTTGATTCCACTTCCAGTACACACCTCACATCTGTTCATTTTGCTCTGTCTCCATTGCTCCTACCTGAGACCAAGCCACCATCATACTTCGTCTCTACTCTGCAGTCATTTCCTTACTGGTATCCCCATTTGTATTTTTGCCCCCTACCCAGCAATCTGTTCTCCGTATAGCAATCATCGTCATATTTCTAAAACATAAATCAAGTTATGTCACCTTTTTGCTTTGAAAGAATAAATCATTTTCTTGGTGAACTTCAAATAGAACCCAAGCTCTTAAACTTCATCTGCAAGACCCAGAGTGATCCAGCCCCTGCCTATTTCTCCAGCCACACCTCCTTCCATTTCCCCTTCATTTACCATTCTTCCGTAGCACAGCCTTTCTTACAGGATCAAGATCTTTCCTGCTTGAGGTTCTTTGTACCAACTGTCCCATTTTCTGAGGTTGATACCCCCTCTACTTCACTTGCTCCTCTCCTGTGAACTCCCACTCATCTGTCCATTAGGTAAAAGTTGAAAAGTTAATTCTTGAGAAAAACCTCTCCCGAGTCACCACTCATTCCCAGCTCATCATCAATCTGAATTAAGTTCCCTTGGTTATATTCCTTAGCACCCTGTATTTTCTTCATAACACATTCTACAATTTATAATTGAGCAATTATCTGTGTGTTTTTTAATATAAATTTATTTCTTTTAATTGGAGGTTAATTACTTTACAATATTGTATTGGTTTTGCCATACACCTGTGGCGGATTCATGTTGATATATCTGTGTGTTTTTTTGTCTGCTTAATATCTTTTGTCTCCATTTAACTGTAGGCCTCATGAGGCTAGTGCCTAGAACAGCACCTAAAACATTAGGAAATGCATAATTGTTTGATTTATGCACTTATCTATTTCTGGCTACGCTGGTTCTCTGTTGCTGCACGCCTGCCTTCTCTAGTCGCGGAGTGTGTGGGCTAGTCCTTCTTGCAGTGCACGGGCTTCTCACTGCGGCGGCTTCTCTTGTCTCAGAGCACATGGGCTTCAGGCGCAGGGTGCATCTCTAGGTCCACGGGCTTCAGGGGTTGCAGCATGAGGCCTTCAATAGTTGTGTCACTGTTTATAATAGCCTGGACATGGAAACAACCTAGATGTCCATCAGCAGATGAATGGATAAGAAAGCTGTGGTACATATACACAATGGAGTATTACTCAGCCATTAAAAAGAAAACCAATACAGTATAGTAAAGTAAAATAAAGTAAAAATAAAAATTTAAAAAATAAAATAAAAAATTAAAAACAAAATAAAAACAAAACAAACAAACAAACAAAAACCTGAAGAGTATTATGCTAAAAAATAAAAAAAAGAATACATTTGAATCAGTTCTAATGAGGTGGATGAAACTGGAGCTGATTATACAGAATGAAGTAAGCCAGAAAGAAAAACACCAATACAGTATACTAACACATATATATGGAATTTAGAAAGATGGTAATGATAACCCCCTATGCAAGACAGCAAAAGAGACACAGATGTATAGAATGGACTTTTAGACTCTATGGGAGAGGGAGAGGGAGGGATGATTTAGGAGAATGGCATTGAAACATGTATACTATCAGGTAAGAAACGAATTGCCAGTCTATGTTCAATACAGGATGCAGGATGCTTGGAGCTGGTGCACGGGGATGATCCAGAGAGATGATATGGGGTGGGAGGTGGGAGGGGGGTTCAGGAATGGGAACTCATGTACGCCTATGGCTGATGCATGTCAATGTATGGCAAAACCAATACAGTATTGTAAAGCAAAATAAAGTAAAAATAAAAATTTTTTTAAAAATAGTTGTGTCAAATGGGCTTAGTTGCCCCACGGCATGTGGAATCTTCCTGAACTAGGATTTGAACCTGTTGTCCGTTGCACTGGCAAGTAGATTCCTAACTACTGGACCGCCAGGGAAGTCCATCAGCAGTTTTTAACTGAATGAACGAGGGATATGGTGACTAATTTTTCAAATGTATGCTAAACATTGACAATCTTTATTGCTTTCAACCCCAAGGCTGTTGGCAAATATGATTCATGCAGTGGGTGTGCAATGGGTCAGTTTCCTGTAAATTAGTGTCCATTAGTGGTGTGTTGGAGCAGGCTAAAGAGAACCAGTTCTGGGCATCTTTCTTCCCAACTTCACATCAAGTGACAATGTGTTGGTAGCCATGATAGGAGTATGTATACCACAAAAATAGCAAATGTTACAAATCATAGCTTGTTTTTCCCTTTGGAGAGCCAGTTTACTGGCATACCACTGGTATCTACTATATATCCAACATGTTAGGTATTATGGAGCCACCATTAAAAAAATAAGTCATTGTTCCACACCAGCATAGTCTAGGGAATATGACATACATCAAGAATCAAGGAGAATCGGGGCATAGCTATGGCATGTGAGTACATCCATGGTCAGGAAAGGATAAGGTCAGTAGGGACTGGAATAAGTACCAGTGGGCATCCAGGAAGTGGAGCCAATGCTAAAACTGGTGGATTGAGAGGATCTCTGTACCTGGACCATGGAAGGTAATCCCAGCGGAGAGACAGTAAGGACCTAGGGCTGGTCGTGAGCCAGGGAAATGTAGCTGGAATGGGAGTAGACAGAAGTAGGAGAGATTGTCTTATTAGTTGTAAAGAGTTTCTCTTGAGATTTCTTTGTGCATGTAATTTTGGTAAATCAGATCGTATTTTAAAAATAAATCCAGATGTTAAAGAATTCTTAAGGCAAATTTGTTTTAAAAAGGGAAGTGAAGGGTAAACAATCTTACTTTATTTTTCAGACTTAGGTTTTACTAGAATAATGTTTCCTTGAAGTCATGCACATCTCTACTACATACCCCGCCCCCCACCCCCAACCACATCTTCAACCTGGCAGATGCTCTGTCACGCTGGAGATTTCCCCTGTTTTGGCCCTTGGTTCCTTATCTGTGAAATGAAAGGGTCCAACTTGATTGTCTCTCAGATCCTTTATAGCTCAGAAAAATTGCATTGTTCTAAGTGGTCAGGCATGCAAACCCTATTTCTAAATGAGCCCAAGAAGAAGGACAGGAAAACACTATTCTGAAATGTCCTTGCCTGGGATTAAAGGATGCTGAGGGATTCCATTTGGGGATAACAGGGTGAAGTAACATGGTCCTCTTGCTGCAGAGTTCGGTCAGTTTTCTTTTAGTCAAAGAAGAGATTTGACGTCTAAGGATAGCAGGTGATCTCATGGGTTTTCACTATGAGCATCATTAGGTAAATCCAGGACCATTTGACAGGAAAATAAGAGCACTATTTTTAAGTCAACAGGAAAAGGGCAGAGCAGCAAGATAGATGATTTATCCTGTGGCCAGAAGTGCACAAAATTGACTGAAGAAACTAATCGAATCAGACTTGATAAAGCTGATGCTGCCTTACAGCCCCTGTGCCTAGAAGCTTTGTCAGAGCTGGTCTGCCACGGATCCTGATTTAGGATATAGGCTGACTCATTCACTTCTTCTGAGTAGCAGTGCAGCTGCACACATTGCTATTATTGGTTTTTTAAAAATTACTATTAAGTGTAACGTGAGGCTTTGATGATGCTAAGTAGCAGCAAAAGGCTGGTGTCTATTGAAGGAACCTCTTCCTAGGCATTCTTGGGACCCTCAGGTAGGGCTGGCTGTGGGCTCCCAAGGCCTTCTTTTTCATCTCCTCTCTTCCTCCTCCTCATTCCTAAATGTCAGAATGGCTGCTGCCAGGTTGGCTTGTTCAGTCCACTCCTCTCAAGTCTCCCTAAAGCTGCAGCACAGCAGGAAGCCAGAGAGATGTGCTTTCCCCATCGGCACAGGCCAGCTGTGGCTCTGCTTTGCTGCAGGTGGCCATGCTGACATCTGGCTCAGAGAGAAGAAAACCTGACTGAAGTCTTCTGAGTCCGGTGTTATCCAACCCAGGTGGCTGTGGCCCTGGCAGAAAATGCAGGTCAGTGCTCAGCTGCCCCTGACGGCAATTAGATATTTTGGAGGGCTTGAACTTTTTGATTTTTCCAGTTGGAGGGTGAAGACAGTAAAGCTCTGGTGCTCAGAATGGTTCAATCCACCATAGACTTAGTAAGTGCCTGCACCAAGGGTAGACAGGTAAGTACTGTGAGCCAAGAGGGAAAAGGACATGGTTTCTACATTTGAAGAGTTCACAGTCTCACATTTTACATGAACAGAAACTTTCAGTGAAACCAGATAAGTGGTAATGTAAACATATGCACAGGTTGCTATGGGAGCCCAGAGGAAGGATCTTAGACCAAAAGGTGCTGTCACCTAAACTGTGTTGTGAAGAATGAGGAAGAGTCAGATAAAGCAAGCTAGTTCCCAGGCAAAGGGAAGTGCACAAAGAATTAACAACATAGCCCCACTGGGGACTCACAGGCAGTTCGCTGTAGGAAGGTGTAAAGTGGAAGACAGAGCTAGAGAGACACACAGCTGGGGATGGAGGCTGCAGCCAGGTGGAAAGGGACCTGAGAGCCTTGGTAAGGAAACAGAACTGAGCTGCGTTCTGCAGGAGTTTGGGAGTCATTGAAGGACAGCTAGTAAAGAAGTTATATGATCAGTTTGCATAGGTTGATCCCTCTAGTGCATGGAGAGGATGGATTTAAAGAGAGTGAGATAAAAGGCAATCAAATCCAATAGTTTGCGCAAAGGTATGGGTGCTCCAAGGTATTAGTCATACAGATAGAAAGGAGTGGGCAAGACTGAGAAGCATTTAGGAGTTAAGATCAGAAAAACCAGAACTTGATAACAGACTGAGTATGTTCAATGGGGTGACAGGAGAGAGGAATTTGCCTAGGGTGGTTGTCTTGTTTCTTGCCAAGTATACAGATCTGTGTTTCTCAAAGTATGTGCCTTTTAACATCAGCTCTATTGGGTGTGAGAAGGCATTGTGTCAAAAGTGGCTATATCTGCAAATAAGTCTGAGAAATAACAGACTTCAACAAAAGTAAACAGAACTCTTTAGAACTTCTCAGAGCTTTTAATGTGGTACTGCTGCAAATAACGGTAATTGCCATTATTAAGCATTTATGAGTTCCATTTACAGTGTCTTTGAGCAACTGGGAAAGAAGGAAAGCCCCAAGAAAACTATTCTGAAGCTTGAAAATAATGTGTGAGCAAGTACACAAATATAAACTAATAATATTGGCTACCAAGCAAGAAGTTCATAGGGCAGGTGATATGAGCCAAAGGCATTTTGGGACATGGTCTGGTGCAGGACTAAATATTTGATATATGTTATTTCAGGTTCCCATAACAACACTGTAAGGTATGGATTTTGTACCTATTTTACAGGTGGGGAAACAGGGGCTCATAAAGATTAAATAACTAACCAAAATTGCCACACAGCTGGTAGAGTCAAATCTCACTGTTAACATCGATATCATATCATTTCTGTGTGCTAATGTATATAGTGAGTCTGCAAGACAGGGAAGGATGTAGCATGCTGTGTCTTCTGTTGAAGAGAAACAATAAAACAGACAGTCATTTTTGCCAGCACAATGGGTTTATTCAGGAACAGCAGAGAAATGCAGTTCAGGACATGCAGTCTGCGGAAACCACAGGGAAGTCTGGAGAACAAAGGAGAGGAGCATTCTGTTATAAAGGAGAAAGGGGAGTTGGGATGGGGCTGTTACAAACAGAGTCCTTAGAAGAAACTGGGGGTCCTTTTCAGTGGCTGAGCTGCGAGTCTTTCACTGGCTGGACTGTTGCCTGGCAAGAAGAAATTCTTCCTTCCTCCAGGTGGGTAGTAAAGTGGTGACTTCTTCCTATTGGAGACACAAAGACACATTTCTTCCCTTCAGTCTGCAATTTATGTTGAGTGGTAGGGGGTGACAGTGCCCCCTTCTGGCCTCCTGACTGTATTTTAAATGAGGCTTCTGTTTATTAATTTTCATTCTCCCAAACTTAAGTGATTTTTCATTCTCCCAAACTCATTTCACATGCTAGCAAAGTAATACTCAAAATTCTCCAAGTCAGGCTTCAGTAGTATGTGAACCAAGAACTTCCAGATGTTCAAGCTGGATTTAGAAAAGCAGAGGAACGAGAGATCAAGCTGCCAACTTGATCAAGTTGGGTCATAGAAAAAGTGAGAGAATGCCTAAAAAACATCTATTTTTGCTTCATTGACTACACTAAAGCCTTGACTTTGTGGATCACAATGAACTGGAAAATTCTTTGAGAGATGGGAATACCAGACCACCTTTCCTGCCTCCTGAGAAATCTGTATGCAGGTCAAGAAGCAACAGTTAGAACCAGACATGGAACAACACACTGGTTCCAAAGTGGGAAAGGAGTACATCAAGGCTGTATGTTGTCACCCTGCTTATTTAACTTATATGCAGAGTACATCATGAGAAATGCCAGACTGGATAAAGCACAAGCTGGAATCAAGATTGCCAGGAGAAATATCAATAGCCTCTGATGTGTAGATGACATTACCCTTATGGCAGAAAGTAAAGAGGAACTAAAGAGCCTCTTGATGAAAGTGAAAGAGAAGAGCGAAAAATCTGGCGTAAAACTCAACATTCAAAAAATGAAGATCATGGAATCTGGTCCCATCACTTCATGGCAAATAGGTGGGGAAACAATGGAAACAGTGAGAGACTTTATTTTCTTAGGCTGCAAAATCACCACAGATGGTGACTGCAGCCTTGAAATTGAAAGACACTGGCTCCTTGGAAGAAAAGCCATGACCAAACTAGACTGCATATGAAAAAGCAAAAACATTAATTTTCCAACAAAGGTCCGTCTAGTCAAAGCTATGGTTTTTCCAGTAGTCATGTATGGATGTGAGAGTTGGACTATAAAGAAAGCTGAGTGCAGAAGAATTGATGCTTTTGAACTATGGTGTTGGAGAAGACTCTTGAGAGTCCCTTGGCCTGCAAGGAGATCCAACCAATCAATCCTAAAGGAAATCAGTCCTGAATATTCATTGGAAGGACTGATGCTGAAGCTGAAAATCCAATACTTTGGCCAGCTGCTGCCAAGAGCCGACTCATTAGAAAAGACCCTGATGCTGGGAAAGATTGAAGGCAGGAGGAGAAGGGGACAAGAGAGGATAAGATGATTGGATGGCATCACTGGCTTAACGGACATGAGTTTGAGCAAGGTCTGGGAGATGGTGAAGGACAGGGAAGCCTAGCGTGCTGCAGTCCATTGGGTCACAAAGAATCAGACACGACTGAGTGACTGACCAGCAACAACAACAGAACTTAAATGCCAGAACCTGTGTTAATGAAGCATCTCACAGGACTAGTGGTACTTGGAGGACATTTGGTGGAGAATAATGCTTTAGCTAAGATCAAGAGTACAGGTTGATAAGAGAGAAGTTATTTTTATGTAAATCATGGTAGTTTAGTATAAGGTTAAAACTTGCCATAATAGAAATATAACTGAAATGTAACAGAAAGTCAAAGTGGGCAGAGATTGTTTCCAATATTAGTGTTCAGAGGAAACATTCAGTTAAAATGCTGTCAGCATCAAGTAGCAGAAGACCCAACTAAAAATGGCTAAACAAACAAATTTATTAAAGCACAAAGTCCAGAGGTAGAACAATCCCACTATTGGTTAACTCAGTGTTTAAACATCATCATCAAAAATGCAAGGGTTTTTTTTTTCTGTTTTTCTGCCTTGCCATTTTCAATATGTTAGATAGTCCCCTGAGGTCCCAAGGTGGCTGGCGCAGTCCCAGGTGTTGGATGCCAGCAGCGCACAGGATGTCAGGGCTGATAGAAGAGTACCACGGCTGCACATTAGGCTCTCAGAAAAGAGAGGTTGAAGAAGGGGGATATTAAGTGATGCTGCTAAGAAAACATCTCCTCATGCTGCAAGAAAAAAGTGACGCTTCCTGCTAAAGAGCATTTCAATCATTTTTTGTGTCCATTGCACAAACAGATTGAACTGGGCAGAGTTCACCCAGACACGGGGCGCTTAGGTTGAGAGAGACAAGCTGCCATGAACAAGCAAGACGCCGGTGCTCCCCTGAGCCAAACCTTGGTGAGTACTCTCCTGAAAGTTAACTCTGAGTCAGCACAGGACGACTATTAATTTTGAAATTAGCGACCTGCTGCCAAGAGCCTGGGCCAGGGCTGTGGACCTGAGACACAGATATGATCAAAGTTGATTATCAGTTCTCTAGTGGATTGGGTGGTAGACTGTCACACGGGGCCTCAGACAAGAGGAATGTTGGGAGTGTGCCTTCTGCCAGTTCTCAAAAATCTTATTACTATTTTCACAACTGAGTGATCAAGATATTTCAGGGCATGTTATTTGAGGTATCTGGACTAGGTGAGACCTAGCTCTGGCTCAGACTGATTCTAAGAATCAAAATGATCACAGTTAAAGAAGTCTGTCTTATGGAGGCTCATTTCTGAATTACAAAATCTCTTGGTGAACTGTAGGTCCCCATGCAAATAGTAGGTCTATTATTAGAAGGCATATTGAATGAATTCTTGGCATGCACTTTGGAGGACAAAAAAAAAAAAAAAGAGCCCAAGAAAGGGAGGGATGGGATAGGACTCCATGCTCTCACTGCCAAGGTCCTGGGTTTGATTCTGTAGTTGGTGAACTAAGTGCCCACAAGTCTCACAGCATGGTAAAACACACACACACACACACATACACACACACACACACACAAATGGGGGGATTAAAAGTAAATAGAATAAAAAGAAAATAAATGTGGAATAATTTAAATAATAGAAAACAAAGAAAATCTAAGAGGACCATCTCCGGTGTCTATTTTCTTGCAGATCATTTCCGTGTTTTGGTAGCATCAGAGATGTGGTAGAACTGATGGGTTCTCATTTTATGAGAACTAATCATGGTGTAACGGAGTATCAGGGCAAAACTATCAGGAGGCTTCTCACACGGCAGCCTTGGGAACAGCTCTATTGTTTAGTCCCTTGGAGTTTCAAGCGTTAAGACAGGAGACAACAGGAAAAGTGTACCTAGTTCACATTTCATCTCCAAGTGTTGCAGAGTGGTGAGAAAGGAGTGCTATGCTGAAGGGCAAAGTTTTCAAAAACAGAACAGCTCAGCCTACAAAATGATATCAGGAGGAAGTTGCAGAGGAGCATGTGAAAGCCAAGGACCTAAAAAGGAAAAGCAAGCAAGGGTAAAGCTGGAGAGGCAATTGACATTTATGGGCATGCAGCTGCTCTACTAAGTGCTTTCACACATCAAAGCATTTAATCAGGAAGGTATCATTTCAAGGCCGTATCAAATAGCATTTAGACTTATAAAACAGAATTTATGTTGCAGGCTAAAAGCATTGTCAAGTTCTGGAGGAGGAGACACAATGTCTGCCCAAGAGACAGACATGGGCAAACCATAGCAACAATTCATTTCAGAATGACCCCTAATAACCCATCATTGGCCAGGGTTATCAGGAAAACCCTGAATGTGCTGTGGTCAGAAGGAAAGATTTATTGGAGGTCTTATTGAAAAAGCAGGTATTGTGGGATCTGGAGGATTTCTTTCTCCCAGTTTCATGTCACTGTTCAGAGAAGGCAATGGCAACCCACTCCAGGACTCTCACCTGGAAAATGTCATTGACAGAGGAGCCTGGTAGGCTGCAGTCCATGGGGTCACACAGAGGCGGACCCAACTGAAGTGACTTAGCAGCAGCAGCAGCAGCAGCATGTCACTATTGGAGGGGGCTACAGCTTCTTTATGGCAGAAAGTTAAGAGGAACTAAAAAGCCTTTTGATGAAAGTGAAAGAGGAGAGTGAAAAAGTTGGCTTAAAGCTCAACATTCAGAAAACGAAGGTCATGGCATCTGGTCCCATCACTTCATGGGAAATAGATGGGGAAACAGTGGAAACAGTGTCAGACTTTATTTTGGGGGGCTTCAAAATCACTGCAGATGGTGATTGCAGCCATAAAATTAAAAGACGCTTACTCCTTGGAAGAAAAGTTATGACCAACCTAGATAGCATATTGAAAAGCAGAGACATTACTTTCCCAACAAGGGTCTATCTAGTCAAGGCTATGGTTTTTCCAGTGGTTGTGAGAGTTGGACTGTGAAGAAAGCTGAGTGCCAAAGTATTGATGCTTTTGAACTGTGGTGTTGGAGAAGACTCTTGAGAGTCCCTTGGACTGCAAGGACATCCAACCAGTCCATTCTGAAGGAGATCAGCCCTGGGATTTCTTTGGAAGGAATGATGCTAAAGCTGAAACTCCAGTACTTTGGCCTCCTCATGCGAAGAGTTGACTCATTGGAAAAGACTCTGATGCTGGGAGGGATTGGGGGCAGGAGGAGAAGGGGACGACAGAGGATGAGATGGCTGAATGGCATCACCGACTCGATGGACCTGAGTCTGAGTAAACTGCGGGAGTTGGTGATGGACAGGGAGGCCTGGCGTGCTGTGGTTCATGGAGTCGCAAAGAGTCAGACACGACTGAGCAACTGAACTGAACTGAACTGAACTGAACAGCTTCTTAATCCATCTCTTCCTAAGAAAGGAGGGATGGTTTGCATAATTGATGAGCTTGGGAGAAGAGAAAAGTGCCTATCTCAGCCCCATTCTCCTTGCTCTTTGGAGATCTGCCATCCCTCAGAGCACGCATCCTGCCTTGGTACCCACAGGGGGACTTGGAGACCTGATGCCACCATGACCCATTGGGGAGCTAAATCTGAATCAGGGTCGCACACTGCACACTGAGGGACCAATTGTTGCTGCACTCAAATATCATGTCCTCCAAGTCCAACCAACCCTGTAGCAGATCCCTGGTCCTCTCCTTACTTGCTGCAAGTAAAAATAAATCCCCTCCTTCTTACCTTTGGCTTGGTTGTGTCTTTTGGCTCAACACCCACCAAAAGGTGAACCCAGTTGTTCAGTAGCAATGGCAATATATCCTTGCATGTGATCTAACACTGCTTTCCTGTATGTGCGCCACTATCTGATTTTGCATCGAGCAGGAACACACTCAGCGCTTGTCTGTCTCGGTGCCTTCACTCCGGGTGTTCCCTCCAAGTGTAAAATTTTGCCCATTTTTTCACACCTATATTCTGACTGTTCTTCAAGGACTAAACCAAATTTCACCAAATCCATATGTGCTTCTCTCACAGGTTCTATTTAGAGGTTCCTCTTGCCTGGAGAAACCCAGGGACGGAGAAGCCTGGTGGGCTTCCGTCTATGGAGTTGCACAGAGTCGGACACAATTGAAGCAACTTAGCAGCAGCAGCAGCTACCGACACTCATCCCACTTTCTTCTTTTTCCAGAGTCCCAATTTTTCTTTAGTTCATAGGAGACTATATACTTCCAACAAGGCAGTGCCTGTTACTATCTGAACCAAACTAGGGAGCATCATTCCCCTTGCCAGTGACTGATTTGGGAGTGAACATGTAACTCAGTTTTGGACTTGAGCCATAGAAAGACATTGTCAAGACTGAGAAAGTATTTTCCACTCCAACTTTTGATACTCTGGAAACACGCTTTAAAAAAAAAGATTGATTTATTCATTTTTATTTTTGACTGTGCTGGGTCTTTGTTGCTACACACGAGCTTTCTCTATCTGTGGAGAGAGGGCTACTCTTCGTTACATGTGCAGGCTTCCCGTTGCGGTGGTTCTCTCATTGCAGAGCACGGGCTGTAGAAACACAGGCCTTAGTAGCTGCAGTGCCGGGGCTCAGTAGCTGTGACATACGGGGCTCACTTGCTTCGTGGCTTGCGGGATCTTCCTGCACCAGGGGTCAAAGCAGTGTCCTTGCATTGCATTCTTAACCATTGGACCACCAGGGAAGCCCCCTCTGGAAATGTTTTTTATTAAAACTTCTTCAATGCTAGAAGTTTCTCTTTCAGCAGCATTTTAACCTCCCTCCTTTTTCTCTTGGTAAACCACCCTGTCTTCCTTCCTTTTCTTGTATTCTTGAGGACATTCTGTTTTATTCTTCCTTGCCCTCCCTTGACTTTCTTTTCTCATAACCTTGACTCCTGCCCTCATTTTGCCTACCACCAACCCTTCACTTCTCACCGATTAAATGTATTCCAGTGAATTCTCTCCTAGAAATGTCTGCTTTTTTGTGAATCCTTTGGCTCTACTCTCCTGCTTGAAAGATTTCTACATATTATACATTCATACGTTCCACCTCTTGGATACTTTTTATTTCCTTCCAGATAAGAAGCATACCACTGTTTTCAGACAAGATTCACTTTAGCAATTTTAGGTCTTTATCTTTCACTTTATATCTGACAATGTCTAACTTTTCTTGCATACATATTATATCAATTTACCGACTTACTTTCCTTTCAGTGTAAAATACAAACGGCCAAACTACAATAAATAAGTAATCTTTAATCTTGTTTAATATCTCGATTCTAAATATTTGCTTTCATGGATCACTTCATTAATGCAACTCCTGCTACCAACCCTCCTGAGTGGATCCCCAACAAGGGTCCTTCTGCCCAGTGTTGCTCAGGCGAATAGAACAAGACTGAGTTTGATACAGAAGCAAAGGAAAACTTTATTCTTGGATCAAAGTATGGAGCGATACAAGCTTGTGCTCTAGAGATCACACTCCCTCCCCGCCCCTCATCAGCCTCAGGGCTTCTTCACAGGACGCTGGTCTGCAGGGGGGGCGGGTTCTGGCCTTCCTTCACTTGCATGTTGCTCACAGTTTCACCCCCATCTTGCATTGCAGTGCCTAGTGCAGCTTCTGCACGTGGCCTGCTGAGCCTGAATCTCAGTGCAGCTTTTTCATATGAGGAACTTTGGTCTGAAGTGAAGTGTGCAAGGCCCCCTGCATACCACCCCTATGCACAAGTGACTCTACACTCAGCACAAAGAAGGAAAAAAAAAAATGTTAGACTTTACTTTTTACCCAGGTTCTATTTTTATTTCTCAGGAATTGTTAATGGGCTCTGCCAGTGACACTTTCACTTTTGCCCAAAGTTATGTTTAAAATTTTGCTGTAAAATCCCCTTCCTGGTCTCAGTAGGAATGGCTCCCAAAACATAAGAACCTGAGATCATTTCCTCTTCTAGCTTTCCTTATGCATTGTGGGTAGAGGTGCTTCTTCCTAGTTTGCATGGCAATCCCACATTCATGGAAGCAGGGTAATGAACAGATAGATGTATTAGTATCTTTATTTCACCAGCTTTCCCATGCCTTTCTCTCCCTTGTCTGCTAGGACAAAGTAAATGACAATCTTTTCCTAAGAGAGAGAACAGTTAGAGATGGGAGCCCCTGGTAAAAGTTGGAGAAAGGGTCTAGCAGAGAAGCCAAGGTGATTCACAGAATAAAAATCTGGGTGAGAAGGAGAGAAGATTCTGAAAAAAAATTAAAGGGGAGGAGGAATGGAGGAGGGGGTGCAAAAGACAGAGAAAGATTTGTGTTCAAGAGGCCCTAGAACATCCTCCATCATGAGAAAACTAAGGAGGAAAAGAATGACTTTTGAGAAGCTCTTGGGAAGAAATTGCCGGCAGCGTAAGCCCATGTGAACAATGAGAAGCCAATAGTTTTGCTCCTGGTACCATCTTTTCATCTATTTCAATTAAAAGTAAAAAAAACAATGGAGATCTAATCAGAGCAGAAAGAAATTGGCCCCCCACCAAATCCTAAATTTCTATGAATGTATGAGACTTAGATTCATTATTTTTAACAATGAACCTTGAGACTTTTAACCATTATTTTTAACAATGAACCTTACCAGTTGGTAGATTTGGTAGTAGTGGAATCTGCCTTCAGGTGCTTGCTGAAGTCATCATGGATAACTCAGTGTCAAAAATATTATTTCTTCCATCTTTAACTCTTCCATCCCTTTGATGTGTTTAATTTATTGTAAAGTAGTTAACCTCCAATTAAAATAAATAAATTTATATTAAAAAATTTTTTCAAATGAGTGGAGTATATTAATGTGGCTTCCCTGGTAGCTCAGACAGTAAAGAATCTGCCTGCAATGTGAGAGACCTAGGTTCAGTCCCTGGGTTGGGAAGATTTCCTGGAGAAGGAAATGGCAACCTACTTCAGTATTCTTGCCTAGAGAATTCCATGGACAGAGGAGCCTACAGGGAAACATATATATGATTTACAAAGAAAATATGAGTATATTCGGAGGGCAAGTGCTTAAAATTTTTTGTTGATGGGGTTCACAGTCAAAATTATTGAAAGACTGCTCCTTTATATTCTACACTCGGGGCAGGTCCAGTATCCACTGTGCAGCCAGGACTTGCCTGGAGCCTTGCACTCTGAAAAAGAGGTGGCATGGGGACATTAGATAATTAAGAGGCAATGAAACAGGAAGAGACTCTTCCCTGACCCTCCTATTTAAAATACTAACCCATGCCATTCTCCATGCCTCTCCTAACCTGATTTCTCTCTGTAGCACTTATCACTTACCATATTCTATTAAATTCCCTTACTCCATTTGTATCTATCTCCCTCCTACTAGGCTGTGAACTCTTTCAAGACAGATTTTTTTTCCTGCTTTGTTAATTGCTATATTTCTGGTGCCTGGAACATTTCCTGGCATATAGTAGACCCTCAATTAATGTTGGTTGAATGAAAGCATAAAATATCTATTCATCTCTGAGAAGCAGTTCCAGGAACACTCAGGTTGGTAGATTTGGCAGCAGTTTTTAAAATTTTTGTTTATTTTTGGCTGTGCTGGGTCTTCATCGCTGCGAAGGCTCTTCTCTAATTGCAGAGTGGAGGCTACTTTCTAGCTGGGATGCATGGACTTATGTGGATGGCTTCTCTTGTTGCTGAGCACAAGCTCTAGGGCATGTGGCTTCAGTAATTGTGACTTCTGTGTTCTAGAGCACAGGCTCAATAATGGCACATGGGCAACTATGCTCCATGGCACGTGGGATCTTCCTAGACCAGGGATTGAACCCATGTCTCCTGCATTGGCAGGAGGATTCTTTACCACTGAGCCGCCAGGGAAGCCCAATTTGACAGCAATTTTAAGCCGTTGAATCTTCAGCGGGATAAGCCTTACGTTGATAAAGTTGGCAAGATGGGAAGTCTTTTCTGGTTTATTTCCATCTCTTGTCCACATTCTTATACTGCTTCCCTGCTGCCAGGAAGGGATGTCATGTTCCCCCCGCCCCACCCCGCCTCGGTGCAGTGCTTTTGTGCTGTACTTCTATTCCTCCTCCCTGTCCCCTGATTCGCACACACTTTAGGTTTCTGTTTCAAATATCATTTCCAAGTGCTGCACTGAGCCATGGCTGATTGTTGATCAGGTCCATACCTGCATCACGACTTATAACTAATGAAGGAATGCCCCAGCTGGGGAGCCTGACTCCAACGGAGCATTTCAGAATCCTGAGCAGAGAGGTCTTTTGTACTTCAGGGTTTCTTCAAATCACCCTTTCGGGGCAACTGCCTTGGGGTCAGCCTTCACCCTTACTGATGTACAGATCACCCCTTTCTTGCTGCTCTTAGGTTTCCAGGAATTGCTGCGTTGAGAAATGGTGAATGCTGAAATGATCATCATCAGTAGGCGCTGGATGGGTGCTCCTCGCCCTCCAGTGAGTCTTTCAGTGGAGGGCCTGGGTCTGAGATTCAGATTGTTTTGTCCTCTGGGTGGTTGGTGTCAACAGAGGCAGATAAAGAGGCTCTTGCTGTGCTTCCTTCTGCTCTAGTTGGTACGAGTGTTGCAGACTCTAATCAGGACTGAACAAACATGGTGTTCCCTAACTCAAATCTTAGGGGGAAGGCATTTGAAATCTCCACAAGCCTAAAAACCAGAGACTTGTTTTTCTAGCACATGCTAGGTTTCTAAATAAAGCAACAGATGTTTGGTTTTTGCCTCTTTCTTTCCTGTTCATGGCTCCTAATGTGGGTGATATTAACCAAGTGTGACAGGTTTCAGATTTTTATTTATAGCAGTGGAAAATGGTTTTTATGTCTTTGCAGAGTTCTGGGCCTCTGCAGCTGTCTTTCTACAGCCTCAGCTTAAAATCCTGAAGATTGAATGTAAGAATCTTGAAGGCTCTAGAAATTAGAAACTGCATTCCAAGGGTAGGAGAGAGCATGAGGAGTCAGGCAGGATTGTTATATCTTTATTTCCAATGTCTAGCATGAAGCCTGGCACAGAATATCTCTTCTATAAATCTTTGTTGAAAGTTACATGCAATGTAACTTCACATGAATAAATAGTATAGCAGAATTGTATTTATTCATGTAGTATAGCAGAATAAATAGTATAGCAGAATTGAGAAAATCATATTTGGAACTAGTTGTAGCTGCTACATTACAAAATAATCATATGAATCCAAAGATTTATATTTTCCATATCTTGCTCAGTTCAGTTCAGTCGCTCAGTCAGGTTTGACTCTGTAACCCCATGGACTGCAGCACGCCAGGCTTCCCTGTCCATCACCAACTCCTGGAGCCTGCTCAAACTCATGTCCATTGAGTCGGTGATGCCATCCAACCATCTCATCCTCTGTTGTCTCCTTCTCCTGCCTTCAATCTTTCCCAGCATCAGGGTCTTTTCCAGTGAGTCACTTCTTCACTTCAGGTGGCCAAAGTATTGGAGTTTCAGCTTCAGCATCAGTCCTTCCAATGAATATTCAGGACTGATTTCCTTTAGGATGGACTGGTTTGATCTCCTTGCAGTCCAAGGGACGTTCAAGAGTCTTCTTCAACACCATAGTTCAAAAGCATCAATTCCTCAGTGCTCAGCTTTCTTTATAGTCCAATGCTAATATCCACACATGACTACTGGAGAAACCATAGCTTTGACTATATGGGCCTTTGTTGGCAAAGTAATGTCTCTGCTTTTTAATATGCTGTCTAGGTTGGTCATAGCTTTTCTTCCAAGGAGCCAGTGTCTTTTAATTTCAAGGCTGCAGTCACCATCTGTGGTGATTTTGGGGCCCAAGAAAATAGTCTCTCACTGTTTCCATTGTTTCCCCACCTATTGGCTATGAAGTGATGGGACCAGATTCCATGATCTTCATTTTTTGAATGTTGAGTTTTAAGCCAGCTTTTTCACTCTCCTCCTTCACTTTCATCAAGAAATTCTTTAGTTCTTCTTTACTTTTTGCCATAAGGGTGGTGTCATCTGCATATCTGAGGTTATTGATAGTTCTCCCAGCCATCTTGATTCTGGCTTGTGCTTCATCCAGTCTGGCATTTCTCATGATGTATTCTGCATATAAGTTAAATAAGCAGGGTGACAATATACAGCTTTGAAGTACTCCTTTCCCAGTTTGGAACTAGTCTGTTGTTCCATGTCTGGTTCTAACTGTTGCTTCTTGACCTGCATACAGATTTCTCAGGAAGCAGGTAAGGTGGTCTGGTATTCCCATCTCTTTCAGAATTTTCCACAGTTTGTTGTGATGCACACAGTTAAAGGCTTTGGCATAGTCAATAAAGCAGAAATAGATGTTTTTCTGGAACTCTCTTGCTTTTTCCATGATCCAGCAGATGTTGGCAATTTGAGCTCTGGTTCCTCTGCCTTTTCTAAATCCAGTTTGAACATCTGGAATTTCTCGGTTCACGTACTGTTGAAGCCTGGCTTGAAAAATTTTGAGCATTACTTTGTGACCGTGGGAGATGAGTGCGATTGTGCTTTATCTTGCTAAAGATCCATAAAAATGAAACTCCTTTAGCACTCCTTTGTGGTGATTGTTTCGTTGCTAAGTTATGTCCGACTCTTTTGTGACCCCGTGGACTGTAGCCTCCCAGGCTCCTCTAGCCAGGGGATTTCGCAGGCAAGAATACTGGAGTGGGTTGCCATTTCCTTTTCCAGGGAATCTTTCCAGCCCAGGGATCGAATCTGCATCTCCTGCATTGCAGGCAAATTCTTTGCCTCTGAGCCATCAAGAAATCCCTTAGCACTTATTACCCAAAACATATTAACTGTTAGACTCTGATTCTTTCCCTATGCAAAGCTCTTAATTTTTTGAGACTTCACTTTTACCATCTTATTCTTATTTAAATTTCAGTCATAGGGACATCCTTTTAGCTGTTTCTATGCAGTTACTACAGTATCCCTTTCTTTCTTGATAAAACAGATATGGAAGTATAACTTAGAATAAAAGGAGAAAAGTCAGGGCATTTTTTTTTTTTTTTCTGTTTCACAAGCTACTCATGCCCATGAGATTTTCTGCCTTAACTGGTCTCTTAAATATGTTCTCTTGCCTGGAGCAGATATTCCTGAGAAGGGAAAAGTTACCTAAAATCTCCTTACCAAGTTGTAGAATGTTGAATAATGGATTACGAGTACCCTCTGGCCTGACCCTCTTTATGTTTACATATCCTCTGCAAGTGCATAATCTCCACATTCTTTTATTTCAACTATTAAGGGAGGGAGATCAGCCCTGGGATTTCTTTGGAAGGAATGATGTTAAAGCTGAAACTCCAGTACTTTGGCCACCTCACGCAAAGAGTTGACTCATTGGAAAAGACTGATGCTGGGAGGGATTGGGGGCAGGAGGAGAAGGGGACGACCAAGGATGAGATGGCTGGATGGCATCACCGACTCGATGGATATGAGTTTGGGTGAACTCCGGGAGTTGGTGATGGACAGGGAGGCCTGGTGTGCTGCAATTCATGGGGTCGCAAAGAGTCGGACATGACTGAGCGACTGAACTGAACTGATTAAGGGAGGGCAATTAATCTTCAAACAAAATGCCATGCAATTTCCAAATCTTGGTCTCCATTATGTCTCAGTAGTGGGTTGTTAGTGATTTTTACCTGCAATGAATCTACTTTATTAAGCTTCACAGAATGAATAGCAGCTATTAAGATGGTACCAGCAGAGGTCAGGAGACTGGGACAGAATGGCTGAGTGAGCAGGAAACCATATAGCTGAGAGAAATCATGGGAGTAAGGGAAGTAAATGGTGGGCATGGGAAAGGGTGAAAGGATAATATTTAAAAGAGGATATAATGATCCTTATACAAATGTAACATGAAGATGTATCAGAGATTTTAACTCACTATTTAGTGAAGGAACCAGTAAGATGTTACCACTGGCTCAAATATTTGACTTACAGAGATTTATATTCCTTACTGGAAAAAATCTGTTTACCTAACTGTATGATCTTGGGCAAATTAGTTGGCTCTTGAGATGTTACTTGATTTTTAAATCAAGGTTGGGGGGGAATATCAGACCTACCCAGGTCATGAAATTCTTAGAAAATCAATTGAAAAAATATAACACTTTGAAAATATAGCATCCTGAGTGCATGTTTGTTTTCCCTATTATTGGGTTTTGAAAGTAAATGTTGGAAGCAGGATATTTAATGGAATGGGCCGTAGAATGCATCAAGACAAAAAGATACACACACACACACACACACACACACACACACACACACATTTATTTTCCCCAGTATAGAGCCTTAACTTCGGAGAAAAGAAAGTATCTGAAAACCGAAAGGCCCCATAGGAACCCCAACAACATCTCAGAATTCTTCAACCCAAATAAAAGATGAAAAAGTGAAGTTGATGATAAGCGTCAGTGGCTTTTGATTCTCAGGATCTCTAGTGTTAGCTTCTGATTCTGATCTGATTATCTCCCCACTCATTGGCTCAGTGATGGGCTCAGTTAGCAGCTGCAGTGGAGTCCTCAGCCCTCAAACCAGATGGTGGTGTTGTTCCTGTGATTTGAAAGAGGGTTCTACAGGTTGTTTGCCCTGCTGAAGTAGAGAGAACTTTTTAATAGGCATCTTATTAAACTAAGCACTGAAGGTACTGGCTTAACTCTTCATAGCCCTTCAGCCCGTTCCATCTTGGGAAAATTATGCACTTCTTGGTCTGGTGGAATCACCAATTCTATTTTTATCCCCAATATATTGCACATGATAAATATAAAGAAACTTTTATTCGTGCATAAAAGAATAATAACCTTTAGTAAAAACAATGTAAATTCACCCTATTTTCATTAAATGCTTTTGGATTTGTTTTGTTTAAATGAAAGAAGCCATGAAGGAAAATGGGTACAGTTCTATCCTAGCAGCTAGTGGCTGGACTGTGTGATTAGAAAAAGCATTCTGTTCAAGACAGACAAATTGTGGGACTTCCCTGGTGGTCCAGTGGCTAAGACTTCACGCTTCCAATGCGGGATGTCCAGGTTCGATCCCCAGTCAGGGACCTAAATCCCACATGCTGCAAGAAAGATCCTACGTGCTGCAGCTTAGACCTGGTACAACCAAATAAGTAAATTAATTTTTTAAAAAAGGACAAATTGTAGAAAGGTGCCCCTACTGGACATGGCAGTTGAGACCAGAGCTTGTGGCCTGGACCCAAGAGTAGAGGAGGCATTCAGCACCCAACTCCTTCATTCTTACCTCCTACTGGAAGGAGCACAAACAACATGTACTCCGCTATGCTAGGCAGTCTATTTCTTAAGCAATCAATCTTCTTAGAAGTTCAAAAGTGGGAGATGGAGGGCTATGTAAATAAAAACTATCTTTTCTTCCTTTCTCAATACTATGACTAGCATACTTGAAAATGCTGAATAGTGGTAATAAAATAGATGATACTGTACCCTGAAGAGGAGGGACAGGTGAGGGAAGTGTCAGAGGGCTGGAGGATGAACAAACCTCAGGAGGACAGGGATGTAGACTTTGAAATGAGTTCTAGTGAAGGGAGGTGGCAGGAAGAGAGAGGCTGTTATATGAACAGTTTGGGGAAAAGCTCAGAAGTGATAAAGAGAGAAAGGTCAGGTTCACTGGGGAAACTAACAGCAGAGAGGGGCAACCTGGACAGTGAGTGCCTTGAAAATATGGCTAGGTCTTCAATCTAACATCCCCACTGTTTAGCATGGTGCCTGGTTCAATATATTTACTCAATAGATTGACTGATTAATTAATAGATCTGGATGGGAGAGCCTAGTGGGCTGCCATCTATGGGGTCGCACAAGTCAGACATGACTGAAGCGACTTAGTAGCAGCAGCAGCAGGCAATGTCAAGTTGATCTAAAGGGCCTAAGAGCACATTCAAAGCAACAGCAGGTGAAGCCATTCCCTACTCTTGCTTTTACTTAAAAAAAAATCAAATTTATTTATTGTAATTGGAAACTAATTACTTTACAATATTGTGGTGGGTTTTGTCATTCATTGACATGAATCAGCCATGGGTGTACAATGTGTTCCCCAGTCCTTAACCCTATGCCACCTCCCTCCCCATCCCATCCCTCTGGGTTGTTCCAGTGCACCGGCTTTGAGTGCCCTGTTTCATGCATCGAACTTGGATGGTCATCTATTTCGCATATGATAATATACATGTTTCAGTGCTATTCTCTCAAATCAAACCACCCTCACCTTCTCCCTCAGAGTCCAAAAGTCTGTTCTTTATATCTGTGTCTCTTTTGCTGTCTCGTATATAAGGTGGTCGTTACCATCTTTCTAAATTCCATATTTATGCATTAATATATTGGTGTTTTTGTTTGACTTACTTCATTCTGTATAACAGGCTCCAGTTTCATCTACCTCATTAGAATTGATTCAAATGTGTTCTTTTTAATAGCTGAGTAATATTCCATTGGGTATATGTACCACAACTTTCTTATCCATTCATCTGCCAATGGACATCCTAGCTATTGTAGACAATGCTGCAGTGAACATTGGGGTACCTGTGTCTCTTTCAATTCTGTTTTTCTCCATGTGTATGCCCAGCAATAGGATTGCTGGGTCATATGACAGTTCTCTTTCCAGGTTTTTAAGGAATTTCCACACTCTTCTCCATAGTGGCTATACTAGTTTGCATTCCCACCAACAGTGTAAGAGGATTCCCTTTTCTCCACATCCTCTCCAGCATTTATTGCTTGTAGAATTTTTGATAGCAGCCGTTCTGACCGGTGTGAGATGGTACCCCATTGTGGTATTGATTTGCATTTCTCTGATAATGAGTGATGTTGAGCATCTTTTCATGTGTTTGTTGCTGCTGCTGCTGCTGCTGCTGCTAAGTCATTTCAGTCATGTCCGATTCTATGCGACTCCACAGATGGAAGCCCACCAGGCTCCTCTGTCCCTGGCATTCTCCAGGCAAGAGTACTGGAGTGGGCTACCAGTGCCTTCTCCAATGTGTTTTCTAGCCATCTGTATGTCTTCTTTGGAGAAATGTCTGTTTAGTTCTTTGGCCCATTTTTTGATTGGGTCATTTATTTTTATGGTATTGAGCTGCATGAGCTGCTTGTATATTTTTGAGATTAATTCTTTGTCAATTGCTTCATTTGCTATTATTTTTCCCATTCTGAGGGCTGTCTCTTCACCTTGCTTATAGTTTCCTTCATTGTGCAAAAGCTTTTAAGTTTAATTAGGTCCCGTTTGTTTATTTTTGCTTTTATTTCCATTGCTTTGGGAGGTGGGTCATAGAGGATCCTGCTGTGATTTATGTCAGAGAGTGCTTTGCCTATGTTTTCCTCTAAAAGTTTTATAGTTTCTGGTCTTATGTTTAGATTGTTAATCCATTTTGAGTTTATTTTTGTGTATAGTGTTAGAAAGTATTCTAGTTTCATTCTTTTACAGGTGGTTGACCAGTTTTCCCAGCAACACTTGTTAAAGAGATTGTCTTTTCTCCATTGCATATTTTTGCCTTCTTTGTCAAAGATAAGGTGTGGATTTATCTCTGGGCTCTCTATTTTGTTCCATTGATCTATATTTATGTCTCTGCACCAGTACCATACTGTCTTGATGACTGTAGCTTTGTAGTATAGTGTAAAGTCAGGCAGATTGATTCCTACAGTTTCATTCTTCTTTCTCAAGATTGCTGTGGCTTTTGAGGTTTTCTGTGTTTCCATACAAATTGTAAAATTAGTTGTTCTAGTTATGTGAAAAATACCTCTGGTAACTTGACAGGGATTGCACTGAATCTATAGATTGCTTTGGGTAGTATACTCATTTTCACTATATTGATTTTTCTGATCCATGAACATGGTATATTTCTCCATCTATTTGTGTCATCTTTGATTTCTTTCGTCAGTGTTTTATAGTTTTCTATATATAGGTCTTTTGTTTCTTTAGGTAAATTTATAGCTAAGTATTTTATTCTTGTAGTCACAATGGTGACTGGGATTGTTTCCTTAATTTCTCTTTCTTTTTTCTCATCGTTAGTGCATAGGAATGCAAGGGATTTCTGTGTATTAATTTTATATCCTGCAGTTTTACTATATTCACTGATTAGCTCTAGTAATTTTCTGTTGGTGTCTTTAGGGTGTTCTATGTAGAGAATCATGTCATCTGCACACAGTGAGAGTTTTACTTCTTCTTTTCCAATCTGGATTCCCTTTATTTCTTTTCCTTTTCTGATTGCTGTCTCTAAAACTATGCTGTCTTCCAAAACTATGTTGAATAGTAGTGGTGAGAGTGGGCACCCTTGTCTTGTTCCTGACTTTAGGGGAAATGCTTTCAACTTTTTGCCATTGAGGATAATGTTTGCTGTGGGTTTATCATATATGGCTTTTATTATGTTAAGGAATGTTCCTTCTATGCCTGCTTTCTGGAGAGTTTTTATCATAAATGGTTGTTGAATTTTGTCAAAGGCTTTCTCTGTATCTATTGAGGTAATCATATGGTTTTTATCTTTCAATTTGTTAATGTGGTGTATCACATTGGTTGATTTGTAAATACTGAAGAATCATTGCATCCCTGGGATAAAGCTCAACTGGTCATGATGTATGATCTTTTTAATATGTTGTTGGATTCTGTTTGCTAGAATTTTGTTGGGGATTTTTGCATCTATGTTCATCAGTGATATTGGCCTGTGGTTTTCTTTTTTTGTGGCATCTTTGTCTGGTTTTGACATTAGGGTGATGGTGACCTCGTAGAATGAGTTTGGGAGTTTAACTTCCTCTGCAATTCTCTGGAAGAGTTTGAGTAAGATGGGTGTTAGCTCTCCTCTAAATGTTTGGTAGAATTCACCTGTGAAGCTGTCTGGTTCTGGGCTTTTGTTTGTTGGAAGATTTTTTATTACAATTTCAATGTCTGTGCTTGTGATGGGTCAGTTAAGATTTTCTATTTCTTCCTGGCTCAGTTTTGGAAAGTTATACTTTTCGAAGAATTCGTCCATTTCTTCCAAGCTGTCCATTTTATTGGCATCTAGTTGCTGATGGAAGTCTTTTATGATCCTTTGTATTTCTGTGTTGCCCCTTGTGATTTCTCCATTTTCATTTCTAATTTTGTTGATTTGATTCTTCTCCCCTTTTTTCTTGATGAGTCTGGCTAATGGTTTGTCTATTTTATTTCTCTTCTTGATGAACCACCTTTTAGTTTTGTTGATTTTTGCTATAGTCTCCTTTGTCTCTTTTTCACTTATTTCTGCTCTGATTTTTGATTTATTTCCTTCTACTAACTTTGAGGTTCTTCATTTCTTCTTTTACTAGTTGCTTTAGGAGTAAAGTTAGGTTATTTATTTCATTTTTCTCTTGTTTCTTGATGTAAGCTTGTATTGCTATGAACCTTCCTCTTAGCACTGCTTTTATTGAATCCCATAGGTTTGGGGTTGTCATGTTTTCATTTTCATTTGCTTCTGTGCATATTTTTATTTCCTTTTTTATTTCTTCAGTGATTTGTTGATTATTCAGAAATGTGTTGTTTAGCCTCCATATGGTTGTATTTTTAATAGGGTTTTCCCTGTAGTTGACATTTGGTCATACTGCATTGTGATCAGAAAAGATGCTTGTAATAATTTCAATTTTTTTTTCATTTACCAAGGTTGGTTTATGGCCCAGGATGTGATCTATCCTGGAGAATGTTGTGTGTTCATATGAGAAAAAGGTGAAATTCATTGTTTTGGGGTGAAATGTCCTATAGATATCAATTATTTTCTGTTTCACTGATCTATCCATAGGTGTGAGTGGGATATTAAGTCTCCCACTATTATCATGTTACTGATAATTTCCCCTTTCATTCAGTTCAATTCAGTTGCTCAGTTGAGTCTGACTCTTTGTGACCCCATGGACTGCAGCACGCCAGGCTTCTCTGTCCTTCACCAACTCCCAGAGCTTACTCAAACTCATGTCCATTGAGTCGGTGATACCATCCAACCATCTCATCCTTTTTCGGGTGTATCTTTCATTTTCTCCTTTGCCTGTAGCTTCTCTTCTTTTCTCAGCTATTTGTAAGGCCTCGTCAGACAATCATTTTGCCTTCTTGCACTTCTTTTTCTTGGGGATGGTCTTGGTCCCTGCCTCCTGTACAAGGAGCAAGCATCTTTAAATTTCATGGCTGCAGTCACCATCTGCAGTGATTTTTGGAGCTCCCCAAAATAAAGTCTCTCACTGTTTCCATTGTTTTCCCATCTATTTGCCATGAAGTGATAGGACCAGAGTCCATGGTCTTGGTTATCTAAATGTTGAGTTTTAAGCTAATTTTTTCACTCTCCTCTTTCACTTTCATCAAGATGCTCTTTAGTTCTTCTTTCTGCCATAAGGGTGGTATCATCTGCATATCTGAGGTTATTGATAGTTCTCCCAGCCATCTTGATTCTGGCTTGTGCTTCATCCAGTCCAGCATTTCTAATGATGTACTCTGCATATAAGTTAAATAAACAGGATGACAATATACAGCCTTGATGCACTCCTTTCCAATTTGGAACCAGTCTGTTGTTCTATGTCTGGTTCTAACTGTTGCTTCTTGACCTGCATACAGATTTCTCAGGAGGCAGGTAAGGTGGTCTGGTATTCCCATCTCTTTCAGAATGTTCCACAGTTTATCGTGATCCACACAGTCAAAGGCTTTGGTGTAGTCAATAAACCAGAAAGAGATGTTTTTCTGGAACTGTCTTGCTTTTTCCATGATCCAGCAGATGTTGGCAATTTGATCTCTGGTTCCTCTGCCTTTTCTAAATCCAGCTTTAACATCTGGAAGTTCACAGTTCACATACTGTTGAAGCCTGGCTTGGAGAATTTTGAGCATTACTTTGTTAGCATGTGAGATGAGTATAATTCTGCAGTAGTTTGAACATTCTTTTGTATTGCCTTTCCTTAGGATTGGAATGATAACTGACCTTTTCCAGTCCTGTGGCCACTGCTGAGTTTTCCAAATGTGCTGGCATATTGAGTGTAGCACTTTCACTGCACCATCTTTTAGGATTTGCAATAGCTCACCTGGAATTCCATCACCACTGCTAGCTTTGTTTGTAGTGATGCTTCCTAAGCATGACTTCACATTCCAGGATGGCTGGCTCTAGGTGAGTGATCACACTGTGGTGATTATCTGGGTCATGAAGATCTTTTTTGTATGTTCTTCTGTATATTCTTACCACCTCTTTTTAATATCTTCTGCTTCTGTTAGGTCCATACCACTTCTGTCCTTTATTGTGCCCATCTTTGCATGAAATGTTCCCTTGAGATCTCTAGTTTTTCCCATTCTATTGCTTTCCCCTATTTCTTTGCATTGATCACTGAGGAAAGCTTTCTTATCTCTCCTTGATGTTCTTTGGAATTCTGCATTCAAATGGGTATATCTTTCCTTTTCTCCTTTGCCTTTAGCTTCTCTTCTTTTCTCAGCTATTTGTAAGGCCTAATCAGACAGTCATTTTGCCTTCTTGCACTTCTTTTTCTTGGGAATGGTCTTGGTCCCTGCCTCCTGTACATTGTCACGAACATCCATCGATGGTTCTTCAGGCACTCTTTCAGATCTAATCCCTTGAATCTATTTCTTACTTCCACTGTATAATCATAAGGGATTTGATTTAGGTCATACCTGAATGGTTCCCTTCCATACTTGTTAGCATTTGACTTACGTATTGAGGTGCTCTTATGTTGGGTGCATATGTATTTATAGTTGTTATATCTTCTTGGGTTGATCCTTTGATTATTATGTAGTGTCCTTCTTTGTCTTTTTTTCACAGTCTTTATTTCAAAGTCTATGTTATCTGATATGAGTATTGCTACTCCTGCTTTCTTTAGATCTCCATTTGCATGAAATATCTTTTTCCAGCCCTTCACTTTCAGTCTGTATGTGTCCCTTGGTTTGAGGTGGGCCTCTTGTAGACAGCACATATAGGGGTCTTGTTTTGATATCCATTCAGCCAATATTTGTCTTTTGGTTGGGGCATTTAACCCATTTACATTTAAAGTAATTATTGATAAGTGTGATCCCTTTGCCATTTACTTTGTTGTTTTGGGTTCAATTTTATAAACCTTTTCTGTGTTTCCTGCCTAGAGAAGATTCTTTAGCATTTGATGAGCTGGTTTGGTGGTGCTGCCTTCTCTCGGCTTTTGCTTGTCTGTAAAGTTTTTTATTTCTCCTTCATATCTGAATGAGACCCTTGCTGGGTACAGTAATCTGGGCTGTAGGTTTTTCTCTTTCATCACTTTAAGTATGCCCTGCCATTCCCTTCTGGCCTGAAGAGTTTCTAATGAAAGATCAGCTGTTATCCTTATGGGGTGTTATCTGTGTGTTGTATCCCCTTATGTGTTATTTGTTGCTTTTCCCTTGCTGCTGTTAATATTTGCTGTTTGTATTTGATCTTCATTAGCTTGATTAATATTTGTCTTGTGCTGTTTCACCTTGGGTTTATCCTGTTTGGGACTCTCTGGGTTTCTTGGACTTGGGTGGCTATTTCCTTCCCCATGTTAGGGACATTTTCAACTATTATCTCCTTAAGTATTTTCTCATGCCCTTACTTTTTGTCTTATTCTGGGTTGCTTTTTCTTTCTAAGACTTTTTGCTGTGGACCATTTTTAAAGTCTTTATGTGAATTTGTTACAATATTGTTTCTGTTTTATGTTTTGGCCATGAGACATGTGAGATCTTGGCTCCCCCACCAGGCATTGAACCCATACCCCCTGCATTGGAAGATAGTCTTAATCACTGGACCACCAGGGAAGTCACCGTCCCCTACTCTTTATTGATAACCCAGCCAGTCCTTTCTGCATTCAAACTGCAGTAGTCATATATGCCTATGATAGCTGTACTTCCAGAAGTCCCTGATTTGGCTCAGTCATTTCAACCAGGGATCGTCAAAACTGAATTACCACTCAAACACTCAGAGAATACTTGAACACAGCTCCTGGGTCTCTGGGTACTTCTCATCATCAACCAGGGGGAGCAACCATTCAGTTAACCAACAGCTGGAAGGTGGAGAAATCAAAGACCCAAAGCTGAGGGAAGGGGAGAGTGAGAGCTTGCTGACCTCAGGCTCTGAGAGCCTTCCCTCTTACACCCTCCCACGGCACATCTCAGTTTCCTGTATCACCTAATATTGATGTTACCACAGCACCTGGGCCCCTTCAGATTGACAGCCTTGAGGGCTGCAGCATGATGTCAGCTGTCACTTTGAATTCACCCTAGGTCATCAGAGTAATTGCGTAGAAAAGCAGCAGAATACTCAGGCCCCACCCAGCCCCTCATATGGTTCTCTCTTCCAACTTCTCCCATTCAAAAGACAGCTTCTGAGCTGAATCTCTCTTTTCTCCCAGCTCCCACCTCCATCCTGTCTTCAAACCCACTCTTCGAAAATCCTCCTTCCTAAACTGCAGTTGTTATAGACTATTTCTAAGTTACAAAGGGATTGTACATATTCCAAAAATTTTCCTTGTTGGAATTTCTTTGGAACTCAAAGCACATTTCCCAAAAAAAAATGGTGTAGGACAGATGCTTAAATCACCCATAAAGCTCTGTTTAACATATGATTAGATTAATTCATCATACTTTACTCTCTTTAGTTACTGCTCATGTGATAGATGAGCAGTCCAAGGCCCAGTGAAAGTGAGTTTCCCGAGCCAAGGCTCTCGAGGAGATTGGAGTGAGGACAGAGGATGCCTGGAGGTTGTGTGACAGGTGGCTTTGATGGGCTGGAGCTCAGGCAGTGGAGAACATGTTGGAGACAAGGTTGTATGGACACAGTTTGAAAGGCATTAGAGGAAAAGGGATGGAGAGTCTGAAAATGGATAGAATTTCAACACTGAATATCACAAACCTTATTCTCCAGTGAAGACATAAAAAATAACCAAAGAGTGCAGATCTCATATGTGGAAATTGTCATGGCAACTCATTCCAGGGTCAGGGAAAGCAAGCATCTGAGAACTGCATAACACTGTCTTCCGACTCTTTATCAGGGGACTGGGTGACTGCTTAAGGAGAATGAGAGGGCAGCTGCCAACACAATCACAGCAAGTGTCTCCCTTTCTTCACTGCCCACACCACCTGCCCATCAGCCATAGGTGTCTCACAGGTGGGCCCTCCATGACAGAACATGACCCTCCTTTAAGGAAGAGGGTAGTGTTTCCCATTCTTGCCTTGATTCAGGCCTAATATGTAAGTGTCTGGAAAGCTGGGAGGCCCCTCAGGTTGTGGACACACCAAGGGCCTCGGAACGACTCCAGAACTGGAGGGGAGGGGACCTGGGGAATGTCCTCACTTGCTCCTGGGGAGCAGTGGTGTGGTGAACTCGGAGCAGTGGCTCTGTCACAGTGGTCCTCTAATTTAAGTGAATGTTCAACATGTATCGAGCACCTGCCATTGTGTGAAGTATTTCCACATATTGTCCTTGAAGTTTGCTTTAATTTTATTCTATCTATATAAAAGTAACTAAATTGAGGGGGCCAGAGAAGGCAATGGCACCCCACTCCAGTACTCTTGCCTGGAAAATCCCATGGATGGAGGAGCCTGGTAGGCTGCAGTCCATGGGGTCGCTAAGAGTCGGACAGGACTGAGCGACTTCACTTTCACTTTTCACTTTAATGCATTGGAGAAGGAAGTGGCAACCCACTCCAGTGTTCTTCCCTGGAGAATCCCAGGGACAGAGGAGCCTGGTGGGCTGCCATCTATGGGGTCGCACAGAGTCGGACACGACTGAAGCAACTTAGCAGCAGCAAATTGAAGGGGCAGGAAGGGTACTCTTCCACTCCTGCTTTTATAAGTGAATATTTATTTTATAGTTTTCCTATCATAACCATATGAAGAAGGCCCACCCTGTGTAAAACCTTGTGATCAATTGTATGTGTGGCAGGAAAGTTTGGAAATATAAAAACAGTCCTTCAAAAGACTTTGCAGTTTATATGGGAAATCAAACATGCCTCAATCATATGTGGAAATCAGGCAAAGAAATGCTGATTGTGGAAGAGGTGTACTAAGGATCAGCCTTGATATTCCAAACTGGGATTCTGCTCTTATGAATCCACTTTTTCATAGTTCATTTCTTTTGAATAAGTAAAGCATGCATGGAAGGCTACAGTCCATGGCTACTCCCAAAAAGTCAGACATGACTGAACCGACTTAGCACACATACATCCATGCGCATGGTACAAACTCCAGTAGGGACAAAATGGTAGTCAGTGAATAGCCTATCTCCCCTTCTTCCCAGTCGTCTCATTTTTGTCCCCAGATGCAACCATATTTCTAATTTCTTATACAACCTTCCGGAGTTTTCTGTGTATTTACATATATCGTTATTTTCTTCCTCTTTGATTTAATTAACAGCATATCTTAGAATACTTTCCAGAGTAGTGTTTACATAGACTTCCCTTGTTTCTTTAAATTAGGATGGGTAAGCTGCAGCCTACAGAGTCATATCTGGTCTCTGTTTTTGTAAATGAAGTTTTATTAGAACACAATCACCCCCATTCATCCACACATTGTCTGTGGTTGTTGTTACACTACAATGCAGAGTTGAGTAATTGTGACAGAGAATGTAAGATCTGCAAAACCTAAATGCCCTTTACTGAATAAGGTTTTTGACCCCTGTTTTATATGACTGCCTAATGTTCTATGTATGAACTGTTAAAATTTATTTTACTAGTCCCCTATTAAAGGACAATTCAGTTATTTCTAATGTTTTGCTATAAGTACAGCTATGATTGACAGATTACTATTTGTGTTATTCTCAAATATGTGAGTATATCTCTATAATTACAGGAGGAGATTACTGGGCAAAATATGTCATAGATTTTCCATGAATATATGTGTTAATGATGGAAAGAAGGCTAAGACCAGAAGATAGACCAATAGCAAGAATGAACTGAGAACTCTGTGCTGCTAGGAGATAAAATGAAGAACACTATTTCAAAAGAGAGTAATGGTGATTGTTTTCATCCATTCCTTGGAATGGGACTGTGGGAATCTGATGGGTAGAAAGTACATTGTTGTTGTTGTTGTTTAGTTGGTAAGTGTCCAACTCTTTTGTGGCCCCAGGGACTGTAGCCCACCAGGCTCCTCTGTCTATAGAATTTCCTAGGCAAGAATCCTGGAGTGGGTTGCCAATGTCTTCTTCAGGTGATCTTTTCAACACATGTCTCCTGCATTGCAGATGGGTTCTTTACCAATGAGTCACCTGCGAAGTCCGCATAGAATTATGTGTCTCATTCACATAATCTACTGATGTATCACAACTGTGGAAACCAATGCAAGAGCATTCACTCCTGTGAAGGTCACTCTTTGTCCTAATTGCAAACTCCTCTCCACCTCCCTCCCTGTTCTCATTGCCCAAAAAGAGCTGTGTCAGAGCCTTGGAGGCAAACACATTTGACTGTCAGAGCTGCTGCTTTTGGGGACAGCTGCATAGATCACTGGGGTCAGGGAGTTTGACTTTGTGTGGACAAGTTTGCTTGGCTTTGCCTTTACTAGACTGAACAGGTCTTGGTGATGGGGCTCTGGGTTCCCCAGCCTGGGAAGCCAATTTGGGCTCATGTCCTTAGAAAGGTGGATCAGGAGTCAACGAGCTTTGGGAAGAAAATCTCCCCAAGCGACTCAGAAGAGTTCAGATCTTCTCTGTAGAGAACAAGAGGTGGATCCAAGAACTAGGAGCAAATCAGGCTTCTACTTTCACCCACTAATGCCTTTCTGGGCACCAAGCCATATGCTAAAGGTGAGCATGTAGGGATTAAGAGAGAATTTGGATGCCTGGCCAAGGGCTCACAGCCTAGTGGAGGAAAACAGAAAGACCTGCAGTTCTCAACCTGTGTGCACCTTTTAAATTTTCAAGCAAAACACATCAATGCCTCTGTCAGACATGGCACAAACAGCTGACTCAAAGTAGTTCACAGCTTCAACTTTAGATTGAAACACTCCTTTACATAATGCCATATCTTTGCAAAGCTAGGTTGTTGGAGGTTATTGTGCTAAATAGAAAGTAACACATAAAACTCAACATAGAAGAGAAAATGAGGGTGGTAGTATCCAGTTTGACTCCAAGTTTGAGAAGCTATGTATGCCAAGAGGGTACACACATCCCACTGGCAAGTGAGTGTGGTTAAGAATGAAATAAAGCATGACTTTTTCTCCCAATTTATATGTATTGTTTTGTGAAGTGGCTACTAAGTTATCAGGAAAGAAATATTTGTTAGTAAATGGAACTATCAGTATATATTTTTGGCCTTTGTGCACTAGGAAAAAAGGAAACACTAGGGCACTGAGAACTGGAAATGTTTAGGAACTCTGAAATGGACATGTAACACTGCTTCCAACATTGTGGCCTAGTGAAAGCTAACACTCCAAGCTCAGCTACCACTTCCTCAACTATAAAATAGGGATAATAAGACTGAAAACCCTTGGGGGGCTATTGTGAAAGTTAAATGAGATAATGCAAGTAAAGAAACACTGGCAAGTCTAAATCCACAGAGCCTTGGGTACCATAAGAGAAGCAGAGTTTAGCCCTAACTACTCTGACCTACACCAGCTTCAATTCATTTGTAAGCCTTTGGTTTCTCAAATCAAGTGCTGTTGCCATGGTAACTCTTGTAATGTCTGTAATATCTGGTGTCAATCAACTCATTCTGAAACCAGAAAATTAATAATCCCCCTGAAATTTGTCATGGTATTACGTGGATGATTTCACCATCAGTCTTTCGTTAGGGCTTTCCTCCTAACATTAGTTCACAGTGCTTATTCTGTTTGAGAAGCCTAAGGATCCTTGAAGAAACAAATTTAAGACAAACTGTATCAAAATTATTCTCCAGAGTCTCTGACATATTTCTGTTTTAAAAAAGTTCAATTGGCTTGACTATGGTACAGTTTTATTTTGGTTTATACCTATTAAAAACAAATTTTGTGTCTGAGATCTTATTTCACTCCCAAAGACAAATATATAGTAAGATTTATGACTCCTCATTTGAAAAAAGAAATAAACAAGAAAATCCTTCCATTTTGGATGCCACCCTAATTCCAAAGCATCCATGAAGATGGCTGTTTCTATCATTAAACAGAGCCTTCCAAACCTTTCAGCAAAGCTGGTATCTTTTCTGCTAGTTACAGATGGGTTTTAAGAACTTAACAGAAGTGTTAACTTTAGGGAAGATGATCAGATTAGATAAAAGAAGAGAGAAAATCCAAACTCTAATTGTCTAAATCAGTTGTTCTCAAATGGGGTGGGAGGCTGGGGAAGGGTGTTCACACATCAGGAAACATTTGGCAATGCCTGGAGACATTTTTGATTGTCACAACTGTGGAGGGTGCAAGGAGGTGACATTGCTATTGGCATAGAAGCCAGGGTTGCTGCTAAATTTCTTAACAGTGCACACTGGATAGCACCCACAACAAAGATTTATCTGACCGCAAATGTTAAGACGACTGAGGCTGAGAAGCTCAAGATGGCCTTGACATTGTTCCTTTTCTTCATTGAATCACACTTTTTGATTCTTCATTCTAATACCTCTTCTCCTGACCTTATGAATTTCTTTGAATAATTAGCTTCTGAAATTAGGTTACAGTAGCTGTGGAAAAACATCAAGTTTTTTTCCAAATCAGTGGTTCTCAACAGTTCTGCACATTAGTATAACCTGGGAGAACTTTCAAACTATGTCAGTGTACAGACTCCACCTTGACCAATTAAATCCATATCACCAGAGTTAGGACCTAACTACAGTATGTTTTTAGTTTCCCAAATGACTCTAATGGGCAGCCAGGGTTGAGCACCAGAAATCTAAATAAAGAGAAAGGTTATTTACTATACTGTTCATGCACCCATGAAGAGAGAACTCAGTTGCAGGAGGGTGGGTAGAGGGTGGGTAGTGATATCTCTACCAATGTAGAAATGCTTTTTTCCCCCAGGGCTCAGGTTGACTATTTGAAGGAAGGGCTGTTTGAGATTTTCACTCATGAGGCATGATCACCTGTAATATTTCACTTTTTGGTGGCTAAACTATGCCTGACCAAAACTTTATGTACTTATAAGTTCTCAACATTTTCTTAATCTTTTTCAAAAAATTACAAGTAAAAGAGAATTATATAGCCCTCTTACAGTACCCCCAAGCTTGACTTTCACCTTTCCCTGCGTCTAAAGAAGACTGGAGTATTTTTTCTCCTTGGATCTCATGCACCAGTGGAACCCTATGCTTCTTAGCATGCTGAAAGGCCAAAGGAAGGTTTTCCAATTTACCCTTTCTCTGTCCCTTTCACCCTCACCCGCAACCCCCTTAGCAAATGCTGCTTGAGCAGATGGTTTTGGTGTGATGCCCCAGAGGTTAACAGATGTTAATTCTGATGGAACAACAAAAAGACAGAACTTTTCCATTGCCACATTCAACCTAAACTTATGGTGTTCCCCCAACAAATAAATGGTGCTTCAGATGGCTGACTTTAAAAATCCTAGCCAGGGTCAAAGAATTCCAAGAACAAGGGGAGAAGTAGAAGTCATCAAGGGAGAACTGATTTCAGCATCATAAGAAATGAACATTTTTTAGTAGGCAACCTACTTCTCATTTCCCAAGGATTACCACTGTCTGGCCCTGCCCAGTGTCCTCCTTGAAGGATATCAGATATTTAGGGAAGTAGACCTCTTTCTCTTGATGGACTGTGATAAACTATAAGTGTTCTATCAAAATGGAGCAAAGGCCCATAGATATATCCTCAAGAGTTCAAGAGTTTTCTCTTGATGAATATTTTTAGTATTATGCTGTCATGTCATTCTAAACAGTATGCGTTAGTCTGTCAGTCATGTCTGACTCTCTGGGATCCCATGGACTGTAGCCCACCAGGCTCCCCTGTCCATGGGGATTCTCCAGGCAAGAATACTGGAGTGGGTTGCCATTCCCTTCTCCAATTCTAAACAGTTTATTAGCACAATTCTGGTTATCTGAATAACTACTTTAAAATTAAGATGCCACTCTCTATAGGTACCTGAAATTGTGTTTGTGTTTATGTTCAAACCCTGCAAAGGGTCAGTAATGTTGCTGAGTGTTGCCCTAAAGCTGAAGTAGTAATTTGACTACAGAAAGATTGGATAATGGAGTCATCACCTTCCCATAGCATAGCAATCCTACAATATTTGTTCTGTGAATGGATACCTTGCATGGATACCAGTTGTGAACATACCACCTTGAGCCAACAGGTGATTGACAGTGAGCAGAGTAACATATAGACAATAAAGCACTTTTTGTTCAATTCAATAAAAATATTTTAATTATTACTATTAACACCATTTTATAATATCTCCTTATGATAACCAGCGTTCACTACTTTAATGCTTTTATTTTGAGGTATAAAATGACTAAATTTATTTTTTTATTTAAATTTATTTATTTTAATTGGAGGCTAATTGCTTTACAATATTGTATTGGTTTTGCCATACATCAACATGAATCTTCCACAGGTGTACACATGTTCCCCACCCTGAACCCCCCTCCCTCCTCCCTCCCCGTACCATCCCTCTGGGTCATCTCAGTGCACCAGCCCCAAACATCCAGTATCATGCATTGAACCTGGACTGGCAATTCGTTTCATATATGATATTATACATGTTTCAGTGCCATTCTCCCAAATCATCCCACCCTCTCCCTCTCCCACAGAGTCCAAAAGACTGTTCTATACATCTGTGTCTCTTTTGCTGTCTCGCATACAGGGTTATCGTTACCACCTTTCTAAATTCCATATACAGAGTGAAGTAAGCCAGAAAGAAAAACACCAATACAGTATACTAACGCATATATATGGAATTTAGAAAATGACTAAATTTAGAATTGTACCAGAAGCTACTTCTTTCTAGCATTAAACTCCAAATCATCTGTTTTGCTTCTGCAAATCATTATTTATCATATTTAATTGGTATTTTAAATTTAACTTTCATTAGTCCTGTATTTTGTTTATCCTTAGTTTACACATTTGTTTCTGCTTTGTATTCACATGAGAGTCATATATTTAGGGGATATTAAAAATGTTAGTTCTTACTGGAATTCTAGGAGCACTCATTTTTTTTCCTTAAAGAAAGATTTGCACATTGGTCAGTTTTGAGAAATGCAGGACTAAAATGTTTCTTTTGAAACCAAGGCTGGTTGAAACCTCAGATTTAGACTAGATTTGAACTTGGAGCCTAGCTGAGCCAACAGATTGACATTCTCCACTCTGTTGAGAGGATATTAAGACAGATTTTACCCAATTTTCCCTGCCTTTACCAGAAGATGAATAGCCATATTTTCTTCCTTCCTAGGTAGACTCGCTGAATACTTGTTCAATAATAACGGGAAGGAAGAAAGAAGTTTAAAAATAGACAAAAATAAATAAACCTGAAAACAAGATTACCAACAGGAAGAATACAGATTGTAAACTTTGCTTCCTATTGGTATAATTTCAAAACTGATACCCTTAATCCTTTTATCTAAAATCTACTGTAACCTTTTTCACTGCATGATCCCAGACCCCACAAAGTCCTCCTGATCACAGATCTCAGTGTTCTCAGTCTCACAGATGCTCATGAAGGCATCTGGTCGGATACCAGGAGATGCTGACTGCTTCTTTCCCTGCCCCTCCTGGTAGCTCTGTAGCAGCCAGTCCTCCTGTCTCAGTTACCATTTGCTGTACACTGCCCCTGATGCCTGCGCTCTTGAATTCAAAGCATTGGGAATGCCCCTCGCCTCTCTTTTTATGTAACATTGGTGGCTCAGAGGTTAAAGCATCTGCCTCCAATGCGGGAGACCCGGGTTTGATCTCTGGGTCGGGAAAATCCCCTGGAGAAGGAAATGGCAATCCATTCCAGTATTCTTGCCTGGAGAATCCCATGGAAGCCTAGTAGGTTACAGTCCACGGGGTCGCAAAGACACGACTGAGCGACTTCAACTTCACTTTCACCTTTACCTTTGTTAGCAGGATACCAAAGGTCTTGTGCTTTAGTGTCTTACAGATTTTCTATTTAAATGGAAAAATCCAGTTTTTACCTTTAGCTCTCTTTCCCTAGGACCAAGAAGTAGAATTACTAATGCAAAGGGAGAAGGGAGAAGACAGGTATCTACAAGGCAAGGTGAGAGTCCCCAAAAGATGCTAACTCTGCTGACACTTTGACTGTGGATCTCTAGCCTCAGAATTATGAGAAATCAATTTCTGTTTAAGCTACAATGTCTGTGGTACTTTGCTGTGGTACACCAAGCAAACTGGTACAGGGAGAAAGAGCTCAGGGCTTTCAAAAATCCACAAGTATTATGGAGGGGCCCATATATGGTGTCAATCTTCCTTTTCTTCAAATTTCTCTGTGTGATCAAGTGACCTGTCAATTGATTTCCTTAGTATACAGTGAAACATTAGTTCCCACTATTTCCATGCCAGATTCTAATGTTCTCTGAGCGCTCACAGGCATCTTACTTGCACCTTTATTATAAAACTATGTTTTATTTTTAATCTCTCTGTTTCAACCATGGTCCATTTCTCCACAAGATAATGAGTCTGAAGAACAGGGACTGTGGCTGTTTTTTTGTCTTCCAGTAGATAGTAAGTACTCAACGAATGTTTATGGAACAAATAAATGAATGCTTTAGAGATTTCCCTGTCAGTCCAGTGATTAAGAATTTGCTTTCCAACGCAGGGGAGACAGATTTGATCCTTGGTTGGGAACTAAGATCCCACGTGCCATGGGGCTGCAAGTACTGAGCCCATGCGCTCTACAGCCCATTCTCCACAACTAGAGAAAGCCCAAGTGCTGCAATGAAGACCCAGTGCAGCCAAAAAAAAAAAAACTAAATGAATGAAAAGTATATTTAAAAAGAACAACAAAAAAATAAATGAACACATTAATTAAAAAAAAAAAAGGCACCTTTATCCAAAAGATAACTTGAAGGAGCTCTTTTCCCTGGGAAATTTAGACTAAACCAGTTAAAATGATTTATCTAGCCCTTAAGTCAAAGTTGTGGTGACAGCTGGGCACCAGAGTGGTGCCACTTTTTGGAAGCTACCCAAAAGCCACTGCCTATTTGCCCAACCATAGAAGAGGTTATCTACACCCTGCAAGTTCTCTGGAGGGAAGAGGCCCCAAGGTGCTCTGCCCTGGGAAATCTGCAATGGCCTACTATCCCTGGGAGGGACCTCTGTTAAATGCTAGCAAGGGAGAAGGTGACTGAAGTAAAAAGTTTGCTCGCTCAGACACATTTGCTGTTGAAAGGGTTTGCCGCTCCCCTTCTGAACCACTTTCTTTTCGGGAGCTACTTGATGCTGATCAGCCTTCCTAGGCAGCAAACATTTTCTGTAAGGGGCCAGATAGTCAATGCTTTGGGCTGTTTGGACCATGCAAATATGCACGTAAATATTTCTAGAAAGTAATGGACACTCTCCTCACTCATTTCCAGCTCACTAGGAATAAGCAAATATCAAGGCCTGTCCTCAAGACTGAAAGAAAATGAAGATAAAGGATACTGGAAAGGAAATAAGATGAAGCCACGTTTAGACCAGCAAAGCCTAGGTTGCCACCTGCAAAACAGCTCATTTAGGTTACAGCTCAAGTTATGTTGATTTTTCGTTGAAAAAAGATGAGCTTATTTCTCTCATCAGATTAAATGCTCTCATTTCAGACAAACCAAGGAAACTGGTGACTCGCTGACCTCAAATTCAGTGAATGCCCATGAGGGGTTGGCCTGGTCCTCGGTACGAAGGAAGGAGAACTCACAGCTGATATGACCTGGTGTTATGCCAGTCTGTGCAGAATTAGAAGATGGATTATTGTGGATTTGTTTTCCTTTGGGAATTAGGGCTGGCACTGGCTTAGCTTCAGTGCAGCTGAGGTATTAAATGAAATGCATTTCTATCTTAACAGCCGCATTCCATTTAGCCCAGTGACTTTGGGGTGACTTCCAAAACAATCTCATCAGAATGAGTTGGCAGATTAGGGCTAACTTGCATGTCAGAACTGCAGGCAAGGAGAAATGAAATGCACGACATTGGTCCTCCTCCTGCTCGCTGAAGAAGATGAAACGCCACAGTACGAGGTGGGCAAATGAGTATTGGTTGAACTTTGGATCTCCTTCAGTTAGCTAGCTTCAGGAAGATTCAAAGCAGTGTAAAACCTTCACGACTAGGTTAAAATATGCCACCATGTCTGGCCATGCATGATGCTGGAAGGCTTTCTAGGTTCCATGTCGGCTCTGATTTGAAGTTTTTCCCCTGTCTCCTTACCTGTTTGGTGAATTCACGCAGTTCAATCAGAGCAAATATGTACACACATACTGAGCATAACTCCCTCTAGATGGCCCTCCCCTTAACTGAGAAGTCTCCTAGCTCTGGAAGGCTCAGCTTTCTTATCTGCAAAAGGAGGCTTAGCCTCCACATCTCACGATTGCTGTAAGGATTGGAGCAATAATGTATGATAACACGTGTGAGGATGGCTTATAAACTCTACAAACATCGGCTTTCATTTTACTCTCTCTCTTTGCCCAGAACCCAAACAGAATGTGTTCTATTCAGCTGACTGGAAACTGGGGAATGGACAGCTGAGTCAGCAACCCAAAGACTTGCTCTCTCATGGTCTTCTTGCCTTTCGCTTCCATCAATCAGCACTTATCAAAATAACGTCTGCATTAGAGCGGGAGACATTTGATTTACAGAAGCATGGATTTCTTGAAGGATTGGGACTAAAATGTTTTTCCAGATGCAATTCAATTTGTCAGTAGCTCCTAATTTTCACCTGTCCATCCCTGCCAAGCCAGTTCTGCACAGATTTGTCCTTTAAACATACATAGAAAATCCCCAACACAGTACCATGCAAATAAGCACAGCATACACACAGAATCAGTCTTACAAATGGACAGCCAGATGATCACCCATATTCTGTAATATGGGAATGCTGCTGAGGTTTCTCTGCTGTAAAATACCTCTCTACTAACTTGGGCTATATTCCCCAAATGCCACCATTATGGAGTTGTTCACGTAAAAAAAAATTTTTTTTAATTTGTTTTTTTTTTTTAGTTTTTTATTTTTTTAATTTTAAAATCTTTAATTCTTACATGTGTTCCCAAACATTTATTTGGCTGCAACAGCTCTTAGTGGCAGCACGCAGATCTTCCTTGGGCGCATAGACTCTCTAGTTGCGGCACAAGAGGTCAGCAGTTGCAGCACGCAGGCTTAGTTGCTCCACAGCATGCGCAATCTTAGTTCCCTGACCAGGGTTAGAACCCACATCCCCTACACTGCAAGGTGGATTCTTAACTACTGGACCCACCAGGGAAGTCCCTGGAGTTGGTCACTTAACTACAGAATTGTCCCTTTTAAAAAGCAAATATTTCTTAGAAAGGTAATATTTTACAACAACCAGATATTAACAAGTTCATGTAAATTTCTTTATATCTTTTCTAAAGTACAGCCAGGAGCTTCCTTTAATCTAGTAGAATGGAGAGGGATACTGGGGACACAGAAAAGGATGTAGGATGTATCAAAGAAAAGAGTATTCCCATTCCATCCCATTTACTCTTCTGTAGCACTTTCCAGTGGATTCTTGGCTATCTCCTCAGCTTTGTGTCAAATGCACCCTGGGGAGTATTCGTTTGATTGGTCAACCTCAGGCCTCATGTCCATTCCCTATTTGCAGAGTCGGGGATGTAAAACTGCCAAGGTTTTCACTTCTTGAGTGGGAGAGGTACTCTGTCTTCTGTTAAAAATCAAAATCCCACTGGGTAAATTTAAAAAATCTTACTGGCTCTATTCAGCAATTCCTGAATCAGGCAATATCCAGCCTGGCAGAGAGGAAGGAGCTCTGAGGAGCTGAACAAGGAGAGATTTTTATAGGCCAAAGTGAGAGGAAACAAAGAAGTTATCCTGGGTATTTGCTGATTGGTTGAAGCAGAGTTTGTTTCCATATATGGAACAAAGGGAAGTCTTCGAGCCAGGTCAGGTAGCTTGTGCTAAGTAGGCAAGAGCTGATTGGCTGACCTAGACCTGCCTTTTCTGGGAGAGTTGCATATAGAACCTTAGTTTGGGCTTGCTGATTGGGTCTTAGCATGAGTAACTCCATCTTGGGCCCAGTCTGGTTACACTGATAGCATCAAGACTCATGTAGTGAATAATTCCCTCAAATATAAAAGGACTGAAATGGTAGACAGTTTCCCAAATGACAAACGCCCTTTAGTCACCTTTCATGTGTCAAGTACTGCATTCAATTCCAGGGATAAAACACAGCCACTGTCCTTAAGTAATTGATAGTGAAATAGGAGAAACAGACATGTCAGGGGACAGCTACACAGCTGTGCCCATTATAACAGTACTTAATAGAGTGCAAAAAGTACTATTGGATCCTGCTGCAGAGAGTGACTAAAACCCAGGAAACTGGAAAAGGCCAGAGTGAGGAAACACCATTTGAAATGAGTCTTGAAGGATCAGTAGAGTTTGCCTCTTGCAGAAGAGAGGGAGGTAACTACCTTTCTTGTGTGGGGAGGACATCTTGTAGAAAGGTGTGGAGTCATAAAAAGTTAACCACTCAGAATTCTTTGTTATAATCAACTTCCACTGATTTAGGCCAACTTAATTTTCATTTTTATTTACTTATTTATTTATTTTTGGCTGTGCTGGATCTTCATTGCTGCCTGCGAGCTTTCTCTAGGTATGGTAAGCGGAGGTTACTCTCTAGCTGCGGTGCACCGGCTTTTCATTGCGGGGGCTTCTCTTATTGCAGAGTACAGGTTCTAGGGCACACAGGCTTAGTTGCCCTGTGGTATGTGGACTCTTCCTGGACCAAGGATTGACCCTGTATCCCCCTAATTGGTAGGCTTATTCTTAGCCACTGGATCATCAGGGAAGTCTGGCCAACTTAATTAGAAAATGAATTCATGAGATGCTAGGTGATAGCTCAGAGGTAATCGAAAGCCTGGAAACTAAGGTTGGAAAACTGGTAGGAATCAAGGGATTGGAGCTAAAGGGCTGGATCTTGCCCTAGTAGCAGCTTGTCAGGATCCCACCACTGTCCTTTAACACAGAATGTTGCTGCCACTGCCACCAGCAGAATGGATTATCGATGGCCTTTGCATCTTTCAAAGTCCTGGGCCAGAACACTCAAGTCCCCAAACCAGAGGGTACACCCATACTTTCACCACTCCCCAGTGAGAATGCCCTTGGACTCCCACCCAAAATCACCACTTGGGATTCTCCCCAAATATGATAAAGGGTTTGTAAACTGAGCAGCCAAAAAATTAATAAATAAAATTGACGGATGTTCTCAGCAAAGAGTGTGGCCTAATCTGAGACTATTCAGAAATTCTGATTGTTAGATTCTAGGGTAGTGGAGGAAAGGGATGCTAGAGGAGGGTGGAGAGCGAAGACATCAAATTTTTGAAGACTTGCATGACCACCTCATTAATTTGAACTTTCTCCCATAGGCAGAGAGGGTCAGCAGAGACAGTAACAGCCAAATGACTGTGTGCAATTTTTGTCTTTCCAGAAAGATAATGTTGGTGGCACTGTGGACAGTGAACAGAAATGGAAAGAGATGGAGAGGAGGGTCAGTCAGGGCTTGTTGCTGGATTACAAATCAGAGACACAGAGAACTTGGGCTAAGGCAGTGGTGGGGCTGGAATTGAGTGACAATTGGTGGGATTTGATCAACTTGAGGTTGCACAGATTTTACCAGCTTCACTCCCCTGCTCAGCGACTCCAGTGTGGAGAGTAGTAGAGAGCCAGGAAGCAGCTGCAGGCAAAGAAGCCTATCTTCCCCACTTATCTATGCCTACCCCAGGAGCAGCTGGGTACTTGTGGTTCAGGGCAGAGAGGAGATCTTTTGTGTTCTCCTCATCAAGGCAGGACCTGTATTCTGAGGCTCCTTTAACACTCTCAACTGCTGGGCCTTATTGGCCTAGAAGAACTGAAGGTGTGATGATGTCCTGATACCCTGCTGAGAACTCTATACCTGCTCCACAGTCAGCTCATTTTAGAAGTGTGGACCCAAAGTCCTCAGCAGTCTTGATCTGTATATTGTCACCCTGCTTATTTAACTTTAATGCAGAGCACATCATGTGAAATGCTGGGCTGGATGAAGCACAAGCTGTAATCAAGATTGCAGGGAGAAATATCAATAACCCCAGATATGCAGATGACACCAACCTTATGGGAGAAAGGGAAGAGGAACTAAAGAGCCCGTTGATGAAGGTGGAAGAGGGGAATGAAAAAGCTGGCTTAAGACTCAACATTCAAAAAACAAAGATCATGGCATTCAGTCCATCACTTGATGGCAAATAGATGGGAAACAGTGACAGACTTTATTTTCTTGGGCTTCAAAGTCACCATAGATGGTGACTGCAGCCATGAAATTAGAAGACGCTTGTTCCTTGCAAGAAAAGCTATGTCAAACTTAGCATATTAAAAATCAGAGATATCACTTTGCCATCAAAGATCCATATAGTCAAAGCACTTCCCTGATAGCTCAGTTGATAAAGAATCCACCTGTAATGGCGAGACCCCGGTTCGATTCCTGGGTCAGAAAGATCCACTGTAGAAGGGATAGGCTACCCACTGCAGTATCCTTGGGCTTTCCTTGTGACTCAGCTGCTAAAGAATCCAGTTGCAATGCAGGAGACCATGGTTTGATCCCTGGGTTGGAAAGATTCCCTGGAGAAGGGAAAGGCTACCCACTCCAGTATACTGGCCTGGAGAATTCCATGGACCATACAGTCCATGGGGTCACAAAGAGTTGGACATGACTGAGCAACTTTCACTTTTCATGAATTTTTCCAGCAGTCATGCACAGATATGAAAGTTGGACCATAAAAAAGGCTGAGTCCAGAAGAATGGATGCTTTTGAACTGTAGTGTTGGAGAAGACTCTTGAGAGTTCTTTGGACTGCAAGGAGATCCAACCAGTCAATCCTAAAGGAAATCAATCCTGAATATTCACTGGAAAGACTGATGCTGAAGCTGAAACTCCAGTACTTTGGCCACCTGATGTGAAGAAGTGACTCATTGGAAAAGACCCTGATGCTGGGAAAGATTGAAGATAGGAAAAGAAGGGGAGGACAGAGGATGAAATGGTTGGATGTCATCACTGACTCAATGGACATGAGTTTGAGCAAGCTCCAGGAGTTGGTGATGGACAGGGAAGCCTGACATGCTCTAGTCCATGGAGTCACAAGGAATTGGAACAACAACAACAATTCTTGAGAGCTTTATTGCCTGAATTAGTGTCACTCTCTCATCCATTCTATGGGCTAAATGTTATTATAATCCACATTTTACATGTTACTAAGCTGAAACACAAAATTAAGTAACCTGTGCAAGTTTAGAAAACTGACAAGTAGCAAAAGCCAGACATAAGCCCGGGAATCTGGCTTCAGAGGCCATACTCAGCAGCCCCTCAAGAAAGGAAAAAGAAAGAAGGAAGTGATTCAAAAATTCTGTGCCTATTAGCCCTACAGTCCATATGGATATGACTGGGAACACCATGGTGTCTATGTTCTGGAGCAAGATCAGCAGTGGCTTCACACCTGAAAACAAGTGCCCCCCAGGCATATGCAGAGGCTTTCCAAGTGTATTGAGGGTGCAGTCAGTTTTAAGGGGACTGACTTCCATGTCCTCACCTTCCATGTGTCCTTTTCTAAGATGGATCTTCTTCTGAACTTACCGGCATTGACAGGCAGGCTCTCATTCCCCTCTCCCTTCCATTAACACCAAAAAAGCACGCCTCTTGTCCTTCCCAACTATTGATTATCCCAGGTTGTAGGGCTTCAGACAAAGGGACAAGTGGAAATTCTGGAGCTGAGAAAGCAAATAACTAATGATTGGACAACACAGTCTTTAGAAATAAATGTTTCCAATACTTGGCTTTCAACAAGACTAAAATACTACCTACTAGAGATAAGAAGGGGACGACAGAGGATGAGATGGTTGGATGGCATCACTGACTCAATGGACATGAGTTTGGGTGTACTTCGGGAGTTGGTGATGGACAGGGAGGCCTGGTGTGCTGCGGTTTGTGGGGTTGCAAAGAGTTGGACATGACTGAGTGACTGAACTGAACTGAATAGAGATCATGGATCACTAAAAATAATTGTTGATGCTAGAGCACTACAGGACTTCTGGCATATAATTCAGGAGTCTGAGACTTGGATGACACTCCTATAGAGAAGGGCTTCCCAGGCAGCACTAGTGAAGAACCCACCTGCCAATGCAGGAGACATGAGACGTGAGTTCATCCTTGAGTCAGAAAGATCCCCTGGAGGAGGGCTTGGCAACCCTCTGGTATTCTTGCCTGGAGAATCCAATGGATAGAGGAGCCAGGTGGGCTACAGTCCATAGGGTTGCAAAGATTGGACTAGAGCATGGATGCTTGTAAAAATACCTCTTCAGGTATGCAAATATGTGAACAAGATTATTTAGTACTCATATCATTAAAAATGGAACTAGGAATATAATTTTACCTTTATTTGAAATATCCACCCATGGGTATATAGCACTATTCAGCCACAGATATATGACTAATTGGAGGATGGAGGTGACACCCACTAAAGATGTACTTCCCAAATTTTTACTTTTATCCTTCTTTTAATTGAAGTATGGTTGATTTAAAATATCATGTTAATTTCAGATATACAGCACAGTGATAAAGTTATACACACACACACATATTCTTTTTCAGATTCTTTTCCCCTATAGGTTATTACAAAATATTGAGAATAGTTTCCTGTGCTATACAGGAGGTCCTTGTTGTTTCTGTAAAGTAGTGTATTTATTTTAACCACAACTTTCAAATTTATTTTACCCTCCTTTCCCCTTTGGTAACCATAAGTTTGTCTTCTATGTCTGTGAGTCTCTTTCTGTCTTGGAAATAAGTTTATCTGTATTTAAAAAAAATTTTTTTAAGTAAGCCAGCCAAAGAAAGATATCATGTGATATGGCTTATTTGGGTAATCTACTTTTACCTTTAATAATCATCAAATTTTGTAATATAATTATACTGTCTTGATAAATTACACACCAATAGTCATTTTGATGATACCTCAATGCAGAAAACTGTTTTTAACACTTAGACAAAAGGTTCTCAAAGGTTTTCTTGTGTCATAGCACCCTTATTGAACCAGAAGTATTTCCACTTAATGATATTTATATCCTAATAACATAGTAGACATTTGCAAAAATTAAACACATAAAGTGAGAGGAAAAATAATATTTCTAGTTCATTCTTAAATAACCACAATTACTTAATAAGACGTGTGCACCTGTTATACTCTGCACAGCTTCTTAAACCTGGGGGTCAGATTGGCACCACACCCTCATCGCCTGTCCCACACTGACTTTGTGCTGACTTGCTTTCAAATCAAAGCAACTGCCGAAAAAACAGTTTTTCAAAAATGTAACCTCATCAAAGGAATGTAGAAACAGTAAACTACTTCTATACTGGCAGTTGGCACAGTGTTTCCCTAGCAAATTTAAAATATCCCACAGTTTCCCCGCGATTTCACTGAAAAGCTCCTGGCACACCTTGTAAGTAGTTTGGGAGTAGCCATCTTAGAGCCTTAGATTCACAGGAAATAATTCCTTTAATTTCAATTTGTGCATCTCTTTTGTTGCAGCAAAAATGGTTGTATAATTAATAAGACTTACAAGCATAAATTACATTTTGTTGGAATAATATTCCATGGAGGAAGTAGAATGTAAATACCTTTTTTCATGTGTCTTTTTAAAAAGATGCTATTACGTATCAATTTTATATGGTATTTAAATATCATTGGATACATTTAAAGGAATGATATGACCTTTATTTTAAAATATTTATTTTTCAATATCAGAATTAATGACATATCAGCTGTTACATGCTTTGCCACTGTTTAAGTTTATGATTAAATATTTACATGTCAACCTATGTGTGAAGGGGCTATATTTTTTCAAAATTCCTTTAGGGCAGGGCTGGGTTCGATCCCTGGGTCAGGAAGTTCTCTGGAGAAGGAAGTGGCAACCCACTCCAGTACTCTTGCCTAGAAAATCTCTGCTTATTAGCAGCAGTCCTGGCCTCTTTCCACTATAGCCAGTAGTATTTCCCCTGACCATTGTGACAACCAGAAATGTCTCTGCAGCTGCTGCTGCTGCTGCTGCTGCTAAGTCGCTTCAGTCGTGTCTGACTCTGTGCGACCCCATAGACGGCAACCCACCAGGCTCCTGTCCCTGGGATTCTCCAGGCAAGAACACTGGAGTGGGTTGCCATTTCCTTCTCCAATGTATGAAAGTGAAAAGTGAAAGTGAAGTCGCTCAGTCATGTCCGACTCTTCGCGACCCCATAGACTGCAGCCCACCAGGCTCCTCCATCCATGGGATTTTCCAGGCAAGAGTACTAGAGTGGGGTGCCATTGGCTTCTCCGGAAATGTTTCTAGATATTGACAAATGTCTGGGATGGGGGTGACAAAACATCTCACTTGAGAGCCATTGTTTTTGTGGTATTTAAGCAAAAAGGTATAAAGACCATAATCTAGACTTGACTTATGTGACAGGCAATAAAGCATAATCCTTCGGAATTTATGTTTTAGAACTTCTGGTCCTACTCTTGCTTGACTTGGGTGAGAGAGCCAGTTTCTCTAAACCCATCTCTTCATCTATAACCAGAAACAAACTTTATTAGCACTCCAGAGTTGTTGCGAGCCTTAGATGAGAATATTCGTGGGAGAGCCACAGTGAATATGACACACAGTAACCTGTTGGTAAATCTTAGGCATTATAAATAGTTATTCCCAACATTTCTTCAGTATGTACTTCCCTATGGAGGCTCCTCGTCTATAGCATCATCTGCCTGAACTCCTCTGTCTTGATATTGAGAACTTTTATCATCTGCCCCCACTCTGTCAAGCTAGCCTTACACCCTAGTGAGGAAAGCATTGCACACCAGGCTCAAAACGATGCAGTCTGATTTTTGTCTAGGTCCAGTTTCTGATTTTTTCACCAAAGACCGCTGTGATCCACTTGGCCTATCTCCTGGTGTATGTGTGTGTATGTGTGTGTGTCTGTGATGGTGTATGTGTTTGTGTGTGTGTTAGGAGGTATGCAACAAGATATCAGTTCATTTCAATCACTCAGTTATGCCCAGTTCTTTGCAACCCCATGGACGGTAGCACACCAGGCTTCCCTGTCCATCACCAACTCCTAGCGCTTGCTCAAACTCATGTCCATCCAGTCACTGATGCCATCCAACCATCTCATCCTCTGTCATCCCCTTCTCCTCCTGCCTTCAATCTTTCCCAACATCAGAGACTTTTCCAATGAGTCGGTTCTTCCCATCACATGGCCAAAGTATTGCAGTTTCAGCTTCAGCATCAGTTTTTCCAATGAATATTCAGGACTGATCTCCTTTAGGATAGACTGGTTGGATCTCCTTGCAGTCCAAAGAACTCTCAAGAGTCTTCTCCAACACCACAGTTCAAAAACATCATTTCTTCAGCGCTCAGCCTTCTTTATAGTCCAACTCTCACATACATACATGACTACTGGAAAATCCATAGCTTTGACTAGATGGACCTTTGTCAGCAACGTAATGTCTCTGCTTTTTAGTACATTAAGTTTGTCATAGCTTTTCTTCAAGGAGCAAGTGTCTTTTAATTTCATTGCTGCAGTCACCATCTGCAGTGATTTTGAAGCCCAAGAAAATAGTCTGTCATTGTTTCCATTTATTCCCATCTATTTGCCATGAAGTGACGGTACTGGATTCCCTCAAGCCAGTTTAGATTCCACTCTCCTACACCTGCTCTGCTCACACAGTTGTCTCTCACCTCTCTAATCTCCTTTAGCACTGGAGATCTGTATCACACACTGTAGCACTTAACTATATCCCCTCGGGTCACTCCCCTTGTTTCCTGTGTCTGTGGCATGGCCCCATTGAGATGAGTTCTTTAGGGCAGCAAGTACCTTACATCCTTTTTAGTATGTGTGTGTGATGCTCAAATGACAGCACACAGCATTGAGTCAATACGGGTTAATCAGTTAATTGTCTGGATCATTATATTTTGGTGTGTGCTACTCATGACATCTGTGTCCTAGGAAAGTTTATTCAGAGATTATCATGGGATTTGAAAATAAATAGCCCCTCAAAGTTGTACATGCATAGTAAGACAAGGCTATGTTGTGGAAATTCCCCAGTTGTTTCACATTTAATATGTCCTTCTGTGATTGAACGCTGATGGGAAGGACAGGGAACATTAGACACCCAAGCTCCTCTTGTTCATGTACGATTATAGTCTCTAAGTGTGCTTTCCTAAGTAATTCCCTCAACTGTGGTTCATTAACAGCCGTTAACAATCCCCTTCTGGCCTTAATTAATTACCTTGCTTTGGAGTTAAAGGGGGAGAATGGTTGTCAAGGGCATTATTTGCTCAATTACCCAAAAGCCATAGATAATGTGTGGTAATGAATTGGAAGATGGAACACCCAGCCCTTCTCCACCCCCACAACGGTAAAACAGCTCTGCCCTTTAAGGTGTGTAACACCAGCCCTTAGAAAGAACTTGTGTTCGGGACAACCCTAAATGAAATAACAGGACGTAATATCTTCATTTTCCTTCCAGCAGAAACACTAAAATTCTACGTTAATGACACAGCTCAGTTTTTTAGATGATTCAAAGACCGATTACCAAGGTTTCTTGCTTTTCTTTCATTGCCTACTCCTCCTCCTCATAGTCTGCTTTTTTTGGTCATTTCATGGCTATTTCATAGCTGGCTTCATCCCTAGGCTAATTATATCTTGTACGGTATAATTAGATCTTCTTGCAGGGCCTTCTGTTATAAAACTACATTTTACTTTTGTTTGCTTTTTAAAAAGCATATTCTGCTAGGCTTGGGTTTTAAACTACAAAAGGAGTACTTTCTCCTTTTTTAAAGAAAGCGTGATCTTCATCAGACCAGAGGTAAATGTGATCCTCTTTGAGATAGTTGCTAAGGAGATACTTGGTGTCATGTGGAAAATAACAAGGCTTCAGCGGGTAAAGAGCTAAGGTGAAGAGAAGGAAGACAGAAGCCAACCATCTCTTCTTTAATAGGATAGTGAAATCATGGCATTTTCCTTCTCTAATAGAAACTGTATATATTTTATGTCCTTGAGATCTTTCTCTTTGTACTTGAACCAAGGGAATCTGAAAGCAAATTTTTTTGATTGGGTCATGAGTTGTCAGGAGTTGTGACTTCCTTCTACCCACTATAGCAGATTTTGAGCTGATATTCGCTTGGGGTCTTGAAACTATGACAGTTCTAGGATCAGTGAAGGGAGTGAGTAGGGATGGGGTTGGATTGCAAACCACTTGGGAATTCACAGCACTTGAAATGTTGTAATTCTGTACAGTTTTTAGATATAATTATTAGAAAATGTAAGGGCTTCCCAGGCGGCACAGTGGTAAAGAATCCACAGGAGACACAATAGACATGGGATCAATCCCTGGGTCAAGAAGATCCCCTGGAGGAGGAAATGGTGACTCATTCCAATATTCTTGCCTGGAGAATCCCAGGGACAGAGGAGCCTGGTGGGCTACAGTCCATAAGAGTTGCAAAGAGTCAGACACAACTGAGGGACTGAGCATAAGGAAATTATTGCTTAAAATTGTAAGATACGTGTACCAATAGGGGTCTATCAACTTGCACTGCTAGCGCTGAGAAAGAGCCTCTAACTTTCTGGGGGTGGAAGGGGGGCTCTATGAGGTGTGTGTGCATGGATGTATGTTCATGTATGTGGTTGGTGCATGAGTGTGCAGTATGTGTAAGTATCCACGTTTGTGGTATGGTGGGGTGTATGTGTGTGTGAAGGCTTCACTCAGAAGGTAACTCCTGAGCTGAGTCTTGAGGAATGAGTGTCCCAGGGGGATAGAAGGGTGAGGACCTTTAAATCAGAATAGACAGCACTTCAGCAGTAGAGAGACAATCAGGAAACAGAAGCTAGCTTCTGCTAAAGTGGAGAGTGTAGGCTGGAAGATGAGACTGGATGAACGGCTACACACCCGCTTACAAATGCCTTGTCCGCCCATGTGCTGTGCTGTGCTTAGTCGCTCAGTCGTGTCCAACTCTTTGCAATCCCATGGATTGTAGTCCATCAGGCTCCTCTGTTCATGGGGATTCTTCAGGCAAGAATACTGGAGTAAGCTGCCATGCCCTCCTCCAGGGGATACCATCTGAGCCACCAGGGAAGCCCAAGAATACTGGAGTGGGTAGCCTAACCCTTCTCCAGGGAATTTTCCCCACCCAGGAATTAAACCAGGGTCTTCTGAGGTACAGGCAGATTCTTTACCAGCTGTCATATTTAGCCTGAGCTAATACTCAGACCAAATATGACACCTGAGGAGAGGGCAGCTAGTTTGATCATTGATCGGATAACTATTAAGCTGGCAGCATGGAGCTCACCTGTCTGTGCTGAGGCCTGGCCTCTCTGCTCCTCGGCCATCTCCTCAGGTTCCCTTGTCCTCAGAAGCTAACCTAAGCCAATCTGTTTAGACTCACTGGATTCAAGCTTTGGTCCACTCCCCGAGTCAGCCTGTTACCGCCCATGCGGCAGACGCTTTAGGCTTTGACTCCAGTCGCCAACTCTGAATCTGTTTCTTTTCAGCTGAAGGGCACATCCACATCCTTCCTTAAAATGGAGGTTCCAGATCATTGCTTTTGTACATACCTCCTTTCTGTACCTTTCATATCCACCTCCTCAACCAAGTGTTATCTTATTTTTATTTATTTACGGCTGCACCGGCTCTTTCACTGCTGCGTGCAGGCTTTCTCTAGTTGACGGGAGGGGGCGCTGCTCTTCACTGTGGTGTGTGGGCTTCTCATCCCCGTGCTTTCTCTCGTTCAGGAGCATGGGCTCCAGAACTTCCGGGCTCCAGTAGCTGCAGCGCGTGGGCTTAGTTGCTCCGTGGCAAGTGGGATCTTCCCAGACCAGGGATTGAACCCACGTTCCCTACACTGGCAAGTGGATTATTAACCACTAGAAGTCCCCAAGTGTTTCTTTTGAACATTCTTTTCAGTTCACGACACAAAGTTTAAATATCTCTTCTTACCTATTTGAATAAAAGATTTATTTTGTTTTGTTGACTGAACACCATGGACTGAAAAACTATATGCCATCCTTCCCCCGACTGTGGCACAACAGGAAATATATTTGATCTTTGTCCTCAGCAACTTGGGATTTCCTGAGTAATAGGAATGTCTTTTGTCATTCATAAGGAGTGCCTTTTGAGCCTACCTGAGTTTATGTCAATGACTTAGTTTTGATTCAATGGACATGAGTTTGAGCAAACTCCCAGAGATAGTGAAGGACAGGGAAGCCTAGCATGCTTCAGTCCATGGGGTCGCAGAGAGCCGGACACGATTGAGCGACTGAACAAGTGGCCCATAGGTAGCCTCAGGATGCGGCTGGTCACCAGAAATCCTAAGAGATTAGAAAGCTGGAATTTATAGTCCCACCTACTGACCACTGTAAGGAGTGGCTGCAGATCAAGTCCTATAAAAACTCTTGAACCGCAAGAGCTGAAGGGCCTCCTTGCTGGTAAGGGTGGCACACCTCAATTTTGTGAGAACAGAAACTTCTGTGCTCAGGGTGCTTCTGAACCTTACCCTATGTATCTCTTCATCTGTAGCTTTTAAAATATCCTTTATAATAAACTGATAAAAGTAAGAAAATGTTTGATTTCTGTAAGCTGCTCTAGCAAAATGTTTTAATCCAAGGAGGAATCACGGGAACCACCAGTTTAGAGCCAGTGGGTCAGAAACACAGGTAACAACTTGCACTTGTAAATGCCATGGGAAGTGGGACAGTCTTGTAGGAATGAACCCTCAACCTGTGGGGTCTGGCACTTTCCTCGTTGATAGTGTCAGAGTTGAGTTAAATTTGCAGTACACCCAGTATGGCCACTAAGAATTGGAGAATGGCTAGGTGATGTTAGAAAACATACACCAAACCCACTGATCAACCACATTTGGCCATTTAGGCCCAGAGGTCTCATTACCAGTGTTTCCCCCATCCTTCATCTGTCATGGTTTGCCACAGTCCTTCTAGAAGATAAAAAAACAAATTTGGAATCTACCAAAGTTCTTCCAGTTCTCATCACTTCATGGTTTTATCCCTAGGTTTATTTGCAGCTCATAAACGCAAACAATGGAAGCTAAATAATACTTTTTGCATGATTTCTTTTTCAATTTCGCATCCCTGTATATCACTTTTCTGTGTCAGAGGAAAGCATGTTGACACTCTGTCTCACAGAAAAAATGGAATGTCCCCAGGAGCTCCCCGGCTGCCACTCCTGATGCCAGGATAATGAATGCTGATATACTCACTAGTATCAAGGCATCATCAGCCTGGAATTTTTGCATGGGCTCCCTCATTCTGGAAGTGAAACATAATAATGCTTAATTAATAATGTTTAAACATATAATGAAAACAGACAACTTCCTGATTTCAGTAGGCACTTGACATACAAGAAACTTGGCTGTAGTACTGTGAGATGATTTTAGCTCACATTTGATCATATCTCAGCACCTGGCTCAGTTTGATGGTGTCACCACTATCTCTGGAGGTCTGGCACACCTTGGCACCTCATCCAGGTTTCTTAGTAACTCCACATATTTGAAGTTTGCAAAATGATCAGATCTTGTCTTTGTCGTTTGGGCTACTATAACAGAAGTATTAATACCATTGATGGGGGGCACCTAAACAACAAATATTTATTTCTCGCAGCCTGGAAGCTGAGAAGTCCAAGACCAAGGTGCCAGCAGATTTGGGGTCTGGTCAGTCCTGTTCCTGGTTTGTAAATAAATGTCTTACTGCTGGGTTCTTGCGTGATGGAGAGCTAGACTGAGAAGAGACAGTAGTAGGGACTGAACCGTGTCCCCCTCAAAATTCATGTTGAAGCCCTAACCCCAGTACCTCAGAATGTGTTTGGAGATAGGGCCTTTAAACAGCGATTAAGTTGAGGACTTAAAGTCAGCCCTAGAACAGTCTGATCAATGTCCTTACAAGAAGAGGAGGTTAGGACACACAGAGAGACAGTATGGATGCACATGAAATGACCATGTTAGGGCATGGAGAGAAGGTGGCCATCTGCAGACAAACAGGCCTCGGAAGAAACTAATCCTACCAACATCTTGATCTTGGACTTCTAGTCTCCAGAAATGTGAGGAAATTAATTTCTGTCTTTTAAACCACCTAGTCTGTGATATTTCGCTATGGCAGCCTGTGTGGTCAGGCCATTCAAGATGGCTGTTCTCTTGCCCTTGGTGCATCCCGTTGTTCAACTAGCCCTTTCACTCAATGACTATTCAATTCTCACTTGACCTTCTAATCCTCTTAATTAGAGGGTGTCATCAGTAACTGCCTATGTATTTGCCCCCTGCCCCAGCCACTGGTTTCCCTGGTAACTGATGAGTCTACCTGACATTAATTCCCCCTGTAAATGGGAGCCTCCTTCTCTCCTGAGTAGCGTAGACTGCTGCCCAGGCCTGCCTGCTGTCTGTCCTTCACAGTGGGGTGTTGCTCCAGGACCTTTTGCTTCAGATTTGTAAGATTCCCTATTCAACAAACCACTGATGTCTGTATTGCTGTCTCTGGGTTCTTTCTTTTGTCTCATGGCTGTGCAACTGGAAGGCCTGTGAGATGCAGTGAACACAGCCCTAGCAAATTAATACATATCCTAATAGACAATTGTTAATAAGCATTTAAACAAAATAAGAAACTTCTTTTTGCAGTTATGATGTAAAGCAGAAATAGAATGACCTAGTGATTTTGCAGTCTTATCCTTGTTTCCAGGGAGTTTGGAGGAAAGCAGTAGCACCATAACCCACTGAAAACTGAATTGGGCTGATTCTGGGTCTGGATTACTGCCACTACTCAGGTGCCTGTGCATGCATGCCCATGCTCAGTCATGTTTGACTCTTTGCCACCCTATGGACTATAGCCCACCAGGCTCCTCCGTCCATGGAATTTTTCAGGCAAGAATATTGGAGTGGGTTGCCATGTCCTCTTGCAGGGGATCTTCCTGACCCAGAGATCGAACCTGCATCTCTTGAGTATCCTGCATCGGCAGGCAGATTCTTCACCACTGCGCCACCTGGAAATCCCTATTCAGGCACCTAGTGGTGGACTGTGGATCATATGTTTTCACCTATTGTAATTCAGTTACTGTCTACCGCTTATTTTCAGAGCCCACTTTGACTTTGAAATGTGTCCTAACTTATATGAGCAGTGATATAGTCATCTTTATAGGTAAGTTTGGGTAACAGGCTTTTCTACAAGAAATCTCTTTTGAGCTGGGATCAGAAAATCTAGCAACAGTTTCCCTGGATAATTTGCTGAAGGAGAAAAGGTGCCAAGTGTCATTGGCAATGTGGCAAGATCATACCACAAAACAAATGAGCAAGCTAACAAATAAAAAGCAAGTTTGTTAATGGTACCTTGTTATAGGCCTCAGTAACCCCCCCCCCCCCCCCCCCCCCATGCCATCAGCTTAGAAACACACCATCAGCCTAGAAATCCTCCACCACCCGAGTCCAAGTGCATGCATGGGGTTGCATTTCACATGACCTCTCTTCCTCCATGTTCTTTCAAAGGGTTTCTAGAGGACTTTAGCTTTGATGATATCTCCCATTAAGCCTGCTTTTTAAAGAAATCCAGTAACTTCCATTGGTGGTTCAGTCTAAGACTCTGCACTCACAGGGGCTCAGGTTTGATCTCTAGTCAGGGAACTAGGTTCCACATGCCACAACTAAGACCTGGCACAGCCAAATAAATAAAAATATTCTTTTTAAAAACTGACATATTTATTTAAAAAAATAAAGGCATTCAATTTTATTTGCTCCATCTGCATAAATATATATGGGCCTATGGAGGAGGTCCCACAGTATAATGGATCAGCTACCCTTGATTTCCTGTCTCTGCACAGAGAGTGGAAGGATATTTTCCCTTCCCACAAGTAAATTTGCTTACAGGCAGAATGAATGCAAATAAAATTTTTAAAGAGTAGCTGTAAAGAAAGAAGATCCTAAGTGTTCTCAGTGCATACGCACACACAATTGTAATTATGTGAAGTGATGAATGTGTTAATTAACTTTAGTGTGGTAATCATTTCATAATATATACACATATCAAATCATCCCCTTATGCATCTTAAATTTACACAATATTATATGTCAATTATATCTCAATAAAGCTGGAAAAATGAAAGAGCAGCTATGATAAGGAAGATGGCTAGCAAGTAACAGTAGCTTAAGGAAAAATAAAATCTTTATATGAAATAACAGAAAGCTCGGGAAGTGGCCTCCGAGATGCTATTTTTATTTTCAGCATTTCAGGTTAACACAGATTGAGTTAATGATGTTTTCCTATAGCTCCCAGGCAGCTCAGCAATGGCAGGGCTCAGACTCTCAGAGATGCACTTCATGCAGATTTGAAAGAGATGAGAAGTCAGGCCTAGGGGGTGTGCTGAGTCTCCAGTCTGCAGACACAGAGGAAAGCAGTATTATGTCAGGGATTTCCTACTGCACCCTAGACACATGGCAATTTTCACAGGTCTTTTCCTTGTCAGTTTAACCCGTTTTACTCAGCTACCCAATTTCAATGGCTAACAGGCTTTTTTATTAAAGTAACCCCAGAGGTTCAATGATGGAAAATGAGCCGTGTTAGAGCAGAGGATCATTTAAGAATCCTGAATTCCATTTCACCCCTGGTGTTTATGTTTTCCAAGGGAGAGATAAAATTGTGTATGTTCAGAAAAAGGAAATTTCTGAAACTCTAATGGGAAAGTTTGAGATGCTTCCTGCTGCAAATAGATTGTTAAAGACTAAAGAATCAGCTCAAACTGAGGTCCACTCTTTGGTTGACTGGTGATTGCTACTTAGAGACTTTATGTCAATCTGTTTAAGTCAATGAAGATTGGTTAAGACATTTTGAAGTTCCAGTTCCGCTGTCTTTAGAAACATTTTCTCAATATATGCCTTTTATGGAATTATGTTCTCAACATTATTTAATTATTCAAAAACCTGACTCATGGATGCTTCCTGAGTTTCAGCAAGTTGTGTCTCTGTGTGTGAGTGTGCACACATGCTCACATGCCTGTGTGTGTTTTTATGTGTACTCTTTGGGCAACTCTCTCAAGTTTTCTGGACAGTTTTCTGCATTGGGGTCATATTTTTTGAATCGTAAGCTCCAATAGGACTACTCCCATACCATGAGTATTGAATTCTATTATTGCATTATGACCAACCTAGATAGCATATTCGGAGAAGGCAATGGCACCCCACTCCAGTACTCTTGCCTGGAAAATCCCATGGACGGAGGAGCCTGGAAGGCTGCAGTCCATGGGGTCGCTGAGGGTCAGACACGACTGAGCAACTTCACTTTCACTTTTCACTTTCATGCATTGGAGAAGGAAATGGCAACCCACTCCAATGTTCTTGCCTGGAGAATCCCAGGGACAGGGGGAGCCTGGCGGGCTGCCATCTACGGGGTCACACAGAGTTGGACACGACTGAAGCGACTTAGCAGCAGCAGCAGCAGATAGCATATTAAAAAGCAGAGACATTGCTTTGCCAACAAAGGTCTGTCTAGTCAAGGCTGTGGTTTTTCTAGTAGTCATGTATGGATGTGAGAGTTGGACTGTGAAGAAAGCTGAGCACCGAAGAAATGATGCTTTTGAACTGTGGTGTTGGAGAAGACTCTTGAGAGTCCCTTGGACTGCAAGGAGATCCAACCAGTCCATTTTAAAGGAGATCAGTCCTGGGTGTTCATTGGAAGGACTGATGCCGAAGCTGAAACTCCAGTGCTCTGGCCAACTCATGTGAAGAGTTGACTCATTGGAAAAGACCCTGATGCTGGGAGGGATTGGGGGCAGGAGGAGAAGGGGATGACAGAGGATGAGATGGCTGGATGGTATCACCGACTCAATAGACATGAGTTTGAGTATACTCCGGGAGTTGGTGATGGACAGGGAGGCCTGGCGTGCTGCAGTTCGTGGGGTTGCAAAGAGTCGGACAGGTCTGAGTGAGTGAACTGAACTGAACTGATGATGCTAAAAACATAAGCATAATAGAGATGGTGTAAGATAGAGGATTTTCCTGAAAAGGGAATTGGAAGTTTTTGGATATTGCTATCATATTATAATCCATATTATCAATGCACATTGTCATATTTTGTTATTAAATTAAAATAGTAAGGGTTTTGTATATCCTTTTTTTCCCTCCCTACTCCCAAATGAGATAAATGAGATAAAGACAATCAGCCTGATGTGACCTATAGAAACAGAAGTCATAAATGTTTGGTCTTCCTATCAAACTCTCGGCCTTTAGGCAGCATCTGTTTCGTGTCAAATGCACTGTCTATGGTGTTTTTATTGACCTGTTTTATTGTGGCAAAAGCATATAACATAAAATTTACCATGTTAACCATTCTTAGGTGTACAGTTTAGTAGGGTTAAGTATATTCCCATTGTTGTGCAAAGGACCTACGGAGCTTTTTCATCTTGTCGAACTGAAAGTCTATACCCATAAAACAGCAACCCCACCTGTCCTCTTTTTCTCAGCCCCAAGTAACAACCATTCTACTTTCCACTTCTAAGAATTCGACCACTCTCACATAAGTGGAATAATAGGTATCTCATGTAAGTGGAATAATACAATATTTGTTCTTTTGGTGATCAGCTTATTTCGTTTAGCATAATGTTCTCAAAGTTCATCCATGTTGTAGCATCTGACAGGATGGCCTTCATTTTTAAAGGCTGAATAATATTCCATTGCATGTATATGTCACATTTTGTTTATCCATTCATCCATCGATGGACATTTGAGTTGCTTCTACCTGTTGGCTGTTATAAATAGTGCTGCTGTGACCATAGGTACGCAGATATCTACTTGAGGTCCTGACATCAGTTCTTTTGCATGCATACCCAGGAGTGGGAATGCCAGATCATACTACAGATGTATTTTGAAAATTTTGAGAAACCACTGTCTGTTTTCCATAGTGGTTGAATCTTTTTACAGTCCTACTAACAGTGCACAAGGGTTCTAGTTTCTCCTCACCCTCATCAACACTTGTTACTTTCTGTTTTTCTGATATTAGCCATCCCACTGGGTATGAGTCTTACTGACTTTTGATTAATAGGTTCTACAACTTTTTTTTTAGGGTCCATTTCAGTCTCCTATAATCCTCACTATTGAAATTTCTTGGTTTCTGTTTTTTCACTCAGCCTTCACTTAGCACCGACTTTGTGATAGGGATAAGGGGATACAAAGACTTTTTAAAAAGACACCTTACATGCCATCAGAGAGCTGACAGTCTCATCAGGGACAGACCTGTAAATATATAATCATGTATTTACATGTGATAAACATGTTATGTGTACATCACATGAGCAATGTGCCAAGTGTCAAAATACACTCAGATACAGAGTTACATGGCAGAATTAAGGAGGGAGTACTTAACTGCTTGGGGAGAGAACCCCAAGGAAATAGTAGTTGAGCTGGTTCTTGAAACATAAGACAAAGAAGGAAGGCTTAGGGATTTTGCATGTGCAGAGGTACAAAAGAACAGAAGAACATTCAAGTTTAGGAAACCACCAGCTGTTTCTTCTGGATATGGTCAGAGCATAGCATATGGACAGAAGTGTGAAAAGGCACAAAGGAATGTGACAAAGGAAATGGCAGAGTTGATGCTAAAATGTACACAGGAGTCATACATGAAGAGTCTTATGTGTCACGCTCTGGAAGAGGATGTCACTTCCATGATTGGGGAAGTGACATGGTTGCAAAGTGTAATGGGGCTGGGGTAGGGTTGGGGAGGAAAAGAATGAAGATAAGGAGCACACTTCAGAAATTTCAGTTGTCCTCTACAAGTTAAATTAAATAGAGATGTTGATGTTGAGCCAGATTCAAAAGATGCTTAATGGCTGAATACATGGGCTCTGATGAGTCTTTCTGAAGTGATGCTTAATGGAAGGTGAGGAATCTAGGATGGCTCAGATTTCTGATATGTCTCATATTTCTGAAGGGTGATGGCATTACCTGAGAAGAGAAAATAGGGAAAAGGACAAGCAGGCTGTTGGTGTTTGTCAGGGTGACAACTCCAGGAAGATGACAAGGAGATAGAGTGGTAAGAAGCACCTGTGAGATACAGAAACGAAGATGCTTAAAGACATAATTGGAAAAATTAGGCTGGAGTTCCAGAATGAGGTCTGAGCCAGAATGACATAGATTTGGAAGTCACCACTGGTAAGTTAGTAAAGCCACGGGAGGGGATGACATTATTTAAGCAGACCGTGCTGATCAGGAGAAGGTTGAGTACAAAGCTCCAGGGAGCCCAGTATTCTCAGGGTGAGGACTTTAGAAGAGCCAGAAGAAAAATGTTCTCTGGTCAGCCAGAGAAGTGAGATTATGACTGAAAATTGCCCAGTGAATTTGGTAACCAGGTTATTGTTACCTTGGCCAGAGCGTGTGCAGTGAAGTAAAGGCTTCAGAACTCAGACTGCAGTGAGACTGAAAACCCTAAATGCAGAATACTCTTTCAGGATTTTTGTAAAAAGGAAGAGGAGAGGGTAGGAGAAATAGCTGGAGAATCAGAAGAAAGTTTTTATTTTCACTTTTTTCGGTTGTTAGTTTTTCTGAGGTGCATACTAGGAAGCGGTAAAGAAGAAAAAGTTGGCAATGGAAAAGAAGGGGGGAAATGGATGAACTGAAAAATTGGATGGATTCAAAATAATGAGTAAAGACAGTACATTTGACCAAAACAGAGTCCCTTCTGCTTCAAGAAGATAAAAAAAAGATGTTCTAGAGTATATATCTCTATATGTAAGTGGTATCATTCCTATTCTTTATAGCAAATCTCTTAATTCTCAGCGAAGATAAAAAGTGAGTCAACATTTTTCTCCATTTTTAAAACAATAACAGAAATACAAATCTTCATATCTAAATTTCTACTCCTCTTAGTCATTAGAACTCCAATTAAATCTTTTGTAAAAGTCGCCTTTGGTTTGCATGATCCAAAAACAAACAAAAGTTTTCTCCTAGGCATTACTCTTTAGGATTTCCCATCAAAAGAAGGATCCTGAGTTCATTAATGGTGAGGTTACTACGCAACCATGGCACTATCTAATATCTACCATAATGGCCCTTCAAAGCTTCTAAACCAGGTAAGTAACAATGTGTACAGTGTATTCATTAAAGGACAGGGGATGGTATTACTCCTAGATCCTGCATAGAAAACTAATGAAATTGATGAGCAGATATTTCTTGAAATGAAATCCTGAGTTAACACTTCTCTCACCTACCAGATTAGAACTCTCTGGTAAGAGCACAAAACTCGGGTTACCACAGTCCAATTGATTGAACAAGGAGGCCCTGAGAGTGGGGTGGCTTTACTTCTATTGTGGCCCATGTAAGCAAAGCACAATCTCAGCCTATAAATGCCACCAGGTTACAAAATTGAAGCCTGAGGACAACCAATCACAAACAGCCAACTTTCTTAAACTATACATGATCAATAATTTCCTTGCTCTCTTCCACCCTTTCTCTAAAAGTCTCTCCCTGAGCTCTTCTTTAGAGAAGGAAATGGCAACCCACTCCAGTATTCTTGCCTGGAAAATCCCATGGACAGAGGAGTGTGGCAGGCTACTGTTCATGGAGTCGTGAAGAGTCAGACATGACTGAGCGACTTCACTTGAGCTCCTGTTAGGGGAGCACTCCTCACCATTTCAGGTTTGCCACTATTTCAAATATATTTTTTCTCAGATATGCCTCAGTTTATCTGTTAACACCACTCTGTAAAAACTATGGACTGAAAGAATGAGGGGAAAACTTGGTGAATAATACCTGGATTCGATTTTGCAATTTGCATCTATTCATGTAAATGGTCTTCTCTTTCCTCTAAGGGCTATCTCACTGCAAAATATACTCTGGTCTGCCTCCTCAATGGGATGTTCCCCCCCAAGGTAATGACCTCTACAACACTGCTGTGTCTCTAATGCCTGTCATGGGAATCACTCAATATTTATGTCAGGCCTCTGGCAATGATCCCTGTTATCTATTCCCTCTAGAAAGTGCTTCAAACATTCTAATCTAGTTGCCTTCCTTCAAGATATGGAGAAAGAGATTTTGGAATATTAACTACCATCTACCTAGAAGAAAATAACTGACTTTTCAAAGGTGTGTGTGTGTGTGTGTGTGTGTGTGTGTGTGTGTGTGTGTAGCACCCAACTCTGGTACATTTTGAACAGGCATCAGATTGTGTTACTACATCTGCTCTTCATATGAATAAAGACTGTAGGTTTGAGATACAATCTGTGAGAGTCAAATTTCTACCCATAAAGACAGAGCTACCTTGAAAAATGCATTTCACTGAAATTTTACTCTAAATGAATATTCAGAATTGCTGCTGCTAAGTTGTTTCAGTCATGTCCGACTCTGTGTGACCCCATAGACAGCCTCCCACCATGCTTCCCCGTCCCTGGGATTCTCCAGGCAAGAACACTGGAGTTGGTTGCCTTTTCCTTCTCCAACGCATGAAACTGAAAAGTGAAAGTGAAGTCGCTCAGCCATGTCTGACTCTTAGCGACCTCATGGACTGCAGCCTACCAGGCTCCTCCGTCCATGGGATTTTCCAAGCAAGAGTACTGGAGTACGGTACCATTGCCTTCTCCATTCAGAACTAGACATGCAAATTAAGAAACTGATTTTAATACAGTATAATTGATTTCACCATAGTTCCAAGAAACTTGAAAAATAGAACTTCACACTTGGCAAACTTGGCCATAAAAATGCACTAAGGTATTTCATTCTTCTCATCAACCATAACTTTTGATCAAAAGTGAATGCCTTACCAGAAAAACAAATGACCGAAAAAAAAAAAAAAAAACAAATGACCGAATCAAAAATGGATAGAAGACCTAAACAGACATTTCTCCAAAGAAGACATACAGATGGCTAATAAACACATGGAAAGATGCTCAACATTGCTTATTAGAAAAATGCAAATCAAAACTATAATGAGGTATCACCTCATATCAATCAGAATGTCCACCATCAAAAAACAATCCACAAACAACAAATGCTGGAGAGGATATAGAGAAGAGGGAACCCTCTTGCATTGCTGGTGGGGATGTAAGTTGATACAGACACTATAGAGAACAGTAGAAAGATTCCTTTAAAAACTAAGAGTGAAACTACCATATGACCCAACAATCCTATTATTGGGCATATACTTTGAGAAGGCCATGATTGAAGAATACTCATGCACCCCAGTAGTATTTACAATAGCTAGGACACGGAAGTAACCTAGATGTCTGTCGACAGGTGAACGGATAAGGATGTGGTATGTATATACGATGGAATATTACTCAGTCATGAAAAGGAACACATTTGAGTCAGTTCTAATGAGGTGGATGAACCTAGGGCCTGTTATACACAGTGAATTAGACCAGAAAGAGGGAAACAAATATCATGCATTAACGCATATATATGGACTCTAGAAAGATGGTACTGGTGGACCTACATGCAGGGCAGTAGTGGAGACAGAGACTTGTGGACACAGCGAGGGAAGGAAAGGGTGGACTGAATTGAGAAAGCAGCATTGAAACATACACATTAACATATGTAAAACAAACAGTGGGACTTCGCTGTATGACACAGGAAGCTCAAATCCTCGGTTCTGTGATGACCTAGAGGGGTGAGACAGAGTGGGACGTGCGAGGGAGGTTCAAGAGGAAGGGGACATATGTATACATATGGATAATTCATGTTGATGTATGACAGAAACTAACATAATATTATAAAGCAATTATCCTCCAATTAAAAAGAAATTTAAAAATGCCTTTTTTACCTACAGATTTGTTTGTTTACCTCTGTCAGAGACTCAAGCTGTCCATAAAATTTAATGTGTTCATGTGGATCCATATTGGCTAATTTTTTAAAAAAGCATGGATTTGAGGACTTTTCTGCCCTGTTTATGCACAAAAATTATCCTAAACTGAAAGATATTTTGTGTTCCTTTACTCCCCTCTGCTGGTAAGTTCTAATATAGTGCTTAACTATTGAAAAGTTGATACAAAATGTTCACTGTGTTCTTAAAACCATAAGAGAAAATAATGTTTAAAATCATGGAAAAAAAATCTGTGGTTCTTTCAGTTTGATTTATTAAACATTATTTTCTAGAATAAATCATTAGCCTCAGTTCAGTCACTCAGTTGTGTTTGACTCTTTGTGACCCCATGGACTGCAGCACCCCAGGCTTCCCTGTCCATCACCAGCTCCTGGAGGTTGCTCAAACTCATGTCCATCGAGTCAGTGATGCCAGCCAACCATCTCATCCTCTGTCGTCCCCTTCTCCTCCTGCCTTCAATCTTTCCCAGCATCAGGGTCTTTTTCAATTATTCAGTTCTCCTCATCAGGTGGCCAAAGTATTGGAGTTTCAGCTTCAGCATCAGGCCTTCCAATGAATATTCAGGGCTGATCTCCTTTAGGATGGACTGGTTGGATCTCCTTGCAGTCCAAGGGACTCTCAAGAGTCTTCTCCAACACCACACTTCAAAAGTGTCAATGCTTCAGTGCTCATTGCCTATATAATTTGTTTTTAGAGTCCACATATGGTTTTCCTCCATACTTGTATTTAATACATGGTCAAGAGAATGGAGGACTTCCCAGGTGGCTCAGTGGTAAAGAATCTGCCAGCTAGTGCAGAAACCACAGGAGAAATGAGTTCAATCCCTGGGTTAGGAAGATCCCCTGGAGTAGGAATTAGCAACCACTCCAGTATTCTTGCCTGGAAAATCCCATGGACAGAGGAACCAGGAGGGCTATAGTCCATGGGGTCACAGAGCCAGACATGACTGAGCAACTGTACATGCATGCACCCAAGAGAATAGAGCCACATGGAATCGTAGGAAAAGGGCATTTAGCTTACAAACTGAAATAGTACCATACCTTGTTTGTATAAGCCATTTAGTTTACAAAACTTCCTCGCATCAGTCTCATTTATTTCTTAAAACAGTAGCATTTGATAGATACACGTATTCTAAAATATAGAACTTATTCTTCCTAAAAAGCAAATATGATCACTGGGTTGGCTACAGGTAAAATTCTGAAATAGACTCAAGTACTTGGCACCTCCAACTGTTCCTTTTTTTTTTTGCCATTTTCTCTATGAAGTCCTTTTTCTCTTCCTCTGGTGATGCATGATCTAATATTATCAAGGTCATGTCTCTCAGTGTAATTTCAGTTTTAAAAGAAAGTCAGAATGAAAGCTGAAGTGATCAGTCACTAACAGGAAATTACAGAGGATAGGAAGGTTTTCAGTTGCTACTCAAATCAAGATGTGTGATGGCTTTTGAATCAAAACCAAAATATATAAGCAGCTCATGCAGCTCAATATCAGAAAAACAACCAAATCAAAAAAAGGACAGAAGACCTAAACAGACATTTCTCCAAAGAAGACATACAAATGGCTAGTAAATACATGAGAAGATATTCAACTTTGCTCATTACTAGAGAAATGAAAGTCAGAACTACCATAAGATATAAGAATGACCATCACCAAAAAGACTACAAACTATAAATGCAGGAGAGGGTGTGGAGTAAAGGAAACGCTCTTGCACTGCTGGTGGGAATGTAAATTGATACAGCCACTGTGGAAGACAGTATGGAGATTCCTTTAAAAACTAGGAATAAAACCACCATATGACCCAGAAATCCCACTCCTAGGCGTTTGCCCTGAGGAAACCAAAATTGAAAGAGACACATTGTTCTTTGCAGCACTATTTACAATAGCTAGAACATGGAAGCAACCTAGATGTCCATCGACAGATGAATGGATAAAGAAGTTATGGTACATATATACAATGAAATATTACTCAGCCATAAAAGGGAACACATTTGAGTCAGTTCTGATGAAGTGGATGAACCTAGAACTTATTATACAGAGTGAAGTGAGTCAGAAAGAGAAAGATAAATATCATATTCTAATGCATATATACAGAATCTAGAAAAACGGTACTGAAAAATTTATTTATAGGGCACCAATGAAGAAACAGACATAGAGAATGGACTTATGGCCATGGGGAGAGGGGAGGAGAGGGTGATATGTATGGAAAGAGTAACATGGAAGCTTACATGGCCATATATAAAATAGATAGCCAATGAGAATTTGCTATATGGCCTAGGAAACTCAAACAAGGGCTCTGTGTCAGCCTGGAGGGGTGGGATGGGGCAGGAGATGGGAGGGAGGTTCAGGAGGGAGGGGACATGTGTATACCTGTGGCTGATTTATGTTGAGGTTTGACAGAAAACAACAGAATTCTGTAAATCAATTATCCTTCAATAAAAAATGAATAAATTTTAAAAACAAAACAAAACCTATGAACAATAAAGACTGGAGAGGATGTGAAGAAATGGGAACTCTCCTGCACTGTTGGTGGGAATGTAAATTGATACAGAGCCTATGGAGAACATAGGAAGATTCCTTAAGACACTAGGAATAAGCCATGTGTTAGTAGCTCAGTCATGTCCGACTCTTTGCGACCCCATGGACTGTAACCTCCCATGCTCCTCTGTCCGTGGAATTTCCCAGGCAAGAATACTGGAGTGGGTTGCAATTTCCTTCTGCAGGGGATCTTCCTGACCCAGGGATTGAACTCCAGTCTCCTGCATTGCATGCAGACACTTTACCATCTGAGCTACAAGGGAAGCCATATGACCCAGCAATTCCACTTCTGGGCATATATCCTGAGAACACCACAATTCAAAAAGACACATGCAGCCCAATGTTCATTGCAACACTATTTACAATAGCCAGGACATGGAAGCAACCTAATTGTCCATTGACAGAAGAATGGATAAAGACGTTGTGGTACATATATACAATGGAATATTGCTAGTGTTCAGTCACTAGGTCGTGTCTGACTCTGCAACCTCATGAACTGCAGCATGCCAGGTTTCCCTGTCCTTTGCTATCTCCCTGAGTTTGCTCAAATTCATGTCCATTGATTCAGGGATGCTATCTAACCATGTCATCTTCTGCCACCCTCTTCTCTTTTTGCCTTCAATCTTTCCCAGCATCGGGTCTTTTCCAATGAATCATCTCTTTGCATCAGGTGGCCAAAGTATTGGAGCTTCAGCGTTGGTCCTTCCAATGAATATTCAGGGTTAGGTATAGTGAAGTGGATGAACCTAGAGCTTGTTATACAGAGTGAAGTAAGTCAGAAAGAGAAGAACAAATATTGTATACTAACGCAAGTGTATGTGTCCTTAGCTGCTCAGTATTGTCCGACTCTTTGTGACCCCATGGAATGTAGCCTGCCAGGCTCCTCTGTCCTTGGGGATTCTCCAGGCAATATCACTGGAGTGGGTTGCCTTGCCCTCCTCCAGGGGATCTTCCTAATCCAGGGACTGAACCCAGGTTTCCCACATTGCAGGCGAATTCTTTACCATCTGAGCCACCAGGGAATGGAATTTAGAAAAATAGTACAGGTGAACTTGTGTGCATGGAAGGAATGGAGATACAGATGTAGAGAACAGACCTTTGGACACAGCAGGGGAAGGAGAGAGTGAGGCGAATTGAGAAAGTAGCATCTACATATATATACTATCATGTGTAAAACAGATAGCTAGGGGGAAGCTGCTGTATAACACAGGAAGTCCAGCCATGTGCTCTGTGATGACCTAGAGGGATGGGATGGAAGAGGGCAGGGAGGCTCAAGAAGGAGGGAATATATATATATATATATATATATATATATATATATATATAAAATTACAGATGATTTGCATTGTTGTATGGCAGAAACCAACATAACACTGTAAAGCAATTATTCGCCAGTTAGAAAACAAAATTTTTGAAAAGTACACAAACAAAAACAAAAAAAGGCTGTTCTCAAGTTCACCGGCATTCCCTGCAGAAAAGGTGCTGCAGTCCAGTTGATTGTGTATCAGACTGAGTGTGTATTCTGGAGCCAGGCTAGAATCTTAGCTCTGCCATCTAACAGTTTAGGACCTTGTACAATTTTCTTAACCTTGCTAACCCTTATTTTCCTCATTTGTAAAACAGGAATAGTACCTATTTCTGAGGGCTGCCATGAGGATTAACGCCTGACATGTTGCATATAATAAATACTAGTTCCTTCTGTTGCTTCTCTTGGTGGAACTTCTCAGATGGCAGAGTTAGATGCCAAAGGTTAGACAGGAACACCATTGATTTCAGTTATGAGGTTGTGAAGGTGAGTATGCTCTTTCTGAAGAATTTTTCTTAAGAACTATTTCGTAGAAATATTTACCAACCAGGCCCCATAGCTGCCTCACCCAGAGTTTCTGTAGGTATCGAGGATCCTCCTCTGAACGTGAGAGATCCGCGGAGCTTCGTGTTTGCTTCTGTATACTCTTTCTGGGCTGCAAGGCTACTATCTACAGTGAACAACTGCTTCTACTTGTTACAAAATTGCTTCCGTTTTAAGTTTTTGGTGTTTTGGCCATGAGGCACATGGGATTTTAGCTCCCCAACTAGGGGTCGAACCCACACTCCCTGCATACCACTTCTGCTTGGAGCGGTGCAGAGGGACAGATCCTGTAGGGCTGACCCTGCTGCATGGATAGTGGAAGAACAGGTTATGAATTTAGGCTGGTCAGCATCGTAGACCAGGGGGTCAGGTGCCCGGTATCCTTGAGAAACCACCAGCACCCCCTTAACCATCACTCTGGTCTCAAATGTGTGAAGATGTCTCACCCGCTGGTCCTGTGATCTATCACCCACTCTTATCTCACCTTTCAACCTCAGGGAAAGTTCCAAAGCCATAAGAGCTCCCCATCACATTGAGTTCCACAGAGACTGAATCCTGTGGACACCGAAGGTGGTTCAGTGAATTTAAGACTGCTGGCAGGGCTTAAGAGAATACACTCGTTTTAATTCTGGCCATAAAAATGTACTGGGGTAGTTCATTCTTCTCATCTCCAATAAATTTTGATCAGGAGTCAAGGCATTTGGATTTTAAAGCCTCATATATTCTGTGGATTATAGTAATGTACTTTGCTGCCATGACCTTTTCAGTTTTCTGGAATTTGCTTGACTCAGTCTGGAGCTCTTCTCTGTTTACAGTATTATTGACCTCTCTGCATGAGGCACACAGAAGACACAGATAAACACAGTAAACTCTTTGAAGGACACTTGCAAAGGGGAAGTCTCACACTATCTAACTGTGAAATGGGGATGCTGTCCTTTCCCTTTGTGTTCAGCATTTGGGAGTGAACACTTTTGCTCTAAGGAGTAGGGAGAAAGGATCACATTCAAAAGATCCCGGAGAAGAATTCTACACACCGTATGGCACACAGGGGTAAACTTCTCCTATGGTTTGGCATTTCCTCCAGCTGTCAGAATTCCCCAACGGCTGAGACTTCTGAGTTTGTACCAGCTACAAATACCTACAAGGAGATCCAACCAGTCCATTCTGAAGGCAATCAGTCCTGGGTGTACTTTGGAAGGAATGATGCTAAAGCTGAAACTCCAGTACTTTGGCCACTTCATGCGAAGAGTTGACTCATTGGAAAAGACTCTAATGCTGGGAGGGATTGGGGGCAGGAGAAGGGGACGACAGAGGATGAAATGGCTGGATGGCATCACCGACTCTATAGAAGTGAGTTTGAGTGAACTCTGGGAGTTGGTGATGGACAGGGAGGCCTGGAGTGCTGCAGTTCATGGGGTCACAAAGAGTCAGACATGACTGAGCGACTGAACTGAACCGAACTGACAAACACCTGTAATACTTATTAACAGTTAACATTTATTGAGGTCTTCTGTGCACTGGGCAAGACACTAATAATTTCATGAGTCATGTAAGTCTTATAAAAGGTGGATACTCTAATAATTTCCCACTATAGGTGAGGAATTTGGGGCTCAGACAAGTTAGGTAACTTTTCCATAATTACATGGTAGAGCTGGAATTCAACCTCTGGTCACCTGACTTTACTTTCTCCTAAGGGTATTCTCAATGGGTTCACATGAACACGGTGAACATTCCTCAAACACCCACCACCAAACACTTGGAAATAATGACAGAAAAAATAATTTACCAGTCAAATACAGGAAGAGCAGCCTCACTCCCTCCTCTTATTGGAAAGTCCCAGCGCACAATGGTGTATTAAAAGCCCCTAGAGTCCCTGTGGTGAAGAAATTGGTGCATTTGTTTGACAGGAGACCTTTTTAACACTCTAAACAGCTGGAGATCTGGAGTCTGTGCCCACAGACGTGCTGGCCTATGGGAGCCCTGCCTTCCGCTCCTCCCACATCCAGAGTCTTTCAGTTTTCATCCTCCAGGTGTTTTGTTGCTTTTGTTTGTCTGATTATCCTATTCCGTAAGAGTGGGAGGGAAAGCTTTTGCTAATAAGAATCCCTTATTCAATAATTCAAAAAGCATTCATTGAGATCTTTAGTCCAAGTTCAGGGCTACCTTTCATGGCAAGTGAACATGAACCTGGCCCCTGCCCTCTCAAGGGAATTTAGACCTGGAGGAGGAAAGTGATGCGTGCAACTAGCTGCTCCCACCAAGGACTCTAGTGTTGCCTCCCTGAAGCCTCAGGGAAGGTTTTGTGGGAGAAATCACCTTTGTGCAGGCTGATGAGTGTCATCTTCCTTCAGATCAATTACAGCTCCATTTAATTTTCAAAATGGCAACGACTATACTTTTTCATGATTGTCAGGTAACATCTGTATTAATTTCCTAGGGCTATCTTAAAGAAGTAGCACAAACGGGGTGCCTTCAAACAGCAGAAGTTTATTTCCCACAATTCTGGAAGCTAGAAGTCAAGGTTGGTGGGGCAGTGCTCCCTCTGAAAACTAGGGGAGAACCCTTCCTTACCTCTGCCTAGCTTCTGGGGGGGGCCCCCAATCTTTGGTTTCTGGGCATGCAGATTTAGCACTTCAATTTCTTTCTCCATCATCACGTAGCATTCTTACTTCACAAGACTGTGCCTCCTCTTACTATAATAGTTATATCGGATTAAGGGGCAACCCTACTTTGGTATGACCTTATTATAACTGATAATGTCACATTTCGAGATGCTGGGGTTTAAGACATCAACATATCTTTTGGAGGGACACAATTCAACCCTCAACAATATACCCATTATAAATATTCAAGTGTGCCCATTATATCCATTATAAATATTTAAATATTATCACTTCTGTAAAAAAGTGATAATAGCAGAAAAGCACAAAGATGAACGCAAAAGTCACTTGGCAATGTTATAACTTGGATATAACTACTGTTAACATCATTCTGTTTTTCTTTGCATATACACATATGAAGCACAATCATACTATACATATAACTTTGTGACTTGCTTTTCCTCAAATTATATTTTGAACATCCTCCAAATCAGTAAATTTATATCATCTATGTAATGGCGCTCAATAACTTATCAAGCCTGTATTGTGGTTGAAGGCACTATTAAACTGTCCACTTTGTAGTTTTGTGAAAGATGGAAAAATTCTTAAGCTTTTCTGTACTTACAGTTTTTATTTAATCATTTTGGCTTATCTATCATTGTCTTTTTTCCGTTCCATTTTTCCTACCTTCCCTCACACCACTGCAAAAAAACCAGCTTGAATTTCTTGCTCTAGAACAGAACAGAAATTTGCATATGTCTCTTCCGCTCACAAGTCTCAGAAGGCTATTATTCTATGTTTGACACCTTCTGTCTGTCATTTCAGAGTTGTCACAAGTCCTGGGCTACTCTTTTGGATATCAGAACACCACACAAGGCAACCTCAAAAGGCAAGAGAAAACCCTGTGGCCTGAGACTAAAAGACCTAAACCTGAGTAGTCAGATGATAACATTTACTCTCTATTCTATTTGCATAATATAAAATACAACAAAACATTTTGTTGGGTTTTCCAACCTAATAACCCATGGCTTCCCTGGTGGCTCAGATGGTTAAATGTCTGCTTACAATGTGGGAGACCTAGGTTCGATCCCTGGGTGGGAAGATCCCTGGAGAAGGAAATGGCAACCCACTCCAGTACACTCGTCTGGAAAATCCCATGGACTGAGGAGCCTGATTGATAGGCTACAGTCCATGGGGTCATGAAGAGTCGGACACAACTGAGCGACTTCACTTCACTTCACTTCAAGAAATATTTATCAGTTCAGGCCACTGTACTTTGAGCCTAGTCCAGAGTTTCTTAAACTTTAGTGTACAGACAACTCATCTGGAAACCTTATAAAAAGGCAGATTCTGATTCAGTAGATCTGGAGTGAAGCCTGAGTTACTCTTTTCTAACTTTTCCATGTTGACAGCAGTGGTGCTGATTCATGGATCGCATTTTGATAGCAAGGCTCTAGCTGAGAGCACTGATTAGGGAAGGCATCAGACCTATGCCTTAAGTTGGGCTGCCTGAATAACAGGCACTGAGAAGATCTGTGAGCAGGAGGCTTACTGGGGCAAACTCTTGGAATAGCAAGAGCAAATGAGTTTGGAAAGCAGGACTGGACAGATGGAAAGACTAAGTTGTGATACAGTTGCCACATAGGCCTCAGCTCATCCTGTAAGACTTTCTAAGGTTGGAAGGCCCTTCAGTTGTCCTGAACTGAGGTAAGGGACAGGTCTATGTCCCCAGACATGGACCAGACATGGCACACAGACTGCCCCCAGGAGGAGGTGTCATCTGGGGTGAGGCAGCTACCTTCTGTGAGAGCAATTCTCTGTCCTCAAAGGAACTTGGTTATGAGCCTTCTGTAGCCAATACTTTTGTAAGCAAAGAAGAGCAAGCATTTCAGCTGTGGAGGGCGATGTAGGTGAAGCATTGCTGTGCCATTATTCTGGTGAGAACTCCAGTGACCTGAGAAAATCACTAAATTATTTTCTGTTAGTTAAGCTGACTTTTAGACATCTTCCCAAATGTTTTGGTTTTATTAATCAATGAAATAGTGTCTGTGCAACGTGCCAGGCCTTGAAGGCAATGATTTCAAAGCCGATCACTTTGGCTTTACAGAGAATATCTCCGGATCTGATTTAGAAAGCTACTCGTCATCTTCTCCCAAGCTGGGGTGCAAGAAGAAAATGTAGGGAAGAACTTTGACAGATACTTGATTAATTTCACAGAAAAAAGAGTGAGATAGCTAAAGAAAAAATGTGTGCTGTCTAGTGGCGCTAACTAGAAGCAAAGTCTAGGGAATTCCCTTGCCATCTAGTGGTTAGGACTCTAGGGACATGGGGTTCAATCCCTGATTGGGGGATTAAGAGCCCCACAAACTGCAGGGCACAGACAAAATTGAAAATAAATAGATAAAAATAAAGGCAAAGTCTAATGATCAGTCAAGTTACTCTGTGGGGCATTCAGTAGTAGTGTCTTGCTACTTCTAGAGGTAGGTGTGGGAGTTTGCTGAAGTGAGACAAAATGTCTAGGGATGAGTAGCCATATGGAAAAAAATAAACCTTGATCCATCCTTTATTCTACAATGGATAAATTCCAAATGGGTCAGAGATCTAAATTTTTTTAAAATGAAACCATACCGGTATTTTTTCAAAAAGAATAAATGAATTCTTTTATAACTTGGGAGTGGGAAAAACATTCCTACCTATCATTCAGAGTCTCATTAAGGGAAGAGGCTGATTATTTTAACTACAGTTTAAACAGACAACAGACAAGCAAAGCAAATAGTCCAATAAAGGTTAGTTTTTAGAAGTGCAACATAGGACTTCCTTGGTGGTCTAGTGGTTAATGATTCACCTGCTGATGCAGGGGACATGGGTTTGATCCCTGGTTGGGGAAGATCCCACATACTGCAGAGGAACTAAGCCCCTGCACCACAACTACGGGCATGCCCTAAAACCACTCTCTGTAACAAGAGAAGCCACCTCAATAGAGGTCTGGTTGAATAAACTACAGTACATTCATAATAACCAAAGAGAAGACGTATATCTAGCTCATTTAAAACACAGTATTTTTTCTGTACATTTCCAGTGGGACACTAATATAGAGGGAAAAAACACACATGCAAATTTAAACTTCATTTAGCAGTCTTATGTTAGCAATACTGCTATTCTTATTCTGTTAATATATATGTATTATTTATACATATGTGTGTGTACTTATAAACATGAATAAAGCAAGTAAATAATTGTGTCAATACATTAAGAACTAGTATTTTCATCTTAAGAGAAAGGACAAAACATAAAATCAAAGAGCTCAGCTTTAAAGAAAAAGCACTAAGATACAGTTAGAAAATTTAATATTCAAGAGATATAGTGGGTCCTAAAACCCAAAACAAAGGGAAGTTTGGGTAAAGGAGGAGGCTAAAAACCATGTAATTTTTTACAGTTATGTCTGAAGCAAGAAGAAAAGAGGAGAAATACGTTTAGTATAGCTTCTGATGCACTGGTCCTGTTAAAATTGATGGCTTTTTCCATAGTGCTTTTGTCTCCTGAATGCTAGGCCCAGTCTACCATTCCATCTTCACTTTTTATTGTTAATTTCTGCTAATTCTTCAGATTAGTTCATTGTTACATGCCTCCCCCATCAAGGATCTTTCACTGTACCCTATCATGAACTATTCCTTTCCTTAGCGTATATGTCTCTTAGTTAATAATTATGTCCCCATTCATATAATTACTTGGTTGATATTGTCCCCTACTCCCCTCCTTGGAGAGCCAAAATCGTGTCTGGTTTCACTCATCCTGTACCAAGCTGCACCTGTGTGTTCAGTCGCTTCAGTCCTGTCTGACTCTTTGTAACCCCATGGACTGCAGCCCACCAAGCTCTTCCTTCCATGGGATTCTCCAGGCAAGAATACTGCAGAGGGTTGCCATGTTTGTTTCCAGTTTAGGGCATCCTCTTTAGATTGGAAAAGGTAGAATATCTAAGTACCTGAACTCCAAAAGGAACAGAATGCTTCTAAGAAAACTGTTTCCCATTTAAACCCTTTCAAGTCCGGCAAATGACGCATTTGGCCTCTGGCACTATTAGGCGATAAGCACACAACTGGATAAGGCAGATAAAGTTTTGTTTTTTGTTTTAGTTTTCGCTACTCTTGCCAAGTCTACATGGGACTGGAGAATGGGTGGTAGTAAACGTATGCTGTATTGTCCGTAGTATCTGAATCCACATCTCCAGCCCTAACAATATTTAATCCCTGATGGGACTGCTGACGTTTGAGAATGGAAAAGCAGCCCGGGACGAGGGCTGGGTATGTGCAGTCTTGTCTGTCAACAAGATAAACCACGCTCTCTGCACCGTGAGGGCCGGGAACCAGTCTCCTTCGTGGTCTAAGTCCAGACCCCACCGAATGAAGCTTTTGCAGCGGCCGCCTCCCCTAGACTTTCCTCCCGCACTCCACTTTCTCTTGACAGGTCTTCTTTGTTGTATTTTAACTACCGAAACGCAAAGATCTGGGGGTCATCATCAGTCCCCTAAGTATGGACCAGTTCCCAAAGCCGAAGTTTCCACCAAACATTCCGGCTTAGGGTTACTAAAATCAGCGTTGATGGATCCCGACCAAACGGTCTCCCTTACGATTCCGTAGAACCGGTTTCTTCGTAAAAGGGACTTCAGCCTCCGCCGAGATCTAAAAACAGAGAGAGAGAGAGAGAGAGAGAGAGAGAGAAAGAGAGAGAGAGAGATGTCTATTACATTGCCCCAAATATATTATGTCGGGTTCAGGCCAGGTGTTTTAAAATACACAATAGACAGTATTTCCCTATAAATTATGGCTAAGAAAGAGCAAGTGGAACTCATTTTTCTTTCTGTGTTTCTTAGTTTTGCCCTCCACACCCTTCGCACTCGGCCCCGTCGCCCTCCCCCGGCCGGTAACCCAGTAACGCCCTGGACAGGCAGCTCCTGGCCACCTTCCGGGGTCCTGATTTTGAAAAGAGGAGCGGACCAATCAGAGCGCGGAGCGCTGTTTGGCGCTGCCATTTGAGCTTGGGCTGAAACCGAGGGTGGGCCGGCCGCGGCGCCTCCGGTGTCTGCAAAGGCGGTGGGGGCGGAGGAATGCGGAGGGTCGCTGGACTTCACTAAGCGCACCGGGATGTGCTGGCCGGGGCAGCCGGCAGGCTGATGGGGGAGGGTAGGAGCAGCCTGTGAAACGGGGTGACGGCGGCCACCAGCCCGGGCGGGGACCGGGACTGGGAGAGGCCCCTGAGCAGCCGGCTGGTCCGGTGGCTGGGCTAGGGTGGGGGGCGTGGGGTCGCAGGGATAGACGCTCAGCTGAGCCTGCTGGGGTCAGGAAGGCGAGAAGAAGGGTAGTTACTGTTCGGAGAGAGACGAGGACAGAGGGAGGTTTGGAAGAGAGTGGCTGGAAGTAGTGAGAAGCTGGTAACAGGCGTGCTGCAAGGAACTGAAAGGATCTGAGAGAAAGAAGAGAAATCTGTGTAAGTAGCTGAAAGAATTAAGTGACAAGAAAGGAGGCCAGTGAAAGTGAAGGAAAGGTGAGTGGCACAGAGCTAAGAGAAGGGTCGGTGAAAGTGTATAGAGGATCGAGGAAAAAGCCGTGGAAGTGGCTGGGGTCCGGGGCCGGAAGAGTGTCAGACCGGGCCGGAAGGCAGCGGAGCTGAGCGCAAAACTGAGAGTGTTTGGAAACTGGAAGACTTGGTGGCGAAAGAGGGTCAGGACTCAGATCGCACCTCGGAAAGTGAGCGACATGTCCGGGATGTGGGATCAGAGGCTGGTGCGTTTGGCGGTTGTACAGCAGCTTCGGGCTGCCTATGGAATTAAGGTCAAGGGTGGCCGTGCGCAGTGCGATCGCAGGAGACAGGAAACAACAACCACGGAAACAGTGGTAAGTTCTGGGGAAAGAGGTTTAGATTTTAAAAGTGGGCCAGGGCGGGGAGCGCATTCTGTACCATCGCTTATTACCAGGTCATGCTAAAATGTTCATTCTGTATGGATCCAAAAGAGAATATGTTTAAGTGTGTCCACCGCAGTAACACTGACAGTTTGAACTAGATAATTCTTTGAGGGGCCTAGGGGTTAGCTGTCCTGTACATCATAGGATCTTTAGCAGCATGGGCTTCTACACACGAGAGGCCAATAGCATGTCCCAATTGTGACAATTAAAAATGTCTCCAGAGATTGCCAGCTTACTGTATTTTGAACAAGTTGCACATGGAAAGGGAGACAGCCTTTCACCACTGTTGAGTAATATTTGGAGAGGGACGAGGGATACCAGTACATTTTCTAAATGAACCAGTAAATGAGGAGATGCAACAGCATTAGGTATAGGCTTTAAAAGAGTAAACTGAGAAACCGCAGTGGAATGGTTCAGAAGCAGTTGATTTTTGGGTGGTTGAGGTAAGGGGATTTTGAATGAGATTTTAATATTTGTACAGAATCCTGAAGAATTTCATTGTGAAAAATAAGTTGCATATAAGGAGTTTGTTTTAGATTTACATCTAAATATAAATATATACCATATATATATATATACACTCATCTAATTATATGGTACTTTCTTTTAAGATCTCAAATATAGTAGGTTTGTAAGTGTGTGAAAGAATTCGTGTGCATATTTCTTTTTCTTACCTCTAAGGAAAACTGACACTTTGCTTTTAGAGTCAGATAGACTTTGATTTGTTTTTGATTCCTGCTCTCCTGCTATTTGGGGTGTGATCTTGGGCTGCTTGTCCTAAGCCTCAGTTTCCTACTCTGTACAGTTGGAATGGTGTCTCTCCTTGAGTTATTGGGGGAGTCAAAAAATAAGATTTGTAGATAAGACTAGCACACAGTGCCTGTCACATGCCACTTATTTATTCAGCCAGTTATGATAATCAGAGGTCTACATTCTAATTAGTATTCATGCTAGAAACCCTAATAAAGTAGAGAAATACAGAAGATCATTGTGTTATGAGATCTAACATGTTAGGTAATTATTTAAGTACTAGATTTCTTAAGCTCTTTGGTATTTATTATCTAATGAGAGTTTTGAACTCTTTATGAAAAGTGCTAGGCATCTTTTTAAAGATGATATTGTAAGTGGTGTTCTAATAACATTTTAAAAGCATGTTATTAGTTTTATTTTATGAGATTAAATTATAGCACTTATTTGTGAAGTCAATTATTAAGTCTAATGAACAAAAAAAAAACACCAACTCAATTCTAGGTATGTATGACATTTGTAAACTTCAGCTTTGGCATATGATTTATTTTTGTATTTTGTTTATGTAGTATCAAGAAAATTCTGATTTACCTAAATAAGGGGTTGCCTATACTAACATAATTTTTTTTTTTCCTTAAAAATTTTTTTTTGGCTGCACCTGTAGCATGTGGGAAATTAGTCCTTGACCAGGGCCTTTCCCAATGAGTCAGCTCTTCCAAATCAGGTGGCCAAAGTATTGGAGCTTCAGCTTCAGCATCAGTCCTTCCAATGAATATTCAGGGTTGCTTTCCTTTATGATTGACTGGTTTGATCCCCTTGCAGTCCAACGGACTCTCAGGAGTCTTCTGTAGCACCATAGTTTGAAGGCATCAATTCTTCAGCACTCAACCTTCTTTATGGATCAACTCTCACATCCGTACATGAATACTGGAAAAACCATAGCTTGACTAGACAGACCTTTGCTGGCAAAGTGATGTTGCTGCTTTTTAATACGTTCTCTTGGTTTGTCATAACTTTCCTTCGAAGGAGCAAGTGTCTTAATTTCATGGCTGCAGTCACCATCTGCAGTGATTTTGGAGCCCAAGAAAATAAAATGTCACTGCTTCCCCTTTCCCCCTTCCTATTTGCGATGAAGTGATGGGACGGGGTGCCATGATCTTCGGTTTTTAAAAGTTGAGTTTCAAGCCAGCTTCTTCACTCTCCTCTTTTCACACCCATCAAGAGGCTCTTTGGTTCCTCTTCACTTTGTGCCATCAGAGTGGCTATTGTTACTGTTCAGTTGCCCACCCCTCTTCCATCTCCTTCATCGGCTCCCTTTTTCTTCTATTCCTTAAGCGTGGATCTTCCCCAGGGTTCAGATCTCTGTTCCTCTTTTCTGCTCTGTCCCTTTTGTTGTTGTTCTGTCGCTAAGTCGTGTCCAACTCTTTTTGACTCCATGGACTGCAGCAGTCCAGTCCTTCCTGTCCTTGACTATCTCCTGGAATTTGCTCAAACTCGTGTCCATTGAATCCATAATGCTGTTCTACCATCTCATTCTGTCACCTTCTTCTCCTCCTGCCCTCAGTCTTTCCCAGCATCAGGGTCTTTTCCAGTGAGTCAGCTCTTCATATCAGGTGTCTGAAGTATTGGAGCTTCAGCTTCGGTGTTAAGAGTAGTATCATTTGCATATTTGAGGTTGTTGATATTTCTCCCAGCAATCTTGATTCCAGCTTGTGATTCATCCAGCCCGGGACTTTGCATGATGTACTCTGCAAAGAAGTTAAATAAGCAGATGACGACATACTGCCTTGTCATACTCGTTTCCCAATTTTGAACCAGTTAGTTTTTTCCCTGTGTGGTTCTAACTTTTGCTTCTTGACCCGATACAGGTTTCTCAGGAGATGGGTAAGGTGGTCAGGTACTGCCAGCTCTTTAAGAATTTTCCATTCTGTTGTGATCCACACAGTCAAAGGCTTTAGCATAGTCAATGAAGCAGAAGTAGGTGTTTTTCTGGAACTCTGTTGCTCTTTTCTGTATTCATCTATTAAATTGAACCAGATGCTTGAGAAAGGACTAGTAAGATTTTGTCAGATCATTAAGAATGTGAATGATTTTGCCATGTCATGCAGCTTGCAAGATCTTCGTTCCCTCCGCCGGGGATGGAACCCTGACTCAAAGCAGTGAGTCCTAACCACTGGACTGCCAGGAAATTCCCTGAATGATTTATTATTGTAAATAAAAGTTAAATGTTAATAATATGCTTTTAAAATGTTAAGTGCTTCAAGAACATTCAGGGGGAGCAGCTGTATCTAAAATAAATTAACATAATGTGATTAGGTATGCCCACTTAATCTAATTTTATATAAGCAGACATGTACAGGCTTGAATTAAAAATAAATTCAAGTCCAAGATATTGCTACAGCCTTCTTAAACAGTGACTCAATTTTGAAGTTTGAATATATGCCCAAAGATAGTGATAGATTCTTTATTCAGAGGTAAGCACACTCAATCAACATATGGATATACACTACTGTTGGGATCTTCACATGTATTAACGTTTGAACGTAATACATTCTATTGTGACTTCTTAAAAATGGTTTTCAAAGTGTGAAATAAAATTTAAATTGTTTACAAAATCCTTTCCTTCGATATTCAGAGCAGTTTGCTTAGTACTCTCCAGTAATGTGGAAAGGGTTCCCAGTGTAAAGACTGGGGCGCAGTGTAAAGACTCTGCCTGCCAACACAGGAGACGCCAGAGATGTGTGGGTTCAATCCCTGGGTCAGGTCAGTCGATTTGGTCTTCTGTTCAAGTTAGTAAATATTTATAAGGTGACCAATAGAAAGTTTAAGGTCAGTATTTATATGTAGTTACTGAAGGAGCTTGTAGTATTTTCCAGAAATGTTAGTATTTTGGGCCAAATTCTGTGTAAAAATTTCCTGACTGAACACTAAATGGATTAATTTTCCATTATGGGATTGGAAACTGAGGGAATTTGCTTCCTTGCTTAAGGGCAAAGTGACTGTTTTGGTACTCCCAGCACCTAGTATCTTAGTATACAGAAGTTACTTTTTAACAAATGCACTTGATGTAATTGTTTTCTTTGTCTTGACTAATAGTTTATTTCTGCTATCTTCTTTTATTTTTTAATTTTTAATTTACCTAGTATTTTATTTAAATTAAAAATTTTAACTTTAATTTTTAATTTACCTAGTATTTAAGAAAGCTTATATTGAGCCTAATATTTGTGTTAGAGTAACTGAATTTGTCATTCTAGGGTAAAATATTTGGAGTGGCATTAAATGCATTGCCCCAGGCTGTTGTACCAGAATATGGACATATTCCAAGGTGAGCAAAGTTTGAAATGAAGAGTAAATGTTTCAAACTACTGTTTGAATGTATGAAAATAAATAGTTAATTGATGCACACAATTAGTTGGAACTAGCAAATGATTTTATTTCTCAGCATTTACTCAGATTAAAAGTTGTCTTTTTAAAATTTTGCATATTTTAACTTTTTAATTTGTATTCATTTTCAGGATTGAATTTTAAGGTTCAGTAATGAATAAATGTTAGAAACAAGAATTTTTGGTTCTCTATCAGTCTTTTCACTGCTGTTCTGATTATACCCAGTGATATACTAAACTACCAATTCAGTTATAATTTTTATTATTTTTTGTTTTAGAAATGTTGGCTAAAAGAATATTTAAGCTTTTGGGGTATTTGTGAATATAAATTATGTAACCCATGAACTTTTTTATATCACTATTTGTAAATAACCTTTTGGACTAACTGCATCAGAAATTACTAGAGAAGTTTACCTCTTAAGAAAATAGTTTAAAAGTGTGTAATAGAAACAAACTACCTTAGCTCTTACTAATTCATTTCTCCTCTATCCAAAATAAGGTTCATTCTGGCTATTATTGTCCAATAACCTAAGTTTTTAGTTGATGCATTCTCTAAAAGCTTTTGAACACCTTTTTGCCTTAGGACAATTTTCCCTCACTCACACTGTGGATTCACAGTCTTCATGAGGAAACCACTTAGTATTTTGCCTTTTAGATGGCCTATGAAAGGCCTTTTTATGATGATATTCAACATTTAGAATTGCAGTCATAAACCTAGTGTGTGTGTGCATGCTAAGTCGCTTCAGATGTGTCCGACTCTTTGTGATCCCAGGGACTGTAGCCCACCAGGCTCCTCTGCCCATGGGATTATACCAGCAGGAATACTGGAGTGGGTGGCCATGCCCTCCTCTAGGGCATCTTCCCAACCCATGGATCAAACCCACCTCTCTTATGTTTCCTGCACTGGCAGGTGGGATTCTTACCACTAGTGCCACCTGCGAAGCCCCATGTCCCTAGTAACAATGACTAAATCTTTGTTGTAATTTGCCTGCTTTAAAAAGAAAACTTTTCTGTCAATAACTCTGCAACCTTCAGCCACTCTACATCAGTAGAATGCCTTCATTTTCTTGTAGCTGACTTCCATTCAAATTTGTGTTACCAGCTGTTAACTAAGCATATAAAGCCAATATTGATTGTTAAAAATTATTCAGTATAAAGAAATTGAGCACACACCTCTAAAAACATAAGTGTTGTAAGGACTGGGATCAATTTATCCGACTTTCTAAGAGGTAATATTGATGAGGGAAAAAACCTTAACTTATTTTGGGGCAAGTGTGCAGATGCTAGGTTTTTTAAGCTATGTGTGTCATGCAAGATCACCTGTGGAAAGAGACTAGGTAAAGAAAAGGAGAAGGCCTTTGAGCTCTGGGTGATCTTAGGATGAAGAAGTCTGGCAGAAAAAAAAAAAAAAACCAGAAAAGTTTGAGAAGGAGCAGTCAGGCAGACAGCAGGAAATAAGTGTAGCGAAAAAAGTATTTTCAAGATTGTCAAGAGTGGTCATGTATCAAGCAAGATAAAGACAGTGACTTGACTCTGGATTTGGCAGGGCAGAGGCTATTAGTGACTTTGATGGAGTAATGGGGATGAGTTTGATTGCAGAGGATTTGTGCATTTTGCCACCTGAAAAGAGTTCTGTCTTTTAGTTTTCTTGTTGATGCTTGCACGTCTTTAGAAGAGCATGTTCATACAGAAGGGCTTTTTAGGAAATCAGGATCTGTTATTCGTCTAAAAGCACTAAAGGTAAGCATATACTTGAACTATATTTGTAGCACTCTTTGATTTGGTTTTTAGGATTGAAATATTTAGAATTATTATATGAATTATTGACAGAAATTGAGTTTGCAAATAGCTTTTTTTCATGACAGAAGAACCTTTTTCCAAAGTGAGTGTATATCGTTTATATAATGCTTCTTTTTTTAAAAATTGAGGTATAATTCACATATATTTACGGCATACAACCTGATGTTTTGATATACATATATGCTGTGAAATGATTTTCACAATCAAGCTATTTATATAATGCTTTAAAAATTTACAGAGTACTTTCAAACCCATGGTCCTTGTCCCTGTGTATGATAGGAAATGAAAGTTCATTTAAAACTTTGTTTTTAGCCTTCTAAAAAGTACTGATATATACTAAAACAACAGTTAAGAGAAATTCGTTCAAGAAAGCTCTTTAGAGTATAAGGAAGGATACTTTATTTGTGTTAAACCCTCAAACCCCAGAGTGCTCAAAATGATTATATTTATTTTAGAATAAACTTGATCATGGTGAAAGATGCCTGTCTTCTGCACCTCCTTGTGATACCGCGGGACTTCTTAAGCAGTTTTTTAGGGAATTGCCAGAGCCCATTCTCCCGGCTGATTTGCATGAAGCACTTTTCAAAGCTCAACAATTAAAAACAGAGGAGAAGAATAAAGCTACATTGTTGCTCTCCTGTCTTATGGCTGACCACACAATTGATATATTAAGATACTTCTTTAACTTTCTCAGGAAAGTTTCTCTTAGGTAAGTAGTAAATAAAAGTTTTGGGGAGATGACAGTTTAATTTCTCAACTAGTTAGATATACCCTTATGATAATAAATTTCATTTGGAATAGAAATTTTTCTTAAAAATATATTTTTCCTTACTATAAGAAGTATACCCCGTATAATGAAAAATATGTAATATTTCCTTGTTGTCTTGGGGTTGCCATTGTGAATGCCTTAATGGCTTATTAGTGTTATAGATTCTGAGGCCATTAAATGGCTTCTAATGATAACTATGTTTCTAAAATATTTGTGGTTTGTTTTTCAATTTGTCCCTTCTGGCTGTCATGGAGCCTGTTTGTTCTAGACATACTTATTGCCTTCAGTACTTTGAATTTTCTGTGTGTGAAAATGAAAGAAATGTGTTCAATTTGTGTGGGGGAAAAAAGTGTGGACCTTAGGGGTAGCAGTGTTTTCATGACATATATTTAAGCACACAGAGGCTGTGTATTTCTGATTCTGTCTTATTTCAAGTCAGTCATGTAGATGGGTAGGTGAGGGGTAACTGTATCTTGGTTTGTGTTTAACTGATAAAGTGAGAGTGTGCTCAGTGTTATTTTAACTCTCTATTTTTATTTTTGACTCCATCTTATAAAACTTTTTTTCATTTAAGGTCCAGTGAAAATAAGATGGATAGCAGCAATCTTGCTGTAATATTTGCACCAAATCTTCTTCAGACAAGTGAAGGACATGAAAAGATGTCTGCTAACACAGAAAAAAAGCTACGATTACAGGCTGCAGTAGTACAAACTTTTATTGATTATGCATCAGATATCGGTAAGATGTAGCTGCATTCTTAAGTAATGGAATTTGTTTAAATGAGGGAGATCCCAGCTTTTTCTGAGTGAGCTCCCAAGACAACTGTTAGGAAGTGGTTATGTACTATTTAAACATTTTGAGGGGTGCTAGAGGAAAAATCTTGATTGTGAATGTTTTCATCTAGGGCATGTTCCAGATTTTATCCTAGAAAAGATACCAGCTATGTTGGGGATTGATGGTCTCTGCGCTACTCCATCGCTAGAAGGCTTTGAAGAAGGTGATTACGAAACTCCTGGTGACTATAAGAGAAAACGAAGACAAAGTGTAGGAGGTAAGTGGTCATGGCAGTCCCATCTGTGGAGGTATGGCAATTTGCTTTTGCCTGAAATGTATTTCCACATAAAAAACATAAGTTATTAACTGTCGCGTTGCTTTTTTGAATCTTTTGGCTTGTATGGTATTCCCACCTTCTGTTTCTTCTGGCCTTCTTTGTAGCTTTTCCTTGTGCCTTCTTTGTTCTGTAACAAAATACTTATGATCCATCCCATATCAAGGTATTTATCCAAAGAATATGAAAACACTAATTTGAGAAGACATATGCACCCTTATGTTCATAGCAGAGTTATTTTCAATAGCCAAGATAAGGAAATAACCTAAGTATCCACCAATGGATGAATAATAAAGATGTAGTATGTACATATATAATGGATACTACTATTCTTAATTTTTTGAGGAGTCTCCATAATGTTGTCCGTAGTGGCTGCACCAATTTACATTCCCACCAACAATATATGGGGGCTCCCTTTTCTCCACATCCTCTCCCAACACTTGTTATTTCTTGCCTCTTTGATAATAACCATTTTAACAGTTGTAAGGTAGTGTCTCGTGGTTTTGATTTGCATTTCCCTAATAGTCAATAATGTTGGACAGCTTTTCATGTGCCTGTTGGCCATGTGTGTGTCTTTAGAAAAATGTCTGTTCAGCTCCTCTGCCTATTTTTTGACTGGGTTGTTTGTTTTATTTGGTTGTTGTTGTTGAATTATATCAGTTCTTTATATATTTTGGATGTTAACCACTTGTCCGATATGTGGTTTGCAGATATCTCCTCCCACTTAGTAGGTTGTCCTTTCATAAAACTGATGTCACATAGGCTACTGCCTGTGTTTTCTTCTAGGAGTTTTATGGTTTCAGGTCTTACATTCAGGCCTTTAATCCATTTTGATGATTTTTGTCTGTAATGTAAGACAGTGGTTTAATTTCCTTCTTTTGCATGTGACTGTCCAGTTTTCCCAACACCATTTATTGAAAAGACTATTCCCTCTGTATTTTATATTCTTTTGTCATAAGTTAATTTTCCATATATGTATGGGGTTTATTTTTGGACTCTTTCTGGCTTCCCTGCTGGCTCAGTGGTAAAGAATCTGCCTGCTAATGCAGGAGACGTGGGTTTGAATCCTGGATCGGGAAGATTCCCCAGAGAAGGAAATGGCAACCCACTCCAGGATTCTAGTCTGGGAAATCCCATGAACAGAAGAGCCTGGTGGGCTACAGTCCATGGGGTCACAAAGACTTGGACTCGGCATAGCAACTGAGCGTGCACATATGCCTACATTTACCCGCTTTCTTTTGGCTGCCAATTGCTTGGAGTATCACCTTTCATCCCTTCACTCTGAGCTGGTATCTATCTTTAGAGCTGAGGTAGGTCTCCTGGAGGCAGTGTATAGTTGGGTTTTGTTTTTTAATCCATCCAGCCACTCTGTATCTTTCGATCAGTGAATTCAGTCCATGTACATTGTGGCTCAGACAGAAAAGAATCTGCCTGCAAGGCAGAAGACCTGGGTTTGATCCCTGGGTTGGGAAAATCGCCTGCAGAGGGAATAGCTACCCCCTCCAGTAGTCTTGGACTTCCCTGGTGACTCAGATGATAAAGAATCTGCCTGCAGTGCAGGAGACCTGGGTTTGATCCTGGGTCAGGAAGATCCCCTGGAGCAGCGAATGACAACCCACTCCAGTATTCTGGCCTGGAGAATTCCATGGACAGAGGAGCCTGGCAGGCTATAGTCCACGGGGTAGCACTTTCACTTTCACATTTAGGATGATTATTAGCAGATGAAAACTTAGTACTGCCTGAACTAAAACTTTTCTGGCTGTTCTGTTTGTCCATTGTTTCTTTTTCTTTGTGTTTCTGTCTTCCATTTTGTTTGGTGTTTTTCTGTTTTCTCTCTCATGTTTTGTGTCTCTGCCCTAGATTCATGTTTGGTGGTTACTGTGAAGTTGCTATAAATTGTCTTGTGGATGAAATAGTCCCTTTCTGCCAGTAGCGTCTTATTGCCTCACTTGCTTGTGTGAGTTTCATCCTTTCCCTCTTCCCCTTTTGTGTTTGTGTTGTCTCAGATTATACCTTTATGTTGTGTGTTCACTGCCAAATTGAAGTAACTGCAGTTTTACTGCTCTTTTTCCCTTTAACCTTTAATATAGAATTGTTTGACAACTTATTCTGATACGGAGTTGCAATTTTCTGATACTGTTTATCCTCTTACTCAAAGCTTTGTTTACTTTTGCCTTTTGTTTCTGGTAGAACAGTTCCTTTCAACGTTTTTGTAAGGCAGGTCTAGCACTGATGAACTCCCTCAGCTTCTATTTCTCCTTCTAATCTGAATAATATAGCTGACAATTTTTATCTTTAAATATTTTGAGTATGTCATATCATTCCAATCTGTCCTGGCTTGTTGTCCTGGCTTGTCCTTAGTCATCAAAATTAGAATTCTATGTGTTCTTATCTGCCCCTTTCTCATTCCCATATCCTACTGTCTACCAAGTCTTATCACTCTGATCTTGTAAATACCTTTATTACTGCCTCTGTTTCCACAGGACCTACCTCAGTTCAGAGCCTCATCTCTTGCCTGGCTAATTCCCATTCTTCCTTCGGGTCTCACCTTAAATACCACTTCCTCAAGGATACCTTCTCTAACTCCACAATTTAAACCTGTTGTTAATATTTGCATTTCATGCTGTTTACCCATTTTTCAATAGGTGTTTATTTGTTTGTTATATTTAATGTTTGCTTCCTCCAATAGAAAGTTTCATAAAGGTCACTGTTTCATATTTTGAAGATACTGTTGTATCTTCATTGTATCTGACACATAATAGGTATAAAATATATATTTGTTGAATGACTGAATAACATACTTAGAAGAACCTTTAGCTAGTTTGCCTATCTCTAAGGAGGCTTACACACACACACACACACACACACACACACACACACACACACCCCACACACACATACACCCTACCCCCAACTAATCTATCATACTGCTGTCAAAGTGCAGAAATGATGGTTTTGTTCCTTTTTCCCTTTGGAGAAGTTCAGATTCTTCAAAATTATATACAGCCTTGTTTTCCTAACACACAAGACTTATCTCTTAACCATATGCACTGTTCACTAGTTGCTCTAGCTGTATCAAACTCCTGGCTTCTAGTATACATACATTCTGTTTTTTCTTACATGCTTTTGCATATGCTAGTCACCTAGCCTGAATTCTACCTTCTACCTAATCAACACCTACAAGGTTTTATTTCCCTTTCCAAGCTTTCTCTCTTGGTGCCATTTCTTCCCTTCCTCAAAAGGTAATGATACCCTCTTCTATACTCTTTTATACATTGTACTCATTTTATACATTGTAGTTAGTTGTTTTATAGTTCATTCTATTTAATGTTTTCCTATTTATTTATGAGTTATTGATGAAAGATAGGCAGATGTTATAATTGATTATATTATATATGCCTTGCATTTCAGATTTTGTTAGTGGAGCATTAAATAAATTTAAATCTAACAGGACACCTTCTATTACACCTCAACAGGAAAGAATTGGTAGGTATTATATATTTTTATTTAATTGGACATTCATATATGTACAATATGGGCTTCCCTGTTGGCTCAGAGCGTAAAGAATCTGCCTGCATTGTGGGAGACCCAGGTTCTATCCCTGGGTCTAATAGACCCCTAGAGAAGGGAATGGCACCCGACTCCAGTATTCTCGCCTGGAGAATCCCACAGACAAAGGAGCCTGGTGGGCCACAGTCCATGGGGTCACAAAGAGTCAAACATGACTGAACAACTAAATTTCACACTTTCATGTATATTATACAGAAATTAATTGTGATAATAATTACCTGATTTAATCAATTCCAAGTGTAATTTTTAGTGGAGATATCGTACTATAACACTGTATTATGACATTGGATATAAATGGGATTACATATATAATTACATTGGAGATGTTGAACCTAATATTATAGGTAAGAACTTATTTTAGTCTGTGTTTGTTTGTTTTAATTTTCTTGTTTTTCTTTTGAACTTTTAATTTTGTACTGGGGTATAGCCAGTTAACAATGTTGTGATAGTTTCAGGTGAGCAGCGAGGGGACTCAGCCATCCACACATGTGCAGAATTTTAGTCTCTTGTTATATCTGTGATCTTCTAAGTCATGTTCTTCTATTTGCAAGTGGGATGCTACTGAACATGTGAGACTGAAAAACTCAATCTCATTTTTATTTAGAACCAGAAAATTATTAGTGTTTGTTCCAGTTTTTTATTTTGATTTGCTTGTGGCTACAATTATTTAACCTGGTAATAGAAAATTTGATTGTTTTCATTTTCCAGATTGAAGAGATTAATTGGTTAATAGTTATTATTAAAAGCAAAAATATTTAGATTAGTTTTTGTTTCAGCTGTTATTAAGAATCTTGCCTCTTTATAACTTGACTTTTTATTTTAAGTAGTTATAAAGCGTTAATTTAGTTATTAATTTATTTTTGATAATGCTAATGTAAACATCCCCCCATTATTGGTTAATTTTAAGTAATAGCTTTAGAAGAAGAAATTATATGAAGTGTTTGTATTTTTATCAACTCTGGGAGAAAAAACAAATTTTTTTTTCAGCCCAGGTATCCATTTCACCAGCAATTCTTACACCAAATGCTAAGCGTAAGCTGCCGGTAGATTCTCATGGTTTCTCAAGTAAGAAAAGGAAGTCCATCAAGCACAATTTTAACTTTGAGTTGTTGCCAAGTAATCTCTTCAGTAGCAGTTCTACACCAATATCAGGTAACAAATAGAATTTGTATAACTGGATTATAAACATTAACATGAGTGCTTATTCTGGACAAAGTGCTATTTCATAATAATTCCTTTAGGAGGCAGATTTTATTCTCTGTTTTATCAAATCTCTGGATTTTGTAAAGTCCCCTAACTTTTAAAATAGACAATGTGGTTCAGTATAATTAACATGTATGTATGTGTGTTTTACTGCTTGCCTGTTGAAAGCTATGGGTCGCTGTGAATAGGAATAGTACTGGAGCTCAGGTTTTACCTGATTGAATATCCTGAATTCTACTTTAGTTACTTCTGGATCTATGGCTGTGACTAGATTGCTGCCTTCTGTTGAATTGAGGTCACCAGCATTTGAGTGTCTCTGAATTCAGAGTGGGGGTGTTACCATTAATGTAATCATTGTGGGTTAGCTAGGGGGATGGGTAGTATTTTTAGTTTTATACTCAAGTAGCTTTTATAAAGGAGAAGGCAATGGCACCCCACTCCAGTACTCTTGCCTGAAAAATCCCATGGGCGGAAGAGCCTGATAGGCTGCAGTCGGACACGACTGAGCGACTTCACTTTCACTTTTCACTTTCATGCATTGGAGAAGGAAATGGCAACCCACTCCAGTGTTCTGCCTGGAGAATCCCAGGGACAGGGGAGCCTGGTGGGCTGCCGTCTATGGGGTCGCACAGAGTCGGACACGACTGAAGTGACTTAGCAGCAGCAGCTTTTATAAAAAGCCTTTAGCTTTAACACCATTCCTTATGGCATGGATTCCACGTCCCTTTACCAGCCCAGTCATTTTATTCTGAATGAACTGCAAGTTACTAATGTGGCCAACCAGAGCCTCCAGAGAAAAATAAAATCACACTAATTTGAATACGAGGTTTAGTGTGATCTTGGATTGTTAGTGTGATCTTGGATTGTTAGTGTGATCTTGGATTGGCTTGGCCCTTTAACATGTATGTGTAGAATACAAGTTGGCTCATATTAAACTATGATCAACCCCAAATGAAATGCAGCTCTAAGCCCAGTCTTCCATCTCATATTTGTCTCACATTTAGTCAAAATGTGAGTGGTCTCAGATTCTTTTAGATTTTCTTTGTTTTCAGACAATGTTAAGAGTTCTACTTTGAATCTGTTAGCTGGATTATGAGGTCTTCTTCCCAAAAACCTCTGTTTTGTTTCCAAAAGCTTTACATTTTACTTGTCTGTTTTATTTTAAAAGATGAACAGATTAGCAACTTGTTCTCTGTAGTCCTTCAGGTTCTCTATGGTTCATTAAAGTGTGATGATAAGAACTCTGAAGCTATGTCTGTAGTTCTTCCAGTGTTTACAGGTTGGAGATACAAGCTTTAACTTAGTATATTTTTAATCTTCAGAGAGTTTTCCACTTTGGAGGACTATTTCCAAATGGCAGATGTGCATCGGAGTTCTTCTTGCCTTTGTTTATTAGCAATACAGTATCTTCCCCAGGAAACAAACCTCCTTCTCTCTAAGCTCCTGACCCCAGAATAAAGCTACCTGAGTCACATTTGATATATCCTATAGCCTCCAAGCTTTTTTTTTTTTTTTTAAGGCAAATGCACCCAAAACGTCACTGTAATGGAAAACTCTGGGGACCTATGTAAATTCTTCATCAGTACCAGCAGAAGGTTGAGAGGGTTCATGTTCACTGAGTGTATCCTGGGCAATATCCAAACACAAGTCAAATGTATATGGAGCCTTTGCTCATAACTCATAATACTTTTCCCCTAATTTTTTTCACTGTAGTTGGTTTCATGATACAGTCTTAAATAACTTTATCAAAATGAGCTGTTGTAACCTCCAGTTGTTAGCATGGAACATGGCAGTAACCATGTGGTTAGACGTGTGTTATGGGTCATCAGTTTTTGTCAAAAATATTGGACAAATTGCACTCTAGAGTCAGATAGACAGCAGGTTGGCTAGCAGGTGCATACTGCATACTCAGACACTAAATTGTTTTCCAGTAGTTCATTTTTGATAATGGCATTAATTAATCTTATGCACCAGGCTCTGTGCTAGACATCTTATATACATTATAGCAATACTTATATTCACCATAAAAATCCAAATTTAGAGCCTAAAGCCATTTAGTTAGTGGTGGACAAACTCAAAGTCTGTCTCAAAAGCTTATTTCTCTAATCTGCAACAGTGCCCACCTCTCCCTTGTAAGTACTGAGTTTAACGTAAAACTCTAATATAAAAATAATGGTGAATCTGACCTTTAATTGGCAACTAAAAAGAAACTGAGAGATATTATGGGGAGGGAGGTGGGAGAGGGGTTCATGTTTGGGAACACATGTAAGAATTATAGATTTTAAAATTAAAAAAATAAAAAACTAAAACAAACAAAAAAAAACCAAAATGCAAAAAAAAAAAAAACTAAATTGATACTTTTTTTTTCTTTTTTAGTTAACTTGGGTTATTTGACCCTTGAAGATTCTAACCAAAAATTATATGATTTTGTTGTTGTTTAGAAGTGGAAACTAAGACTTTAAATCTAATTGCTGTTAATATTTTATACTTTGAAAAGAAAATAAGTATGTATGGTCTGTCACATGTGGTTGTTCTATAGTTCACTGTGATACAAGCCCGGAAGGGTCATCTCAGAGTTCATTCTCTCCTGTCGCCATCAGTGGAAACCATTTGGTCAGTACAAATGTGCTAAGGCGAAGTAAAAGGCTTGCAAGCAAAAAGGTTTGCAGGTAAGTTATCCAGGTTGGGTAAAATTTGATATATATACTTAAAAAATATTTTGTCTTTCTATTGAGAATCATATTTGAATAATAATTTTTTTAAATTCCCTTTGCCTTTATAGTCTCATTAATCTAGGGCCTATCCTCCAGAGAAAGATTCCTAATTTGAGTCCATTTTGCCTGTTTAAAATCTTGTTTTATGTTGATGTGGGTAATTTTTAAGTTTCCTGTTAATATAAAAAGCTAGTCTAATGATTCTGGTTTATAAGTGACTAAACTCTTGTGATCAACAGAAAAGATTATTTTTAATGCAGATACAATGTGTTCATGTATGGTATCTTAAACCTAAAAAATTATTACTCTGTTCAGTTACTAACAGTGTGATTTGCTCTGGGCTTTCAAACTTTATTTTGTAGGCATTTCTCTAGTTCTTATGCTGTAAACTGATGTTTTTAATTTCACTCTTTCTAGGGTGGAATCAGGAAAAGCAGGCTGCTTCTCTCCTAAAATCAGCCGTAAAGAAAAGGTTCGAAGATCTCTTCGTTTGAAATTTAATCTAGGGAAAAATAGCAAAGATGGAGTAAGTGTCTTTCACCATTTCACTGCTATTTATATTAGTGTAAAGCTGAAGACTTGATGCTAAAAGATCCTCTTAACCCTGTCTCTCCTCCATCTCCTGCCCTGTTCTCAACTCTTCTTTATACCAAGCATTTACACTTGAGCTGTTATCTCCAGTTCCTCCTTTTCTATCCTCCTGAAATCAATTCCAGTGACGCTTCCATCCCAAACTCTCCCTGAAATAGACCTCGCAAGATTACTCATGAATTCAGCACTGCCCAAACAGGCGGACTCAATCCATCAGCAGCATGTGACCCAGCTAATGACTTGCTCTTCTTTGGCATATTTTCTTTCCTCGCTTCAAGGACATTTTGATTTTCTTCCTTCTTTGCCAGTTACTTTTCTAATTCCTTTATATTGGAGTACCCAAAAAGCTTTGCCCTTGGATTTTTTCCTCACTCCGCTCACTCAAGGTGATTATCAGCTCTAACTAAATATCGTGTATTTACTTAGGACTTCAAATTTGTATCTCTAGCCCAAATTGCTCTCCTGAACAACTTGACTGCTTAACATTTACCTATTTGACCTCCCAAATGGAGGTACTGACATCTTAATAGAGCTCTCGAGATGCATTTCTTCACTGCTATTATTTCTCTACTCCTCCCTGTCTCTCCAACCCATGCGTCTACCTGCAGTCTTCACCATCTCAGTTATGGGAACTTATTCTTCCAAGCACTAAGGCCAAAAACCATGCAGACATTCTGGACCCCTCACTTTGTCTCACACGTACCATCTAAACCATTAGGGAGTCCTGTCTAACTTCTGCTTCCAGAGTCTATCCAGACTGACCACTTTTCATAGCACTTTATTTCTAACTTTTTGAGTTATGTCATGTAAAACTTAAATTACTACAATAAGTTCCTACTACCTGTTTCTACTTTGCTGCAATACTAGAGCCAAAATTATCCCCTAAAAAGCAGAGTTAAATTATGTCACCCCTCTTTTCAGAACCCTCCAGTGGCTCCCTGCTTCACTTTCAGGAAAAAAAAAAAAAAGTCAAAGTTCTTACACTGACTTGCAGTGCCCCGCATGGTCTGTCCCTGGCCTCCCTCTTGGAGCTCTCCTCCCTGCTCATCTGACTGTGTTCACTTTTGCCTCTTTCTTGAATGTGCCAAACCTTGCATCTGCGTTAGGGGCTGCAGTGGCATTTTCCTCTCCTTGGGGTGTCCATTCCCCTTATACGTTCTCACTCTGTGTTCTTTACTCACAAATCATCTTCAGATCAGTGTATTTAAAATTGTACCTCCCCCCGGCCACAAAAATTTATACCCTGACCCTTCACCACTCCATATCCTTCTTACCCTGTTTTACTTTTCCTTCTAGCACTTTTCATCTTATGTATTGTATATTGTACATTATAATTTATTGTCTATCTTATTCTGGTCTAAATCTCCTCATCAAGAATGTAAATTCCATGAGGGTAAGATTTTGGTCTGTTTTTGTTTTCTTTCACTCTTGTGAACAGTCCTGGGCACATAATCTCCTCAAAAAGATTTTTTAAGTTAATGTATCAGGCTGTTTTTATTTTAGGTCATAATATATCCACTAATAGCCAGTCAAATGCTTATAATTTCCATCAGTATGTATGCAAATATATTGTTTGCTATAAAATTATTCTCAATTTATATATATCTTCCTTTTGAAATTAGCTATAGAGGATTTTGATAACTACAAAACAATAGTTTTTCCTAATATTTTGAATTAACTAGGTTTATTTCTTAACCAAAATTTTTTCAATTTTTTCTGTACAGAATGAGTGTTCTGGTATCAATAGATCTGAAAATGTTGGTCGACGACTTGCAAATCAACAAAGTTTAAAAAATAGGATTGACTCTGTAAAAACAGGTCTGCTTTTTAGCCCAGATACTGATGAAAGATTAACAAAGAAAGGTATGTTTACATGATATTGGTAGAGTTTTACCCCAAAAACCTACTTTAATTTTTTTTTTTTTTAGTTTTCTTTCCATTTTATTGAGATAATTGACATATAACCTTTAGTTGCTTTTTTAATGATAAAATGTATTAAGTACTTTACTGTTCTAGAAATTGAAAAATCATGTTTGAATAGTGAAAATATTTGAATTGGAGTGTATGTTTGTATGGACAGTTGGATCTTTACAATGTAATTACAAAAATGTTTAATATTTATACACTAAAAAATTACTTTTTTTGTATTGACTTGTTATTTTTTATCCACACTTTAAACTTTTTATTTTGTATTGGAGTATAGCCAGTTAACAATGTTGTGGAAGTTTCAGGTGAGCTGCAAAGGGACTCAGCCATACATATATATCATAAAAATTTATTTTTAATACAAATCTAATTTATTGGAATTAAATGCTTAGTATTTCATTTATCATGTATTTGAATAACGTTTCAAAAGTAAGTCAAATATAAGTTTAAAAACACTGAACTGCTTTATTTTAGGTTCGAAAAAGATCAGTAAGTCGGAGGGAAACTTATTAACTCCAGAGCGACTAAGTGGAACAAATTACCGGATATCTTGGATAGGACCTAGTAATTCAGATTTTCAAGAAGTAGATGGAAATGAAGCTTCTCCAATAGATGGAACTCTTGAGGTGGAGAACTCTTCTTTGGAGCCTGATATGATGGTTGAAAAGTCCCCTGTTAGTTCATACGAGCTCACCCCTCCTAATGTACACAGTAAGCACAGTAACAACATAACTGGCAGCTCTCTTAGTGGTGATGAAAATAACTTGACCACAGAAACTGTGGTGAAAATTCAGAAAGCATTTTCTGAATCTGGAAGTAATCTTCATGCATTGATAAATCACAAGCAGTCATCATTAACTAATGTGGAGAAAGTAAAATTCAATGAAACATCTTCTACCAAAGGTAGCCCAGAGAAAAATCTCATGAAAACTAATTTGACTGTGATAGAATCAAATGGACACCATACCAGTAACAATGAAGAGAGCTTTTCAGAAAGAGACTTCTCACTACATCAGCCTCAAATATCGGATAGAGAAGCCACTATAAAATGTTACTCAACTCAAATGAAGATACAACTAGAAAACAACATTCATTTGAATATACCAACAGATTATTTAAGCAAGCAGGAGTTGCGCAGTGATGAACATGTAGGGAAACAAGAGTCCCCAAGGGATACCCTCAATACTAAATTAAAGGAGCATGAAAATTTGATTGAAGAGAACTTATTGAAACACACAGCTTCTAGGGAGGTTGTGGCTAGCACCTCTTCCTTGGAACAGAGCACGTGCAGTAGCGCAAACCTGTCAAAACCTGGTCCTGGGGGAATCATTAAACAGCAGTCACTGGTGGAAACACGTGATGAAACGGTTTCTGAATGTTTACAAATGACAGAGCATGGAAGGGTTTCAGACCACATACAGTGGTTTAACAGGCTCTCTTTAAATGAACCAAATAGGACAAAAGTTAAGTCACCTCTTAAGTTTCAGCGTACGCCTGTCCGTCAGTCAGTGAGAAGAATCAATTCTTTGTTGGAGTATGGTGGACAACCTCCAAGGCGTAAATTAGTGAGTCTTGGTGATACTGCTTCTCCTCTGGTTAAATCAGTGAGCTGTGAGAGTGCTCTTCCCTCTTGTGTAGAAAGTATGACAAAAGATTCCTCCCATCCATGTGCCAGATCAGGTCCTAAAGAACAGAAGTCATCTTGCAAGCAGTCAAATATTGATATGATTTCAAAATCAAGCATGGAGGTAACTTCTACATCTTTCTTACAAATGAAGAGGCACTCACACTCTGTGAATGCTTCTCTTGGGTCCACCAGAGTTTGTAAACAAGAAGCGATATCTAATAGGCAAATTAAGGTTCCCTTGGATGATCTAACAAACCATGATATAGTAAAATCTACTGTAAGTAATGATAAGGTCTTTCCCCCTGGCGTAAGCAGCAGGGTCCTTAGAAAACCATCAGAAAAAGAGAGGATCTGGTATAAAGGTTCTCCAAAAAATCCTATTGGAAAAGTTCAACTACTACCAACAAGTAGACCTGTAGACTTATAATTGGTAAATGTTGTACTTGTCATTAATGTATATAAAATTATCAATTGGTGATATGACTTGCAAGGTAATTGATGTGTTTGTAGCTCAGGATGATATGTGATGAATTTAATTTCATTGTACAAGGAACTTGAATTCTTGTTTTTCTTAATTATGGCAATATTTAAGCTGTCTTTAATTTTATTGTGATCTCTTAAAGCAGAGGTTACACTTTACTATTTTAAAGAAATTGTTGACTGGGTTTATAAGAAGTTAATTTTTGAAAATTGGATGAATTTTATTTTTTAACGTGTGATAGAATGGAGTGAGTTGTGCTGATTTCTTGTTACTCCTAGGTCAGATGAGGTTTCTCCAAGAAATCTCAACACATAGAGGAAGAGATAAGCCCTGCAGATCTTATTTCTCAAATTCCGTTAATGTTCAGTGTCTTTAAAAATCCCTAGAAGTTTGCTTCGATAGCATTTTAATCCTTTGTTCCTTTTGGATGTAATTAGGTTTATATTGCCTGTAGATGTGACAGTGTGTTCCCTTGAACTAAGAATAATGGCCAATGCAGAATGACGATGACTCAAGTGTGCCCACATAGTATGAGGCTGCAGAAATAACAGACGACTTTTAAGCCATACTATATTTTTAAAGTTCATTTGCACAAATACATTTGTATCTGTTTTGTCCAATATAGAATTTAAAATTTTTTAAGAAGGAGTAATTAAGGTTGGAAGATTTTAATCAGAGTGATTGCTTGTATGCAGATGCTTGGTTTTAGACTTTGAAGTGGTTGATACGCCTCTGTACATTTACCTTGGATTCTTACAAGAACCTGTGATGGCTTTGTCGTGTGTAAATGTTATTTATTTAGCATAGGCATTAAAGATAACTCTGGAAAATGACTTGCCTGAGACTCTAATGAAATTCAAAGTACCTTTTAGAATTTGATCCGAATTGTCAAGCTAATCTACCTAAATTGATATTTAAATTATTAGAAATAACAAAGTTTTAAGGACAGAATACTATCAACAGTAGAGTGTATCTAAGTTTTAGAAGAAGGAATATGCATGCAGAATCAATCACTAAAGACAGTTTTGCAGGTCAGGTGTTAGAACGCCACAGTCAAAGGCGAGGGCAGAACAGAACCACACTGCACACCACTCAGAGCCACCAGGCAGCATGAACATGTGGGAGGAACTGAGAGTCATCAGGGGTTTGCTTTACCAAGTCCTCCTTGATAGCAGTACATCTTATTTAAAAGCTAGTTCCTCTTTCTATAATCACTACCTAGGAATTGACCCTTTCGCAGAATTAGGAAGTATTATTTATTATATAAAGACTACAATCTATAGATAGAAACATCATGTTTACCTGACATCAAAACAGGTTTTTAATACAGGTATGCATTTCTGTTGATGGTATTTCTAATAGTAAGTGGATATAGAAAATATTCTTAAATTCTGAGATGTTTGTTGTTGCAAGCAGTTTTTTTTTAAATTTATTTTTAAAAACATATTAATGTCCTTTGATTTCCATGGGAGTAGGTGAAATGTTGAATTGGAAGCCTAATTCAGTAAGAAGACAAGAAATTAACTGTACAAATCACCGGAATCAGTGGATTTTCTGAGAGATTAATAATAAAAGATATTTATTAAGAAAAAAAAACTACCCACATGTCACTCCATTTTTTGTTAGCTGAAAGCTGCAGTACAGAGTAAAGGATTATGCAGGTGCAAAGCTTGGAGATGTGGTAACTGGAGAGTTGGGAAAGTTGAGTTTTAGACTTGATTTAGTATTTGTGTTTTCATTTTTTCTTAGACAATATAGAGATAATGTTTTTAATCTCATGGGGATATTTAATCATATGATATACAAACATACTTAAAAGTCTGGACATGTGCGGTAACTCCAAAACCTATTTTCGTTTTATTCTTACAAGTAAATAAAAATCGAATACAAATTTGGTTATTATGGGCAACAAAAAATACAGTTATACATAGAACTTAATAGATAGCTTGGCAACATTCTAAAATCACTAAAAATTTTTGATACAAGATTTTGAAAATCATCAAGCCCAGGATGTTTTGTTTTTAGAATATAAAATTTCACATGAAGCATGAACAGTGTATTTAGTCAGATTTCCATTCAACACAAAGGCAGCCAATTATAATGGCATTTCCGTTTTCCCAGGCACAAAATGAAGATAATAGTGAAACATTAAAGTAAAATTTAGAATTGGAAAAAGCTCTCATTATGTGTGAATAATAAATATTAAACTCCAGCATGGTCTTTAAGCCTAGAACCAATGGACAATATATTTGTTATTTTGCGCTGTTAGCATGCACTGAAATAAAAAGCTGGAAGCATAGAGCATCCCTGGAAGAAAAGGTACTAGGAAGGAGGTTGGCTTCAAACCAAAAGGTCATGGATGAATTTTGCAGGCCCCTCTTCATTGTGTAAAGTTGCTGTAGATGATAATGGGTTTGGGGACAGAACAAGGATACAGAATTCTGGATTCTAACCTCATCAAGGTGTTCACTCTGAGATCTCCAAGTACTTTACTCATCCCCAGTCTTGATGAAAGAAATTGAAATACTTATATTCATCCTATGGTTTTACATATCAATTCTTGTGTTTGAAAAGAATAAAAATGGATACTTTTTCCGATGTGCAGAGAGAATGATTTCAGGCAAAAAATCTTACCTGATAGCTGGTGTGGAATTTTAGAGATAACAATCAAAACTAATAGTCCTAGAGGTTTTCCTGTGGTTTTGGATTATCACTTTAACAGAAATTTAGAGCATCTTGTATTAAATATCTCCATAGTTTTCCTGCTTAATGAAAAGTCTTCTGTAGGCACTCAATATACCTGATCACTGCCATCATTAAAGGTTCTTAAGGCCTCAACTTTTGTTTGTCTCTCCTATCGGTGCGCCAGTGCCTGTTTCGTCTTAAAGCTAAAAGACGTGTAAAAAGCTGAAAGGTGGCTAAATTAAAGGTGCGCTATTGCGAATGAAGGACAGAAGTGGGGAGGCATCTAGCGCATTGTTTAGATAATTGCTTGAGAAAAGGTTCGTTACTTCCATAGGGGTCGACAGAGGAAGAGGGCGTCGGGGAGATGTGTACGTGGAATGCGTGGGCGGAAGGCCCCCGGCTTCTGGGTTGCCTTCTGGGGAGTCCTGGCCAGGCAGCCTCCACCTGCTGGAGGAGGGACGGGGCGGGGCTAAAATGAGGAGGGAGGTGACGCAGGAGCGACCCAGATCGCCCCGCTTCTCGCCAGACCCCCACCGAGGCCCAGACCGCGGCAGGCTCCTCCGGCTGCAGCTCGGTGAGTCCTTCGCTGATGCCAGCTCAGACCTCAGCCTGACGCCCACCCGAGACAGGCGGGTTCTTAGCGATCGGGAGCGGGGAGGGCGCCCTGCTGAAATCCTTGAGCCGGAGGCTGGGGGCAAACAAAGGATGGATGCGAAAATCGGAGGGCCGGCTCCAAATGAGAGGGAAAGAGTCGGGAGGAAGAAGGTTGGGTAGCTCATCAAATCTGAACGATGTTGGCTGGAGGTGTAAATGAAACAAAGACATCCTGCATGCAGAGCCGGGGAGGGAAAGACGGAGATGGCCGGAGAGGCGGACGCCTGCCTCTGGCCTTTTGGTCAGATTGCGGGCTCTGCTTGTCTCAGCTCTTTGTAGAACAAGGTTTTACATCTGAGAGTGGCTTCTTAAAACCCTTTCCTTTACAGAAATAGAATTTGGGGGTTATGAATATTTCCGTTTCAGGGGAGAAATGCACACCGCCACCATCTCTGCCAGCTCCCAGAGAAGGATGGGTAGAAGAGGGTTTGCAGGGCCCCTGCCTGAGGTGTCCGCCCTAAGGTCCAGCAGCTGCGGAAGGAATCTGTGTGAATATTTGTTCTCTTGTTCTGCAGGCTTCTGGTTGCATAGAAGCCAACGTTCAGGACAGGTTGACTCCCCAGATTTTCACCTTCTCTTTCACCTGTTCTGTTTTCTCTCATCACCTTTCAATTGCCCCAATTCCAACCTCCAGAACAGTGAGGTAATATTGCCAACATAATAACAGCAGTCTGGGGGTCTCTGTGCCTGACGCTGTCCTCAGTGCTCTTGCATGTGCTCCCACACTTATCCTCGCAGTGACCCTAAAAGACAAATGCTTTTCTCGTCCCTTTTTGCAGAGAAGTAAGCTGAGGCATGTGCTCACGATCCCCTGCTCCCATTTGGTGCAGCAAGCAGCCCTCATCTTCCTTCCCAGATTGCAGGGCAGGCCTGAGCTGTGCATATCTTCATCCCCACCCAGGATCTCAAGTGTATCCCCTGTTTGCTAAGCTAAGAAGGTCTCTTCTACCAGCCCCGAGCTTTCTGTGCTTCTTTACACACATACATGTATGTCTTCCAACTCCTTCCCATGAGCCTTTTCTTCCCCAGGACTAGGAAAGCCAAGATGTCACTCTCCCTGTCCCTTTCTCAAGGTTGAAGCAAAGTTTTGTTGTTTGTTTCTGTTTAAAAGCAGGAGCGAGTGGTGGTGTAGGAATGGTGCAGAACTTCCAGAGAGCTATGATGACAATAAAAAATGACAGAACTGCCATCATAGTCTAGTCTTTCCCAGGATGTGAGGACACAGGGAACTGGCCATCTCAGACAGTTTTGTTTCTTTAATACCTTCTCACAGTTGATGTCCTGGGTAGCATGGACACGTAAGGCCTAAGCAAACCCTTAAAATTTTTCTTTGCAGTCTCTCTCTGGGCAGTCTCTCTCTGAATCACTCCCTGGAGGGAATCACATGATTGCATCATCACAGCTGATGATTGTGGCCAATCGATCTGTGCGTGGTCTTTTTTCTGCAGGTTAAAAATGGTCTCCAGGATGGTTTCTACCATGCTATCTGGCCTGGTGTTATGGCTGACTTTTGGATGGACTCCAACAGCTGCTTATAGCCCAAGGACCCCAGACCGGGTCTCAGAAACAGATATCCAGAGGCTGCTCCATGGCGTGATGGAGCAGCTGGGCATTGCCAGGCCGCGGGTAGAGTACCCAGCGCACCAGGCCATGAACCTTGTGGGCCCACAGAGCATCGAAGGTATTTGCTGTGTTCTGCCAGTTAGTGTCTATCATTGCTGTTGTTCCGTTGCTAAGTTGTGTCTGACTGTTTGCAACTCCATGGACTGTAGCACACCAGGCTTCCCTGTCCTCCAGTATTAGCAGTTTCTATTAGCAGTAAAATAATTAATACATAGTGAAGAAACTCTGCTTTCTCCCTGTTTTCCCTTTCTTCTTATACTATACAGCATATACATGCAGACACATAAGAATATGCCCTGTGAGAACAGCGACCTTATCTCATTCACTGCTGTAGCCCTAGCATCTAGCACAAAGCCTGATACATTAGTATTTATCAAGTGAATGAAGAAACATCTAGTGTTGTCACTAAAAAAAGATTAGAACCCAGATCCCACATCTTCTCCCCAAACTGATCTTTGGGAAATTGTATCCCCGGCTGCCTACCTCTGAGCCACTGCCAGCTGGTATTTGTAAAAGATCTTCAAAATATAGGACCTAAAGGATCTGACTTGATTCTTAAGGAGGACATCAGATAAACCCAGAAGGAGCCAATGACATACTGGCATTAAGACTTTAGGTCAAAAACTTTAAAAATATATCTTAAAGTATAACAAATGTTAATTTAATTGTTTAATGGTGGTAAGACCATTGCCCCCTTGAGTTTTCCTGAGTTTCTGGCAATATATTTTTAATACTTTTATTAGAAAGTGGTACTTTTTTGCTTAGTGCTTTATTTATAGAGAATTGGAGTCTAGGTCCTGAGCAGCTTTTAAGAGCAGGTGCCTTATTTCCATGCCTGGCTTTCTCTCTGATTCTGAATGTTCTCTTTCTCCACTGAGCTGGAGCCCTAGAGCCAGAGCATGGTTGATTTCATTTGAACACAAGAGAACCCAAGTGCACAGGAGTGGGTCTGAAGAAAACATGTGAATTCTGTCTCTGAGTTTTGTCAAAACACACATCCAGCAAATGCTATTTCTTGTGCATCAATTTTGTATAATTTTGCCTAAGTCCATAATTTCTTACAACAGCTATCTGCCTTGAGGGTCCAGGGAATGCCGTGGATATTGTTGACATATGATTCTCATTTCTGTCGTGTTACCCATAGCTCTAAACCACTGAGTAAAACTAACTCCGTGGGATTGTTGTCTATGTGACTGACATTTGATTTCAGGAGTGGATTAACGCAGATGACTTGAATCAAAAGCGTGCCAGCCTAGCACAGGGCTTGAGGTGGAACAAATCAGACAGAGCTTCACACCACCCCTTCTGGGGTGAATCTAAATCCTGCCCAGCACCTGCTGCTACCTCTAGCTTCAAACACACCTACCCATTTCAGACCAGCTCTTTCAAGACAGTGAATATCTGCCCCTTTAACCATAAGTGCTGTTTAGTCACCCAGCTGTTGTCATGGAGACAGTTTCCCAGGTTTCCGTTAATACTGGAGGCCTGATCATCTGTGCAGAAGAGAAACAGCAAATCCCTCGACATCAGCAGCCTGTGTTTATCCAGAGCCTCCTTACCTTCACTCAGCAGCCAGCTGTTTGGCACCTGCTCTGTGCCCGCCACCGTGCAGGAGACTCTGAGACAGCTCTGTTCTAGAGGCTTCTTGTCTGGGATTAGGGGCGAGGAGAGGTGATTACAGTGTGTCTGGGCCAGTGTTCTGACAGATATACAGGCAAGGTGCTACCATGGAAGTGAAGAACAAAGCATAACTTATTCTGCTTGGGTGTAGATGGAGGTGGTGGCTTTAGAGAAATGCTTCTTTGAAGAAGCAATGTTTGAACTGGGTTTTGAAGTTTGAATAGGAATTCATCGGGGAATGGCAAGTGAAAAGGCACAGAGATAATGAAAGCATGGCTTAGAACAATTCAGAATCAAAAACTGTCTTTATTACCCTTGGGGTAACGTGAGGTCGTGAGCTTCCCAGGTGGCGCCAGTGGTAAAGAACCCACCTGGTGCAAGGGATGTAAGACATGTGGGTTCCATCTCTAGGTTGGGAAGATCCTCTGGAGGAGGGCATGGCAACCCGCTCAGTATTCTTGCCTGGAGAATCCCAAGGACAGAGAAGCCTGGTGGGCTGTAGTCCACAGGGTCACACAGTGTCGAACACGAATGAAGCACCTTAGCATGCGTGCAGTGTGAGGTCACAGCCGTGTTGGCTCTCTTCTAACAGTGTCTGTGGAAGGTATGAATACCAGCTTGTGTTCTAGATTTCTGTTACTGTGAAAAATTTATCAGATATTTAGCAGCTTAATACAACCCTTACTTGTTACACCAGAGTTTCCTTTAGTCAGGAGTCGGGCATGGGTTAGCAGGGCCCTCGGCTCGGAGTCTCATCAGGCTGAAATCTCGGTGTTGACAGGAGATGCAGCGCTGGCTGGAGCTTGGGGTTCTCTTCCAAACTCATCTAGGTTTTCGGCAGAATTCAATTTTTTGCTCTTGTGGGACCAAGGCCCCTTTCTCTGGTTGGCTGTCAGCGGGGTCCCTCAGGTTGGTTGTAAGCTTCTCACAACTGGGCAGCTTACTTTCTCAAAGCCAGAGGGAGACTGCCCCTTTAGTCTGCTAATCATCATTCAGTATAATTATAGGAGTGATGGTCCTTTATCTTTGTCATTTGTCAACAGAGTGATAGTCCACTGTGTTCCCAGGTCTCACCCACGCTCGAAGGCAGAGGGTTCATGCGGGGCATGTGCACCAGCAGGTGGGAATCTTGGGGGAGGGGGGGCCATCATAGAATTCTGCCTATTATAGCTTGAATGCAAACTAACAGAGAAAATAGTCCAAAGACTTTAGCGGGAAGAGGAAACAAAGTGACTTGTTTCCTGCTGTGGACTTTGCCATTTAAGTTATCTCATGGTCTAATATTTTCTTATGTGAGTTTGTGATTGTTTCAACTCACTTGTTTATTTGCATTCTCTCTGCTCAGACAGTCATTCCTGCTAATTCCCAGGGGTCTGAAAGATGCATGGGTTATCTTCCATATACCTTCAACATTTGTTTTAGTATTTTGTTATGAAGGACCAAGTTAGAAAGGTTTTCTAATTTTTATAGGAAGAATACCCAGAATATAAATACAAAAAACCTCAAGATGAGAGCAGGGAGGCTGGTGTGGCTGCAGTTTCAAAGTCATCTGCTCAGAGAGGCCTGCCCAACTGCCCAGAGTAGCTCTCCCCATTCTCTGCCATGGTCCCCTTTTGTATTTTTTAAACTCTAGCGTTTAAAAAAACTTATAATGAATGTTTGTTTCCTTGCTTGTTAATTGTCTGTCTTCCCACTGGAATGTCAGTTCCACGAGGCCACATCTTTTCTTTACTGCTTTATACCCAGACACATCGTAGGCACTTGGTAAATATTTGAAGAATGAATGTGTATTTGAATAAATATTTAAAAACTCAATATATCTGGCAGTGGGCTGCCCAGGTGGCTCAGAGGGTAAAGAATCCACCTACAACGAAAGAGGCATGGTTCAATCCCTGTGTTTGAAAGATCCCCTGGAGAAGGAAATGGCAACCCCCTCCAGTATTCTTGCCTGGAGAATTCCATGGACAGAGGAGCCTGGAGGGCCACAGTCCATGAGGTTGGAAAAGAATTGGATACAACTTTGAACAACAACATACCTGGCAGCAGTAAGTACATGAGTATAGAATTTATATTCTATTTGACACCTGGGTCCCTTGAGACTTCTTCCCCTTAAGCTCACGGAAAATATTCCATTTCTGTTCTCGCTTTTTAAAATCAGGAACTCAGTGATAATGTGCTCGTCAAAAGGTCTGTTTACTTTGACTATGACTGATCACCAGGGTGCAACTTTCCTACCTTCTGTATAGGGGCGTATTGAGAAATGGGGGCTTTTTGCAGTTATGGAACGAACCCAGCAGAGGGCCTACTAGACCTGAAGCATATAGATGTAAGAGGATTCCTGAAACCTGGTACCCAGCCGCCCAGTTGTTAAGCCAGTCTCCTTGTTGACCTGCTCTAGATGGTCACTGGAGAGGAATCATTTGCCCAAAACATTAAGAGGTTATTTTTCACTTCTCCATAGGTACCTTAATCATGACTTGGTAAGGAATAGCTTTCAAATGTGTGAATTAGTAACCCAAAGCAAAACAAAAATACAGAGTAAAGACAAACAGGCGCCAGCTTATTGTTTTATAGAGAAGAAAACGTGCTTTAATGGAAAGAAAAACCTGAGTAGAGTCTTTTTTTTTGTTTTTGGTTGGTAGTTTATTTTTCCAGATTGAGTCTTAAGCATACTTTTTACAAGCTGTATGTGATCTCAGTGACTTTCCTGAAACTTGGTTTTCTTATACATAAAGCAGGGCTCTAGCCTACTCATATGCGAAAAGCGGGTGCTGTTACAACTGAATCAGGCCAGCCTTTTCTCACTTTGAGGAATACCAGGAGCACAGCTGCAGCCTTTAATGGCCTTCCCTGATATTATTGCGGATGATTCACCCAGTTAGCAGTACAGCTCAGCAGTGCCGTGCACCTTGCATCTCAGCAGTGTCCCCAAGCTCAAAGCGGCTCATTGGTCAAAAATGATATATATAAGTGGCTACTGTTGTTATATTTTCCCCAGAAACAAGGAAAGCCACCAGCTGTCCAAGAGGTTAGTTCAGAGAGCCATTAGCTATGAGGTAGAGATGCTTGGGAGTCAGAAGTGGCTCTGCCAGCAGACACTAATGTTAGCTTTTGATGAATCCAATCAGAAAATGTGCTTCCGTTTTCAGGATAGCAGCCTCAGGTAGAAGGGGGTCTGCTCAATGCCACGGGTTCATTTCCCCCTACCCTCCTAGACCACCTGATAACACCAGATATCAAACCACTGAGGGATTTATATATATTGGCAATTGATGGATCCCAAATAAATTTAAACCAATATTGCCAAACATAAAAATGCCAAAATTCCTTTTCATAACGCTAAATTTGGGGATTAAAAAAATTTTTTTACTTTAAAGAGAACAAAAATTATTTACTTAATAAGTGTCAGGTGGAGAAAGAATTTGTAAGATAAGGTCTATTTAAAGGGGTGGATCCTAAGGAGCCTCTATTTCGTCAACCTCTGGCCTCTTAAAGGAACCGCAGTGCCTCCATTTGACCACAAGGGGGCACCAGTTGCCTCCTATTTGAAGGTTCGTGGTGGTTTAGTTGCTTAAAAAGCATGTCTGACTCTTGAGACCTCAAAGACTGTAGCCTGCCAGGTTCCTCTGTCCATGGGATTTCCCAGGCAAGAATACTGGAGTGGGTTGCCATTTCCTTCTCCAGGGGGTCTTCCTGACCTAGGGATCAAACCCTAATCTCCTGCATTGCTGTGGTCTCCTGCATTGTGGGCGGATTTTTTACGGACAAGCCACTAAAGATGCAGGTTGGAGAGAAGAGTCTTAAACACTGATCAGCTGACCTGAGCCTCTCAATTTCAGGTTAGCCTCTGTCTGCAGTTGGAAGAAAGGGTGGGGGCTGAGGCAGATATCTTGACTAAAATCTGTTTCTAGGTTATCCTCATTCTGGGAGAGCCAATGGGAGCAATGGGCTTGAAGGGTTGTCTTTGAGTGCAGCAGGGCCTCCAGTTTGGCTCATGTCCTTTGGGGTTCTGTTGAGCTCCCCCTGTATTCAAATCCTTAATATTTCCCTGGATGATTTCCAGTTTTTTATCTTAGGCAATGACACCAATAGTGATAAGAAATTGAAAAGGAGTAGGGGGAAATTGGTTTTTTTTTTTTTTCTGGTGGTAGGGGAATAAGGAGAAAAAAATGATGACTTATTTTACTGTTGCTTTTAAGGTGTCCTGGGACATCCAGGGGTAGGTGTCCAGAAGGTACTTAGATGTACATGACACAGAAGAGCTCTTTGGGTGAAGGAAGGGGTTTGAGAGCCATTGTCATATTAGTGGTAGCTGATGTCATAGAAATGGATGAAGTTTCCTGGTCAAGTATTAATTAAGAAGAGCAGACACCTGAGAAAAAGCCAGGAAGACTCCATTTATAGGGTCAGGTAGAAGAATCTGCAAAGGAAACCCAGCAAGATTGGGCATTAAGGAGAACCAGACAGGTGCAGTGTAAACAAAGAATGAGAGTTTCAGGAAGGGGCTGTGGTCACTTTGTCAAAATTGGCAGAGAGTTTGTATGAAATCAGGACCGTTGGTGCAGAGTGTACCCTGAGTGTAACCCCCCTGAAGTTCCTGGGGCTTTGGGTAGAACAGGTTCTGCAGAATAGTGGGGGCCGGAAACCACAGTGCAGGAAACAGAAGGCACGGTATAAAAGCTGTTCCAAAACGTCGGGCTGTCGGGGGAAGACTGTGAAACAGCTGTGGAAGGATGAGGGGGTTGGTGACGGAGAGATGAGGCAGGTTTTTATGTAGGTTGTTTTAGAGACTTGAGCTTGTCGAAGTGCTAATTAGCAAGAGCTGATGGAGAGAGGGGCTTCCCTGGTGGCTCAGACAGTAAAGAATCTGCCTACAATGCACGAGACACAGGTTTGATCCCTGTGTTGGGAAGATCCCCTGGAGAAGGAACTGGCAACCCACTCCAGTATTCTTGCCTGGAGAATCCCTTGGGCGGAGGAGCCTGGTGGGTTACAGTCCATGAGGCTGCAAAAGAGTCAAACATGGCTGAGCAACTGAGCATGCATGCACGCGCGATGGAGAGAGAGTTAAAGTTGTGGGATGAAGGGCAGATGATTGATGGGTACGTGTTCCTGAGGATATGGGAGGAGATGAAACCAAGAGCTCAGGTGGAGGCCAGGGTTTAGGTCTTTCCTCAACTGGGCAAAAAGGGAAGAGGCGGAAGTGTGTCGGGACGCAGTGAAGCTCATGCTTTGTCGTTGTTATTGTTGTTCAGTTGCCAAGTTGAGTCTGACTCTGCAGCCCCGCGGACCGCAGCACGCCAGGCTTCCCTGACCCTCCCCGTATCCCGGAGTTTGCCCAAGTTCATGTCCGTTGAATCAGGGACGCCATCCAACCATCTCATCCTCTGTCTCCCTCTTCCCCTTCTCCTTTCAATCTTTGCCAGCATCAAGGTCTTTGCCAATGAGTCGGCTGTTCATGCTCACCCCCCACAATCACTTCCTTAATTCCGTCGAGGAGGCCAGGTATTCTTTGCCACATTGTGCAGAGGTGGAAGGCAAAGTTCAGAGAAGTGACTTCTCCAGGGATGCAGTTAGTTTTTGAACATGGTTCAAACGCACTAGACCCTGGTGTACCCTTCTTCTGTTCTGGCCTGCTGTACACAGCATGCTACTTCTTAGGCTAGTTGATTAATGGTTTGGTAGAGCACAGGCTTGATCTTGGGCCAAACTGGGAAACAGATTTATCTTTAGGGATGATCCTTGTTCCTGGGCTCATTGTTGACCTTTTGAATTTGCTGCTCCATATAGACTGCCTGTGAAGTGGCATTTATGATAAAGGGTTGCTTCCCTTCCCCGCCAAACTATGAGATCTGCAGGAGCAGACGCAGGGTCTGACCTGCTTTTTCTGTATGTAGGGCCTAGACGGGGCCAGGCATGTAATAGATGCTCACGAAATGTTTTTTGAAAGAACCTCTCACAGTACGCGTGCTAGAAACACTGACCTCTGAGATGCCAGCAGGTGAAACTGGTGTTATCTTAGTTCAGATCATCTAGCCTGTAAGTATATTTTGAGCATTGAACCCTGACAATCCAATACTCACTGGCTTTCCTCCCACCTGCTTATTTAGGATCTCAGCTCAAGTGTCTTAAATCCATGCATGATCCAGAACACAGAGGACTGGTCCCTACCCTGGGGCACTTAGCCATGTTTCCCTCTTTCCTCTCCTTCTCCCCTTCAGCTGCGCACCACCTCATCCTCCAGACCCCAACCACTGAGCAGCTGCAGCCTCAGGGAGTCTGTCATAAAGTGTTGGGTGGCATGGATAGGAGGAGACTGCTCTGAGTACCTCGTGTCCCTAAACCCTAGAGAGGCTTAGGGAAACAGAGCTTTCCATTTTATTTCTCACTGTTCCCAACAACCCGCTACCCCACCCCAACCCCGTGCTCTCCATAGATTCACAGGAGAGGTCGTACAGGGAGAGACACATAACTGGGCATCAGGCACCAAAGGGGTGAAAGTGAAAGGGGCTTCCCTGATAGCTCAGTTGGTAGAGAATCCGCCTGCAATGCAGGAGACCCCAGTTTAATTCCCAGATCGGGAAGATCCACTGGAGAAGGGATAGCCCCATTTCCCTCCACAGCCCCACTGCCCATGAAGGCAGAGTGTGTCCCTGCCTCTGGTTGGCCAGCCAGACTCCTTCTTCCCTTAGTTTGAGCTTTTCCTCAGGAGGTATCTCATTCCTGGTGCACACAGGCTTCTGGTGGGTGTCCTCCCAGACACGCTGTCCCATCTGAAACCCAGAGCAGGTTCAAACTGGGACCTCGACCTTGTCCCACATCACCTGAGACTCGCCATCTGGAGAGAGGGTGTGGCAACAGCAGCTGCTGAGTCACCGCAGGGCGTGATGTCCACAGATAATGGGAAAAGCGGATCACACGCATATGGGAAATGGGAAAATGGTAACAAGATCTTACATAATACTCTATGGTTTGCAAAAAATCCTTTCCTGAGCCCTGTCTCATTTGATATAACCTTTCTAACCGTTAAAAAAAAAAAAGTGGATGTTGCTTACACCGCTTGAGCTTTTCAATTTAGCTGGCAAGCCAGCTGTGTTAGGTTTGACTGCATTTCTCCAGCCAGCTGTCTTCCATCCCCATCGACTTGGCTAATCCTGTGATATCTGGCTGAGAAGCTGTAATGATGCTGGGAGTGGTGGTAAACCACGGGCGAATTGGGGCAGATGGTGTTCCCCGGATAGGAAGCTTCAGAAAGCAAATCGTCTGACAAAACTGCCCTCTTGGAACAAATTGGCGCAAATACCTTGGGCACCGTGGTCGTAAAGAAAGCTATGGAACCCGGCTGGGAGGGTTTAGCAGATCCCAGCTTGGCACTACAGTTAAAAGTAAGCGTGACTTTCACTCGAGGCAGGCCGTGGGATTGGAGTAGCAGAAGGGGCACGTGGTGTGGACAGTGGGGGACGTGGTCACCGTGGAGCCGAGCAGGAAGAACGGTGAGGCTGGAACCCCAGGGGTTTGGGTCCTGGCTCAGACCAGCTGCGTGGCACTAAGTAAGTCCCTTAAACTCTATGAAGTCTAGTTTCCCAGTCTGAAGACGGAGGTGAGCTGCCCAGACCTTCTCTCGGGGTTGATATAATAGTCATGTTAAATCAGGTATATGAAAGCTTTTGGGGCAATATGAAGTTTTACTCATAGTGGGAAGGACTGCTGTCGTGGGTGTTACCGTATGGATTTCCAGGTGTGAATGGCTCCAGGGCTGGAAGGTGGTATGTCTGCGGTGGTATCCTGTGTCTCCTGTTCCCTGTGTCCTTGACTTGGCCTGGGGAAAACTGCCTGCAATAGTTGCCTGTTAGCCTTGGAGGAACCAGTTGACCTCTGGCCTTATGAACTGCTATGCCGCCTATCAGTGTTACCTTAGGAGTCAGTGACTGTGTCTGCAGTGAGGATGGATGGTTCCTGAAAACCAGTAAAGAGTGACTTTTCCATACTCAGCAGTGCTCTGTTCCACTTCTTTCCTGGGTGGCTATAAAAGTCTTGTGTTTGGCTGGGACGTGGGTTATAGAATCATCTTAAAGGTCAGGAAGACTGGCTGTTTAGTCACCTGCCAAGCCCAGAGCATGCTCATGTGCGTGTTGGAGACGCTGGTGTGAGAATGGTGTGCAGACAGGTTGGAAAGCATGTTCTCAGTGGCTTGAGAGGAGGCTGTCTACATGTCTGTGTTTCCATGGATGTGACTGGCAGGCTGTGATCAGTACACTTCCCCTGAACCATGCATCCTATCAAAATACCATTTAACATCTTTCAACTTTTATGAACTTTCTGAGTAATTATTGAGTGCCTACACATTTGGGCTTCCCAGGTAGTGCTAGTGGTAAAGAACCTGCGTGCCGATACAGGAGACAAAGGAGGTGAGTGTTCGACCCCTGGCTCGGGAAGATGCCCTGGAGAAGGGCACAGCAACCCACTCCAGTATTCTCGCCATGGACAGAGGAACCTGGCGTGCTGCAGTCCATGGGGCTGCAGAGTTGGACACAACTGAAGTGACTGAGCAAGCACGTTACTATGCGCCAGGAACGGTGGCCTGGACATTTGCAAACCAACCAACATACATCTAATGTATTTACAAAGGATCTTTGTGAACTAGTTAAGAGTCAGCCATTATCTTCTAACCTGTTAGTAAAGGTTAAACTCTGACCTGAGGGACTAGGGCGTTTTCCTGAGAGCCGGGGCTGCGGCAGCACTGGACAGGCTTTGCCCTCGCTTTCGCAGCCCTGGATGCATTTTCCTTCTGCGCTTCAGTCTCGGGGCCTCCAGAGGAACGCGTGTGTGCTGAGTCGCTGCAGTCATGCATGTCTCTTTGCAACCCTGTGGACTGTAGCCTGCCAGGCTCCTCTGTCTGTGGGCTTCTCCAGGCAAGAATGCTGAAGTGGGTTGTCATTTCTACTTCAGGGGATCTTCCTGACCTGGGGATAGAACCCACGTCTCTTACGTCTCCTGCATTGGCAGGCAGGTTCTGTAACACTGGCACCACCTAGGAAGCCCTCCTGAAGGATAAGAATCAGAAAACGCAGGCAAGACCAGGAATGATGAGCTGTGTTTTCACACACCTGCTAGCTCCAGTGGGGTGGGCGGGCTAAACACAAACTGATGTCCAAGGAGCTGCTGGTTAGTGGCTTGGCCCGTGTTCTCTTATTGTAACCAGAAGCCCTTGTTTAAGCAGCTTGAAGTCTAGGTGAGGAAAAAGGATGTAAGAATGGAAATGCACGCTTTCCACAGGCTGGGGTAGAAGCTGGGAGTCCAGGATATAGTTCTCATAGTCACCAAGACAGGAACTATGGGGAGTAAGCCTGCCCCCCACCGGTCAAAAAGACGTAGCAGGCCAGTTGAACTTGAGCTGGGCTTCCTTGAGGAGGGAGCATGTGGATCAGAGGGACTCAAGTTCAGGAAGGAAGAGGTAGGAGGAAATAGACTTTTTTATGTAGAATGTGTTGAGTGCAGGATGGTTAGGGGTGGGGAGGAGGTGGCAGGAAGGCTGGACACTTTTAAGGTTGCCACTGAATTTCTCTCTTTAAGGGGATCTTGGAGGGACTTAACCTGGTGGTCCAGTGGTTAAGACTGTGTTTCCACTGCAGAGGGCATGAGTCTGAGCCCTATTTGGGGAACTAAGATCCCACATGCCAAGCAGTACAGCCAAATAAAGAAATAAAAGCTCTTAAAAAAACAATGTATACAAAGAATGTTGCAAGTGCCTCTGAGGACAGGGGCAGGTGGTCTGTGAGGCTCAGGGCCCTGAACTCCCCCAGGGAAGCACCTGCCTCCCCAGCCCGTCCCCTTGTCTGCAGAGTGTCCAGTGAGCTCTCTGTCTGCTGGCAGATAGAAAGGTCACCCGAGTCTGGAGGTGCCCTGGAGGCAGCAGTGGGCTGGTGGTACTGGGTGGAGGTGGGGTGGGTACTGCTTTGCGTTTTGGTCAAATACGTGCTCACTAGGGACAGCACTGTTGGAGTCTCAGGGACTGGAGTGGGTGTCGCTTCAGTCACTCAGTGCGTGTGGACGTCAGAGAACAGAGGGAGCCTGCCTCCCACCACGCTCAGCACGGGCTGGGTGATCTACCTGCAGACCCGCTCATTCCTCTAGCGCTTCACTGTCCTGGGTAGTTCTTCCCTTGGACACCCTGGATTGTAAGCCCCTGGGGGAGCAGACACTGACCCTTCCCAGCACTTCAGAGGACACTGATGCCCAGTGGGAGGTGACCCTGTGCAGTGGGAAGAGAGCTTTGGCGTGGCATTTGGCCTGAGCAAGGCAGAGTGATGCTCCCCCAGGGCCCGTAATGACTGTGGTGATGGGCCCTTCCCCTGGGGCTCCCCGGCAGGCTCAGGACACCACTGGCCCTCTCCCATGGAGGCCTGTCAGAGCTTATCTTTGCCTGAGACATTGAGGCCGAGGAGACAGTCAATCCAGGAGACTGGCCGGCCCTGCAGAGGCCCAGGGGACCTTCCTGGTACCATCCTCCCGGTCCAAGGACTCAGCAGGCCTGTTGTCAACAAGCCCAGCCCAGTTTGGATGAGATGTGGGTGACTAACGTTTTCCTCCCAGGCAGCAGGAGTGGACTGGCTTGCTGGGAGGAGTCCCTTTGCTGTAAACTACCAGAGACGCCCGTCTCCCAAGCTGAACCAGTGGGTGTCTTGCTTTCTTCTTCTTTTTTCTTAATCCTTCAGCAGATGATGGGAGGGGTCATCTGTTGAGTTTGTCCAGACTCTGAATAGTCCTTGGTCGTTGGAGTGTGCAAAAATATGGCAACAATACAGGTGCTCTTGCCTGAAAATGTTTCCAAAAGGATGGGAACAAGAGCAGTTCTTCTGACAGTAAATGATGCATTATGCTAATATCAGAAGGACTTTTTTTTTCCCTCCCCACATGTGTGGTCAGTGAAGAGAATTTTGGCAGTTGGTTCTCATTGAACCAAGTCTGTATATAGCACTCTGGAGCCTGGTCATCACCTCTAGCTTTTTTTACAGGAAGAGTTGTGGTGCCTAGGGGTCTGGGCTGTGACGGCAGGACATGCCTGCAGCAGGCAGAGGGCGGTCAGCCCACTCTCAGCTCTCCAGATCCAGGCCTTGAGCAGAGAGAGCAGTTGGTACCCACACAGCTGTCTTTGCAGCCTGCCCGCCCACCCAGGCCTCCCGACCCTGCTTCGGGGCATTCATTTGTGGTTAATGATGAGTCAAATCTCATCCCTTACCCCCAGTTACAGCACCAAGGAGAGCACATGGTGACCATCAGCCTCGCTCCAGTCTAAGCAGACGGGCTGAGAAGCAACTAGTGGGATACATAATAGTGTTCTTTCTTTAAATGTGTTAGGAGAAGAGAACTAAGGTTTATTTTGTATCTACTATGTGTCAGACACTATATATATATGTGGTGGTGGTGGTGATTTAGTTGCTAAGTTGTGTCCAACTCTTGCAACCCCATGAACTGTAGCCCACCAGGCTCCTCTGACCCTGGGATTTCCTAGGCAAGAATACTGGAGTGGGTTGCCATTTCCTTCTCCAGAGGATCTTCCCAACCCAGGGATCAAACTTAGGCCTCCTGCATTGCTGGCGGGTCTCCTGCATTGCAGGTAGATAAGCGTGTGTGTGTGTGTGTGTGTGTGTGTGCAGTGTGTGTGTGTGTATATATACACACACACACACATTTTTGTCCTCAGAAATCCTATGTGATGCTTTCCTCTTGCAAGGACAAGTTGAGGTGTAGAGTCGGTGAGTGATTAATTGGGCGGGACTGACTAGCTAAGGGGGATATGGGTCTAGATTCAAATCATGTGAGTTTGACTCTAGAGCAGGGTTTTCATTCTCAGGACCTGTGATATTGGCCAGAGACCCCTCTTGTTGAGGGGCACCTCTAGATGCTGGCAGAACGCCCTTGCTTATGGCAACCAGAAATGTCACCTGTGGATCATTACCGCCCCCTGTGGAGAACCAGTTTTCTACAGGCTTTATGATTCCTGCTGCAGCACATTTCAAAAGGATATTTGGGGGTACCTTGGTGGCTCAGAGGTTAAAGCCTGCAATGCAGGAGACCTGGGTTCGATCCCTGGGTTGGAAAGATCTCCTGGAGAAGGAAATGGTAACCCACCCCAGTATTCTTGCCTGGAGAATCCCATAGATGGAGGAGCCTGGTGGGCTACAGTCCACGGGGTTGCAAAGAGTCGGACATGACTGAGTGACTTCACTTTCACTTAAAGACTCTCTAGATGGTATGGACTGATTATTTATATTAATTTTTAATATAAAAGTAATAAAGGTCATTATGGATGATTTGGAAAATCATATATAATTGCATATATTTCTATGAAAAGAAAAATTAGGTCAAACTCCATGCATATTTTTAGGCTCCATTTCCTGCATAGTATCAGATTGATTTCTGTAAATGTTTGACTAATAAGGTTGTTCTCTCTCTCTCTCTCTCTTATTTGTGGGAATTTTATTTCACTTGTTAACTATGATTACCTTACAAATCCTTGAATTTAACAGGCAAAAAAGACATCTCTTTCAGTTTGTATTTATTTGATTACTAATAAAACTGACCATCTTTCTATTATATAGCTATTTGCTTTTCTTGTTCTCTGAAATATTTGTTAATAAGATGTGTTGTTGTCTAGTAAATCTAGCAGTGTCTACCCACTTTCAGATTTTGCCTTCTTCATAGTGCAGGCTCATAACTGAAGTTCCTTACGCTTTTTAGCACTAATTGAGGGATTGGACTCTGGGAAAGGATTGGGAGAAGAGAGGAAGGGAATGCCTGTGTATAAATAATTGATTACCTAAATTAGAATGAATCGAACCCTGAAGTTGGAAGCAGAAAAGGAGAGAATGGCTTTTGCCTAAGGTCCTCAGACTGTGAGAAGGGAGTGCCCAAGTACCTGGTCAGAGAGTTCCTGTGATGGCCACCAGGTGGTGCTATCGGCCTGGGACGATTTTGGTGTCTGGTGCGGGAGGGAGAGGAGAGTATAAGTGGTCACAGGTGAGTGAGGTGATAAAGAGGCTGAGTGTCGAACACAGAGGCTTGTTGGGTGTTTGGAGTTAACCTGCCAGTGACCAAAGTTGGCCTGGTGTGTGTATGTGTTTTTATATGTGTGTACAGAAGAGGAAGGGAAGGTTAAGACCAGTTATTAGCTTATGTATTTATTGAGATATAATCCATATACCATAAAATTCACCCGTCTGCAGCATACACACTGATGGTTTTCAGCATATTCTCATCACCATAATCAACTTTAGAACATTTTTATCACCCTTCCCCTCAGCTGTCACTCCCCCTCCATCTCTGCCCCCCACCCCCTCTCTTCACTTCGCATCCCCCTTTCCCAGTCCCTGGCAACCACTAACCTACTTTCTGTCTGTCTGGATTTGTGTACTCTGGACACTTCATGTAACAGGATTGTACAGTGGGTGTTCTCTCGTGAAAGCGCTACTCTCTGGTTGTTACTACTTGTCCCAGCCAACACTGCCCCGGTTGACTGTGTAGCAAGAGGCGTCAGCGTAGCTGGATAGGCCATTCCAAGCGCTGTGGCATTTCCAGGCCTATTAGGATAGAGGAAACGATAGACAACAGCAAGACTCTCATGTGACAGATGAACAGATTCTCCTGGGAAGCTTATGGAACTAAAGACTCCTGGCTCCCGATCTCTCCAGAGGGCTTCCCACGTGGTGCAGTGGTAAAGAATCCGCCTGCCAGTGCAGGAGACGTGGCTCGGTCCCTGAATCGGGAAGATCCAGTAGAGAAGGGAATGGCACCCCACTCCAGTACTCTTGCCTGGGGAATCCCAGGGACAGAGGAGCCCGGTGGACTACAGTCCGTGGGGTCGCAAGAGTTGGACACAACTTAGGAACTAACCAACAACTCCAGGAATTCATATTTGGTAGTTCCGGGGAGTTGAGGCTGCTGAGGATTGTTTTTTTTGTGGTGCCCCAGGTGATTCCAATGATTGTCTAGCCGTCGGCAGTGGGCAGTCAAATAGTGGAGAAAAAGGAACCTGGTCTGGAATATGGAGGCATGAGACCAAAATTACCTTTTCCTGCAGACCGTCTCTTTCAGCTGCAGCTTCACGTCCAGCGCCTCTCGTGGGAAGGGAGCTGCACGCTATGGTCGCCACGACCACGTGCTACAGGGCTGGTTCATGTCAGAGCGTCGTCTTTGACTCGGCGTGACAAGAGTGCATTTTTGAAGGCCATCAAAAACAATGACATCAGCCTTATTTAAATACTGCTCGGCTGGCAAATAGCTTTAATGGGATATAGCAGAAAGAACACTGAATCAGAAGCGGAAACTCGCCAGAATTCTCCACTGAATACTCCCTGGAGCTATTGTGAGCATCTGGTGAGAGTGGATGTGAGGTGTGGCCCCTGGCTTAGATTAGGGAAGCGCATGACAAGACGGGGCTTCAGAGAGCGTCTTGTCCACCTGTCTTGTTTCATGGCAGGGGACACTGTGGTCCTGAAGTTCCTTGCTGAGGTGGCGGACGTACCAGCGACCAGCAGTGCAGCCAGGCGTGGAGCTGAGGGCTCGCGTCCTCTGCCGCCTTCTTTTCCCACTGCGCCTCACTTCACATCTCTCTCTCTGGGGATCTGAGGTGCTACTGAGTCACCTGTCATTTCCAGAAGTGAGGAAACCCAGGCCTAATTTGTCCAGGGTTCCAGAGCTAAATGATTTAAATTTGCCTTGGATAAGTAGGAGTTAAAATAATGAAAACTCCACGATGGCATTCACGGATGGCTTTTAAGAACAAGCCCAGAACAGATCCAAGCTTTGTGAGGCCTGAAGCTTATGTAATTTGGAAACCCTCTTTAAGACAAATAGTACCAAATTACAAAATTAGGTCCAGGGCCTTGGAAGCAATCTATGCAAACGAGAGACTTTGAATCTTCAGCTTCATTCACTTCACTGTCAGTTCACCTCTAGGAACAGTTATAGCAAGATCCCTGATCATGTGTGTCCTGCTAGAATTTTTTTATTTGTATAAATCACACATATCCTGCTTCTGAACCCCTTAGTTACACCAGTCTCACCAAATGGAGGCCATTCTGTCAACAAATACATCTTGAGTAGCTGCTTTACATAAAGAATACTGAAGGGGGCGAATTCCCTGGTGGCCTAGTAGTTGGGATTCTGGGCTTTTACTGCTGTGGCCTGGGTTCAATCCCTGGTCAGGGAATTGAGATCCTACAAGCTGTGTGGCCAAATTAAAAAAAAAAAAAAAAAAAAGAATACTGAAGGGGACAGAGGCTACAGTAAGGAGTAAGGAGTAACTACAATAAGTAACGGGAACTTCCCTGGTGGCTCAGACGGTAAAGCATCTACCCGCAATGCGGGAGACCTGGGTTCAGTCCCTGAGTCAGGAAGATCCCCTGGAGAAGGAAATGGCACCCCACTCCAGTACTCTTGCCTGGAAAATCCCATGGATGGAGGAGCCTAGTAGGCTACAGCCCATGGGGTCTCAAAGAGTCAGACACAACTGAGTGACTTCACTTCACAGTAAGGAGACCACAGTCTCAGGATATGCAGTTCCAAAGTATATAATAATAAATCCCGAGACCATTCTTTCTTCCCAGCCGTGGGCTGGGCCAGGGATGGATGCCTGAGGGATCTCAGCCTCTATCTGTGTCTCCAGCTTTGGCCTCAGAGAGCCGTCTTCCTTTCAGAGTCTCTCCTCTCCCTCCATCAGATGGGGAATGGGCATCAGTATGAGTGAAACTCGGGGTTTTTGAATGAAAGCCTTTTCGCGGTTTAAACGACATCTCTGTGGTTGGGCACCCCTTCCTAACCCACTGCAAAGTCCCTTAAATCTAAAATCACTGCCTTCAAATGAATTAAAAGTACATTCATCCATCAGGGTTCCTTTTCCCTAAAATGTGCCTGATGCCATTGAGATAGTTAGAATAACATGAGTATCCTGAAAAATCTCTGTGAAGATTCTCAGGATATTTATTTCCACTTTGGTAAGAAGTGTGTGCATGCTAAGTCACTTCAGTCCCGTCTGACTATGTGTGACCCTATGGGTGGTAGCCTGCCAGGCTTCTCTGCTAGTGGGATTCTTCAGGCAAGAATATTGGAGTGCTTTGTTATGCCCTCCTCCAAGACAATCTTCCCAACCCAGGGTTCAAACCAGTATCTCTTATGTCTCCTGCATTGGCAGATGGGTTCTTTACCCCTAGTGCCACCTGGGAAGCTCTTTGGTAAGACATCTGTACTCAATTCTGTTTATTTAATTGATCATATCAGCATTAACTCCTGTATTTTTTTAAAGGTGTGGGTTTTGCCACTTTGAGAGAAAGAAATGGTGATAGAGATAAGTCTGGGTCATGAGGGGGCCTAGGTCAATAGAGGGTGTTTTGTGATGTTTTATTTCATTTTTTAAAATTTCATTTTAAAATTGTTACCCTTAGTTTTATTGATTTCCCTGGAGAAATGAGGAGTCAGAGATGTGAGTCCCTTTAGGTAAAATCAAGTACTGTTCATGTCTTACTGAAATTTCCCTTTCCATTGGTGGGAGGAATGGCTGAGCCCTTGGTGTCATCTGAAGCTCACTGTGATTCTCGTGGCAGCTTTATTATTAAAAAAAGAGCCTTCTGGAACGTTAAAGCATGAAGGGACATTAAAACCTTGGGAGGGTTTACAGCATTTTGAAGCCAGGGTGGAAGGTTCTGAGCCCCTGGGTTGAGAAATGGCTGGATCCTTCTGGTGTCATAAGCAATCCTATCACTCTTGGGACCCTCCCTGTTTTGAATCATGGATTTCAAACATCCTCAAAAGCTCTTCTCCGGTAATTCCAAAACTCTTAACAAATCAATCCTAAGAAAAAATAAACAAATATGCAGAGGAGCAGAAGGATATTTAGGATATGGTTCTAATTAAAATTTTTAAGTTTTCCTTCTCAAAATCTTGTATAAGCCGTTAAATATGAAAAAAACAAACCCCAGAGTAGGAAAGCAGTCACAGCCACTACCATCAGAGGTTTTTGAATTTTGTAACACACAAATAGTTTATTTGTTTTTCTTCTTATTAACACCAAGAGAATCAAGTCAAGGCTGTAACTTTAAAATACTGAATGGCCATCTGTTGAATTGGGCATACGCAGGGACATATCACAGAAGATGAAACTCCATCCTCCATCAGCATATGAAACAGCAAGCCTGCTTGCTGTCAGAAGCCTTCAAGTACAGGCACTACAAAAGAAACACGTCGTGTGGGCCCTCTCAGACTGCCCGGAGTAGGTTGGAGCCATCTGGATGTTTGCCTGCAGTTCCCCTGTGACGACTGAGTCTGCCAGTTACTTCTGTGGCTGTTCTGTTGATCTTCTGGCCATTTCTCTATTTGGTGGCACCTGAAGCCAAGGTGAAAGAAAAGAACATTTACTAAGTTCTGTGTTTGTACCAGTTCATCTTAATGAAGCATTACTATCACCCCTGTTTTACAGAAAAGGAAAATGAATATTTTAAAAGGTAAAGATATCTTGTCCAGGATCACATAAAGTTTAAAGCATGGAGTGCATGCATTGTAAAATGACAAGCACTTAACATTTGCCAGGATCCTGCAAAAACTTTACAAGGTCTATTTTATTTTTATTTTTTTTTTACTTTATTATTTTATTTTTTAAAAATATTTTTAATTTTTAAAATTTTAATTATCTTCATTTATTCATTTACATTATTTATGCATTTCATTATTATCTTATTTTTTAAACTTTTTATTTTGTATTGGGGTGTATTTTGTATTAACAATGTTATGACAGTTTCAGGTGCACAGCAAAGAGACTCAGCCACATATACGCATGCGTCCATTCTCCCCTCAACTCCCCTCCCATCCAGCTGCCACATAACATTGAGCAGAGCTCCATTCTAAATATAACAGTGTGTACATATCCATCCCAAACTCCATAACTATCCCTTCCCCCATCCTTTTTTATTTTGTCCTCATACCAACCTCTTAAAATTGATATAATTTGTATCCACATTTTATAGATGAAGTCATACAGTATGATGGAGCCAGGATTCAAACTCAGGTAGGCAGACTGCAGAGCCCCTGCTTTTGCACAGCATACCTCTAACTTGAGCTGTCCATGTAGACCCCAGCCACGGGTGGCTGCCACACACTTGACAGATGCCTGGTTTGAATTGCGATGTACTCTAAATATAAGACACACACCAGATTTTGAAGGCAATACCATAAATAAATAAATAAAACAATGCAAAATATCTCATCAGCCCTTCTCATTTATGACATGATAGCAATTTGCATTTATTGGGATACATTTTTTTAAATTAAACTTCATCTGTTCTTTATTTGTTTGAACTAAGGCTACTAGACAATTTAAAATTAACTATGTAGCTTTCATCATATTTCTATAGGATAGCACTACTATCTCCTATTGCAAGTAAAGAAGGGGCTATGAAATTTGTTTTTCATCAGTAGTTCTAGTTAAAATTTTGGTTAGTAGAGTGGGTGGGGAGGTTGACGCCATTTCAAACTTTTTTAAAATTGTTTTTTAAGGCTATTTTAAAATGTAAGCCTGGGTTCATGAATGAATTTGAATTATGCTTTCTTCACTCTCTGTACCATGTGTGGGTAAGAAAGACTGCCGTTTCTAAGGTTCAGAAGGAACTTGTGATCTATGATTTCAGTGTTGCGTGGCTGCTGCCTCTCTACTGTCCTCGGTAGTGGGAGCTGCTTCCAATTCCACACACTTTGTGACAACCGACTTTGTGTCTCCTCCAGCATGCCAGGGGGCCCAAGCTCTGGATATGGCACTTGGCACTTAGTTTATCCTAAGTAATGAAGGTCGAATAAGTAGCTAAGCATTTTTTATTGGTTTTGATGTTGTCGTATTATTTTTTAAATTGACACTTAAATTTCTATTTTCTAGCTATTATGGATTAACATCTCTCTGGAACATTGAGTACAAGCTTTTGTGGGAGGATATGTTTTCATTTCTTTTGGGTATATAGCAATACCTAGACCTGGAACACCTGGGTCATAGGATAGCTCTGTGGAACTGTTCGAGAAGCTGCCAGATTATTTCCCAGAGCAGCTTCCTCCTGGTATTGATCCACTCCCATCGGCAGTATGTGAGGATGTGGTTTTATTCTTAACTATTGCCAGGCAGAGATGACATGAATACAAAAGGGAGAAGTTGGGAATATTTGTGTGAGATAGGAAGACTACAGACCAGAAACACTGTATACCAAATGTTTACAGGAGATTTAGTCCAAGTGCCCCTCCTTCCTCCAACACACATACCACCTGCCCTCTCCTCCCAAGGCTAGAATTCAGAAACAATAAAAAGAGAGAAAAAAAGGTAACAGCTGCTTAGAAACTCAGAAAAGAATGTCCTGTGAAGAGATCATAGTTTGTCCAAAATAAATGCTTATGCTAGCTCTTTATAAAAATGCTTAGTTACTTACGGCAGCTTTGGATGGAGGACGGGAACTAGGGATATATCATGCAGGTACCCATTAGTAAGACCAAGTGGGAGTGTTCTTTGTCATGGCCCCAAAGCCTTCTCTGACCCCAGTTCAGTTCCTTTGTCTTCATCTACTGACAAGGGGGCTGACACATGAAATGTTTGGATTCCTGAGCCAGGTTTCTGCTCCTCTGACCAGTGCAGAACCTCAGAAAGGAGACGACTCCAGGAAAGCGGAGTGCCAAGCCCTATCACCTCTCCCATCTCCATCTCGTTCAGAATGGACCCATCATGGTCTCTGCTGCCGCTTATTCACACTTCCTTCTCAGTGTGTTCCCAGTGGCCTGCTTCCCCGGTAACACTCAAGCTTTATCAAAGAGCTTAAGTCCGGGGTAGAGGACCACCTCCGTGATCACGAGGGCTTGCTGTTGATCCCACCTATTGGCTCACCCATTCAGTGCTTCCCTATTTTATGCTTCTGCAGACATCCTCCCCTGGTGGCTCAGATGGTAAAGAATTTGCCTGCAAGGTAGGAGACCCAGGTTCGATCCCTGGGTTGGGAAGATCCCCTGGAGAAGGAAATGGCAACCCACTCCAGTATTCTTGCCTGGAGAATTCCATGGACAGAGGAGCCTGGTGGGCTACAGTTCATGGGGTCGCAAAGAGTTGGACACGACTAAAAGAATAACACTTCACCTCGATTTCAGATATCGCTTATTTTCTTTTGTGTTGGAAGCTATTTCCTTGGATGTTCAGTCTCTAACTGTGAAGGTTGTAGCCATTTCCTTGGTTCTGGTTTGGCCTCTGAGGTCTTCCTTACATTGATTTTTGCCTGCCTACCTGGATCATCACTGCCATTGCCCTTTCTGCTGACCTGAGAACCTGATGTAGCCTGCTTGTTTCTTTGGCTGGTACCCCAGGGGGCCAGGAACTCCTGTCAGTGAAGTCATGAACTTAAGTTAAAATTATTATCCCAGGAATTCTATAATGTGCAAAGATATTATACACGAGCAGAGTACCATGTGTTAATTCATACTCATTAGAGACCCTCACCCACAGGAATGACACCCAGAACTTGTCACATCACTGAGAACAGAGATGTGGGGCCCGGATTTTGGACAGAGGATGTCTTCAGTAAGTGAAGTTTCAGAAAGGAAGATGTAGTTGGGAGCTTTGAGTAATTGGAGACAACAGGACTCTAGGTGGAACCAGGTGCTGGAGGCTCCAAGTTCATAGTTTGCCTTTTTTATAAAAACCAATATCCTCACCTAATACCCATCCCTACCCCAATTTTGTGTTGTTGCTATTGTTCAGTTGCTAAGTCATCTCCAACTCTGCAACCCCATGGACTGCAGCACCCCAGGCTTCCCTGTCCTTCGCTATTTCCCAGAGTTTGCTCAAACTCATGTCCATTGTGTCGATGATGTCATCCAGTCATCTCATCCTTTTTCACCCCCTTCTTCTCCTGGCCTCGATCTTTCCCAGCATCAGGGTTTTTTCCACTGAGTCGGCTCTTTGCATCAAGTGGCCAACATATTATAGCATCAGTCTTTCCAGTGAACATTCAGGGTTGATTTCCTTTAGGATTGACTGATTTGATCTCTTTGCAGTCCAAGGGATTCTTCAGGAGTCTTCAAGAGAACAATTTGAAAGCATCAGATCTTCAGTGCTCAGCCTTCTTTATGGTCCAACTCTCAAATCCATACATGATTCCTAGAAAAATCATAGCTTTGATTGTATGGACCTTTGTTGGCAAAGTGATGTCTCTGCTTTGTAATACACTGTCTAGATTTGTTATAGCTTATCTTCCAAGGAGCAAGTATCTTAATTTACCATCTGCTGTGATTTTTGAATCCTGAGAAAATAAAATCTGTCACTATTTCCACTTTTGCTCCATCTATTTGCCATGAAGTGATGGGACCAGTTTTGTTTATATGTCCCATTATTTTTTCAACATTAGTTGATACCTTAACTCAAGCTCCACTACCTCCCAGTCAGGTCACATAATTTCAGCAAGAATCACAGACTACAGGTTTTAAATGACCCCAAACTGGCTCTAACCTCAGTACAAAAACATACCTGGTCTCCATACAAATTGCCAAATAGAGACTTCATTTCAGGCAGCAAATAAATTTACATGAAGGGACTGGAAATGCTACAATGTAAATTACCTGTTACAACAATTTTTTCAAAACCCACAAAATTCACAGCTATCCTTAAAATGCCTCATTTTCAAATTAATGAATTTTACTTTAATTTGGGGTTTGAGGTGTACGTGTTAGGAAGGGGCGGAGCTTGTGGCGGCTGCAGGCAAATAAGTTAAATTCAAAGAATAGAATTTGAACTTTTGCAAATGAGTAAACAGCCAAAACAAACACCGCTTTGGAAAAAAAATACACATTTTCTCCTTTTGAAAAGCAAGCAATGCCTAAGCAAAATACCTTAAAAGTGAACTAAAAAGCTTTTCTAAAATAAACAACTCTGCTTGTGATCCTAAATTGGGACCATATGGACATGTGAAAGCTACAAACGCACTACGTTTCCACTCCGAGTTTCTGCCTTCACTGTTTGCGTGCCTCCGAGTAGATGCTGATAATGTTGCCTTTGGTCCCAAAGGAACCTGAGATTCTTAGATCCTAGGATGAGGGAGCAAGCAAAAGAAGAAAGAAAAGGAATGAAAACAAATGCCTTTCAAGACAAAATATCTGAACAGTGAGTTCTATTTTTGCTTCCTTGCCAGCAGGCGCGACTCAACTCAAATCTCTCCGGCACATATAGGATGATGCCAGCGAAATGGGGTGCATTTACCAGGGATGCTGGCTACGTGGGGAAGTCCCTGTTGAGGAGCCAAGCTCACACTCAGAGCATTAGGATAGCTTTAGCAAGCCGCCTGGACTAGCCTCCTGCCCTGGGGCAAATCAATGAATAAGCCAATTCAGCATAGATAGAATCATTCCTTTGTTTTTCTCAATTACCAAATGTTGTGTGCTTTGGGGTCACTTGTCATGAGTTTAGAGAATGTGAATATTGCAACATAAGTCCTCACCATTCTAAACAACTTAAACTGAATTCCGTTGCTAGGGAGGAGGAGAATTGAAGACATAGCATCCATCGCTAATTGTACATGATTAGAGGCTATTTTCTCATTCTAGGGTGCGTCTTTCTTTTCTCCCACAGCGCTCATGGTCTGTTCCGTGAAGCTGGAGCTTATATTAGGTGTGTATTTATGTGGACATGTTTTGTTTCCTGTAACTGGATAGCAAATCCTTGAGAAAGAGATGATGCCGCCTGGTTGGGGAGGGGGTGGTGTGCTTGCCTTGAAAACAATGAGTGAAATGAGTTCAAGTGTTAATTTTTAGTTTTAAGTGAACAAGGATGTACTACTGTTAATAAAGAGTTCAGCTGTTTTTGAGCCCTTGTTGCTAACTGCCCCAGGTACAGAACTGTGGGCATCAGAATGAAAAATATGTAAGATTGTGAATCTGGGCTCTGTTAATTGTGCTATTAGGAAATATTGATTGGATAATGGAAGGAGTTTACATTTATTGAGTGCTCATTACATTCCAGGCACTTAGTTATGCATTTTGTATCTTATGCCCAAGTTAAAAAGGGTTTGGGATATCATCAGATGCCTGACAACATGTGGATTTGAACCTGAACAAAGGGAAGCTATAAAGTTTCTTAATAAAAAAAGGTGCTTTCTTTCTGTGCATGTGTGCCTGGTCGCTCTGCTGCTGCTGCTGCTAAGTCGCTTCAGTCGTGCCCGACTCTGTGCGACCCCATAGACGGCAGCCCACCAGGCTCCCCCGTCCCTAGGATTCTCCAGGCAAGAACACTGGAGTGGGTTGCCATTTCCTTCTCCAACGCATGAAAGTGAAAAGTGAAAGTGAAGTCACTCAATCGTGTCCGACTCTTAGTGACCCCATGGACTACAGTCTACCAAGGCTCCTCCGTCCATGGCATTTTCCAGGCAAGAGTACTGGAGTGGGGTGCCATAGCCTTCTCCGGTCTAGTCACTCAGTCGTGTCCGACTCTTTGAGACCCCATGGACTGTAACCCACCAGTCCCCTCTGATTATGGGGTCTTTCAGGCAAGAATACTGGAAGGGGCAGTCATTTCCTTCTCCAGGAGATCTTTCCAACCCAGGGACTGAACGTGCATCGCCTCTGTCTCCAGCATTGTAGGCATATTCTTTACCCAGGCTTGTCTGTGGGTCCTCAGTAAATGAAAATCGGTTGCTTTTCACAACTACATTTGAACTTTAGGACTCTCATTTCTCACCAGGAATCAAGGCAAAAAAGGCTTTTTAATGCACAGAGTTAATTTTGAGAATGGATATGTACAGAAACTACTTTTAAAAAAATTTATTGAAGTATAAATACAGTAAATATAAATCAATATTGTATTAATTTTTGTACAGCAAAGTGTGATTCAGTTATGCATATAAATATATTTTATTTTCCATATTCTTTTCCATTTTGGTTTTCTCATAGGATATTGGGTACAGTTCCCTGTGGTATACAGTAGGATCTTGTTGTTTATCCTTCCTATATATAATAGCTTGCATCTGCTAACCCCAGACTCCCAGTTCTTCTCTCCCCTACTGCTCTCCCCCTTGGCAACCACAAGTCTCTTCTTCATGCCTCTATGTGAGTCTGCAGAAACTACTCTTAATCGTTTTCATTCTTCCTTTGAGCCCACTGAAATTACTGGGTTTGAAGGAAGAAACAAAGGTTAGACATTAAAAATTTTTTAAATCCCACCCCTTAAGTTGGCCATTTCTTTCAGGTGTTTCTCCCTCATTAATAAGGGCTACGTTGTTTCTTTCCAGCCCTTTCTCCTTGCTTCTACTCTTTGCTCCAGCGCAGACAATCATGTGCATTGAAACTGCCTGAATGCTGTGCTGAGAAACCCAGGCATGATTGTATAGGAGGTGACAGATTATAGGCATTCTCATTTTATTGTGCTGCACAAATGATGCAGGGTTTTGTTTTGCCTTTTTAAAAACAAAACAAAACAAAACAAATTGAAGGTTTGTAGCAACCCTGCATTGAACAAGCCGATCAGTACCATTTTACCAACAGCATTTGTTCTTTTCTTGTCTCTGTCACATTTTGGTGACTGTCACACTGAAAGGGAAAGTGAAAGTCGCTCAGTCGTGTCTGACTCTATAGTCCATGGGATTCTCCAGGCCAGAATACTGGAGTGGGTAGCCTTTCCCTTCTCCAGGGGATCTTCCCAACCCAGGGATCAAACCCAGGTCTCCTCCATTGCAGGTGGATTCTCTACCAACTGAGCCACAAGGAAAGCCCAAGAATACTGGATTCACACTACTAGAAGCTTTTTCATTATCATATTTGTTACAGTGTTCTTGTGACCACGATGACTTTCTGAAGGCTCTGATGATGGCTGGCATTTTCTAATAAAAATGTGTCTTTTTTTTTCAAATGTGCCCTGATACCAGTTTTATTTTTTTTTTTAATTTTAATTTTGTATTGGAGTATAGCTGGCTAACAATGTTGTGATAGTTTCAGGTACACAGCAGAACAGCTCCGTGATACATAGTAAGAATGTATGTATCTCCTTAATGAAGGTATATACATAGTTTTTTTTAGACATAATGCTTTGCACACCTAATAGATTACAGTACGGCATGAGCATCACTTTTATATGCACTGGGAAACCAAAACATTTGTGTGACTGGCTTCATTGTGATATTTACTTGTTGGCAGTGGTCTGGAACCAAGCCCGCCACATCCCCAAGGCCTGCCTAGTGTCCTCCAAGTTGAGGAGTGATGGCTCTTTTTGTAAAACTGTGTGTGTTTCCAGGTTGTGAGGTAAACACCACAAACCTCCGGGCCAGCCAGCCCTTCCTCATTAAGGCCCCCTGTGTCCCCTCACGTCCAGCCGGTGCTGCCCCATCACAGGGTCCACCCCTGCTCTGCGGCCTCGGAAACCACTCTCAGGCGCCCTGCCTGCCCCACTTCACCTTCCTCCTCAGCCCTGGGGGGAGAATGCCCAGGTGGCTCAGCGGTAAAGAATCCACCTGCCAGTGCAGGAGAGGTGGGTTCCATCCCTGGGTGGGGAAGATCCCCTGGAGGAGGAAGCGGCAACCCACTTCAGTATTCTTGCCTGGGAAGTGCCATGGACAGAGGAGCCTGGCGGGCCACAAGCCGTAGGGTTGCAAAGAGCCCGACAGGACTGGGCGCGCACACCTCAGAAACGTCAGCCCCACCGGGGCCTTTGTTGTCTCGCCACTTTCTTTCCTCTTTCTCCGCTGCCCCCTCCTTTGCGCCTTTTTTTCTTTTTAAGTTTTTTTTTTTAATTTTAAAATCTTTAATTCTTACATGTGTTCCCAAACATGAACCCCCCACCCACCTCCCTCCCCATAACATCTCTCTGGGTCATCCCCATGGACCAGCCCCAAGCATGCTGTATCCTGCGTCAGACGTAGACTGGCGATTCAATTCTTACAAGATGGTATACATGTTAGAATGCCATTCTCCCAAATCATCCCACCCTCTCCCTCTCCCTCTGAGTCCAAAAGTCCGTTATACACATCTGTGTCCTTTGCACCTTTGAAGGGAGAAACAAAGGAGGGCTACACTCATTGGAATCACCTATCTGACTGCTTCGGTCTCCCAGACTGTGAACAAAAGGAAAGCTGGTCATCGCTTTATAAATGATGTATGGAGACACGCGGAGGAATGAAGGCCCAGACCGCAGTGTATTTTTAGCGTCTGCTGTTTGTGGTAACATAAGTGAAAACTGCTGGATGCCTTCCCCTCAGCTGAATGGCTGGTATTCAGGCGAGTGTGCCCGCTGCCTGCCAGACTCTCCTCACGGAACTCCCTCTTTATGAGGTGGGTGACTGGCTCCTTGGCACCAGGCTGCCCCACCACAATTCTCCTTTATTGCCCAGTCGCATGGCTCCCCAGGGGCCCCAGCATGGGGCTGCGGGTGAGACAGCTGGCCACGAGCTTGTCAGGGTGTTACCAGATTGCAAGGCAGAGTCTGCAGGGCAGGGGCTGTGTCTGGATGCTCTAAAACTTCTGGCATGAGGCTGGCACTCAGACACGCAGGAACCACGATGGTGAGGCCCGAGGCTGGCGCCCCATCTCAGAGTCATTCTGCTGGTGCCTGGCTCGAGTAGGATGTCGACCCCCACTGGTTGCTGACACTCTGGAGCCTCAGAGTGAGATAGAAAATATGAGAGGCCTCTTATGCCGACAGGTCATTCTACCAACGATTGCTCTTGAGCTAATCTTTGGAATGGTCGGGATGGGCTGCCTGAGGCCCCATGGGGGCATGGAAACAGCCCTGGGATCCCAGGCTGCAAATAGCACTGACTGGCTGAGCAGCTTTAGGCAAGTAAAGGTCTCCCAGGACTCACTTGCTCACAGTTATGAGTAGTAACTCTTGTCCTACTGACCTCACTAAAAATGTTTAATAAAGGTATTAAAATAGTCTAAAACAATTGAAACCATAATGTTACAAAAAGGCAGGGGAGTGGTGCAGTCCCTTCTATTTTCTTCATTTCTGACCAACCTTCACTTCTATCAAAACCATCCCCCTCTGACCCCAGCTCTTGCATCATGGGGCGACCCATGGGGCTCCGCTTATTCCCTGAGAGGACATTGCTTATTCCATGAGAACGTACCTTCATGCTTCATGAGCGAGGTCTTTGCTTTCAGTCCCTACAGGATTAGTTTGAATGAAGAAAGGTGCAGTGGGCTCCTTTTCTTGTGAAATGTGTGAGAGTGCCTCTATAATTAGAATAAAACTGTCTGTAAAGGGACTTCAGCTAGCTATAGTTCCTTTATCTGAAACCTTAAGTGACTTTCAAAAAGCCTCTCAGTGGCCACACTGAATGTCACGAACTCCACGAACCTAGATGGTCATGCCAGTGTTCTCAGTGCTAATTTACTCTTAGTTTGCATCTAACTTGAGTAAGTCTGGCTCTCTCCCTTTCTAGCCCTTGATACTGAATGCATGGGTAACGGAGCAATAGCATCAACATCACCTGGGGGCTTGTTGGAAATGCAGTGGCAGGTCCATCCCTCATTTGTTGATCAGAGTCTACATTTTGACAGGATCCTCAAGTTATGCATATGTGTGTGCTAAAGCCAATTAGAAGACAAGACTTGCAGGACCTAGACCTACTATTTATTTATGCACTGCACTTTATTATGAAAAGGATTGAGGATGACTAGGATTAATAGCTTACAAAGAAGGAGAAGACAAAGAACTTTAAAAGCTCTAGCAGCTGGGACCACTTATTACAGTTGTATCGCTGTACACATTTTAATGCTCTGAGAACACACTGCTGCAGCATTGTAGAGTCACGGGTATTCCCAATAATAGTCCCAAACTATCAAGAAGAGGTAAGGACATATTCCGAATTTGCTGTTTATAGAAGCAAAAGGGCTTAACATTTATTTGGCAAAAATGAAATATTTTCTGTCTATTCTAGAGACATTTGTGGAGTGATATGGCCGTGATGGAAACATAAATAAAGCATCGTCACCAGATAGAGTTAATTGCCCGAAATAATTTAAAAGCTGTAGTGAAAGATCCCATGTTTAACCAATGGCATTATTTTCCCAAATAAAGGGACCTCTAGATTTTGGAAACTTTACGTGAAATGGAGCAGAACCCCCATGGTCCCTCCCACTACCCCACCCCCACCATGACCTCTGCCTGCCTTTTGTCTGTGGAAAACTTTAGTCAAGGGATAAGTTTAATCAGAGAAATGAGAACTTGCCGAAACAAAGGCAAACCATCAACGGAGACCAAATCATAATAATGTAGTCATTCAGCATAGCCAAGGACCTTTCTTTCTTTCTCAAGGGCTGTAGATAATAGTCTGAGCCATATCCTGTGAGCTGTCTTATAGATACTATAACATCAGGTGGAGAAGTTAGCTACGTGATGACCAGACTGTACCCAGGACATGAGCTGCCACAATTCTAGGAACTGTCCTCAAAGAGACGGGAAATGGACCCTGGAACTAAAGGTTCACTGTCCTTGAAGCAATTGAGATGACACTCGTCAGAGCACCGAAGACCAATTTGAAGACGACTGTCAGATCAGAGAAGACTGCAGTTTCTGCATGTAGCCCCCTCCTTCTGTCTGTAAAAGCTCTTGCCCCACTAGTTGCCAGTTAGTGGGGAGTCAGCCTTTGGACAGATGTCCGCCCCCCACCCCCACCCCTGGTTGCCAGCATCTGAAGTGAAGCAAACTTCCTTTTCCACCAACCTGGCATGTTTATTGGCTTTGGGGCAGTGAGCAGCCAGATCCCCCTCACCTCTCAGTAGTGCATGGACACTTGACTCCTCTCTCCCTTCTGCACTGTTTGAGATTTCTCTTATTTCTGCTCGTGTTGTGACTGCTCCACCCCAATCTGTGTCACCGCTCCCCTGAGTCTCAGCAGTAGTGTGTTATTAAGCCTTCTTAACTTCCCTCCAGTCTATGTTTGTACAGTGGCCTTCAGAAAGATGCTTGAGTACACTGGATCTGGAGTAGAGGGCTGAGATTTTTTAAAATTCCATAAGTGATTCTGATATGCACCCTTGGTGGGAAAGAGGTTTTTAAACTATTGATAAATTAATGCTCTACACAACATCCAATTATTATATCACTCTTCTTCCTATAAAGCTTTGGTTGCTGTTTGTTATTCTATCAGTTCATAATTTTCTGCCTGGTATTAGCTGTCTCTCCTTCTATTTAGCTCTTCCCTTCCAAGCAGTGCTCATCATTGATGCTCAAATATTCCTTGCTCTCACCTACCTCTGTGCCCTACTTGTGGCTTTTCCTTCACCACCAATAAGGACGGATCCTGCCTTTCCTGCTTCAACTCAAATGTCACCTCTTCCATGGAAGCTTTCCTGGAAGGTTCCCTATTTCCTGAATTTCCACATCATTTAGAATACCATAATGAATTATATCAAGGAGTGTACCTTATCATATACCACTGGCTTGTTGTTTTAGTGCTGAACAACCAACTAGAATGAAGAACTAAGTAGGGAGCAGGAATCCTGTCTTTCACATTTGTATTTTCTATGGCACAGAGCATAATCATTGGTACGTTGCTTCTTGCAGGCAATCCTTCACGTTGTAGATCTAGGTTAGATATTGCTTCTCTGCATACCTGTGACATCTCACTGTAACCCTGTCACATCATAACTCTGCATCTTAAATGTATTTCCTTTCTTTTTATTGAGGTATAGTTAATTTACACTATTGTGTTAGTTTCAAGTGTACAGCAAAGTGATTCAGTTATATATATATATATATACACATATATATATTCACACACACTTTTTCAGATTCCTTTCTATTACAGGTCATTGCAAAATATTGAGTATGGTTTCTTGTGTTATAGAGTAGGTCCTTGTGGTTTACCTATCTTACATATTGTAGTGTGTATGTGTTAATCCAAAATTCCTAATTTTTCTCTCCCCTCCTCCTGCTCTCCCTTTTGGTAACTATTAGTTTGTTTTCCATGTGTGTGAGTCTATTTCTGTTTTGTAAATAAGTTCACTTGTATCATTAAATGTGTATTTCATTATGTATCCCTTACAAAACTGTGAACTCTGTAAGAGCAGGAGTCATATTTACCTGGTTCATCATTGACCCTCTAGTCCATGTCTTGATGGTCATATATACTCAAGAAATATTTTTTAAGCTGACTGAATAATAATTTTAAAATATGTTTCGTTTTTAGAGACAAATGGACCAGACAGCATCCTTGGCATCCTAACAGTTTGAATGACTTGGTTTCAGGTGCAAAATAGAGCAGCATAATCTAAACACTATACTGAACCAGTTAACTAGCATTTGATTGTATACTCAAGCATATAATTTTCTGGTTATTTTCTATATGTGGTTAGTTTTGTTGGCTGGCTTCCCTGATGGCTCAGGTGGTAAAGAATCTGCCTGCGAGATGTGGGAGACCTGGGTTTGATCCCTGGGTTGGGAAGATTTCTTGGACAAGGGAATGGCAATCAACTCTAGTATTCTTGCCTAGAGAATTCCATGGACAGAGGAGCCTGGCAGGCTATAGTCTATGGGGTCACAAAGAGTCAGACAAGCTGAACAACTAACACTTTCACTTTCTTATCTATAAAATTCAAGCTCTTGGAGAACAAAGGATAGCATTAAAAAATTTTTTTATTTTGTACTGTGGTATAGTCAATTAACAATGTTGCGATAGTTCCAGTTGAACAGCAAAGGGACTCAGCCATACATATATATGTATCCGTTTTTCCCTAAACTCCCCTCTACCCATCCAGGTGCAAAAGATAGAATTTTTTTTTTCTTTTAATTTCCATCTAACTCCCATAGTTCCTCAGCGAGTATTTTTTGATTTGATGTAATTAAATGTAGTTTTAAAAGAGCCTGTGTTATATCTGCCTGGTGCTAAACATCTGTTGCTTCCTAACAAGTGTGCCATTCATTCTAATGGCACTGGTGCACAGAGGTAAACAGAGCCTTGGCAGGCCTTCCATAAAGGAAACTGTTTGCTTCTTTCATTAATTGCTAGTGGAGCATTAAGACATGCATCTCCCTGAAGCCAAGTTGGATAATTCCTGGCACTTAAGCCTAGGGTGCTTTCAAAAGTTGAGACATGTATTGACACACCAGAAGGCATGCCCTATAGCAATCACCAAGGTGGCTCTAATGCCAAGATGGTATAAAGCCTCAGATATATCAATACCAAGCATACAAGTCTGTCTCTCTAAACTTTTGTGGGTCTTGGGTTAACGTGAGACAATAAATGTGAATTTCTAGAATGTCTCTGAAGGCAGGCACCTCAGTATAAATTGGAAAAATCTTCAGAGAGATACAGAAAGTTTAAAAATAAAATGATCAAAGGTTCACCAAATAAAACAACAGAATGAAAGTGGTAATGCTAATAGCAGAAATATATGTCAAGATATGATTTGTCAATTGTTATTAATTTTGCCAGTTAATGACAATTAAAATGAAGAATTTATACTCTTGGACATAGCAATTAGCATAGCATCAAAATGCTAAAGCAAAACAATGAGAAATAAAAGATACTGACAGACACTTACTGGTAGTAATAGATTTCAACACAGCCATCAGATTATGATAGATAAAATATGAATAAGGACATAAAAGAATGTAATTAATAATGTTGGATAATTGGCTATATTTAGATATTTATGGGTTATATAAAAATACATCTTAAATACTCACATGGAAAATTTATAAAAATAATACCTTTCTTTAAAAATCCAGAAATTTTGTGCACTACTCATTCAGTGAGCTCTAATATAAATGTAAACAAAAAAAACCCAGTTACTTTATGGTATCCATATTTGGAAGCTAGAGGAATTTGGAATTAGAGGTACAATTATCCTTTTAAGAATTAAGACTCTACTCTTCCACTGCAGGGGGCCTGGGTTTGACCCCTGGTTGGGGAACTAAGATACCACAGGCTATGCTATGTGGTCAAAACAAAAAAACAAACCAAAAGAATAAGTATTAATCGAGCACAATAAATTAAGACAGAAAGATGCAATATGACTTCAAAGAGACAATGGTATTCCCAGGACATTGGGAGCTAGCCATGATCCTACTAAATATATTAATATTTCCAAAGAAAAAATATGTGTTGATCTAAATGGGAGCTGATTCAACCAACAAAGAGGGAGAAAAACAAGTGTCAGAGGTTTATGCCTTGGCACAACTTGTCCAGGGGAAAAGGGAGACTCACCTAGCTCGACTTAAGTTACATAACCCATTGGCAAGCCCATTCTTCCTGTGAAGGTGGAAGTATGGTTACTTTATGCTGTGCTGCGGTTAGTCGCTTTAGTCGTGTCTGACTCTTTGTGACCCCCAGAAACTGCAACCTGCCAGGCTACCCTGTCCATGGGGATTCTCCAGGCAAGAATGCTGGAGTGGGTTGCGTGCCCTCCTCCAGGGCATCTTTCCCACCCAGGGTTCAATGCATCTTGCAGGTTGTGTCATTCCCTTCCTCTACTTTCATTCAACCCCTTGCCACCCCCATCCCCTCTGGCAACTACTAGTCTGCTCTCTGTATCTGAATCTGTTTCTATATTTTTTTCATTTGTTTTGTTTTTGAGATTTCATATATAGGTGAGAGCATATAGTATTTCACTTAGTTTAATACCCTCCAGGTCCATCCATGTTGTCATATGGCTGTGTAATATTCCACTGACTGACATTCTCTCTCTCTCTCTCTCTCTCTCTCTCTCTATATATATATATATATATATATATATGCACACACACACACACACACACACACATCTCCTTTATCCATTCATCTGTTGATTCATTCAGTTGCTTTCATATCCTGGCTATTGTAAATAATGTGGCAATGAATATTGGACTGCATATATCTTTTTGAATTAGTGTTTTAATTTTCTTTGGATAAATACCCAGGAGTTGAATTGCTTGATCACATGGCCGTTCTGTTTTTCATTTTTTCAGGAACCTCAACAGCGTTTTCACAATGGCTGTACCAAAGAGTTAATTTTAAAAATAGAAAACTGAAATATCTAAGTATTGATAGTACTTTTGTGAAGGGCCAATAGTTTTGTAAGTTTAGAAGATGAGAGGAGATCGTGAAGGGTAACAACAACAAACCTACTTAAGTTTTAAAAACTTATGTTAGCAAACTATTACAAATATAATATCCAGAAGTCAGACAACATGGAAAGTGTTTGCAGGAAATGTAATGCCCCAAGACTTGATACCTTTATATGTAAAATGTTCTTAAACGTTGATAAGAGAAACACTAAAATTCCAAGAGCATAAACAGACAACTCACAGAAAAGAAATTAAATCGGGTAAATAAACATGGAAAAAAATCAACTGAGCTAGAAATCAAAGACATTCAAAATGAAACAGTACTTTTTCTAAAAGCCTTTAAAATTAGCAAAGAAAACATAAAACTTTATTTTTGTAAAACCCAATACTGGTTAAGATGTATAAATATAGAATTCTCAGATTTTGTTGATATTTTATAAATTGATACCTCCTTTCTGGAAAACAGTTTGGCAATATAATATAAAGAGCCATAAAAATATTTATAGCATTTGACCCAGTAATTTGACTTCTGGGAATCTTTCCTGAGGAAAACTAATCCAAAATATGGAAAAAATTAAATGCCTAAAAGCAAATTGGGAAACACTAAACATCCCACAATGGGAGAATGATTAATCTGTTGTGGTAGAATCACTGGATTGAAGACTACGTGGTCGTTTATAATCATGGGGCCAGACACCATGCAGCCACATGCTTTAACAGTAAATGAAAAAGGAACAAATGCATAGAAAAAGATGCACAGGGAAGAAAAGACTGAAATAAATGCACCCAATTTTAAGTGGTTGATCTAGAATGAGAGAAGGTCAAATATTTTTTTCTTCATCCCCTTTTATTGGTAATTGGTTGTCATTCAGCCTGTTCTTCTATCTGGGTGCCAGTTGCACCCTTTTCTCTTCCCTGAACCCCGTGCCCAACTTGCAAAGCCCAGCCCTTCAGTGCCACTCAAGCTCCAACTTGTCCAAAAGCCCTCCCATCCTATCAGCCTAATGAAACCCTCCCTTTCCTCTGTTCCAAGCACTGTATTTTAACCTGTCCAGCATAGCACATACACGGTGTGCCCTGAGTGGAAATGATATTTATGCAGTTTGTGCCTGTTTTCACAATGAAAATTTTAACCCCCTAAGGGCAGGAACTATTGTATTTCCTTTTCTCTCTCCACAGCATAGGACACAGTACTTTGCTTGTGTGGTGTGCCTGAATAAATAGTGGTTGAAATGAATGGCATTGCCCTGAAATGATCTACTTTTGATTTCCTGGCAGGTGGAGCTCATGAAGGTCTGCAACACTTGGGTCCCTTTGGCAACATCCCAAACATCGTAGCAGAGTTGACTGGTGACAACATTCCTAAGGACTTCAGTGAGGACCAGGGCTACCCAGACCCTCCAAACCCCTGTCCCATTGGAAAAACAGGTAGTGGGCATTAGTGGGCACGCTCCTGGGTTCCCATGAAAGGTAGGAGCTTTCGGAGGAAATTAAAAATGCTAACATTGGCTACATATGTTCAGAGAAATAGTATTTCTAGTCCCATGAGCCCCTATGTATTTATTTGTAGGTGGATTGGAAAGGGAGGTTGATTCTAGAACTCTTGGTGAGTTCTGGTGTTCAGATATACCTGCAGAGGACTCTCTTGCCAAGGCTTCATCTTCTCTCTCCCTCTTTGGGAATTGATGCTCTTTTCTGCATGTGCTTCATTTTTCAATAAAAGAGAGGGTTTTCTCTTTTTTTGCCTCTTTGATACAGTTGCTGCTCACTTTGGAACTTGTTTCCTTTGTGGATGACACATGTCCTTTTGTTTTCCTCACTTCTCTTGACAACTGACATTTCAACTATGTTGTAACCAGTGAGCATCTATCCTGAAATATTTCCTTGGGAGTTGGGAGGTGGCATGAGAGAGAGGGGACCCAGGAAAGTAAGTTGGTTAAGGAAGTAGGTTGAAACCTTCCTTGCTATTCATGTATTGCTCCCAACTTTCTACCCCCCAGTGCAAAAGAGGATGAACGGTGAGTGAGCTTCACTTATGCTGGACTTTGAGCAGCTTACTTTGCTGGTTCAGAGTAGTTTCTCTAGACAGAGGACTACCTGAATTCAAACCCCTGGTCAGGAGATGTGACCTCGAACAAGTGAATAAACTGCTTGCATCTCAGCTTCCTTATTAGCGAAATGGGGGTTATTGGGGAATTAAATGAAATTATCCATGTTAAGCACTTGGCACATCACCTCACGCAGAGTAAGGACTCATTAAATATCATCCAGACTGTAAATAGCTTTGCCACTAGTGAGCAACCAGAGTAGTCTTTTCCCTCCAGCCCAATAATAATAATGTTAGTATTTATTGGGCTTCCCTGATGGCTCAGATGGTAAAGAATCTACCTGCAATGCAGGAGGCCCGGGTTCTATCCCTAGGTAGGGAAGATCCCTGGAGAAGGAAACAGCAGCCCACTCCAGTATTCTTGCCTGGAGAATTCCATGGACAGAGGAACCTGGCGGGCTACATGGGGTCGCAAACAGTCGGACACGACTGAATGACTAACACTACACTTAGTATTTATTATCCTTACTTTACATATAATGAACCTGAAGCTTCCGAAATAGCTTGCTCAAGGTTATTCATGTAACAAGTAGCTGAGCCAAGACTCAAACTTGGGCCTATCTGATTCAGGACCATGGACCTACCCACTAAGACATGTTGCCTTGCTCTGAAAATTCTGACAGTGTTGGTACCTCAGCTTTTCTTAAACACAATACAGGCTCTCTTTGAAAGAGGTTCCTTCTGAAAAATAGTCCTCTTTTCATTTACGGTGAGGTCTCTGTTTCCCATGGGGGACAGAGCCTCCATCCTGGGATGGGACAACCAAAATAGTTGGATGTGGCCAAGCCAGTGTGGGGATGTTGGCCCAGGACTGTAGGAAAATCTAAATGACTGCACAGAACCAGTGATTCAGCCACATTTCACTTGCTTGTGAGGCTTTGGATGAGCAGGAAGAAAGACCAGTTTAAAGTCTGAAGAAAATAAATAAATAAATAAAGTCCGAAGAGTAACAGTCTCCGTGGGGATTTGGTTAAACTGATTCAATATCATATCGGACAATGGTTCTTAAAATGTAGTCCTGGCAGTATCAGTATTACCTAGAGACTTATTGGAAATGCAGATGTTCACCCCTATTCCAGAGCTATTGATTTAGAAACCCTGGGGGTAAAAAATAAAAAAGTAAAATGTTAGTTGCTTGCTGCTACTAAGTCACTTCAGTCATGTCCGACTCTGTGTGACCCCGTGAACTGTATGTAGCCCACCAGGCTCCTCTGTCCACTGAAACAGAAACCCTGGGGGTAGGATGCAGAAATCTGTATTCTAAGCTGCCTTCCCTGTGATTCTGGAGCATACTGAAGTCTGGAGACTGCTGTTAGAGGAGAATGGAGGGAGAGCCAGAGTTTGAGCCAACAGATCCGCTGTCTAGTCCTCATTACAGTGTGTCAGCTTACTTCCTTGGGCCTCAGTTTCTTCATCTGTAAAATGAAGACATAGTCAGGGCCTTAAAAATGTTCAGTGTAGTCCTCGGTAAACCTTGAAACAAGTAATATGGAGATCTATGTAATCAAGCCCTAATCAGTAGCACTTAGGAGCTCTGAGATGGAGCAATCCTGGCTGGCTGATAGAGTTGGATAAAAACCCAGCTCCCAGGCCCTTTCTTGTCTGCCGTTATCTTCCCTTTCCCTCCCTGCCTTTTCATTAAGCTAGCATACTTCTCCCTCTTTGTTCTATCATAATCTGCATTCTAGAAAAAAAAAAAAACTCACTTGCTAAATTTAGCCATTATTTGTTAGAAATTGCTTGAGACATGCCTCATTGAGAATCATGACACCACATAGTCCAGCCATCCAAGAATATCCTTCACTTCCCTCCCTAAGCCACACTCACCTCTGAATCATGGCTCACTCAGCCTGGTAGAGCAGCAAACAGAACTCACAGTCTGTCCTGATCCTCAGGGATGTGAATTCCAGGGAGTATTTTCAGGCTCCAGACACCTTCGGTTCCCAGAGCCACAGGCCTCTATCTCTGCATCTCAGTTCGGGCCCACTCAGAGGCACCTGAGAAACGATTAGGAAGAGGTTGTGAAGCTGCCATGAGCAGACTGCCTGACCTCTTTTGCTTTGCTCTCCCTTTCCTCCATGTTAATTGCTCTAGATGAAGAAAGCAGATAACCAGCTCAGTGAGAAGTGGGGAGCCATGTTAGAGTCACATTAGGGTTTTTTCCAAATGCTAGTGCTTTCCTCACAAGCTTCCTGCTGCTAAGGGCTGAGAGACTGGATGCTGAAAGCTGCTGGTAGGCGTCGGAGCGGTCTCAAGAGACCAGACTACCTGCCTGATTGTGTTAGACCTCTTTTAGCAGTGACTTTGACGCTTCACTCTCCCTTTGAAAGGAAGTCTCTTCCATTTCTCTAGTTAGTAGTAGTGTAGTTGCTAAGTCGTGTCCGACTCTTGCAACCCCGTGGACTGTAGCCTGCTAGGCTCCTGTGTCCATGGGATTCTCCAGGCAAGAATGCTGGAGTGGGGTGCCGTTTTCATTTCCCTAGTCCTGCCCAAACCACCTTCCCAACCTCCCCGCCCCCCACCACTTTTAACGCTGTTGTCTATAAAGCACATTAGAGACAGGAAACAAGACTCAGAGCACTGTGGCTTGTAATGACGGGGCTTAGGTAAAAGCAGCAGCCAGGACGGATAACCTTTTTCTGTGTTTGAATGGAAGACATGCTTTATTTCAAAGAGCATTGATAATATGAACTGTCATTTAAAGAGAGATGGTGAGAAGGGAACTAAGACACAGAGGAAACCTATTATGTGCCAGATGCTCTATATGATCATCTCTGTTCCCCATAGCTACTCTGAAAGGTAAGGATTTGATTATTCTCATCTCATAGGTGAATAAATGGACTTAGGCTAAGTTAACTCTCCCAAGGAACTAAACCCATCTATCACTCATGAGCTAAGATTTCAACCCTGAGCTCGGGTCTATCTTTCTGACTCCAGGCTTAGCCAGTTACCACTACAACACACACCATCAAGTTCTGTCTAATAATTATTTTTCTTATATAATGGACTTTCTCCAAGAAGCCAAAATCATTTCAAAAGAGCCACCCAAGAGAAAACAGAGCAAGTCATGTGAAATGGAAGTATATCAGTAAAGGAAATAATTACTGTTATGGCAGACAAAAAATAACACTGGCTTAACGCAATAGAAGTTTATTTCTTATTCGTGTGAAGTCTTGCCAGAGGTGGGTGAGGGTGTTGTGGAGGTGGATGGTTCAGCAACCCAGACTGCCATCTTTCATCTTTGCACTTGACAGCCACAGTTGCCCTGGTCGGCAACATGTAGCAAGCAGACCAACAGATGCTGGGGGTGAGGGTGGGCCTGGGAGAGCAAGAGAGGGGGTCCTCCAGAGGGTTTTTATGGGCCAGGCTTGGAGGTGGAATACATCACTTCTGCCCACATTCCATCAGCACAAATCCAGGCATATGACTCCACCTGATTGCATAGCAAGGCTGGGAAATTAGCCATGTGCCGACGGGGAATGGGAAGTGGGTTTGGTGAGCAGCCAACCATTCTCTGACATGGGTAGGAGAGGAATGGGAATCTGGGATGAGCAAATCCCAGAAGGATATTGATTTAGAATGACTGATGTGAATACATTCTGACCTTTGGATGTCTAGTTGTTTTTAATAAATTAACTCTTAGAATAACAATAGATACTTGGCTGTTCCTCAAAAACCTTTTGTTGTTTGCAGTAGATGATGGATGTCTAGAAAACACTCCTGACACAGCAGAGTTCAGTCGAGAATTCCAGTTACACCAGCACCTTTTTGATCCAGAACATGACTATCCAGGCTTGGGCAAGTGGGTAAGTCCAATCTTAATTGCTAGTAAGTCGTATACTCTGGTACTCTGAAGGTACTGATGGCAGATAGAAACAATATGGGTGGGGAGAGAGAAGGAAAATTGTTTAGACTCTGATTTTTTTTTTTTTCCAAAAATCTCTAGTTGAGAGGGACTTTTAATTCCAAACCACACTCACCGCCTAGAGCACAATATACCAACCCATTTGAAGAGTCGGTGACCTGAACCAATCTCATCAGCTCTAATCTCAAGAGGGTTCTACTGTGGTCTGCTCCATAGGCTGTGTCATAACACATCCGAAAATCTCATCAGTGTTTCATGCACCTCTTACAGGAAGTATATGAAATTTCTGTTTTGAAAAAAAAGGATACTAAGAAAATTTGCAGGTTTTTTCCCTAGACTGAGGGAAGTGATCTCTGCAGAACTAAGAGAAAACCATGCCAGAATCTGAGAAACAGACACGCAATTCTGCTTTATGGAAAAAGAAGAAAAATTCCACAATATGCGGCAGTGAACTTGCCATCAATGGCAAGAATCTATAACTGCCAGTTAAGGAAATTGTTTATACGTACTTGGAAAGAGAAAGCATGACCATTTGGCATAGGTTTGCTAAAAACAAGTTTTGTCGATCTAATCGTATCCTTCCACTTGCCAGCATTATTCATTTACTTGCCAGCTTGATGAGGGAAATGAAGTGAGCATGGTGCGTTTGGACTTTAGCAAAGTATTTGATGAGCTCTTTCATGATATTCTGTTGGAAGAGGTGGAGAGATACAACCTAGGCTGGAAAACATCACCGAAAGGGAGCTTATTAAAGAGTCCATGTCGAGAGGGAGAGCAGTTTCACATGTATCCTATGTGTCTTAGCGATATCCCACTCCACATTTTTATAAATGTTTGTAATAAAAGCTATAGAGCATATGCTTATCAGATTCTCAAAGAAAGACACAGAGTTGGAAGGGAGAGCATTGAATGACAGAGTTGGGATTCGAGAAGATCCCAACTGGCTGGAATAATGGATCGAACAAGATCACAGTGGAATGCAGATAGACCTATTTTCCTGTGGTTTGGATGATGTAATCAAATGCAGAAGCCACGTGAGCAAAGTGGAAAACTACTAAGGAGGGTTAGTTCACGTATACAGAGACGGCCAGTGCGCCGTAGGAGGAGTGAGTGAATGAGGAATGAGCAGATACTCCTAACTGCCCAGGCCTATCTAAAGCTATAGGTCTCCATCACTGGCAGCCAACTTCCTACCTGCTTTACTGGGAATACTGTGGTCTCAGAACTAAACTCTCTCTCTTCATTTTTACATTGTTTTAGAGAGAGAGAGGTCCCTCCTCATTAATGACCACTTCCATTTTTTCCATCATCCAAGCACTGAGTTTGATTCCCTCTCCAGTCAACGTGCACGTTTCCTGTCTTAAAATGACAAAGCAACAATGCCCTCTAAGTTAATTTTGCTCCCTCCAATATGCATTATTCTATTTCTCCTCTTTCTTATAAGCAGTGATGTTAGGGAGAATTTGCAGAGCCATCTGGAAGCCTACTAGCAGGGTTTAAACATGTTGAATTACGTAGGTAACCATCTATAGGTTCTTGAATAGGAGGCTAAAATCATGAAAGTGTTCTATAAAAGTTATTCTGGCGGCATATGGAAGGAAGAGATAGAGAAGAAACTAAAGGTGGGAAAAAAAAATGGAGATAATTCTAGTTATGAAGGCTGTGAACACAGAGAATTTACGTGAATCTCACTAAAGCAATAAGAATCCAGAACATTTCAAAGGGAACTAGGGGACTGACTAGATTTGGTGTATGGCATAAACGTAGCATGAGAAGGTGAAAAGAGCTGTGCCAGGTTTGTAAGAAATGGATGGTATGAATGTTTCCTCTGAGGAAGTTTTTTAAAAATAAAGAAAGAAGAGAGGGAAGTAGGAGAGAAAGAAAGGAGCAGAGGAAGAGTAGGAAAGAGTAGGTCATAGGGGAGCATTAGGAAGGAATCTACAAGAGATGGGCGGAAGTGCCACCTAACAGAAGCAAGGGCCTGGACAGAGCCTGCTGTGTTCCAGGCGCTTGCTGGGTGCTCGATATACAATAGTCATTGACATGCTATTGGTCTCAAGGAGCTAACCAACTTGGGATAAATTGCATGAAAATAAAATGAACCCACCTCAGCATGGTTCAGCTTCCTGATCAAGCTCTACCAGGTGCAGTTACTGGGGGAGATGGAAGAGAGTAGGCAAGGAAGACCCAGGGCTGAGGACTCACATGGCCAATTGTACAGTAACCACTGAGGATGCCGAAGGAGCTAGTCTGGAAATGAGGGGAAGGTGCGAGGGGAAGGTGCGAGGGGAAGGTGGAGACCAGTCTCAGTGAGGATGTGAGAGAGATGGAAACTTCCCTCTTGTCAACTTTCCTCCCCTCTTCTTGAAAATCTCTACAGATTTCTCTCATCGTGTGCCACTCCCAGCACTCCACTATGAAGTCAGCTACCATCTCATTGTTTTTGCCTCTTTTCAATACTGATTTCTTTCCTTTGAGTCACTGCCATTCACTGTCTACATTAGAGCTAAAGACTAGAAGTTTAGGACTATTACAGATCAATGACCAGGAACAATGTTTTCACACCTTCCTCATCTGTAATTATGTGTCTGTTTAAACTTGTTTCCTTCATTTATTTTCTCATTACCACCTAGCAGTCAAGCATGAGTTCCACTTCATGTGGAAGTGTGAATTGAGTATGTCTTGCTTTTCTAAGCTGGGGTCCCCCAGCTTTCCTTAACGTTCATAAAGAATGATGGTCTCAAGTTCCACTGTCCTTTAAATTAGCAAAGGGATCATCTTTCACAAGAGAGCTACACACAAGATCCTGATTCCTTTTTTTTTTTTTTTTTTTTGCTGGTAATGTTTCCCTGTGTTTGAGCTGAGCTGGAGCTCAGCTGAGTCTTGAGTAGTGATTCACATAAATATCAGCATCTGTCTAATTTCCTGCATTTCTCTCTCTTTGTTAATGCATCAAGATACATTTATTAAATGCACATCATATACCTTCCAGGCCCTGCATTAGGTGTTCAGTTCAGTCGCTCAGTCATGTCTGACACAAAGATGATCATAGCCATTGTGTTTTATAAGACAGTAAATAGTCATATTTGTTGAGCGCATACTGTGTGCCAGACAGTGCCAAATACTTTATGTGAATTATTTCATTCAATCTGCCCTTCCCTATCATGCTCATTTTACAGATGAGAAAATACAGGCTTAGAGACTTCCCTGGTGGCTCAGATGGTAAAGCGTCTGCCTACAATGCGGGAGACCCAGGTGCAATCCCTGGGTTGGGAAGATCTCCTGGAGAAGGAAATGGCAACCCACTCCAGTATTCTTGCCTGGAAAATCCCATGGACAGAGGAGCTGGGTAGGCTACAGTCTATGGGGTTGCAAAGAGTCGGGCACGACTGAAGCGACTAAGCAAGGATGCATGAAGAGGGAGTTTAAAAGGTCTGCCCAACCCCACGGAGCTGATCATTGACAGAACTGGGATTTGAACCAGAACATTGGACTCTAAGAGTTCCCTAAAAACTGGATAAATCCCTTTTCTTTCCATGGCTCAGCACTCACAGTGCGTCCTGTACAGTGGTTCTGTCGAGTCTTGTCTACAACTGGTTGTCCTTCAGATGATATGTCACCTGCAGCTGCCGTAGACAAAGGCTGGCTACCATAGATGTCAGCCAAGCCCTCCTTCACACATCCGTTACTGAGTGTTACTCACTTAGGAAGAAGTTGTCTTGAAAAGCAAATGTTTCTCCTTTCCAAGTGCTTTTCACATCTTTTCACCAGCAGCTTGGGTGACTAGAGGCTCCTGCTTAACCGGATGCAGCTGTGCTGGGCCTTGAACCTGAGCCGTGGGAGAAATGAGACACAGGACCCTCTGCCTTTCTGTCTTTCACGCCCTTGTTGTGTCTGAAGAGTCAGATGCTCTTCACTTTGGGTTTCTCTCATGTTTCCATGTCATTAGTCATGAGCTATGCCTTTCTGATATGGTCTTCTTAGTATTCCCCTTGGGAAATGCCTGGAGCCAGTTTATCCCAGAATTGGTGGTGACTTGGGCAAAGTGGTATCTGCCAGATTTCTCCAGTGTAAAGTTACTATTTTTCCCTTTGAAATTAATAATTAATCTGTGCGGATTTACTTCAAGACTGTATAAATATTCTGTCCCCATTAAACTTTCAACTAACAATTTTAGTATCCGCTGATGGCACTCACCAGAATAATGATAACTATAGTAGTTTTAAAATGGTGATTTATTTAAAAATGTTACTATTCTTTCGGCATTTCTTGGTTGGCATTCTATTCTAAGCAAGAGTTTCCCCTGTTCCCCATTTTTTTTTTTAATTTTTATCAGTATAGATTCATTGTTTCCTATTATTATTTGTTTTGCTGTTCAAACTGTCCTAGATTTAGCCAGCGGGAGTCTCTGCAGGCTGGCTTTTCTTTCCTTTCCCCATGTCTCATCACTTTTTGAGTACTTCCTTACTTTCTGGCCCAATTAGATATCCCAACTTCATTCATCCTTGTACTTTCCCTACCCTAGCTCTGGAATCAGACATTTCTCCAAGAAGCCTCCCTGGTTCCATTTAGGAATGGAATTTGAAACCAAGATCTAGGCAGTCATCCAAAATCTTGATGGCACAATGGAAAGCCCTCTTTGTGAACTCAGACCTGCTGCTCACATGGAAAACAGGCTCACTGCTCCCCCTCCCCACCCTATCTACAGGGAATGGGTGTCAGGAGAGGGGCTGGTCTCTTCTCATTGGCTTTGTGTACTTCTTTCACCCACAGGAGACCTGTCAATCCCTGCCTTCAAATCCATACAATAGCAGGGTTAATCAGGAATGCCAAGGTCACTGGCAGGCAGGGGTGGGAAGGCATCTGGCTCATCCTCACCTGCACTCTTAGGGAAATACAGGGACCATCTTTGAGAGGAAGGCTTGCAGTACTTTTCCTTTTCTCTTTGAATGAAGGCTCTTAGGAGTATAACTCTGGCCTTCTAAAGGGGAGTAACTAAGATGCTACTGTCTTTACTCTGCTGGTGGCACAGTGGACCTCGACCATGGCTGACTGGCTGTCCCACCCCATGATACTAGCTCGAGGGTCCCTGTGCCCTCCCTCCCGCTCAGGCAACTCATCCCAGTGATACGCAGAAGCCTCTTTCCTGGCCCCCTATCTCCCAACCCCTGTCCCCAGCTTTGGCATGAATTCCTAGGACTTTCTCTTTCACCAGGAATTGTTCCATCTACAGAAAGGTAAGCACAGACAGCAGGAATGAACCTCACAGCAATACCCTCATTCCTCGAGTGAATGATCTGCACTTTTCTCCCTTCTGAGATGAAACTCATCAGTGCTCCAAGCAAGCATGAGATTCAGGCTGCGGCCAGGACCGATCTTTGGAGCTGTGGAGGCTCCTTGACGCTCTGGCGCGGCCTCCGTGCATAGTTGAGGTTGGGCAAGAGATACACATTGTAAATTGTGGATGGAGTAGATTTTAATGAACATGAAAACTATGACCTCGTTCTTGGTATTTGTCATTTTCATTTCCAAATCTACCATGAAAAAAAAAAAGAACTTGATATCCAAACACCCCAGAAGATACAAGGGTTGTATAAACTTGTTCCTTACCAGAACTCTGTCATCTTCTTCTTTTAAAAAATCAATGTCAGGGTATTTTAGAGTAAGATGAATCGCCTCTTTTATATATTATCTCCCTTCTGATGAAGAAAATTTTTTTTTTAAGTAAACAACTTGAGAAAGCCCCCAATTCCTTATTTCCCATTCTCTCTTCAGGTTAAGTGTCCTGTCTCTTATAATCCCAATAGAAGGGAAATATATTCAACATGCACATGACATTCTAGAGCTCATTTAAATCCACTATGTGTTTGGAATCCAGAAATATGTGGAAACACTTATACAAACTGTGGTAACAGAGCCTGTCTTGCACCCCTCTCAACAACATAGCTTTTCTTCTGCCAAGAAGATTTTTGGCAGTTTTTAAAAGGTTCACTCTATTAAAAATGTTATAGACCAAATGGTTTTCCGATTGTCTTGACTGGGGGCACTGACTCAAGCCACACGAGGAAGGGTTGCAGAAGTCGGATGTCTCATTTATTTACATAGAGGACTGTTGCTAATAGTCAGACACTCCTCTAGAGAACAGTTTATGTGTACAGCTCATAAAAAGGGAGTTAGACACTAAAGTAAAATAAGATAAAATTGTTTGTTTTAAACAAAGGCTGTTCAAAGTGAGGAGATGGGTCTCCAGTGCCCCTTGTGTGTTAGAATGTCGTATTTTCTGATTTATATGATTGTTGATGACATGGGTGTGCCTTGGGGCATCACAGAGAACTTCACTAAAAGCTGCACAACACCGGCTTTTCTCTTGTGGTCTCTTTCTGACACAACACTCCTTTCATCTGGTTTTGTTTCTAAAATATGTGTATGCAAATATCCAGGGGGCCACACCAAGGATATAATAGCCATTGGCCAAACGTGACCCATACTTCTGCATTTGTTTTCTTTTCTCTCGACTCCAGAACAAGAAGCTCCTTTATGAGAAGATGAAGGGAGGACAGAGACGCAAGCGGAGGGTAACGTCTGATTGGCTGTGAGGCTGGGGGATGTCTAGAGCTTTCTGAGTGGGGCAGTTGACAGGCTGTTCCCCTCGGGCGGTAACAGAAAGTAGCAGAGTCCTTTCACGTACAGTCCTGCATGGGGGCGAGGGTGAACAGTGGTCCCTAGTGATAACTGTGCCTAGAAAGTCTGCCCTTGGTTTCTGTGATGTCTTCTCCAGGCTCTAGCATGTAATTTCTAGGGGCACACCAAGCTCTTTTTTAATCTTGTTCGTCTGTATCGGAGTATAGCTGTTACTATACAATGTTGTGATAGTGTCAGGTAGACACCAGAGGGACTCAGCCATACGTATACATGTAGCCATTCTGCCCAAAACTCCCCTCCCATCCAGGCTGCCACATAACACTGAGCAGAGTTCCCTGTGCTATACAGTGAGTCCTTTGGTTATTCATCTGGCACAGTAAGTTTTGTGGCAAATCCACCACCATCATTGCACTCACAAAAAGTCAATTGCATCCCACCCGTGGGTGTGGATAGGGATGTGGGGAGTACAGCAGTGATATGTCCTTCCTCAAAGGATCTATAGGCCACCGGAGGAAACGGCCCACAAATCCATCCGCATCAATTACATAAAAACTCAAACCAAGAACCAGGAAGTGTTGAACCGCCTGCCCCGGGCAATAATTTTGAAGAAATGTCGGGGCAAAAGAGGACATGAACAAATCTCATTCCTTCTGCATGCTTTTTTTTCTTGGTCCAGCCAGACTGATGTAAAAATCCAGTAGGTCCATTTTATTTGTTTACTCACCGGAATTTGCAGGGTTAGTTCTTCACCATCCCAGGGCTGCCCGAGGTGCTGTTCATTTAGCCACTACAGTGATTCCTCTTGTAAAGCTGATGTCACTTGACTTTGGGCTTCCAGTGTATTTGATGGTGTTGAGACTGAACAAGTGGCCGGTGGTTGGTGCCTTTTTAGACAAAAGTGCCAGGCCACCTGCCATTTAAAAGCAAAATTTTGGCAGCACTGAACAGCATGTGGGATCTTAGTTCCCCCACCAGGCATTGAACCTGTGCCCCTCCCATAACCCGCTTCTGCCTACAACATTGGCAGCATGGAGTCTCAATCTCTGGATCACCAGCAAAGTCCCACTTGCTTTTTTTTTTTTTTTTTTAAATCAGATTTTAAAAGTTAAAGTCTGCTTGTTCCATAATAAAATGCTGCCAGATAGTAACCATCTTAGTTAAAATATACAAACCAAACCGTACATGCAAGGCCACTGACTATTTATTTAGACTAGGAAGTACCTGGATCCTGGCAAAATTGGGGAGTTTGGACAGTGGTCATTGAGGCCTTTCTGAATAGTTTTGCCAGATCTAGTCAGAATGCTTGAAGAGGTGTAGGTTTTCCAGACTCAGCATTAATTCCTCAGGCCCCCAAAATGGAAAGTTCCAAGTCCCTGTGCTGCCTGGCAAAATACAGAAGACCCATGGCCAGTTCTCTATTCAAGAAGCAAAGTTTTGCTTTGGAAACAGATGTTCAGGGAGTTAATGGGGTTATTCAGAGATTTTTCTTGGATGATTACAGTTTCCATTGGTAGATGGTGGCAGGGAAGGTCTGAAGGGTGTAATGTGATCTTGAGAGAACATCAAGAAATTCCGTCCCAGGAGTTCAGAATACACATAATTTACCAGTAAGATGGCTTGAATGTCTCCCCATGGTGCAATAAGGACATTTCCAAATAAGAACAGTGACCATACTGAAATGGGTGTCTTAGCATGAAGCTTTAATTGTCTCTGCTGCCTGGCTCACTATTCCTCCTGGGCTGCCTTGGTTAATGACTGCAGGTCATGATTTAGGTCATTTTTGTATGAGACCAGTGATGACCAAAACTCAGTTTGGCTAGCACACATGTTATAAAGGATTTTATTTTGGCTTCATGTTACTCCACATAGGAAAGCCTGAGAATTTATGAAAATAGGGTCGCTTTGACCCAGGGGTATCAAGTTCTTCCTATTCTCAGACATCTACAAAGATCCGTGCTCATGCCATAAACCAGGGGCCTCTCAGGTCTGGAGGAGAAACAGAACTTACCTCCCCTGTCATCAGGCCTCAGATTATGTTCCCATCTTGATTGATGACTTTGACCGCTCCCTCCAGTATACAAATCAATATGAAGAAATTATGGGCTTGCTATTGTAAAAAATCAGGGCTTCCTCCAGTGACGCTCAGCATCTGCTTTGGGTTTCCAGAGGTCATCAGAGGCAAGGGTCCAATCCCAGTGGTTCTATCAGTTGTGAAATAGCAACTCTGTAACCTAGCCAGTCTCTCACCCAAGGGAAAAGGTAAATATCTAAGTGCCTTGAGTTCTTCAGAAGGTATTTAAAACCAAGTATCATCACTATTGGGCTTCCCTGGTGGCTTAGTGGTAAAGAATATGCCTGCTGATGCAGGAGACGAGGATTCGATCCCTGGGTCAGGAAGATCCCCTGAAGGAGGAAATGACAACCCACTCCAGTATTCTTGCCTGGGAAATTCCATGAACAGAGGAGCCTAGCAGGCTACAGTCCATGGGGTCACCAAAAAGTCAGACACAACTGAGAAACTGAGCATGCACACACATCATCATTATTAACCTTGTATGTAGGATTCAGTACTCAGACATTTACCAAAGAAGCTCAAGTGATTGCTCCTTTTACTTTCCCATTAATTCAGTTCCTTCATTCCCTGCTTCATCTGTTGTGGCCTAGGTCTGGGCAGAAAGACTTGCTCTCATGACAGTCCCTTATCAGGACAGCTTCTCCCCAGAATTACAACAGAGCCTTGGGTGGTTTTATGTATCTTTCTAAATTTGCTCAAATCCAGTTGAATTCCTAGTTGCTTCAAGAAGAAAAGGTCAATAAATGACCTTTTAAATGGCAACAAATTTTTAATTCTTAGGAGGTCTCTTGTTAATATTTGAGATCTGCTATTTATCTTATTTAAAGAGTTTGTCAACCTTTTGTTTCTATATTTGATAAACATGACTGTCATGAAGGGATACATGTATATGTATGACTGAGTCCCTTTGCTCACCACCTGAAACTGTCACAGCTGTATGTCAATATCAAATTTTTTAAATGCTCAAAAATCATATTAAAGAACATAGCTTAGAAAAAATATTTTTAAATTAATATTTCATATCCTTTTAAATCATTAGAAATTTCAGAATATATTTTTACTGAGAAAAAATAAAAAATATTTATAGTACTGAATGTACTTTTTCTGTCCATATGTGCTCCACCTAGCTAGAGATTCTGAAATGATTCTCTGGGTTAAGCCAGGCCATTCTAGTAGACAATTCCTAATATAAAAAAGTAATTATTTAAATATTTTAAATATGCTTCCCAGCAAAGTACTGTTATTTGGTGACATACCACTTTTCAGATCAATGAGAACATTGCATACTTTGTAATTCTCAGCTTGTTTGTGATGCATTTTTGCAGGATAAGTTGGGCCTTTCCTCATTCATACTTTTACCTATCAGAATGTGGAAGTACATTTTTAAATACTAAACTCAGTTTCCAGGCCTTCTATTTAGGAGAACATCTGCTCAAAAGTCATAGCAGACAACGTCCCATGGGCAAGAGAGACCCCCTGTGAAATGCCTCCATTCATCCGTGGGGCCTAGAGGTGCCATGGGATTGCAGATATATTGTAACGACAGTTTCTTTCTTATGTTTAATTATTGGAAGACAACTTCAATAAACAAATACCTTTCAAAACCTGAATTTTTGTCTGCTTGCTACATACTGTGATAATACTCCAATTCCCAGTTTCAATCCAAACCTTAAAAAAATAGATATAAAATAAAGAAGGAATGGAAAACATTGACTCATTCAGAATACCAACAGATGAAAAGAATTTCAGACAGTGGAGTCTTGAGTCAAAAATAAAGGAGTTATGTAAATAAGTTTATTTGCACTTTTTTTTTGATTCCACATATAAGTGATGTCGCGTGTCATTTGTCTTTATGCGTCTGACTTGCTTGACTCAGTATGACAGTCTCTAGGTTCATCCATGTTGCTGCAAATGGCATTCTTTGTCCTTTTGATAGCTGAATAATATTCCATTGTATATCTGTACCACATCTTCTTTACCCATTCCTCTGTCGATGGGTGTTTAGGTGGCTTCCATGTCCTGCTACTGTAAATAGTGCTGCAGTGAACTTTGGAGTGCATGTCTCTTTTCTAATTACGGTTTTCTCTGGGTATATGCCCAACAGTAGATTGCTGGATCATATGATAGTTCTATTTTTAGTTTTTTCAAAGACCCTCCATACTGTTCTCCATAGTGGATGTACCAATTTACGTTCCTATCAGCAGTGTAGGAGGGTTCCCTTTCTCCACACCCTCTCTAGCGTTTAGTGTTTGTAGATTTTTGAGGACCATTCTGACCGATGAGGTAATACTTCTGTAGTTTGGAGTCACAGATGTAGGAAACAGACTTACGGTTACCAGGGAATAAGGGGAGACAGAAGAAATTGGGACTGACATATACACAATATTTGCCCCTGGTGGCCCAGCTGGTAAAGAATCCGCCTGCAGTGTGGGAGACCTGGGTTCAATCCCTGGGTTGAGAAGACCCCCTGGAGAAGGGAATGGCTACCCACTCCAGTATTCTGGCCTGGAGAACTGCATGGATTGTATAGTCCATGGGGTCACAAAGAATTGGACACAACTGAGCAATTTTCACTATACACATAACTATATATAAAATAAGTAACTAGTAAGAACCTGCTATGTAGCACAGGAAATTCCACTCAGTACTCTGTAATGGCCTATATGGGAAGAGAATCTTTACAAAAAAAGAGTGGATATATGTATTTGCTGTATACCTGAAGCTAAATTGTTAATCAGCTATATTATAATAAAAATTTTTTTAAATATCAGAATTTTATACATCCTAAAAATAATAATAAGTAAAGATGATTTCTGTATAATTTCCTTTCCTTTGGCTTTTGAATTTGACTGAGAAAAGGTGACAGTGATAGCTAGAGCCCTCGATGAGTCCTTTTTGAGTGGAATGCTGCTTTGGAAGAGTCAGTCATAGCAGCAGGTAATCTGTGACCACTCTTCTCATTTGGCTCCATTCTGTCCTCTTCTTTAGAACATTCTTCTTGTAAAATGGTTTAATTCAGTTTGTATTCTCTCTTCTCTAAGCCCATGGGATAATAATTCTGTTTCATGTGAGGCTTTGTATTTAAGTTTAGGGTTTATTAGCTGGTTCACTTCAAATCTTTATTCCAAAAAAGGGAGTGGGACCAAACTGCATCTGATAATGAGTTGTGTGAAACAGTTGTGTTAAAGACATAATTAGACACGTCTGTCAGTCAGTGTTTCTCTGGCTACTGAGGTATTGATTGGAGAAGGCAATGACACCCCACTCCAGTACTCTTGCCTGGAAAATCCCATGGATGGAGGAGCCTGGTAGGCTGCAGTCCATGGGGTCGCTAAGAGTCGGACACGACTGAGCGACTTCACTTTCACTTTTCACTTTCATGCATTGGAGAAGGAAATGGCAACCTACTCCAGTGTTCTTGCCTGGAGAATCCCAGGGATGGGGGAGCCTGGTGGGCTGCCGTCTATGGGGTCGCAAAGAGTCGGACACGACTGAAGCGACTTAGCAGCAGCAGCAGCAGGCTCCACTGTTACCTAGTTAACCCAATAGGTGAGAAAGAGTTCTCGTTCACCTTTTCTGTGAGATGTCTGTATCTGTTATTCACGTATGATTCTAAACCATACATATTTTTCAGAGTGTCAATCCGTATCTACAAGGACAGAGACTGGACAATGTTGTTGCAAAGAAGTCAGTCCCCCATTTTTCAGATGAAGATAAGGACCCAGAGTAAAGTGAAGACGCAGTGTGGAAGTTCATGTGGCCTGCTGTACCTCCTTGGCACTGCTTCTGCCCGTGTGTTGTTAGAGCCCCTGTGACGGGCAGCATGTTTCTAATTCAGATAAGTATGGATGAAAAGCAAACGTATTTTGGTATTGTGTTGTCCTTCGTGCCGATAGCTCTGCTTTCTGCTAAATTAGGGTGAGAGCCTTTTTTCCCCTTTAAGTGTGGATCTGCAGTGAGCATTAAAATTGAATTGTATGTGTCAACAACAATAAAAAGCAAATGAATGAAACGTCCTCTGATTTCTTGCAATTTAAAATGGTGTTTTGGGTGGCACTGTTTTGGCCAAGACTATAAAAAGCTGGCATTTGGTTTTTATTATCCAGTTCAGTCAGCCCTTATGCACTGTTACACACCAGTAAAGGAAACAGTACCCAAGAGGAGGAGCTGACACATTTCACTTGGGTACATCTTAATAAGTGTGCAAGCACAGGTGTGTGGATTTTTTAAAATTTGAGGCTCTAAATTCTTAAAATTAAAAAAATTAATTTAAAAAATTAAATTTAGAGCATTATATGAATGATGGCTTACTAGGACAAAATCTTAAATGTGATCTTATTTTAACAATACTGTGAAGTAAATATGGAGTCGGTATTATCAGTCCCATTTTACAGATGGTGGGACTGAGACTCAGCTTCCATGAAAAGCTGAAAGTGGCACAGTCAACAAACAGGGACTACGGTCAACTGACTGTGAGTTGTTTTATTTACTCAGCAGACTTTGGGTTTCTACCATGTGTCAGGCACAGAGCTGGGCTCTGGTGGGGGGTGGGGGCGGGTGGTGCGCTGGGGACTCAGACTGACACCAGCAAAGTCCTCAGGCAGCAAAGCATCCAATCTGTGAGCTCCAGGTGGGTCAGTCAGCTCCACACTACTTTTAAATCTTGGAATGCAGATGCAGACGTGCTTTCCTGCATGTTTCTGAAGAGTCGTGCCCTCTTCTTTCAGCTGAGCCCTCCCAAGTGAGAAAATCAACTCAGAGAAAGGCTGGTGGGAATTAGTTCGTTGGTGAGATTGTTTTTGTACTCTTTATACCTCCTCACTGCACAGCTGTAAAGGAGATGATGGTTTCAGGCTTTGATATCATTGGCCTCAATTTCCTTTTCTATAGAAGGGAGATGACAGTGAGAAAGCACTCAGGGACAAAAATTATTCTTTTTTCTTTTAAAAAAATTTTTGACTGCACAACACAGCGTGTGAGATCTTAGCTCCCTGATTAGGGATCGATCCTGGGTCTCCTGCATCAGAAGCACAGAGTCTTAACCACTAGACTGCCAGGGAAGTCCTAGAATAATCATTTTTCATTTTAATAAGTGAAAATGTGCTACGTGCTAAGTCGCTTCAGTCGTGTGTGACCCTTTGTGACCCTATGGGCTTTAGCCTACCAGGCTCCTCTGTCCATGGAATTTTCCAGGTAAGAATACTGGAGTAGGTTGCCATGCCCTCCTCCAGGGGACCTTCCCGACCCAGGGGTCAAACTCACGTCTCCTGCATTGGCAGGCAGGTTCTTTACCATTAGCGCCACCTGGGAAGCTCTAATATTTTGATTGCTCAGTCGTGTCTGACTCTTTGTGACCCTGTGGACTGTATGTAGCCTACCAGGCTCTTCCATCCATGGGATTTTCCAGGCAAGAGTACTGGAGTGGGTTGCCATTTCCTTCTCCAGAGGGTCTTCCTGACCCAGGGATCAAACCCGGTCTCCCACATTGTAAGCAGATGTTTTACCATCTGAGCCACCAGGAAAGTCCTAAGCTCTAGTAAGTTATTATTAAATCTAAATGTCAATGACTTGTGTAACAGAAATAGCTTGTCCATATTTAGTTAGCACCTGAGTCTGTTATTATCACTTATACAAAGTAGGAGAGGTATTGGCCCCTGTTTCAGAGTAGGAAGCATTTTTCCTAGAGGGTTTCAGCAGGCAAATTCTCCACAATCCATAGCATCATTTCAAAGGCATCATTAACACCTGATTTTAAAAGATAATTCACTCACATTCTAGAGATGTTTAGAGCTGGGAGGGTCTAACCTAGGGATTCTGTGTTTCATAAGCATTTTAATTACAGTTTATAGCAGTTTCAGCTCTCTTAGAAAAAATAAAAGACACCTTTTTTCCAAGATTGATCAGAAGGAAGGAAAGATGGCCAAAGACATATTCCGAGGTCAGGAGAAAGAAGTATAAGCGAAGCAGGAGGAGGAGGTGGCTGATTGACTCATTTGCCTTTCAAGGCCTCCCCCCCCCTTTTTTTTGGCCTTTCCCTCTTTCCTAGGCTCCCTTGTCAGCTGACATCTGGCTGGGTCTAACGTGAGATGGCTAAGGGCAGAGTAGAAACTGAGAAAATGAAAGAAAACAAGGTAATTCATTTTTGCGCCCAGGAGCTGCGTCTTCTCTGAGGCTCCATCTCCTGCCGGGTAAGCCTGGTCCCCCAGGGCACCAGTCATGTCGCCTCTTCCCCTGGTCCCTGCAGCTAAGGAGGTCACGGCTCCTCCGTTAATCTCTGGTTTATTTCACCAACTCCTGTTTGGCTTCCTGGCCCTTCTATCACCTGTGTAAACCATTTTCTATTTTGAATTATTTCTGTGTGAATTCCTTAGGATATTTTCTATTTTCCCAACTGGTCCCTGACTGATACACTCATCCACAGGGCAATCAAAAATGAAGTAGTATGGAAAAAAATTTAGAACAACTCCCGTGGGGAACAGAGAGGAGAGTGTTTCTTTATCGTTCATGATTCACTTAGGGATATTGTTAAAACCGCACATTCTGATACAGTAGTTCCAGAAGAGCCTTCTATTTTGCATTTGTTTAAATTCATAGACAGTGCTGTTGCTGCAGGCCCTTGAACAACATCTTGAGTGGCCCAGAAGTAGGGAATTAGAAAAAGGTGAAAGGCGTGAACTGCTCTGAGAGCCCAGTTTAGTAACTTACTCTGCACTTGTAAGGAGCCTGCCAACATGGTTTATAACCTTATCCAGTCACTCTCAGCACCTTCAGGGGAAGAGCTGATAGGGTAGACATGAGAGTGAGCCCTCCTCACTGACACATGTACAACATTAAGGAGTCAAGATTCTAAGACACAAGGAAAAGCGATCCTGAGATGCCCCATTGTAGACACGAGGCTCTGTGAAGGGTCAGGTTGGCTCAACTGATTGGAGAAATGTCAAAAGAACTATGGAAATGATGTGACCCGAAATAAGTTTCAATAGATACAAAGGGGAATGAGAGGGAAACAGAAAAGAGTTAGCAGCCTCGGAGAAGCTGAGTTTGGATTCTCCGCAAAGGAAAAATTTCAAGTAACAGTGAATGATGTCTCTGTTGTGATGACTACACCAAGTAGAGTTGAGCGGAGCTGACAATCAATAGGCTTGAAGTAGAAGGTCAGGGGAACCAAAGACAGAATCAGTAATGCAAGAGGTAAAGTCTTATAGGGAAGGTCAAGGGAGCAAGGTTCTGTACAAGGTCAAAGTTGTACATAGGCTTGTAGATTGCAGGCTGAATCTGAGGTCGAAGAACCTCTGACACTCAGTGGGATTCTGTGCGCCTATGCATATCTGGAGGGGTGCTTTTCCTCTTATGAAGGAGTTCCAGATTCTCAAAGGGATCTGTGACCCCCAAAACCTTAGAAATCAATGCTAAAATTAGTACTGTGAGCCATGTTGGTTGTCACTGAGGAGTAGAAAAGTCTGTTGAGGAGCCCTTGAAAAAGGCAAAGAGGGTGGAGTAAAACTTAGGGGGATTTCAAAAGGAAATGTCATGGCCAATAATCATCAATGCCCTCTAACCACCAGGTGAAAGACCAAAGAGTTAATTGCTAGTAGATCCATCAGGCCAGCAGCTCCTGAATCCACTGGTCAATCAGATCAAACAAGAGACAGATATTATGGGCCTCTAGACCCTAGTAATCTCGCAATTGCCATAAAATTAAAGTAGACCAATACAAAATAATCCTGCACTTCCTCTGACACTTAAGAACTGTATCCTATTTAGCCAAATTCAGCCCTTTGGGAGTCATCAAGCACCTATTTAAGAGGGAAAGATGCTCCATCCAAGCATCAGAACTGCAAGGGGCACCTGGTGGGCTACTGGGTTCCTCACCACTTTGCAATCAACACCACTCTCCATCAACTGCAGTGTTCTATGTTCAATAATCATTCAAGCACATACCAGGCAGGTGGTCCAGAGAATCTCTTTTCTTAGGGCCCCTCCAAGCAACAGTTTAAGAACCCCAGGACACTCCATCTGCTGAAGTCAGGTGGGAAGAGATTATTACATCCTTGTAGGCTCCTGTGCCATCTTGCTGCCACACAGCCTTGTTGGTAAAGCTTGGTCTTGCCTGATGTGTAGACACTTGCCTAGCTGGGTGGCTGATGAGGGGCTCCATGATTGGGATATGAAGTTAAAATTCTCTCCATTCACAGTCACGGCTGCTTTCTAGAGCACAGTCTAGCTCTAAGAGCATGTGGAGTTGCTCTATCACGTGCCACTCCGTCACGCTCTCCCCTGGTCTCTCTCCAAAGGACCACACTAACACAGAGTAGGTCCAGCCACACCCTTTCCCAGGAGACTTAGATACCCAAGAAGAGCCAGTGGCCCTTCTCCCTCTCACTTTTTTCTCTGCTGCAGATGGTATTCACACTCTGCCCCTAAACGCACGAGAGGCTGGCATCTGAAGCATGTGTGCGTGACTCCTCTGGCTCTTTATGACAGTCTCTGCCTCCCCCACTGGACCCCTCTCTCAGCTCGCTTCTCCATGTTACCCCTAAAACTATCACCAGACAGGGCTCCCCCATGCACTGTTGCCTCTCTCTCCCCTGCACTTTCATTGGGCACTTAGTTTATAGTCTCTGGGGAGGGCATTCCTGTACCTCCATGTGTGAGGATGGCTGTGATTCCATCCAAACATTTCATGAGTTGGGGCTGAGCCCGGTGGAGAGACAGAAAGGATTTCTGAGCCCAAGGAACTCACCATGTGGAGGGGCTGGTAGGAGGACCAGAGTCATGGCAGAGTCTGTGTAGGTATAATGAGGACCCAGAAGAGGGGCAGCTGACCCAGAGGGAAAGGGTCAGGAAAGGAAATCAGAAGGTTACACCCAAGCTGAGTCTCAGAAGAGTTTTTCAGGGCTTCCCTGGTGGTCAGTGGTTAGGGATCCACCTGCCAATGCAGGGGACTCAGGTTTGATCCCTGGTGTAGGAAGATTCCACATGCCACAGGACAACTAAGCTCGCAGGCCTCGGCTACTAAAGCCTGCACACCTAGAGCCCATGCTCCACAACAAGAGAAGCCGCCACAAAAAAGTCCACTGTGGCTGGAGAGGAGCCCCACCGTCCACAGCTAGAGGAAGGCTGCACACAGCAATGAAGACCCAGCACAGCCATAAATAAATAAGTAGAATTTTTTTTAAAGGAGTATGTTTTTAATAAATTTAAAAAAAAAAGAGTTCTTCAAAATCAAGAAGGAGGATGGAAGGGAGAATGTTTCAGGCAAAAGAGTGTATGTTCAAAATTACAGAGGAAAGTGAGGAGACAGTGCTTGGGAGAGCCCCGTCTGGTGATAGTGTTAGGGGTGACATGGAGAGAAGAGCTGAGAGAGGGGTCCAGTGAGGGAGGCAGAGACTGTCAAAAAGAGCTAGAGGGGTCACACTAGAAAGGATGGATTTTATCCTGAAGGGTGAAAAATCTCAAGAGGATTTCATCAGAGGTGGGAACATTATAATTGTTTTAGAAAGATCACTGGCAGTAGTGTATAGACCAGGCCAAAGGCTGTTCAAGTTTCTAATCTACACAAGAAAAAAAAAATAGGAGATGGTGGTAAGGGAGCTAAAAATACTGAAATGTCAAGGCAAATAGAAATTTCAGGTCTTGTGAGCCCTGGGAGAGATTTGTAAAGCTAGGTGGACTCAGGACTGGGCGAGTGTATTATCTCCACCTCATTATGTCAGAATAGTCAAGACTCACTCGTAGAGAATATGAACTCCCACATATGGGGTAGATCTTCCTAGCAACTTTCACCTGGAAATACAGCCAGATAGGAGGTCACTCTTTGCCCCAACATCAAGTAGTGTTGACTCTTTTATCACTCTTCGTAGGAGTGTGTCTCTAGGAGACCTCCACGTATTTCCATTCAGCCCCTGTAACTGGGCATAATAATAATGAGTTACTATCTATGCAGAGCCGACAAAAGCCCATCTAGTCAGAGCTATGGTTTTTCCAGTAGTCATGTATGGATGTGAGAGTTGGACCATAAAGAAATCTGAGCACTGAAGAATTGATGCTTTTGAACTGTGGTGGTGGAGACGACTTCAGAGTCCCTTGGACTGCAAGGAGATCAAACCAGTCAATCCTAAAGGAAAGCAGTCCTGAATATTCGTTGGAAGGACTGATGCTGAAGCGGAAGCTCCAATACTTTGACCACCTGATGCAAAGAACCGACTCATTGGAAAAAGACCCTGATACTGGGAAAGACTGAAGGCAGGAGGAGAAGGGGATGACAGAGGATGAGATGGCTGGATGGCATCACTGACTAGATGGACATAAGTTTGGGCAAGCTCCGGGAATTGGTGATGGACAAGGAAGCCCGGCATGCTGCAGTCCAAGGAGTCACAAGGAGTCGGACACAGCTGAGCGACTGAACTGAACTATGTATGCAGAGCAGGTTATGTATGTGTGGATCATTTAATTCTCCCTTCTTACATTTTCTAGATGAAATAATTAAGGCAGAGACATTTCATAACTTAGCCAAGACTCTGTAACTGTGGCAGAGCTGGAACTTGCATTTTGGTCTCTTGATCGCTATAATTAATACCCATCTGTGTACCACACTGCTAGCCAATATTCAGTTTATGATGTGTCTGCCTCACTCGACTAAGTTATAAACTCTCTGAGGTCATGGACTGTGTCTCATTTTGCATTCTATCCTGGAACTTACATAGGGCCTGATAAACACAGTAACTGCTGAATGAATGACCATTATGAAATGTTTTAAAGAAGTCATGTGAGTTTGAATATCTTATAGTATGTGTAAAGAAGGAAGAATGAGAGAATGCTTAGGACTTGGAGCTTCCATTGCCGGGGCCCAGGTTCAATCTTTGGTCTGGAAACTAAGATCCTGCAAGCTCCATGGTGCACCCAGGGCAGGGAAAAAGAAGATTACCGTTATTATTTCTTTATGTTGAGTTGACAGACTGACAATAAGTTGTGTATATGATTGTCAAGTTCTTTTTTTTTTTTTTTTTTGTCAAGTTCTTTTAAATATCAGAAATAGAACCTCACCTTACTTTCCTGAATCATCATCCAGATATGGGCAGCTAAGACATTCCAGCTACATATCTCCATTTGCTGTATTCAAACAATGGCTGTGCGTGACTTAATCATCAAGGAAATAGACTAGACTAGGGGAGTGGTCCTTGCTTACCATGAAGGCAGATCTCTGGGCAGCCTCCGCATTGGGTTACACTATGACCTTTCATCTTTGGGTGTTCCTCTGACCAGGGGAACATCCAGTAGCCATGTGGGAGGCAAACAGGACATATGTGAGTCTTTATATTGTGCTATGGCAACGGCTTTGGGAATTAGAACAGTGAGACCTTGGGAAACATGGGCTAATCCATGGGAACTTGCTTAGTGCACAGAGGAGTCCCAAGGAGAAGTCAGAAGGATGGGGGAGTTCCATCACCCCCCAAAAGCAACTCCCAGGACATTCATCAGGAGAACTGTTAAAAGCCAGACCTACTTAAAGAAGTGTATATTTTGAGAAAGTAACATTTCCTAAAGCCACTTGAAGCCTCAGTTTTGTGAACAGCCTGAGTACAGCAGGATTCAGAATGCTTGTTCTTCACATTCATGACTTCCTGTTTCTAAAGGATAAAAGAGTCTCCACCAGGACTCTGTGGCTGTCAGGCTGCTCTCAGTTTGGTGACTTCATTGTAGATGAATCAGAAACAGACGAATCAAATTTCCTCCTAAAATACTCATGGGTTTGGCAATTGAAAGAAAATATGTAGAAGATAGCAGATCTGGTGGGCTTCCCAGGTGGTGCTAGTGGTAAAGAACCCGCCTGCCAATGCTGGAGACACAAGAGACTCGGGTTCCATCCATAGGTCAGGAAGATCCGAGGGCATGGCAACCCACTCTAGTATTCTTGCTTGGAGAATCCCATGGACAGAGAAGCCTGGCAAGCTACAGTCTGGTCCAAAGAGTCACAAAAAGTCAGACACCATGGAAGTGGCTTAGCAAGTAAGCAAGGATAGCAAATCTGGTAGCTCCTGGCCTTTTGAGAAAGCAGAGGCCACTGAAAATTCTTGTAACTATTCAGAGAGGGAAATGGGTTGCTATTGGTACAGAGGAAACCCCTGAAAAATCTAGCAAGAGCTTTGTGGCTGTCTTACCTGGGCTTCTGAGGTTTGTAAGCAAAGGCAAGGTGATTGCAAAGATTCTACTAGGAACATGTCCTTGAATTTGGGTTCAGAAACCTTACTTGTGAATTGTAAAGAAAGAAAGTTTTAGAAAAGAGATGCTACAAGATGGGATGAAATATATAGATCTAAAAGTCCACCCTAAGAGACTGCATGTTCTGTTATTTGATGACTTTGATGTGGCAGTATAACCTGTTGATAAGCTATTCCTCCCAACAGAAACCAAGTGTGTGTGTGTGTCTATTTATACATGAAACAGAAAAATACTTGTAATCGCTCTTGGTGGAGGCATGGGCTTCCCTGGTGGCTCAGTCCATAAAGAATGCAGCTGCAGTGCAGGAAACCAGGGTTCAATCCCTGGGTCGGGAAGATCCCCAGGAGAAGGAAATGGCAACCCACTCCAGTATTCTTGCTTGGGAAATCCCATGCATAGAGGAGCCTGGCAGGCTACAGTCCATGGGGTCACAAGGGTTGGACATGAATTAGTGACTGAACCACCTCAACCTTAGCAGAAGCAACTGAACACATGAGGAGTGAGAAATATGCTAATAAAACCAGTTGGACAACTTTAATAAAACCACCAGCAGGCCATCATATAAATGGTTGTCTTTGGACGTCACTTTCCTTGGTCAGGGGGCTTCCCTGGTGGCTCAGAGGGTAAAGCGCCTGCATGCTATGCGGGAGACCTGGGTTCGATTCCTGGGTCGGGAAGTTCCCCTGGAGAAGGAAATGGCAACCCACTCCAGTATCCTTGCCTGGAGAATCCCATGGATGGAAGAGCCTGGTGGGCTACAGTCCATGGGGTCGCAAAGAGTCGGACACAACTGAGCGAGCTCACTTCACTTCACTTCCTTGGTCAGAACTCATCACAGTGCTGTCCATTTACTCATTTATTCTCTCAGCAGTCATTTTTCAAGGACCTAATGTAGGCATCAAATCCTGAGCAATGCTCTAGGATTTGAGAACCTCATAAAAGCTACGTAAAATGTAGACGCTTCCTTCACGTGCTGTACAGAAAAGCAAATAAAAAAATCTTTGGCTCTTTGTACATAATTATTCTGTATTGATCCCATACCATCAGAGTAGTTAGGCAAAAAAACCTGTGTGATTAGATTTGCATTTGACCTTGGATTCTGCTATTAACAAATTGAGTGACCTTGAATGTTATTCTGTCTCTATGAATTTTAATTCTTTCATCTGTCAAGTGGGAAAGGTAATACTCAGTTCATTAAATTGATGTAAGGACAAATTCCCTGCACTACCACACCTGTATTCAACCTTGATGTAGGTGCCAGATTCAGAATTAGTCAGATTACAGTGCACAACACAAATTCTGTACTCTGGATATTTCCAGATGAAAGTGATTTAAAGCAAAGAATTAGGTGCTTAGAAAGTTATTTGAAGGTGTGGAGGAGCAGGCAGGAAGCCACAGCTGGGCTTAACCAGTTCAAGGTCACCAGCATAACTGGAATCCAGACATCAGGAAGTGGTGACTGATGTCACTACCACCACCACCCTGCTCTGACAGATGATGATACCCCCAAAGCCATTGTCTTGACACAAGTGTGCAGCTACTGTCTCTCATAGCAGAAACAGCAGCAGAAAAATAATCTCCTCTTTCAAAGCGTATGGGAGTGCATCTATCTGATGTTTTATTTTCTTCCAGAATCCTTGCTGGCCTCAGGTTAGCAAATGCAGTTTTTAGTTTTCCAGTCCTTCTGTGCAGGAAGGCACATAGAAGGGGATAGGAATAAGTATTGTGTACCAGTTGACCATATCCAATGTTTCAGCTACTTAGTACAGTGTCAACATAGAAGATCCTAAATGTTAATCATCATTACTAATAGATTTACAAATTTAAGCCAACATTCATAAGCTATTACTCTTAGACATGACTGTAGTCTGTATCATATCTTCCTGCTCAGCTCTATCAAGTAAATCATCAGGAAATCTCTCTTTTCCATCTAGGAGTGGTTGAAGCACAGATCAGTTGAATGCTCTGTCGAAGGTCAAAGTAGGGCCTGTTGACCTGATCTCAGTTTAGCCATTATTCACCATTTCATAGTAGCTCCACAGGAGAAAGTATGGCCAAATTGTAGACTGAAATTTCAAACTCCTTTTTAAATGAAAATATTCATGTTGAGTAATTGCAGCAAAGGTGTCACCACACTCAAGCTTTATCATCGGCATTGGCATAGGAACCATCTCCCCCTGCCCCATTTGACAGTGGCATGAATGAAAAAGGTGAAAACGGAGGTTTTTTCTTTTTCATTTTTCACTATACTTTGCTCTTTTTTTGATTGAGGTTTGGATTGGGCTGTTACCTAATTTATCCTCCGTGCCTTTTGGAAGCTTTCAGGTTGGATGATGCTGTTTTGGAGTGTCTGGTGGGGAATCATCATCATATCCAGGTGGCACCCATTATCCAAAATGGTCAGATTACTTTTCAACCCTGAATATTCACTGGAAGGACTGATGCTGAAGCTGAAGCTCCAGTACTTTGGCCACCTGATGTGAAGAGCCGACTCATTGGAAAAAGACCCTGATGCTGGGAAAGATTGAAGGCAGGAGAAGGGGACAACAGAGGACAAGACGGTTGGATGGCTTCACTGACTCAGTGGACATAAGTCTGAGCAAGCTCTGGGAGATGGTGAAGGACAGGGAAGCCTGGCGTGCTGCAGTCCATGGGGTCGCAAAGAGTCGGGCATGATCAAGCAACTGACAACAGCAACAGCTTTTGAATTAGGCAACCATCCCCCCAGAAAACTCTGAGAGAGTTTGGCATCAGAGAGAGGGAGTTATTTTTATTGTGACAGTAGATGAACTTAGAGAGTGAAAGGGGCCAATGGAAAAGCAAGAAAGAGTATGGAGAGATGCCCCTATGCACCCCCTCATAACCCAGAGAAAATTTTCCAAATCACTTTTTACATATGCCCTGACTCTTGATTCATCAAAGCTGTCTTCAATAGATTCACAACTCAAACCACATTGCAGTAGTTTTTTAAATAAAGCAGAGAATTGAAAAAGTGAATGGAGTATTTCTTTTAGTTTTACAGATGGATGTGTTCAATACAAAACACTGTCAGCAGCTAATACCATGCTTGTTAATATACTCAGATCAAGTGGGTACACATTCCCAAATGAAGTATGTATAACCAGATGCTTTTACATGCAGTTTGTCTTCTTCCTCCACATCATAAGAGGAAAGGGCTTTTTGGGGACAGTATTTGTCAGTGCTAAACAGAGTAACAGCTTTTCTCAAGACGCTAGAGTGTTTTCCTCCTGATTCACTGTGGATGTCTACACGAGTATTTCCTTTTAAGTTAAAGCATTTTACACATTCTTTCTCCTGAATCAATTTACATACTTTTCTCATCACTAGTTTTAATAAGTAACTTTTCCTACTAAAAATGCATTTCCTTTTGTCCCAACCTTTCTGTGATGCTTGGAAGAAAAGAAACAGAGTTCATTTAAAACACTCTTGTTTATGATGGAGGAAACCACAAACTTTTTGTGATGTTGACCCACTCACAGACAGAGAATCTGAACTTTAGAATATTTTGTGTTTGGAGAGAAGGCACACCAAGGAGAATGGGCTCATTTCAATTCAATATATTATAGGAAGGAAAAGATCAAGGAAGAGCTGGTCTTAAAACTGTCAAAATATGAAAATTTGATGGGAAGAAAGAAGGAAAACAGAGCAGTTGGAAATGTAAAGATAAAAGAGCTGGATCCAGACATGTCTATGTAATTTCCCAGAAATGGAAACTGTACTGGCAATTTGGAAAGAGATAGCGAGATACAATACGCATTAAACATTGAACATTTCTTACAGAAATGAACTTGGAAGGCTCTTAGAACACATGGCATGATGGTCTTATGATTCATCTACATATGGCCTTGTTCTTAGTGACTGAGAAAGGGAGAAATGAACTTTCCTAAGGAATTAAACATAGAAGAAGCAGCTAAACACTGTTTCAGAAAAAAGATTCTGGGATGCCTCTGGGTCACCGGCAGGGTATTAACTAACTTGGCCTGTTAAATACTCACAGGGATTGATCACATATGTAATGCCCTTTAAATGTGCTGCATTCTTGTTATATAGGTACCATTTCTTCTGTTTTCCTGATAGTCCAAGAGGTGACTTGTCTAAAGCTGTTTAGGCAAATGCTGGTTGAGCTTAGGTGCAAATAGGATTCCTTCCTCTACACCAGTGATTTCCAAACCTGGTTACTTAAGAGAATCATCTGAAGAGTGCTGTAAAAATACAGATTCTTGGGCTCTAGCCCAGGAAATTTTGATTTAGTATTCTAGAGCAAGCTCTGAGAATCAAAAAAAGGTTAAGTCCCTCCAGTGACTCTGATGCCTAGTCCATTTGGAAAAACAGTTGTGGGTGTTGTGGTTATAGTTACAACCAGAGATAGTGTGAGCACCAGTGAAGATAAGCGATCAGGAGAGAGTGGGTGGGGTGCAGGCACTCCACTGCTCTCTGTTGTTATTCTTCAGTCACTCCGTTGTGTCCACCTCTTTGTGACCCCACGGACTGCAGCATGCCAGGCTTCCCTGAACGGTGGACAGAACGACACCCGACCACAGTCAGTCTCACAAAATTCTACCAGATCTGAAAAACATGACTTGGCATCACCTGAATTGTTTTCTGAGACCCCAGACCTTTCTAACCAGCCTACTTCCTGCCAAATGATGATCAGATACCCCTGTGGTTTGGAACTGAGCTTTCAGAAGGCACAACAGCCATGATAAAATGCTGTCACTATACCCTGTCTCCTCAAGATGAATTAGGATGAGATACGCAAGCACCCATCAATAAACAGTAAAGGAAAAGGCATCGGGAAATATGGATGCCCTGAAAGTGTAGTTTGACCCTGCCTCAAAGAGAAAAGGTAAAAAGCAAAGTCAGTTGACAATACGCACATCATTCCTGGGCACATACACACATGTTCCTTCTCTCACTTAATATCGCTTTCTTCTTTTGTGCCCTATTTCACCAGGCTAAAAAAATGAAAATATGTGCTTATGGCACATCTTTAAGGTCTCCCCCAAAGACAAGAGAAACAGGGCATTATTAATTTCTCAAGAGACTTTACTGTGATATTTTTAATGGAGTGGATGCTATCCTATCTGGCAGGCTGTGAAACTTCCTCACTTCTCTGGGGTCTTTGGAATGTTGTTTCTTGAATGGTTTTACAAGGGGACAGGATGTGGTTGAAGTTCCCAGAGTGAGTCTGTGCCATCATTACTGGCTGGTCTTCAGTGGGTGGGGCACACAGAGCATAGAGATGTGCTCTCTGATTCCACTAAGAAATAACTAAGAATTGAGGTTCTACTGGAAGGCTCAGATCCAGGGCCATTCCAGGCTCATTGGTTCAGCAAGTTCTAAGCAAAGCGCAAAAGCCAGGAAAACTGGAGGTAGAGCAAGGCTTCTAATGCAAAGGAGAATGATAACAACTCTGCACTTTTATCTATTCATTTAACAAATGTCTGTGAGCAGCTACTGTACTCTAGGTACTCTGCTAGAGCCTGGGGAGACAGGGAACCAGGCAGAGAGGATCCTTGCCCCCCAGAGCTTGTGGAGGAGACAGACAAAAATGAGGTAGATTAAACTGAATAATATGACTGGTAAGAGCTAGGAAGAATGGGTCTTAGGTAAGGGAAGGACATCATTTAGTGTGTGATTTCAGATGACTCCAGCAGCTGCATGTCCATGTCAATGGAATGGAGGAGAACAGTCAGTAGAGAGATCCCACAGCCATCCAGATGAGAAAGGACCATGACCTGGACTGGGGTGCTGGCAGCAAAGAGATGGGGTGGATTCGAACTCAGCACCTGAATGGCCAACACCATCATCTAGCTGAAGGATCAACCCTAGTGCTTAGTACTTCTGATACAGTTTCCACAGGTGATAGGATAAAACAGCAGACTAAAGCCATAAGATTTGGGGCAGCTTTGTTACCATTCAATTCAGCCTCCTTTATTTTCATTGAAATCCAGTTCAACAAACATTTACTGAGTGAGCATCTTCTTTGCTCAGGACACAACCCTAGACACACAGTGAACTCAAGGATGAAGACTGAAATAATGCCAGATCTCAATGTCTACATTCCATGGACAAAGATACATCAAGTAGACATGCAACTAAAACAAAGTAAAATATACTCCTAGAATCATAGAAAATGCTCAAGGGTCTGAAAGGAAGCCTCAATTTAAAAGAGGTGAGGGTGGGAAATTCCAAGTGGAAGGAGCAGCAGAAGCAAAAGCCTGAAAGTGGGGCTCTGGGAATATGCTTAGGGACCAGCCATGGTCCAGTTGGCTGGAGCACTGGATTTGCAGAAAGTGAGACTGAGTGTCCCCAGGGGTAGGAGCAACCACTTGTAGCTCCTTTCCCATCTTCCTCCAGCTGTATTTGTGGAACTTTATATCAAATGTTTTTATCAAAAGCAAACTCTAATTCCTCTTCCTAGTGGCAAGATTCTTTTCCCTAGATTGACAGCATAGAGCTCACATAGCAATCATGGCTATTAGACACTTGGAGAGACAAAGCCAAAGTTTAGGTACCAATTAAGGGAAACTGTTGTTTGATCCCTTTCCTCCTTCTCCCTCTCCCTCCCACCCTTCCATCCTTTCAAGGAATATTGGAAACATATCAAGGGGCTCAGGCTAGTGTCCTGAGGTTTTGGCTAGACAGGCTTTTTGAGGCTGCCCTGGTAGTGCAGCTGTTAAAGAATCTGCCTGCCAATGCAGGAGGTACAAAAGATGTGGGCTCAGTCCTTGGGTTGGGAAGATCCCCTGGAGTAGGAAATGGCAACCCACTTCAGTATTCTTGCCTGGAAAACTCCATGGACAGAGGATCCTGGTGGGCTACAGTCCATAGGGTTGCAAAAAGTTGAACAAGACTGAGTGACTAAGCATGGTGTTGAGAGATAGCCACAGAGATTTGTCCAAGGAAAGTATACCCTAATCTGCCCATGGATGTTCATGGATCTCTCTGGCTAGCAGAGTAGCTGCTGCAGGAATCATTGTGATTTATTTCAGAAAGTTTTTCTTCTATGGCTCTATGTAACAGTGACTAAGAGCCATGCTTGACAGTATTTATTTATTTTTATTGAAGTAAATTTACAGCTATTATAAAATATTGACTGTATTCCTTGCATTGTACAATTATTGCTGTAGCTTATTTTATACTTAACAGTTTGCACCTCTTACTCTCCTGCCCCTATATTGCCCCTCCCCCCTTCTTTTTCCCACTGATGTTAGTTGTTAGTTGCTCAGTCACGTCTGACTCTTTGCAACCCCATGGACTGTAGCCCACCAGGCTCCCCGCTGGTAACCACTGGTTTATTCTCTATATCTGGAGTCTGCTTCTTTTTTTTGTTATATTCACCAGTTTGTTGTCCACACATTACAATCTTTAAGAGCCTGTGCCCAGACCTGCATTTCCCTACACCATGGTGGGTATGTAGGCAGGTAGACACATGCCCCTGGGAGATCCCAAGACCCCCTTACCACTCAGGCTCATGGGGTAACCAGTCATCAGGAACCCCCCTGGGAGATCATCTGAGAGCTAGTATGTGGAATACACTATTACGCTGAAGTATGAAGTATGAAGTATGTCTGAAGTATGTCCTCTGTATTTTTCTCTCTCTTGTCACACGGACAACTAACATAGGATCTAAAAACCAACATTAAAGGCCAAGCTACCTAATCTCCTTGGAAGGTTCTACTTCGTGCCATGGCCTTCAACACACGGGAGATGCAATTTGCTGCTCATCCTAGAGATTTCCTTTCACATTCTGGGTGTGAGCATAAAGGGATTTCTCTCTACATTGGTTACATCCTTGTCTGATCCTCTTTCCAAAGGCACCACATTTCTCTAGAGAGTGTGTCCCAAATGCCGTCTGTCTACTAAGCTCTTTACAAACATTAATAGACAAATGGTTAGTTTATATAAAGCACACATGTATTGCTCTGACATAAGCAGCGAGGAGCCCACAGTTTACATTTTTTGTCTTTCTTTTAAAAAGGAATGAGAAATCATATTCCAGATGATCCAACCTTTTAAGCCAGGGAGGGAATGAGTGAAGAAGGAACCAAGACTTAAAAGAGATTTAAATTTGAACCCTTTGCGAGCCCAGTGCAAACTGACATATGAGTGCCTGTTGTTCTTTAGTTGGGAAAGTAGGTCTTGAATTTACTTTCCCACCTTCAGCTCTCCATTTCTCTACCCTGAGTAGATCCCCAACACTGAGGTTATTAATGAGCACCTAATTTTAAAAACAGACTGGTACTGTCTCTCACTAACAACAATTGTAATCGCAATAAAGCAGTTTTTACATGAAGCTCCAACAAAACTGCATAACTGAGTTTTCAGTGTTCACGTATTCAGAATTTTTTACAAGTAAAGTCATGTAGAATATAAATTTGTATTTCTCATACATGTGTTCACATCTTATACAATCAATGTCTTGACAATACCAGCTACTGAATTATTTAAATTACTTGGCATTTAAGGTGCTTTTTTGTGGTGCAATCATGGTGTTTGAATACCAGCTCTAACACAATGTGCAGTATAGACTCAACTACACAGTGTATGGTGTGGAAGTGGTGTAGATATCAACCGACTGTGAATATTTCCTCTGTCTCATATAGCTAAGTGATCTTGAGACAGTTACACAACCTCTCTGGATATCCATTTCCTCAGCTTCAAAGAGAGCAGATAATAGCAGGAACTTCACAGGATTGTTATAAAGTTTAAATTAGATGTAAAGCCTAGGGTTTGGTACATGTTAAGCAGTTAATAAAATCAACTTTAAGATATACATACACACTTTATATCACTGAAAGTAAATCCATATATGTATATATGAATATTGTGTGTGTGTGTGTGTGTTGGGTATGTGTAAACAGTGGTTTGGTGGGATGAGATTATGGAAATTTTCATTGCATTTTCTCTATTTCCCAAGTTTTCTTGGATGAATTAATATTTTTGTAATGTTATAAGCTCTTTTTTTGGAGAAGGAAATGGCAACCCACTTCTTGCCTGGAGAATGCCAGGGACGGGGGAGCCTGGTGGGCTGCCGTCTATGGGGTCGCACAGAGTTGGACATGACTGAAGCGTCTTAGCAGCAGCAGCAGCAAGCTCTTTTTAAAAAATGTAATGAGGCAGAACAAGTTACTTATTAGGACAGTTATAGCAAGAGCAAAATCAGAATAGATGTCCATGTCTTAAAAAAAGATAAAGCCATAGAATATAGCTCCTGCTGCTGCTGCTGCTAAGTCACTTCAGTCGTGTCCGACTCTGCGCGACTCCATAGACGGCCTCCCACCAGGCTCCCCCGTCCCTGGGATTCTCCAGGCAAGAACACTGGAGTGGGTTGCCATTTCCTTCTCCAATGCATGAAAGTGAAAAGTGAAAGTGAAGTTGCTCAGTCGTGTCCAATTCTTAGCGACCCCATGGACTGCAGCCTACCAGACTCCTCTGTCCATGGGCTTTTCCAGGCAAGAGTACTAGAGTGGGGTGCCATTGCCTTCTCCAAAAATATAGCTCCTAGTAAACAGCAAATGTCTCAAAGGAGCAAAGGCTGTAAGTGAGTCAAATTGAGCCAAAAGTAAAAGAAAAAGGAACGGGGCAGTGAAAGACAATGGGGGTAAAGCCAAGAGAACTTCAGTTTAATAAGCACCTTCAGCAGATCTTCTCCAAGGTGCCGACATTTAAAATTTGCAGTAGGATGAGCTTTTTTGGGGGAAGTGTCCCCCCCAAAAAATATTTGGAAAATGAAGAACCACAGCAGTTCAAATACTAAGGGAAAGCAGGAAATCAATGATTGATGAAAATCCCCTCCAATTTTTTCTAAGAGTGAGGTCACATCAAAGAGGTCAAAACAAATGGAAACTTTTCAGACTGAGCAAGAGTCCCTGAGTCTGCACACAAGGATGGGATCTTCCTGTCCATCAGGCTCTGTTCTTTTCTGGCACTGGGGATGTGAGTTTTTGCCGAGTGATGCATTTCTGTCTCTGCCTGCCTTGTCTCAGCCTCATGTCTCTGCCAGTAGACCTCGGCTGGCACAGCCTCAGCCTGTCTTGTTATGTGCTCAGGTATCCTCTGGTCTCTTTTTCTCAAGTTTTGTCACTGCAGTGAAAGCATCCTGAGGATTATAAGTTTGGATTAAAGTGATTCTTACAACGCAGACAGAAGAGAGCCAGAAGGGTTTGCTTTTTTGCTCTGCCCCTCTGTGGGGGTATTTATACTCTTCACTGGTTTTACCAAAAATAGAAGTTGCTGTGCCATTTACTGAAACAGGACTGCTTCTTTTCATCTCTTTTTCTCCTTTCCCTTTCTTCTCCTTTCCCTCCTCCCTCTTTTCCCCTTCCCTCTCTTCCTTCCTCTCTTTCTTCTTTTCTTCCTGCAAGTACTCATCGAGCTTTATCAGCCACCTACTATGTGGCATCCATTGCATTACGCACTGCGAAATTAAGAATCAAAGACATGACTTATGCTGATATTATAGTTTCGTTGTCTTGTTTTAGCTACCAACTGAACTCTAGTATGCATGCAGATACCATTGTTTATTATGTGTCTGTTATGAGCCTGGCACTTTCACGGAGCTTATGTTACTTAGTTCCGTCATCTACCTAGAGGTTGGTATTATTACCATTCCTATAATCCTGATGATTGAATTCAGGCTTAGAAGGTTTAAATATCTAACCCAGGTTCATCTAACCTCGGTTCCTATGCTGCATCAGAAAAATGAATTTCTGACTCCCAGTTCAGTGTTTTCCACCATGTCCACATATCTAGTGGGAAGGACTTTCATGCTTTGGTCCATACTTTTTGCTTTTGACTTTTATATACTGCACTGTACATGTAAGGTGAACAATAAATACTTGTATGGAATTAAGTCCAAACTGTATTAAAATTTGCATGATTCAGCCTTTCATTTGGCAGCATTGTTCAGAATTTTCACATGTACATGCATTTTTGAATATACAGAAAACCAGTAAACAATTCACTGCTTACGTGTGAAGAACAAGGTAACTAGGCAGAAGTTGACTCTCAGACAGATCTGCAGACAGACAGACACCAGTAAGGGCTTGGATGTATTCTGAAAGCCCTTGCATCTTGATTAGAGCTGGTTACAGAGGACACTTAGAAAGGAAAAGTCTTCAGGGCCCACATGAGGATCAAAATCACTCTCGAAATCATGATAGAAAGATCAAATCCTTTTTTTTTTTAATTTTGAGAAATTTGAAAAAATAACCAAAATATGAAGAGAATAGTCTAACAGATATCCATGTGCCCACACCCAGAGATGAAAACTGTCAACATTTTTGTCACATTAATTTTAATATTTTTTTTAAAAGAAGACTTTCAACAGCATTATAAATTTGGAATCTCTTTTGTCTTTGAACCCCCAGTTCAACTCCCTCCCCCACTCTATTCTGGTGGGCACCATCAAGGGTCTGGTTTCCAAGTCACTATTTATATATTTACACGAACACATATGTTTCCATAAACAATTTATACTATTGTTTTATATGTTTATTATAAAATATACATAATGGTGTCATACTGCTTGTATCATTTTACAACTTGCTTTTTTTCAAACATCTCTAGGTTTTTGAGCTGTTGTGTTGAAATAGAAAAATCTAGAACATTCTTTTTCGTAACTATAAAGCATTTTGTTATATGGATAAAATAATTTATTATGCCTTCTCCTACTCTTGTTAATAGGCACTAAGATTGTTATAAACAAACTACAATAGAAGTACTCATATAAGTTTCTATTTCTCATACATGCGCTCAAGTTCTTCTAAGGTGTCTGCCTAGAAGTGGAATGGCTGGGTGGTACACTAGGTCTGTGCCTTCCTGGTAGTTCAGATGGTAAAGAATCCGCTTGCATGAGGGAGATCTGGGTTTGATCCTTGGGTTAGGAAGATCCCCTGGAGGAGGGAACAGCTACCCATTCCAGTATTCTTGCCTGGATAATCCCCATGGACAGAGGAGCCTGGTGGGCTACAGTCCATAAGGTTGCAAAGAGTCGGACATGCCTAAGCAACTAAGCACAGCACAGAATACTGGATGCATGTTTAATTTTATCACCTTTTGACAAATTATTCTCTGAGATGGCTGTACCAATTTACAGTCTCATTGGCAATACATTTAATTACCTGCTTCTCCATACTCTTCAGTGCTGGATACTGACAGACTTAAATCTTTGCTAATCTGCTTGAAAAGCAAGGGTACGTTCTCATTTGTTTGCATTTCACAATTTACTAGTATAATCTGCATCTTTTCATGTTTATTGGCTGTTCCTTCTTTTGTGAAATGCCTGGTCATGCGCTTTGCCGACTCCTATTGAGATATTTGTGGAATTTTTTTCTTGTTACTTTATAGAAAGAACCTATTCTGAATGTAAATCATTTAACTGTTATTTGACCATTGCAAATATTTTTCTCTGTAATCACTGTCAAGATTACTATCACATTTTTTTAAGGAGGACCACATAAGGTCAACATGACTCTGTAGCTCAGTTGGTAAAGAATCTGCCTGCAGTGCAGGAGACCCAGTTCGATCCCTGGGTTAGGAAGATCCCTGGAGAAGGAAATGGCGACCCACTCCAGTATTCTTGCCTCGAAAATCCCATGGACAGAGGAGCCTAGCGGGCTACAGTCCATGGGATATAAGAGTCAGACACAACTTAGTGACTAAGCAATCACCACATAAGGTCAGTTCCAAATAGACAAAGGGCTTTATTCTTTTTTAAGCCAATGCAAGATGGCACACACGGTCCCTGAAATTAAGGAAACAGACATAAATAGCTTTAGCAGACCTAAGCAAAAACTTCCATGCAAAGGCCTTCAAATTTCTTCTCCAGATTGGAAGAGTAGCCTCCTCTTAGCATCTTGTGAGTTAGATGGAGAGAAACACGTTTTATAGATAGGTGAGCAAAACAAGAGAAATGGACTTTCCTTTTATAAACCAGTAGCTGAGCAGCATTGACACTTCTCTCATAACAGCCTCAAATTAATTTGAGAGTGATTTCTGTAAGTGAAATTTATCATTTAGTGATTATTGTTTAGGCATCTCAGATTTCAAATTTTAAGTTTGCCTACATGGAGTCATTCTTCTTCCCTCTCTTAGTAAGAGCAGGTTTCAATTATGTAATTATGGTTAAAGAGGTCTGAAGAATTTTTACTCTTATGCCTTCATCTAGATTGGATAATGGTTTGCAATGACTGGTTGAGAGCTGTGGAAACACAAATGTGAGGCAGAAAGCTTAACTCTCTACATAAATATTTACCAACAGAGTAGACTATAAACTCTGCAAGGGGAGGGCCTATCTTTACCAATGCATGATGGGTATATCCTCAGCATTGGTTCAGCTGATAATCATACCTAGTGGGCATATGCTGAATATTCCCAATCCACAGCTACTTATTGAACCCCAAGTCTGTGTTAGACACTCTGTATTCTACATACTTTGTGGGAATCAAAGTGACTGAGACAGACAAAGTGCCCACTCTCATGAAGCTTACATTCTAGTGGCAGGGAGAGAAAATGGCAAAGAAGAAAAATGTTGCAGTGAAATGAGGCAGAGAGCTGTGGGGTAGCGGGCTGGGGGGGGGGGTGTTTCTACTGTAGGGAGTGTGGTCTGAGAAGCCTCCTGAGGAGGAATCCTACAGATTAACATTTACTAGCTAGAGATAGTGATGGAGATAGATTGAGATATACAAAACCAGAGTGTTGGGGCTCTAAAACAATTACTTCCAATGTAGGAGGTAAACTCTGTCCCTGTAGTTTCATTTGGATCAATTTATATGAATCTTGAGAAAAAAAAAAAAACCCATGACTAAAGCGCTGATTTTAGATTAGAAGGAGTTTATGAATCTGTAAAATATGCTTCCTTTTCTTTGGTGGAATAGTTTACACAGGGAGAGCAGCTGGCTCCTACAGCTTGGTGGGCTTTGGCTGGGCTGTTAATTGCCTAAATATTTTGTATATTTCTGTGTATCTCTCCTGCAGTCCACTTGACCAAGATAAGTCTTTGAGCCCTGTTGAATGTTTGAATCTTGCAGGCAACTAGAAACTATGGGTCAAACTATGGCTTTTTTTTTTTAAACAAAAAATTACTGAGAACATTTAAAGTGCAGCACTGAGTTCATGGGTAGAAACTGCCGTCTGCACAAACAAAACATGCAGATTGATGAAGATTCTCTAGATAGTGATTTAATGCAGACTTCCTTCTTGTTTCATTTATTTTGAAAAATCGATTTCAAGTTCCTAACATCATCTAGAAGGAGTTCAATACTTCTTGCCCTCTCCCCTAATGCCTGCCTAGAGAGAAAAAACATCCAGGCTGTTTGGGGGTTTGTTTTGTTTTCTTAAGCTAAGTACTTAAACCACGAATGTTTCACAAGTACCTTCTGATGGGTTTCATTGTTTTGTTTATTTTGCTGTAGCCAGTACAAACACCTTCAAATTTCCTTCTGTAACAAATGTTTTTCAACGTCATCATCTGACCTCGCTGATGGAGCCGGTCTGCAGACCTTGCAGCCGGGTCGATTTTTGCACGGGCTTCTAGCATCGACACACAAAAGTTTACGGCTCCTTTGAGGAACCGATTTCCAAGCTAAGAGAACAAATGAAAGTGTTCGCTCATCTTTCAAAAAATATTTCTGCGCTTGATATGTTCGCCACTCTTCATCGGGTTCTCAGTAATGAATACAGAATGTGGCATCGGTTTTTCACACACGTAGGTTTTTGTCTTCCATTTCTAGAGAGTTATTTCCTTGTGTGACTTTTTATTTTCTTGATTTATTCATCTTCAACTTGCTACGGAAAACCTCTCCTAGCGACTGTTCTCTCCCTTTTAAAAGTAATCTGCATGGAAACCTTGACTTTGCATTTTAGATTTTTAGGGTCCTTTTCGGTTATTCTGCCCCCCGTTACTCCCGCTGTACACTCACAGCCGAGGCCGCCGGCATCTGAGCTGAAAGCGCCCGTGGCGGGCTAGGAGAGAAGGGTGTCATGTTGGCGACAGGCTCCTGCTGGCGGCCAGCGAGCCCGCCGAGGTTAACGGGGGCGCCGGGGTCAGCGCCCTCGAAGTTGGGGGCCTCGGGCGGAGCCGCACCGGAGCCGTGGCGACCGCTCAGCCGGAGCTCCCGGCAGTCTCGCTGCCTCCACCGGAAAAGAATCGCCTAATCTGTCGCGATCCCACGGAGATCTTGCTCTTCCCTGCGCAGTCTGCCCGAAGGAGCGCGTCGCGGGGCCGACGAGAGGAAAAGCCCAGGCCTGGGGCGGAGGAGGAATGAGGGGCCGAGAGCCGGGGGGATTTCCTCCCGCGCTTCCCCCTCCAACGGGAGCGGAAAATGTGATTTGCTGTGCATTCCAGGCGCAGTTCCCTGGGGTGACCTCTCCCAGCCGGCCCGGGCGGGGGGAGCAGACAAAGAGGCGAGGCCGGCAGAGAGAGGGGACCCCGCGGGGAGGCAGGAGGGGTGCGGGGGGCGGGGGCAGTACCGGGAAAGGGGGCGGATAGCGGGTCCCGCGGCGGCGGCGGCGCCTGGCCAATGGAGAGGCGCGGCCCCGGGCGCCGCGCTCCGCCGCCGGCATTTAAACGGGAGACGGCGCGATGCCCCTCACTCGGTGCGCCCTCCGCGGACCGGGCGACCCAGTGTGCCGCAAGCGCCGTCCTCTCCGTCCCGCGGACCCCACGCGGAGCCCGGGCGGCTCTGGCCGCGGCCGCACACCGCGCCACGCGTCGAGAGCGCAGGCCCCGAAGGCCCGCCGCGTTGACAGGTGAGCGCGGAGACGCAGGCGTGTGCGTGTGTGTGTGTGTGGGTGTGTGTGTATGTGTGTGTAGGGGTCGGGAAACGACTCCCGCGTCCCGCTCGGTGCGCGACAGCCCTTCGTGCGCGCAGGCCGAGGCCCCGCGCTCCCTGGGTGAACCCTCAAGAACCATCGCGGGGTCCTTCGTGCCCAAGGTCTTGGCTGCTTTAACCTCACCTTGGGCAGTGTGCAGGGCATGCCTGGGAAAGAGGAGGTTCAGAGCAAGAACCCGCATCCCATTGCCATCTCCCGGCGCTCCACTAATACTCTGCTAGTGTGCGTGGCAGCCACGCTTGCCAGGCGTGCCCGCCGGGTGAGGGCGCGGAGACCGTGCGTACAGAGCGCAGGAGCAGAGGGAGAATGAGCGCCGGGATTAGTGGGGAGCAGCAGGACCCTTCTGCTCGACCGCAGACGACGGGAAAAGTTGCAACGAGAGGGTCCCCTGTGTTTGAGGCGGAACTCTGGGTCTGGGGACTTCAGGGCGCGCCCGTCGGAGAGCTGTGACTGATCCTGCCGTGGGGTGGAAGATCCTGAGAATGAGCGCTGTATCCATTTGCCTATCCTCAAGGTGAGATGGAGACTTGTGCCACGGCGGAGCTGCGGAGTTCAGCCGCGGCGGAAACCCGAGGGGCAGGTAACCGGACCGGTGAGGTGCGGTGAGCCGTCCGGGACGCTGAGACCCGCGAGCCCACGGTGCGCACACCGCAAATAGCACACACCAGGACTTGCGGGCTGCGCACTCTCGGGTGCTGCGTTTCCTCTTCTAGGATTCCTCCTGCCCCATGCGCGACTCGACTGAACCGCGGACGTCAGACGCTGGGCAGTGACAGTCCATCGGGTCCGCATTCCGCGAGTCCGCCCTAATTTGTGTCCGAGTGGACCCTGCAGCGTATCGCTGCGCGGACGACGCGGGACTGGCAGCGGGAGGCTGGTCCCCGGCTTGGAAGGCCAGGTCATCCTTCGTCTTCACCCGCCACTTTGCTGACGGCTATGCAGCTCACGAGCAGGGTCAGGGGCTGGTAGGGTGTCGGGGGCCGTCACCTTGCCAGTTGGAGTGATTTGTAGATTTCTGGCTTGGGAAAAACAGACGCGCCACCGTTCTGACTTGGCTTTGTCTTCGGATCCCAGCACCGCCTTGGGGGCGCCCCAGACAGGCTTTTCCCAGAGCGGGGCGCTGATAAGGTACCCCGGGCGAGGCAGGGGGGCAGACAGGAGTCTCTCCGGTGAAGCCCTGCCAGCGCGCCCAGAGCTGGCCCGAAGGGGCTCCCGGCTAGAATCTGGTGGCTGCTGCCTTCTCCTCCCCTTCCGTCTCTGAATCCCGACTCTTTTAGACAGAAATACAACCTCGAAATTAGGGGTTAAAAGTCTCTTCTTAAATGGTACAAGGGCAGAGAGGCGACCACCGGTAGGAAATTGGATCTCCGGCTGCAAAGAGCAGATCCAAGCGGTGAGCGCGTCTGTTTACGTTCCTCTTCGAGATGGTGCCAGGACACGAGTTGATTAAAATAATCTATTGTGTTAAGTGGGTCACCAGGGATTTAAACTGCCCCAGGGACCCCAGAGTAGTGGCTTTCTCTGACTGTACGCACAAGATAAATAAATAGCGGAGAAGAGTTTAAGATAACCCCCATCCCAGGGCAAGGAGTCTTCTTTCACCCCAGGGCTTTTCAGCCCCCACGTCTTTTTCTTTTCTTTTTCTTTTTGAAAGAGGGGGACTTGAAAGGGTGGACTTTTCAAAGCAACGAGGGAAAGAAGTATTTTCAGAAAACCACAGATTCTCTTCTTCTCTCTGGTACACTCCAGCTTACAACAGTAGGGGATCCAGTAACCATCACTGAATAAATTGCACACTCCAAATTGTTAGTATTAATTAATTATTTAAGGGCTCTCTAGAACTTGGATGCTGGGTGTTGTGTTGTAGTGTGTGTATGTGTGTGTATGTGTGTGTTTGTGTGTGTGTGTGTGTGTGTGTGTGTGTGTGTGTTTAACCCCCAGGTCATTGTAGGAATTAAAGTGTTTTGTAAACTTTGTAATTTCACAGGTTTCTTATTTTCTTAAAAGTTCATTTTGAGTGAAATGTTTTGCTAACCCATGCACAATCTATGGGAAATTCAAGTTGGCTAACCTAGTGGTTACACAGGGGAGAGTAGAAACCTGTTACATCCCCACATCTCTGAATGGAAGCTGCCTGCCTTGTCTTTATACTGAAGCCCTTAAGGTTGAAGTATTAAAAATGATATAATGCCAAGAAATTTTATGCCACAAACCCCTCTCCCAAGAAATGCTTGTCAGCAGCAAAGCAGTGCAGAACAAAGTGAAGGACAGATGGAAAACCTAAACCTTCTATGGAAAAGGCATGGGACAGGTAGGGGAGGTGACTTAGCATCCAACTGAAAGGCACAGACCAGGCCAGTGTTATCAGCCTATGTCTTGCATCTGCAAGGAATTGTCTTTACTTTTAACATATGCTCTTAGAAATGTGAAGTGCAACAGTATTTCCTGGGATCAGAAAGGTTTTTTTCTTCACATATGAGCAAAACAGAGAATTATTTGAGTTACAATATTCGTCAAATTTGATTGCATTAGAAACAAGTCCATGTGCCCCTTATTAAATACTGTGCTGTGTGTCTGTAGAATAGTTCTTAAGGACATGTGCTTGGGGGCTCAGAAGAATGGGACTCAAACCCCGACTTCCCCATGAGTCTAGATTCCCTGGTCAGTAAAAGGAAGACGGTATTATCTACCTCCTGTTTTGTTGTGAAAAATCAGTTATAAAGTTCTGTCAAAATTGCGTATTTTGCCTCACATAGGGTTTAAAAATATAGGTAGCTCTTATTATGAGTGGTGGCATTTGGAGAGGCAGTAACATTTTAGGACTTCAAGGTGTACCGTAAGATGATTTTGAAATTAAATCCCAAGACCTGCTCACACAGAGATCAACACACACCTTTTACTACAACACAGAATCTCTGATTTGGCTGTCTCTCAATTGTGCCACTTAGTAAACATTTAACATTCATTACTTTCCAACTTCTTTCCTGTTGACCACAAAAAATTGTATACTATCGTTAACTTCACCAAAAAAAAAATCTTCCAAGAGCCTGGAGAGCCCGTGAGTTGCTTCTCTATGCCCTCTATGATGTTGGACCCCAGCCTGACTTAGCCTGAGTGGTCTTCAACATAGAAAAGATGCAGATAGTGTGTTTGCAGTACACACAGGTGAGATTTATCCTCTACTAGTTTGCCAACTATTTTGGCACAAATTGTCTGAAAACAGAAAATCAACCCAGTAGATTCTTTAGAACATCACTGCTTAATTTCTAAAATTTGACCATCTTTCTAAAAATTAAAGATCCGATTAAAAATGTTTGTCCTTAAAGATTTAATCCTAAGAGAAAGAAATAGGGTCTTCTATAATTGGGCCTGCACTTAGAGCCTTTGCTGTCATTTCCATCTTTTTCTTTTTTTTTTTTTAATGCTGGTAAATAATTTGCTGTCACGCCTGTTGAATAGCTTTCTAAAACATTGATCAGACATTCAGCCACAGACATCTGGCTTGCTGATCGTTGTCTCCTCACTGTTAATCCCACTCAGCACTCCATTTAACTGATTACAAGCAGGTTGGTTAGCTAAAATGAGAAATACAGCGAGAAGAGTGCTGAAAGGAGCTGGCCTAAACTTTCCCAAAGACACTGAGGATATTAGAAACAGGTTACATACACATAGCACTTTTATTCCTCAGTCCCAAGAATTAGAGGATTCTATTGTTATGGCCTGGTGAAGGTTAGAATAAATCACCATGACCTGCACAGGACAATAGTGGCTGATATGGGTTATCTTTGGGCAGATGTTTGCTTTTGATCACTCACGGTAACCTGAAGGAAAGCATCAGGGAGAGAAGACATACTTTGAGAGTATCTATGTCAGGGGAGGACAGTGGTAAAGGGGAAAAAAACGTAGGGGTGGGTGGGTCTTGCTGGTGGGAAACAGTTGCAGAGAAAACTCACAATGAAAATATAATCACATGATTTGGTGAAGCAGAAATGCATTGAGGGGCAGCCTTTGGAAAGAAGAATATTATCTGCAAAGGAGAAATAAGGGAGATCTTTGTAGGTGCCTAATGCACTCTGGGTCCATGAGTTGCAGCTTTAATTTAATAATGTGAGTGGATCATTTCAGAATGCAAGTTACCAGAAATGTTTTCAGCTCATAGTTGAATATGGGTGATAATCCATAAGACCTAAATCTGGGTTGGCCTTTGCTTCAATTTTTTATAACGGGGCACTCTGCTAGATGTCAAGGTGAAGAATTTATCTGCAAGAAATTTACATTTTCTTGGTTTCCCTCATGTCTAGATATTTACAGATTGCAAATTATTTAGTGACAATACAGTTGGAATTTCAAGAACACATCAGTCCTATTTCCTTCAAAGCATGATCAAGATCATTTGGTGTGGGGGGAGGCTGAATGATTGACCACGATGACTTGACAGAGCCCTGGTACTACTGCTAAGTATAGTTTTCATCCCCCCGGCGCCCCACCCCCCACCTTACTCATGTGGGACATGCAGAGTTCTCAGAGCATTGCTCTAAGAAGTTGAGGTCTCTGTTGACTGAGATTCATAAAGTGTTTTTTTTTCTTCTCTTCAAATAACTAGTTATAAGATTTAAGAACTCAAAAGCTGAAGATATTAAAGAGTAAGCTTTAAATTTCTATGTAGCCATTTCATAATATTTTTTCACACATAATCTTATTTTGAGAAAAAATTTACTTTTCTTAAAAAGAATCTGTCACTCTAGACCCCTTTTTCTTATGGGGTTTGCACACTCCCATAGGAACAGGAAGTTGGTCCAAATTAAAGCAGAAAACCACAGTTGACTAATTTTGAATTTACTGCTTTACTCTTGGTTTCTGCCCAAGTGAATCCAATGGCTTCAATGGGAAAATAAACCCCACGGTGTTCTCCAGGGACCTGGTAAAAAGTAGTGAGTATTTGGAGTTTTCCTAGAAAAAGGAAGAGAAGTATTAAGAAGCTCCCAAGGCTAGAAGGAGACAGAAATCAAAAATTGGCTCTGCTCATCAGCTTGTGGGAATGCATTTTAAATGCAAAGAACAGAAGTTTTGCTGGTCAATGTGGTCCATGACAATCATCATTAAATAAAAGAGCCTACTCTGCCAGGAATGAAAGAGGAGGTAATGAATAAGCCCTTAGAACTCTCAAACTTGGTTTTATTTAATGTCAGATGGAAAAATGCCAGATAAGAAAAGATGAATATAAAGAAGGTCCTACGCGGTGAAGAGAAAGAAAACTGCATTTTTTGGATAGATGTTTGTAGGTAGGGCTGGCCCCATGACCCCATGACTCGAACCTGTCCTGTGAAGTCATCATACATTCCTGGTCAAGTCTCAGATTGGCCTCTGTGATGCTGGCTCTGTAGTCTTGCTCTGGAGGCTCCAGTTTTTCTCGAGGCCCCTTTTAGGAGTGATGGGGAAGATACGGCTGTCTTATGTGCTCCCCTTGGAAATGCGCAGAGACTGAATTTTAGTTTAGATCCTGGCCTGGAATTGAGTGAAGAACAGAAACTTTGAAAGCTTCCCAAATTCACACTGTATTTGCTCAGGAGACTGGATTGTCATAGCTCAAGTTGTCCTGGTCTCTGGAGAAAATCAGACTGTTTTGTAACTGGGTTGTCCTCATGAGCAATTTTTTTTAAAGACAAAACAAGGAAATTAATTTTTTGTTGTTGGTGAGGCCAAAAAGGCTCTGTTTAAAGAACAGGGATGTTGTAACATAAACTGACAAAAGCCAGGGAGTCTGTAGTCAGAGCGGGAGCTAAATGTCACTATCAGCTGCAAACTTGAACTTGCCCAAAAGTATTAGGTTAATGTTTAAAAGGTGCCATTTAAGAATATCTTGATTTTCATATTTAATTGTCTTAATTTGACATTATCCTTAGGGTTGCATGGTCTTTACTACAGGACTTGCCCTTTAGAGGATGTAGAGTCTACCCTGCCTTTGTCTTTGAAAGGTAACTGTTGCAGCTACTAATTCCAGCCTATATTGTTCCTAGGGGGGTGTGATGAGGTTACTGTTCAATTGCACTTAGTGGTTATCATGTGTCACCCTGGTGGTCAGAAGGGAGCAGGCAAATGGGTGCTTCACAGCTGTGTCCTTGGGTTCAGAACCACAATGGCAGTACAAGACAGGGGAAGCCTCGGGATCCATCAGGCTCGCTGTTATAGCCTGAAGAGGGAGGCTGTGAATTTGAAACTGCACTCATTGAAAAGAAAATCCTTTCACATTTTCACAGCACCTTCCATGCCCCATAGCTGTGGGTACCACAGACCTTGCTGTTCCAAGCTTGTTAGAAAGGCAGATCCACTGAATGACAATCTGCATTGTAACGATATCCCCGGGTGATTGTCTGCAAAGTCAGGTCCGAGAAGTACTGTCCCAGGAGAATCTTAATACTCTGATGCTTCTCTCTTGCCCCCTCCTTTTGAAAAATACATGTCTCCTGTTCTTCCTTCTCTGTCTGCCCCCACCTTCCTTGAATATAGTGCTTTGAAATAGTCTTCTTTTCTCTGATTTACACTCCTCATTCCATTCATTTTTCTCTCTCTCCATCTTTGCTTTCCTTTTTTTTTTTTTTCTTTTTGGTCAGTTTTCCTATAGCCTCCTCTTCTCTTATTTTAATTTTTTTCCATTGTTCATATGCCGTTGTTCCTTCTGACCCATATCTAACTGCAGACCCAGTCATAATAATTCACTATCATAAACTTATTCAACATATCTCTGCACTTACCTATGCAAATATTTGCACACACCTGTTTTCTTGTGCCCACTTTCTACCTTGTAAATTTCATATACACATCCATGCACATACACACGTATATGTGAAGGACATGTTTCATCATTTGGAAGTATATCATGGTATTTGTTGTTGTTCAGTTGCTAAGTTGTGTCTGACTCTGCAACCCCATGGATTGCAGCACACCAGGCTTCCCTGTCCTTCACTGTCTCCCAGAGTTTGCTCAGATTTATGTCTGTTGAGTTGGTGATGCTTTCTAACCATCTCATCCTCTGCCAGCCCCTTCTCCTTTTGCCTTCAAACTTTCCCAGCATCAGGGTCTTTTCCAGTGAGTCAGCTCTTCAGTGGTCAAAGTATTAGAGCATCAGCTTCAGCATCAGTCCTTCCAATGAATATTCAGGGTTGATGTCCCTTAGGGTTGACTGGTTTGATCTTCTTGCAGTCCAAGGGATTCTCAAGAATCTTCTCCAGCACCACAATTCAAAAGCAGCAATTCTGCACTCTGCCTTCTTTATGGTCCAACTCTCACATCCATAGATGACTACTGGAAAAACCATAGTTTTGACTATATGGACCTTTGTCATCAAAGTGATATCTTTGCTTTTTAATATGCTGTCTATGTTGTCATAGCTTTTGTTCTAAGAAGCAAGCATCTTTTAACTTCATGGCTGTAGTCACCATCCACAGTGATTTGGGAGCCCAGGAAGAGAAAAATCTGTCCCTGCTTCTACTTTTTCACCTACTATTTGCCATGAAGTGATGGGACTGGATGGCACGATCTTTATTTTTTTAATGCTGAATCTCAAGCCAGCTTTTTCACTCTCTTCTTTCATCCTCATCAAGAGATTCTTTAGTCCCTGTTCACTTTCTGCCATTAGAGGAGTATCATCTGCATATCTGAGGTTATTTCTCCTGGCAGTCTTGATTCCAGCCTGTGATTCATCTAACCCAGCATTTTGCACCATGTACTCTGCATATAGTTAAATAAGCAGAGTGACAATACACAGCCTTGTCCTCCTCCTTTCCCAGTTTAGAACCAGTCAGTTGCTCCATGTCCAGTTCTAACTGTTGCTTCTTGACCCACATACAGGTTTCTCAAGAGACAGGTAAGGCAGTCTGGTACTTCCATCTCTTTAAGAATTTTTCAGTTTGTTGTGATCCAAACTATCAAAGGCTTTAGCATAGTCAATGAACCAGAAGTAGATGCTTTTCTGGAATTCCCTTCCTTTCTCTATGATCCAACAAATGTTGGCAGTTTGATCTCTGGTTCCTCTTCCTTTTCTAAATCCTGGTTGTACATCTGGAAGTTCTTGGTTCAGGTACTGCTGAAGCCTAGCTTGAAGGATTTTGAGCAGAGTGACCTTGCTAGCATGTGAAACACACATAATTGTGCGGTAGTTTGAACATTCTTTGGCAATGCCCTTCTTTGGGATTGGAATGAAAACTGACCATTCCCAGTCCTGTGGCCAATGCTGAGTTTTCTAAACTTGCTGACACACTGGAGGCTTCCCTGGTGGCTCAGACAGTAAAAAATATGCCTGCAATGCAGGAGACCTCAGGAAGATCCCCTGGAGAAGGGAATGACTACCCACTCCAGTATTCTTGCCTGGAGAATTCCATAGCCAGAGGAGTCTGGCAGGCTACAGCCCATGGGGTCTCAAAGAATCTGACACGACTCATGACTGAGCAACTTTTTTCGAGTGCAGCACTTTAACAGCATCAACTTTTAGAATTTTAAATAGCTCAACTGGAATTCCATCACCCCCATTCACTTACTTTACACTTCAGGATGTCCGGCTCTAGGTGAGTGACCACACCATCATGGTTACCTGGTCATGAAGACCTTTTCTCTACAGTTCTTCTGTGTATTCATGTCACCTTTTCTTAATCTCTTCTGTTTCTGGGAAGTCCTTACCATTTCTGTCCTTTATCATGCCCATCCTTGCATGAAACGTTCCCTTTATATCTTGAAGAGATTTCTAATTTTTCCCGTTCTATTTTTTCCTCTATTTCTTTGCATTTTTCTCTTAAGCACCCCGCTCTTTTTTTTTTTTTAATTTTTCCCTTGTTATTCTCTGTAACTTTGCATTCATTTGGGTATATCTTTCCCTTTACCCTTGGCTTCTCTTCTTTTCTCAGCTATTTTAAAGCCTCCTAAGAAAACCATTTGCCTTCTTGCATTTCTTTTTCTTTGGGATGGTTTTGGTCACTGCCTGTTGTACAATGTTATGAACCTCCAATCGTGGTTCTTCAGGCACTCTACCAGATCTAATACCTTGAATCTATTGATCACCTCCACTGTATAATCATAGGGATTTGATTTAGGTCATACCTGAATGATATAGTGGTTTTCCCTACTTTCTTCAGTTTAAGCCTGAATTTTGCAACGAGGTGCTCATGATCTGAGCCACAGTCAGCTCCCAGTCTTATTTTTGCTGACTGGATAGAGCTTCTCCATCTTCAGCTGCAAAGAACATAATCAGTCTGATTTCATTATTGACCATTTGGTGATGTCCATGTGTAGAACTATCTCTTGGGTTGTTGGAAAAGAGTGCTTGCCATGACCAGCATGTTCTCTTGACAAATCTCTGTTAGCCTTTGCCCTGCTTCATTTTGTACTCTAAGGCCAAACTTGCCTGTTACTCCAGGTACATTTCGACTTTACTTTTGCATTCCAATTCCCCATGATGAAAAGGACATTTTCTTTTTTTTTGGTGTTAGTTCCAGAAGGTGTTGTCAGTCTTCACAGAACTGGTCAACTTCAGCTTCTTCAGCACCAGTGGTTGGGGCATAGACTTGGATTACTATGATGTTGAATGGTTTGCCTTGGAAATGAACCAAGATCATTCTGTCATTTTTGAGGCTGCACCCAAGTACTGCATTTCAGATTCTTTTGTTGACTATGAAGGCTACTCAATTTCTTCTAAGGGATTCTTGCCCACAGTAGTAGATATAATGGTCAATTAAAGTTGCCCATTCCGGTCCATTTTAGTTCACGGATCTCTAAGATGTTGATGTTCAATCTTGCCATCTCCTGCCTGACCATGTCCAATTTACCTTGATTTGTGGACCTAACATTCCAGGTGACTATGTAATATTGTTCTTTATAGCACTGGAGTTTACTTTCACCACCAGACACATCCCACAACTGCAAGTCATTTCTGCTTTGGCTCAGCCACTTCATTCTTTCTGAAGCTACTAGTAATTGCCCTCTGCTCTTCCCCCGTAGCCTACTGGACACCGTCTGACCTGGGCAGGTGGGGGGAATCATATTCTGGTGTCATATCTTTTTGCCTTTTTGTATGGCTCACGGGTGGGTTCGCTGGTGGCTCAGTGCAGTGCAGGAGACTCAGGAGATGCAGGTTCTGTTCCTGGGTTGGGAAGATCCCCTGTAGGAGGAAATGGCAACCCACTCCAGTATTTTTGCCTGGAGAATCCCATGAACAAAGGAACCTGGTGGGCCACAATCCATAGAGCCGCAAAGAGTCCAACACGACTGAGTGATTGAACACACACGCACACTGTTCATGGGATTTTCAGGCAAGAATACTGGAGTGGGTTGCTATTTCCTGCTGCAGGAGATCTACCCCTACCCAGGGATTGAACCTGTGTCTCCTGAGTCTCCTGCATTGGCAGGCAGATTCTTTACCACTCAGCCACCTTAGAATTCCCAGTTGAGTCCGCATCTTGGCTTATTTGCTGTATAACTCTGGATGAGCTAATTCATGGCTTCATGGGTCAGAGGGTAATGAGAATAGCAGTACCTAATTCCTGGAGATATTGTGAAAACAAAAGAAATCACTTACATCAAGTGTTTACCAAGTGCCTGATAAAATACTGGCTGTTTTATTAATGCTTTTGTTAATTAACTTTTCCATTTTTCATGCCTCCTCTCTCTGTCTCCTCTCTTTAGCATGAGCCGCACAGCCTACACTGTGGGAGCCCTGCTTCTCCTCTTGGGGACCCTGTTGCCAGCTGCTGAGGGGAAAAAGAAGGGGTCCCAAGGGGCTATTCCCCCACCAGACAAGGCCCAGCACAATGACTCCGAGCAGACTCAGTCTCCCCAGCAGCCTGGCTCCAGGAACCGGGGGCGGGGCCAGGGGCGGGGCACTGCCATGCCCGGAGAGGAGGTGCTGGAGTCCAGCCAGGAGGCCCTGCATGTGACAGAGCGCAAATACCTGAAGCGAGACTGGTGCAAAACCCAACCGCTGAAGCAGACCATCCACGAGGAGGGCTGCAACAGCCGCACCATCATCAACCGCTTCTGCTACGGCCAGTGCAACTCCTTCTACATCCCCAGGCACATCCGGAAGGAGGAGGGCTCCTTTCAGTCCTGCTCCTTTTGCAAGCCCAAGAAATTCACCACCATGATGGTCACGCTCAACTGTCCTGAACTCCAGCCACCCACCAAGAAGAAGAGGGTCACGCGTGTCAAGCAGTGTCGTTGTATATCCATCGATTTGGATTAAAGCCAGGCACACCCAGCCTGTCCTTGGGATGCAGGCCCCAGGCGGGCCCAGAGACAGACCTCAATCAACCTGATTCTTTCTTGGCTTAAACCTAGCGGCGAGAAGGACCACCAGCTGCCTCCTCCCAGGAGCCTGCTAGTGGGTAGTTTGTGTGCCTGAGTGTTTGTGGGTGCCTGTGGGTGTTTGCAGACACCAGAGGAAACACAGTCTCTGCTAGAGGGCACTTCCTAGTATGTAAATGTATCTGCTTCCTTGCAGGATGACACAGAAAACCCAAGCTACTACCCCAGGCACTTTGGGGGGAGGGGGTGGTGGGCAGGCTGCGGTCTGGGTCTGCCTTGGTCTTCCACATGCCCTCCTGGGGACCAGATCCTCCCTTCCAAATGAATATTAATGGAGAGGCTTCTCTGAGGGCAGGAGACCTGTTTTGTGCTGCCCTGGCCTTGGACAAGATGTTTTACCCTGTGCTTGCTTCCCTCCTTTCTCTTCCCTCTCACAGTCCATCCCTTCTTAGGATCTCAGTGACTATTTCTGTCCACCACCTTCCCTGTCAAGGGTTCTAAAGCAACTTGCTCGATCATAGATGCAAATGTTTCCTATTTGGGGAAGACCTTTCAGACTCTGGGGGAAGCCGATGGCGCAAGGGCAAGAAGAATAGAGGGCTGAGAGAAGAGAGAGATGGCAGGTGAGGCCCAGTTGGTCCAGCAAAATTCAGGCGGGAGATGGGCAGAGTGTGGAAAGGCCAACCTCCAAACACAGTGAGACCCATGCTTTAGCAAATTTTCCCCTGATGTTTAAAGAAGAGAAATAGAATTGCCAAAAAATCATTAACTTTGGCAGTCACTGTGACTGTTGAAATTAGCTGTAACTCAATACCAAACTTAAAACATAAATATTGACCACTCCTATTTTCAGAACCAAGTGAGTGAAACCAAAACAGCCCCTCCTGCTTTGCCCCTCAGATGGACAAAAGATGTAATTCAGAAACTCCTACACAGGAATAGGAAAAAGACAAAACCCTCATAAGCAAAAGGTCTTAGTATCTGTCCTTTTGGCTGAGTTATCATCACCTTTTCCCCGGTTCATTGTTTCTGTGTGGTGCTTCTGAGAATCACAGTCCTGTTGGATAAATATACTGTCTTTGCTGAGTGTACCTGACAGTGAGGGACCCGGCTGAGATAAGAGAGTTTAGGGCCTGCTCCTTTCCACTCATTTGGGGTTGGTTTTAGCCATCGTTAGGAGACTGAGCCGGAGAAGGCAATGGCAACCCACTCCAGTATTCTTGCCTGGAGAATCCCAGGGACGGGGGAGCCTGGTGGGCTGCCGTCTATGGGGTCACACAGAGTCAGACACGACTGAAGTGATTTAACAGCAGTAGCAGCAGCAGCAGGAGATTGAGCTGGAGAGCAGAGCAGAGTAAGGCAAGGAAGGCAATTGCTTCTGGCTAAGGAGTAGTTAAAAGGCAGGGAGGAGATGTAAGGCGTATGACCTGCATTCTTCCTTCACCCTCCGAGGATCTAAGGGAAACCCCAGTTAAGAAATCAGAGCATTTGTGTGCATTAGTTGTCATACTGCTGGTAGGATTTATGTAACATTATAGCCACTCGGAACCTACCGGTAGTTGCTGTTCTCTGATTAAACTTGGGTTATTTGCAATGCCTATTTAGGATTTATCTAATGGCCAAAGTGCAGGGTGGGGAAACCTTCCTGCATTTTGGATTTGGCCAACCTGCTTTCTTCAAGCCTGAGCTTTTATATGTAAACCACCCCACCCCCGTACTCTTTTTGCCTTGCATCTTCTCAATCTAACCAGCCAAGTCATGTGTAACATGGGAAACAAACACCATGGACTTGCATTTAGGCTGCCCATGAAGGCTCTCGCGTTCAAAGAATCATTGCAACTAAAGAGGCTGCTTTTATTTTATTTTTGTTTTGGTCCAGTGCTCTCCCCACTAACAACTAAATAGGAACCATACTTTGAAGCAGAAAGTCATCTTGAACACCCAAAATATTGAGTCTAATTTTAAAACGTTGGAACTCACTACTGATGATTCTACACTAGGAGAATTTGTGCTAACACATAGTCTGTGCATTTCACATCCACGGTAGCCCCTGCCCCAAATCCTTCTATCGTCCACATCCTCCAACAATAAAGCACAGAATGGATTTAATTAAGCATGCAAATACTAAGCTAGAATTTTGAGGGTGGGAGAGAAGAAAGGAGAAGGAGCTGAAAATATACAACCACACTAGAGAGGAAAAATGACATTCAGAACCAGCAGACACCAAATCTCTCTTGTTTTAACTGCCACAAGCTTGCAATTTTGTTAAAAAGAGATGACTTAAGTTGGCAGCAGGAATCTTCTTTTAGTAGCTTGTACCACAGTTTTGCATGTAAGTTGGATTTGGCTAAAGTGAAGAGAATTTGCTCAAAATGAACTTCACTGGGATAATAAGCAACATAATTGCCCTAAAAGCACAGCACTACCCAAAGAAGGGGATGTCTGCTTTTCTTTTTGTGCCTATATTAAAACTAGCCCAAGTCCCATGCATCTTCCAACATTTATTGAAAGTGCCATATCTGTTAATATTGTATTGGAGTCACTGATGATGTAATGATATGTTTTTTTCATTACTATAGTAGAATTTTTATGGCAAGATACTTGTGATCTAGATCTTTCCTATTAAAATAATGCCAAACACCAAATATGAATTTTATGATGTACACTTTGTGCTTGGCATTAAAAGAGAAAAACACACATCCTGCATCTGTAAGTTGTTTTTTGTTATTGTAGTTCTGCAAAGTTAAAAAATGTAAGCGAATAATCTGGAGGAAAGGATAATTTCCACTGTGTGGAATGTGAATAGTTAAACAAAAAGTTATGGTTATTTAATGTAATTATTAACTCAAATCCTTTGGTCACTGTGATTTCAAGCATTTTTTTTTTCTCCTTAATATAACTTCCTCTGAGTTGAGCAAAGAAGAAGCTGGCACATTGTATGTTGTTGGAGGTTTTTATCAGGTCAGAGGGAAACAATAAAATCTTGACACATCTGAACTTGCTTATAGAGTCAAGACCTGAGCTTTTATTTTTATAATTGAATGTTCCTTAAAGGTTAACATTTCTGAGGCATCCTAAGAGAGATCTTAAATGTTATTTTGGAAGAATTAAATATGCATATACTAATAGCAAATAATAATGAATTGTCCACAAGTCCGTTTATGGAGAAAGTCTAAAGTAAAAAATGTATGTACAGAACATTTATAAATGACAAGTTAATGCTAAAGAGTGAAAGTAGTTCTACTGATTTGTCATTCTCAATATATTTAATATCAACTGCATTATGTATTATGTCTGCTTTAATCATTTGAAAAACAGAATTATGATGACTATGATCAAGGTCCTTTGCTGTCTATGAGGATAAAGGGGGGATTTGGTAGTCTCATAAAAGCTAATTTGGTGGAAAGCAAAGTTTTATGATTCTGTAACTAGAATTTAACTTCACCCCAATAATGTTATATATAACCTTTCCCAAAGAACAGCCAATAAATTGAACCTCTTCTCTGTGTGTGTGTTTCACTGGTAGTGTTCACAGGATAGAGCTGGAGCAGGGACTCATTTGTTGTCATGGGAAGTGAGGTAGAAAATAGATCATGAGCTCTCTTGTGATCTGAAAAGAAATTTATTTCCTTCATTCACACTTTCCAGATCTCGCTTGATTTCAGGACACCTCAGGCAATGGCAGTTAGAGGTAGGGGAAAGCTGGTGAGCAGTAAAAAGTACCAACCTCTTCCCCAGAGCCAGAAGGAAGAGTTAAAATGCTTCTGAGAAGCCTTCAGATAGTGGAAGAATCATCACGCTGAAATGGTAATAGCTTTATTCTTGAGGTATTCAAGGGAAGAGGGGGAGAAAGATTTGGGGCTCAGTAGAAGAAGGAGCTTTCTAATAATGAGAGTGATTCAGCAATGCACTGAGCTATCTTTGAGATATAGTCAACTCCCTTGGAAATATTAAAACATATACTTGATATCATTTGATAGGGATTTGAGACATTGTGAGTTATTGCCCTGGTTATGCAACTGAATGAATGGATTTCTGACGTCCCTTCCTACTTAGGTGTGCAATACAGGATTGCTGCTACGTTTTGGTGCTCTAACAGTGATAATGAAAATGCCTATGCCAGACACTGTCAAGGATTTTAATTATTTTCCACTTAATTTTCATAGTGACTCAACAATGTGTGTACCATTATGATCACTGCTAGGAAATAGTGAATTCTTGTCTTACTACAGCACCTATGCCCTTAAACACTGGAAAGTTGTGAGATTTTTCAGCTTACCAGTTTGTTCTTTTAAGGATAGAGCGCATCAGTTTAAAAACAGATCCAGTCTTGACTATTTGCATCTAATGATCAAGGCCACCCTGAAGTTGTATTGGTATCATCCTGATGGCATCATCAGGAACTCCTGTTCTGAAGCATTCAAAGTCTATTTGCCACCTCTTTTTGTCATGGCCTCCTTGGACTGAGAGGGGAAAAAAAGTGGCAAGTCCCAAAAAGACAGTGTCCTCAGAAAAATCACAGGCACACCTAGGAGATAATATCTGGACAGGGTTTGAAAAGGTAGTGGGACTGGAAAGAGAAATATGTTCTAGGTTTCAAAAAAGTATGTAATAGGACATAGGCAAAAATGTTGGAGTGAGAGGCATTGAAAATTCTTTCCTCCATAAAATCTTTGGAAGTCTGCAAAAATAGAATCAGATATTTAGAACTCTGGAAATTTACCTAAAAACTTGCAGCAGTCTGAGTGCTTATTGAAGAGAAAGGCTGAATATCTGTAACAATAGTAAGCCTTGTCATATTGTAACTTGCCGTATTCTCATCTCCCTCTCCAGTTTCGTAGAAGTCTTGAAACCAACAGCCTGCAATTATGATAAGCACCAGCAGTCTGACAGTCACTGGGAGAGGTAGTATGGGAATTGAGTTCTTTGAAAACCAAATACCCAGAGAATGGTAATTATTTGACCTGTCTGTCAGGCCCTGGAGGCCCCACTTGCAAAGGTATCTTTACTTGACCTAATTGGAAACTGCCTAGTGTGAAAAGCCCTGTTGAAAACAATTAGAGGCAATTGATTATTTTTGTGGCCGCCTGAGGCAGTGGATAGCAATTGGGCTCACAATAGGTTAAACAAAAAGCTTAAAAAGGAGACTGTACAATGACATTTTGGGGGACTTTGGAAAAGCTTCAACGTATTACTGGGAATCTAGAAAGCCAAATCATGTATAAGGCTATGTGCCTGCCCAAGGCTGTGAATAAGCTCAGGAAGAATCTGAGCAGGCCATAAGGTCTTACCTCAGGCTGACCCTGAGGCTCTGCACAGGCAGAAAGCTAAGGCAGGGCTGTCAGCTACCTGGCTGAGTGTTGAAGGTGTGCCCCAATATTCACACAGAGCCCCTCAGCAAAGACTGGAATGGAAGACTTACTGGTTCCAAGTATTTGAGGAAATTACTGTTCAGCTATTAGCTGAACACTAAGATAGCCAAGCAGAGGCTTTAGTGGCCATACACAACACAAAATATAGACTTTACACAATTAGCTTGGAAAAGTTTCTAAAGAATGAAATAAATAATTACAAACAGCAGCAACAACAAATCCTGGGGAGAGGGAGAGAGACTGATTTCAAAAGTCACCACCTCATATTATTTAAAATGCCCACTTTTCAACAGAAAATTGAAACATGCAAAAAATAAAATCCAAGAAAGAATGGCCCATACATAAGAAAAAAAAAAAAAAAGAAACAGTCCCCTAGAAAGCTCAGACATTAGACAAAAGCTTTGTCAACTTTTTAAATATGTTCAAGAACTGAGAAAAACCATTTCTAAAGAATCTAAGGAAAACAGAATGAAATCTCACTAAATTTGTAATGTCAGTAAAGAGATAGAAATTATTGTAAAAAATAGAAAATTTGAAGCTGAAAAGTGTTATAAGTAAAATAAAAATTTTACTAGAGGGGCTGCACAGCAGATTTCAGCCAGCGAAAGAAAATTAAGAAACCTTTACCTAGACTCATGAGAGAAAGACTACTAGATCAGGAAAAGAGGGAATACCACTATGAAACTTACAGAAATGAAAAGGACTATAAGAGAATACCATGAACAATTGCATGCCAACCAATTAGATAGCTGAGGAAATGGACAAATTTCTAGTATAAGAAAGTCTCATTCCATTTTTTTGATGTTTGACTACTAAAATCTTTTAAGCCTCACTCCTCTCTTCCCCTTATGCCCCACATCTAATAAAGCTGATAAGAAAGCCCAGGTTCTCTTCCATTTGCCTCTGATGAGATGGTTAAACCAAACAAGGCCCATCTCCTCCAGGTGGGAGCTCTCATTCCCGCATCATTCTCTAACCACCATAAAAACTCCACGTCAGCTTCCTTCTCCTGCTCTCTCAAGCCATCTTTCAGACCAGGTTGGGAGGCCTGCCCTGTTCTCTACAGAAAGCCTCTTTATGTAAGTAATAAGTCTTTTCATATACTCTTGGGATGTTTGTGGTGTTATCGGTCTGAACCAAACTTTAGGTAAGGTCCATTCTGTTTATGCAGGTGTTCACGACACCTAGAAACATACAAACTCCTGAAACTGACTCAAGAAGAAATAGATATTTGAATAGAATTATTACAAATAAATGAGATTGAATTTGTAATTAAAAAAAAATCTCTCCACAAAAAAAAATCCAAGACCATAAGCTTCACTGGTGAATTTTACCAAATATTTAAAGAATTCATACCAGTTCTTTATACCTCTTCTAAAACAAAAAATAGGAACACTTTCTATCTCATCCTATGTACCCTGACAACCAAAACCAGACAAAACATCATAAAAGAAAAATATAGACAAATATCTCTTATAGAGATGCAAATACCCTCAGCAAAATAAGTAGGTGAGTCCAGCAACATATAAAAAAGATTATATACCATTATTGAGTGAGATTTGCCCCAGGAATTTTAGGTTGGTTTAATCATAAATCAAGGTAATAAAACATTAATAGAATATAGAAAAAAAAACCCATAGTCATATGGAAAAAACACTTGACAAAATACATCTTTTCATGATACAATCACTCAAAACACTAGGAATAAAAGGGAATTTCTGAAACCCGATAAAAAGGCATCACTGAAAACCCAACAACTGACGTTACTTAAAGGTGAAAGAAAAACTGAAAACTTTCCGTGTTAGGATATCTTTACCACTTCATTTTCAATGTTGTACTTGAGGCCCAGTAATTAGGCAAGGAAGGGAAAATAAAGTCATCCACCTTAGAAAGGAAGAAATAAAACTATTTCTATCTTCAGACAACATAAACTTGTATGTAGAAATCCTAAGGAACTGACCAAAAAAAAAAATATATATATATATATATTAGCATTGTCTTAGTCCATTCAGGGGCTTCCTTCATGGCTCAGTGGTAAAGAATCCTCCTGCCAACTCAAACTGATACCTGGGTTAGGAGGATCCCCTGGAAAAGAAAACGGCAACCCACTCCAGTACTCTTGCCCGGGAAATCCCAAGGACAGGGGAGCCTGGTGGCTCCTGGGGTCCATGGAGTCGCAGAGTCAGACACAACTGAGCAGCTGAACAACAGTCCACTCAGGAACTATAACAAAACACCACAGACTAGGACAAGAGAGGATGAGATGGCTCGATGGCATCACCGACTCAGGGGACAGGAGTTTGAGCGAACTCTGGGAGTTGGTGATGGACAGGGAGGCCTGGCGTGCTGTGATTCATGGAGTCGCAAAAAGTCAGACATGACTGAGCCAACTGAACGGAACTGACTGAGGTAGCTTATAAACATCAAAGATTATTTCTTACAGTTTGCGAGGCTGGAAATCCAAGTTCAGGGTGCTGTCACGGTCTAGTGAGGGCTTGCTTTCAGGTCCCCAATTTTTCATTATGTCCTCACAGGGGAAAAGGGGCTAGGGATATTTCTGGAGCCCCTTTTATAAGGTACTAATTTCATTCATGAAGTTTCCACTCTCCCAAAGGCCCCACCTACTAATTCCATTATATTTGGGTGTTAGGATTTCAATCTATGTATTTAGGGTGATGGGCAGACACAAACATTCAGACCATAGCAAAAACTAACATTAAAGTTATGGGTACAAGATCAATATTCAAAAATTAACTGTCATCTATACACTAGCAATGAAAAATCTGAAACAAACTTAAAAACTAATTCCATTTGCAATAGCATCAAAAGAATAAAATACATAAGAATAAATTTGACAAAGGAAGTTTTGTAATAAAACTATAAAACATTGTTTAAAGAATTTAGAAAACACCTAAATAAATAGATACCTTGTGTTCATGAATTAGAATTAATATTCCTATACCAATTCTATACAATCTCTCTCAAAATCCTAATTGGCTTCTTTGCAGAAATTAACAAGCCAATTTACATGAAAGTGCAAAGGGCCCAGAATAGCCAAAACATTCTAGGAAAAAGGACCAAGTTAAAGGGCCCACACTTTCTGGTTTCAAAATTTACACAGAGAATTGTTCAAGGCAAACACTCTTTTTTAACGGTCATTAGGTTAAGAAATAATAATTTTTTCCAGTCTCCCCAGAAGCTCTCCTAGGCCCCAGCCCAACTTCACACACTTATTCACATCACAGTAACAGTCAAACTTTTATAGTAATTTCTTCTTTCTATATCTTTTGAGCCAGATACGTCCAGCTTGAATGTAGTTTATTACTATGCACGATGACAGCAGAAGGTTAAACATGGGACTGACTTTTGAGTAGATAACTATTGTTTATGTCTTTCCTCTCTTTTCTATACATTTTTAAAGAATTACTCTTCCCTCATTTCATGTGGGGCCATCTAGGCTTCTTATCATTGTATGTTTTGTCCCTATTCCCTCTCTAGGTGTAGGGGTGGATAAGACCACAGTAGAAAATCAGAATACTCATTCCCCTTGGCCACCATGATTGGCTTTAGAAATGGGCTTGAAACCAAGCTGAGTCCATAGAATCTTCCTTAACATTTGAATATGGAAGCTGGGGGATCTATTTCCTTTTGTAGGATCACAAGTCATAATAAGCCTGTAGAACAAAATCTGCTGACAGCCATCTTTCCCAAATGTATGGAAATTCTGAAGAATGAAGCTTCCACACAGAAAAGTAGAGCCACAAAGATGAACTGAATGTCTTGACAGATTCCCCTCCCCCGACCCCCTCCTGGATCAGGCTATGATAGAAGTCAGGCCAACCTCTGAATCATCTCACATTAGTTATATATTGCTCTATGAATTATGCCCAAAGTTAGTAGCTTTAAACTAACATTTACTATCTCACACATGTTCAGATAGGGATCTAGGAGTGACTAAGTTGGATATATCGGGCTCAAAATCGTTCATGAGCTTGCAGTCAAGGTGTCAGCAGGGGCTAAGGTCATCTTAAGGCTGACCAGTGCTGTAGAATCTGTCTCCAATATGGCTTACCCACATGACTGTTGGCTGGAGGCCTCAGCTCCTCACAATGTGGACCTTTCTTCACAACATAGTAGTTGGCTTCCTTCAGGAAAGTAATCTCAGAGAAAGCAAGGGAGAAGCCACCATACCTTTCATGACTTAGCCTCCAAAGGCATATGCCTTTACTTTTACTTCATTCTATTAGACAAAAGCCACGCCATGGACTGTAGCCTGCTAAGCTCCTCTGTCCCTGGGATTTTCCAGGCAAGAATACTGGAGTGGGTTGCCATTTCCTTCTCTAGGGGATCTTCCCAATGCAGGAATCAAACTCAGGTCTCCTGCATTGCGGGCAGATTCTTTACCAACTGAGCTATGAGGGGAGCTCCTATTAGAAGCAAGTCCCTAAATTTGCCCTCAATCAAGAGGAGGGTTTTTAGACTTCAACTTTTTAAGGGAGAAGTATCAAGGAGTTTAAAAACCGGCACATTTGCAGCTACATAAATAAATTCCTCTTTTTGGTTTAATTTGTATTGGATTTATGTCACTGAAAACTCAAAGAGTCCTGACCAACATCTATATCTTTATCACTCAGAAAGATTTAGATGTTGTAATCTATTGCTTTTACTCTAGCTGGTTCATCTCTCACGATCTAATGCAATCACAGCAGTGTTACTTTCACTGTCTTACATATATATCACTGGTAAGTAATAAAACTGGTCTATAGAAGGCTAGACCATAACATATAGCAGAGGAAACTTACTTTCCAGCATGTCCAGAGCATGACCTTTTTCATAGGATCTAATATTTAGTGCCATGGAGAGATCTGTTATATTACCTTCTGATTCATTCTCCAAATCTCAAATTCAGGCATCCTTTTTGTAGAGTAAAATTTGGGAATCAATTTTCAATTAGATGAAGAAAATGCCTTATTAGCACTTGTTCACCTTTAAGGGTTCAACAAGAGAATATTAATGTTGAAGATTCTAAATATCACATTTTTGAAAATTTATGCCAGTAAAGCAAAGTGTGCTTTGAGTGGAAGGGACTATTAGTTCAGTTCAGTCGCTCAGTCATGTCTGACTCTTTACAACCCAATGGACTGCAGTTATGGAAGGGACCATAAACCATGAAAAAAATTGTACTTTGAATTACATTTATAAACTAGTTGACTAGAACAGGTATTATAAATTTTAAAACTAATTTTTAAAACATATATCAGTGAATGTTCTTGGTTATAAATAACAGAATCCACTCTAGGTAGCATAATCATAAAAGACTATATAAAAAATTATCAGATGGCTCACAGAATCTCTGAAGGGTCAAGAATATAAAATCCAGAAATGATCTAGGTGTCTTCAACACACCATGGGGCTATTGTAGAAAAATGCCACTGGTTTGCCCATTATTCACTTCTTATGTCAGGAGGGACCTATGTAGAAGCTGCAACCAAGTTGCCCAAGAACCCAAGGACTCCCTCTCCATGCTTAACAGAAGTTATGAGTCTCTATGAATGGTTTCTGACTCAGGGTGGTTGCCTCTGCCTGCAAGTCTAGTGTAAGATCTGTTCATTGGGACCTAGTGAAAATTATTACCTTCTTGGGAGTCTGAGAAGTACAAGTGTTTAGCTTTCTATGTTCTATAGTATAGGAGACAATCTCAAATGATATTGGAATAGATGCCCAAGTAATTCATAAACACAGGGGCTGGAAAAAAAAAAATTTAAGGCTTCTATTGAAAAAAAAAGTCTCATCTCTTCTACCTAACTCTTCTCCTCAGTATCATTTCTCAGGATCAACTCTTTCCAATTATTTTTGTCTGTTTTTTTCTGCATCCATTTTTCTTATTTCTTATATTTAATTTTACATAGTATCTGTCATCCAAGTATTGTGGGAAGGAATCTTCAGCTCATTCATTTTCTACTTTGCTCATTCCATCCTGTTGTTGTATCCTTCAGTTACTAAGTTGTGTTAGACTCTTTGTGACCCCATGGACTGCAGCACACCAGATGCCTTCTGCTATCTCCCGGAGTTGGCTCAAATTCAGGTTCATTTAGTCAGTGACGCTATCCAACCTACCAACACAACTATATCACAAATTTTGCTTACATCAATAACCAGAGTTCATATTGTTGTGACAATTATTATTTACTGCTGAAATTACTTTTCCTTGTTCAATTTTTTAAGTTTTTTTTTAAAAAATATGGACTGGTTTTAAAACCTTAACTGAATTTGTTTCTATTTTACATTTTTTGCTTTGTGACCAGGAGGCATGTGGAATCTTAACTCCCCAATGAGGGGTCAAACACTCAGTCCCTGCATTGAAAGGCAGAGTCTTAACTGGACCAGCAGGGAAGTCCCATCCTTATTCAATTTTTTGATCCTACAATTATTTGATCTTTCTTCATTCACAGGGTATTCATATATATGCATATAATCTTATCCTTAGTTTTATATACTCCATTAGTTTTTTTATGTTTATGATAGTGATTTTAGGTGTTCAAATATTTCAAAGAATGCATTAGTTCCATTTTGTTCTCTGAAGAACTCCCTTTCAGGACTCTCTACTTAACCAGCCTCAGTGTGGACTGGTTGTTCTTTGTTGGAGAGTTCTCTGAGTCCTTGTGCTTTTTTAGATGTCTCTTGTTTCTCCCCCCTTTATTTATAGAGTCAATGAGCATAAAATTTTAAGGCCGTCAGAATTCTTAAGACATTTCTCCATCATTATCTATGTTCTGCCATGCTTTTAAGAAGTTCAATGGAATTCTAATTTTTCTCTCTGGAAACAATTAGAGTTTTCATCTCTTGTGTTCTAAAAATTCACACACAAATGATGTGCTTTGATGTCGAGTTTCTTAATTTTTGATAGGCACTCCATGTATCCTTTTAATCTATAGAATTATGTCCTTCAGTTCTGGGACATTTTCCTGTGTTATCTCTTAATTTCTTCTCTACATTTTTTTTTCTGGTCTCTCTTTCTAGAAATACTATTAGTCAGATATTAGACATCTTAGCGGAGAAGGCAATGGCACCCCACTCCAGTGCTCTTGCCTGGAGAATCCCAGGGACAGGGGAGCCTGCTGGGCTGCCGTCTATGGGGTTGCACAGTCTGACATGCCTGAAGCAACTTAGCAGCAGCAGCAGCCATCTTACACTAATCCTCTTAGTTTCTTTTATTTTCACTTCTATTTCAGAGCTTCTTGTTTTCTAGTGATTTTCTGAATGCACTAATAAAACTCTTTAGTGGCAAGCAGATTTGTAAGTGGCCCCTATCACGTTTTAGGTCATTCCACCAGAAAAACCATTTACTGATATTCAAATGTTTACATGGTACCCTCCCCTTCAGTGTGACTGGGTCCTAGAACTCGAACTTGACTCGAATCAGTGGAATGTGACTAGGTGTATAGAGTCCATATGATCATCACTTGAGTGTGATTGCATAAAAGTGTAGCTCCCATCTTTCTGGGATCTTTTTCTCTTCCCACTGGTGACTTCAAAGAGACAAGCTGCCATGAATCCTACAACTGTAAGGAAATGAATTTTACAGGCTGTTTGAAGGGGCTTAGAATTGGATCCTCCCCCAGTCAAGCTCTGATCAGAACCTAGTTCTGGCTAACACACTTATTGTTGCCTTGTGAGATTTTCAGCAGAGGACACAGCTAAGTTGTGCCTAGACTCCTGACCCATAGAATCTGAGTTTAAAAATGTGTGTGTGTGTAAGCCATTGAATTTGTGGTAATTAGTTTTGCAGTATATAAAATTATATATTTTCCTATGAATTTTAAAATTGGGCTATTATGTTTATCATTTCTAAAGTCTCTCTTTTGCTTTTTATCCTCTCTCTCTCTTAAAGTAACATCCTATTCTTGTTTCACAGATGTGATATCCTTTTCTTTTGTCAATTTATTTCTTGTTCTCTGTACTGTTTCTGTTTAACTCTAGCTTTTTGGTTATGTATGTGTTTAATTTCTAGCTTTTCTAAGATCTTGGTTGATCTTTAGTGATATTTCATATTTTTTTAGTGATATTTCATATTTAAGAGTGACACTCAAATAAGCTGATGAGAAGATCTGTATACGGGAATAGCCGTTAAATTGGTATCCTTCACTGTAAAGTAATCTACTAGTGAGGCAACCTTTTCATTGGAGAACTCCCAGATGTCAGTATTTAATAATCTTTTCTCTGGGGCCATTCAGTTTCCCCAAAGAAGACCCTGTTATCTTTTTCTGGACACTACCAGTCTTCTGTGAGGGAGAAAAAGGATGAGTGAGTTCTTTATTTAGCACAAAGTTCAGTTCAGTCACTCAGTCATGTCCAATTCTTTGTGATGCCATGAACTGCAGCATGCCAGCTGATGGACAGCCCTCCCTGTCCAGCACCAACTCTTGGAGTCCACACAAACCCATGTCCATTGAGTCGGTGATGCCATTCAACCATCTCATTCTTTGTCGTCCCCTTCTCCTCCTGCCCTCAATCTTTCCCACCATCAGGGTCTTTTCCAATGAGTCAGCTCTTTGCGTGAGGTGGCCAAAGTATTGGAGTTTCAGCTTCAAAAATCTGTCCTACCAATGAACATTCAGGACTGATCTCCTTTAGGATGAACTGGTTGGATCTCCTTACAGTCCAAGGGACCCTCAGGAGTCTTCTACAACACCACAGTTCAAAGGCATCAATTCTTTGGTGCTCAGCTTTCTTTATAGCCCAACTCTCACATCCATACATGACACAAAGACCTTCATTTATTTCTTTTCTTTTTAGCTCCATGGCCCTTTTTAGCTCCAGTCTTTAGTTGGCCTAGTTTCCTGAATTCAGAGGTTTCTAGGTTACTTTCTTTAAAAAATAAAATTTTAAGGGTCAAGTTAAGTCAGATATTCCCGGAGTTCCAGTTATCTCTTTTTGCATGAAAAACCACTCTAAAACTTAGTGGCTTTTAAACTTATTATTTCTCATTGTTTTGTGCATTGACTGAACCCAGGTGTTTGTATGTATGTCCAGTCACTAAGCCATGCCCAACTCTTTGAGACACCCCTGGACTGAAGCATGCCAGGCTTCCCTGTCCTTTTCTATCTCCGAGAGTTTGCTCAAACTCATGTCCATTGAGTTGGTGATGTCATCCAACCATCTCATCCTCTGTCTCTCCTTTCTCCTCCTGCCCTCAGTCTTCCCCAGCATCAGGGTCTTGGCCAGCCAAGTGATTCTTAATGGGGTTAGAGTTTTCTCATGCTAAAACAGTCAAATCGCAGTTGGGGCTGGAATCATCTGAAGGCTCAACTGGTGTAAATGCCCCAGAGAGTCCCTCAGATGTTTGGCAGTAGATGCTGGCTACAGCTGGAAGCTTAGTTTCAAGTGATCCTTTAATGAGTCTTAGGCTTCTATGAACATGGTGGTTAGGTTCCAAGAAAAAAAAAAAGAAAGCTGCCAGTTTCCTGAAAACTACACTGTGTGACTCCTACCATTGTCAATTGTTCAAAGCAAACTAGACTTGCCCAGATTCAAGAAAGGGTGTGTCCCTACCTCTTGATGAAAAGTGTCAAGTAATTTGTGACCATCTTTAACTTACCACACCCGACTTTCCTGGCCGGGAAGGGACATGGGGGTTCACTCCTTCTGCATATGGACTTAGATTCCATCTCCTTGTGTTCAGCCTTGCAAATTGCTGTGCCATCTATCTTCTGATGTATCTTGTCTCAGAGCCGTGATTCTCTTAGGATTTTTAATTCAATTTGAAACTTCTTCCATTGTGATGTCAATGTTCATGCTCCTGTCTGCCACCCATTTCCTAAAAAATTTACTGAAATCATTCAATTGCTATCATCTCTTTTTTTTCTTATTCTTTGTCCTTTTATGGTCATACCCTTTTACAGTTTTTACTCTCATTTTAGCGGATTTCCACAAGAAAGAAATGATGTGGTGCATTTTTCTGAGTTCAACAAAAAATTATACTCCTTGTTACTTGTTAGCAAGTTGACTTTGCAGAGTGCTTTAAAATTTACAAATGTACTTTTGCATACATCATATTGTTTGAGTCTCATTAATTTCAAAAGAAAGGCAGGACAGATATCTAAATTATCTCTGTTTTAGAGGTGAACAAGCTGAAATCAGAGACACAAAATGATTTGTACAATGTTGCACATGTGATTTGCTTTCATTTAAATCCTCTAGGGAAATGTTCTGGAATTAAGTCTAAAGGACAAGGGCAAGACAAAACTTGTCTTTTTATTTGAGGGGGAGGGTGCTGTACATGAAGTTCTGAAAAAATAGAATTTGTATAGCACTGAAGCAGTCATGTAACAATCCAGAATTTTTATATAAATAGGTAGCTGTGGTGGGTGAGTCAGGAGCCTATTTAGTAACGAAATGGGAAGATTTTCACAGCCTAGCTCAGCTTCCTATTCAGGCCACACTGGTGACTTTGTTCACTTGATCTACATGCTGGGATGTGAGAGTTTTTCCCACGTCTCTTCACAGGAGCCCATTTTGGCTGTTCTTAGGGTAGTGACTGAGTTTCAAAGAGGAAGGCCCTATAATGTCTCCCAGGCACACTACAAAGGAAATATAAGTCAGCAGACAGTTGGATCTGGATCTGGGCCAGGATAACTCGACTCTTCTTGTAGAAGGTGCCATGGGATCTCTAGTGATGGCAGGTGATGGAAGAAGGGGGTCCCCTCAGCTTTATGTCTTGCCTGAAAGATGATAACCATGCTAATAAATTTAGTGCCACATTCTTTACAGTGTGCTCATCCGACCCCTAGAATAAGGCCATAAACCATAATGGGGTCCATGATGCTTTCAATTATTAGACATTCATTTCTGCTCTTCAATTTCTTTCTATGCTGCCCAAATTTGGCTTTATTGATGTGCTTTCTGGAGGCATGGGAGAGGGCAGGGGTGGGAAAAAAAAAGGTTTACTTTTCAGAAATCTGAGAAAAAGTATATGTTTATCAATATAAAACCTAGGCTCTCTAATGGGGGAAAGCATAACATTTTGTCATTGTATCCGCAATAAATACATAGACATATCATAATGAACAGAGCCTATTTGTAGGCATTCTTGGGTCTTTTCAGAGCCATAGGCTATTTTATGCTATCACCACCCTCATTAACAGAAGTATTAAGTTTTTCTTTTAGTAGATAGAAGTTAGGATTTGTGTAACCCTATTTCTCAGGCTTTTCTGAGAGCAGGAAGGAATCCAGAAAAAAGTTTATGGATGTGGCATCGAGCCCCAGAGAGAGGCTGAGTTTGTTAGGAAAAAAGCAAAAAGAAAAGTCAGTGCTAAAAGAAGATACTTTATTTGGGTTTCTTGCCCTGATATTCAACACTGAAAAATTACCTTTCCAGTTCTTTGAAGCAAGGCTGGAAAGGTTAGTTTCATCCCTGCTGGTCTCTCCCTCTACATTTTATTAAACATTTCAACTCTTCCTTGCCTTTCCAGACACACTGTCAAAACTTGAATATCAGATCCATACCACAATCTCACTTCTGATGTTCACTCATGATTCAAGTGAAACTGGGTAGTACTCTCAAAACAGAATTAAAGAACCATTAATGTTAATGAAATACTAAATGTAAAAATTCCAACTCCCCCCAGAAACTGAAGACCCTTTGATATCCTACTCTGAGATCTCATTGTGCAATAAAATTAAAATTTCCCCATTTATCTCTCACCCAGGATTCTGTTTGAGAATGACAGTCTTTCATCAGAAAAAAAAAAAAAAAAGGAGGCATACTCAGGGACAAATGAACAAAAATTACAGAAGTGACTCCAGTCTCTTGGAGGAGATTGTCAGCTAGGATTACTCCAAATCTCTTGATGATTCTCTTCTTTTTAACTTTTGGTTGGCCGACAACCTTTCACCTGAAAGGCTGGGATAGGGGAGAATAGAGGAGGAGAAGAGAAGACAAAATTTTGATTTGTTTAGGAAGTTTCCAGAAGGCCCTCAATGGAGAAGACCAAAATTAGAAGGACATTGTGGTGGAAGGGAAATAGACAAAGGACTGAATAACATCAAGCAATCTGTGGGGATCCTTCAGTAGAAACCTACTCCGTTACTGGAAAGTGAGTGGGGAGTTAGTGTTTAATGGAGACAGAGATTCAGTTTAGGAAGGTGAAAAGTTTGGCAGACGGATGATGGTGAGAGTTGTACAACAATGTGAATATTCTTAGTGTCGCTGAAATGTCCAGTTAAATATGGTTCAAATAGCATGTTTTATGTTGTGTGACTTTTCCCACAATAAAGTTTTATTTTTTTTAAAAGAGAGTGAACCATGTTAGTAGTTAAAGAATGCTGCTCAGCTTTGTGTGATGTACCCACACAGAATTCCTGTTGCCATTTCTGCAGTTGTTTCTAGACTGTGGTGGGTGATGAACAGGAGAGGAGAGAGAGGGTGGTATTGAGGTGCCAGAGAGCCAGAAAAAATTCTTAATTATGGTGCCTACCTCTCTGCTTGCTCCCCTCAAACAATCTGGGAGAAAAATACTCCGCGTTTTGTGTTTTTAGCTCATGAAAGCCAATGAAATTAGAGCCAAGCACCCAGGTGGCATAGTGGTAAAGAATGTGCCTGCCAGTGAGGAGGCGTGAGTTTGATCCCTGTGTTGGGAAGATCCCCGGGAGTAGGAAATGGCAACTCGCTCCAGTATTCTTGCCTGGAAAACCCCATGGACCGAGGAACCTGGCAGGCTACAGTCCATGGGGTCCCAAAGAGTTGGGCACGACTTAGCACAAGCACTGACTAAGCGAGGAGTTCCTACTTTTGAATATTAACGATGGCCTTTAAATTGCTGTAATTCCCTCAACAATGCTACAAGGGAGATCTTATTCATGTAATTTAGAACTGAATCTTGCATAGAGTTTGTACAGATATTAAGCAAATTGCACAGTCGACAACTGCAGAGTTGACCTTTCTTTCAAAACTGTTTTTATGAAATATTTATGGTAGGCTTCCCTTATGGCTCAGTTGGTAAAGAATCTGCTTGCAATGTGGGAGACCTGGGTTCAGTCCCTGGGTTGGGAAGATCCCCTGGAGAAGGGAATGGCTACCTATTCCAGTATTCTGGCCTAGAGAATTCCATGGACTATGGGGTCACAAAGAGTTGGACACGACTGAGTGACTTTAACTTCATTTCACATGGTAGGACAAACCTGTGCTTTTATAACCAAAATGGAGGAAAATAAGCACATGCGTTTTTTTTCAACTAAACGTTGTTACTCTGTTTTAAACCGTGATTTGGGCAAACCAGATTTGAATAATGTAACATGGATATACATCCTTAATTATGAAGTTAGCTTTGCAAACCAAAAGTTCTCGCTTTGGGGGAGGGGTCTGGACTGGACCATATGATGACAACGTGGTCGTGGCTTTGAGCCCTTGAAGGCCTCACACGTGACCAGAGAGGCGTAGGGTTGAACTCGATACATATTTAGGTGATCCTGTGGAATTTGTTTATTTTCAAAAGTACCAGGTTTGACTGATTCATCCAACATGCTTCCCTAGGAGCTAAAAAGCCCTGTTCTCTAGACCCCAAATCGGAGAGAGTGGGTGTATCTAGTGATTGGTAGGTAACGTGATCTGCCTTTTGTAGCAAGCCAGAAGCCAGATGTCCCCTCCCCTTTGATCTGAATAACACTTTAGGCTGCAGACAATAAGATTGGTTTTAAATTTATTGTCTCTTTGATTTCTGCATTCTAATGCTTTTTAAATTCTTTACACAAGACAGGGCTATATATAGGCAACTGGGGTGGTTCAATGGAGGCCAAAAAAATGCCAGTAGATTTTGAGAAGTGCTGGGCAAAGGCTCGTGCATATTTCTCTGCAAGGAAACATAGACAACTTACTTGCGGGTAGGAACCTTTTTCTTTTCCAGGCGTTTTACTCCAAAAGAAACTTTCCCACTCCTGGTTCCAGCCAGGTTTGTGGAAAAGTTCCCTGCCAAACTCTCCCCTTAGCAAAGCGCTAAAGCAGAAGAATCCAGTTTAAGTGAAGGAACCTAACATCAGAATGTCTTCCTCCACGAAGCTCTCTATAACCTTCCCTGCAGTTAATGATTTATTGCTGGCCTTGGTGGTGGAGCCTGTGTGAGGCTGTCAGCTGAGGCCACGGGCTTGATTTCATTAGTTCTGTTGAGGGTGGAGATGTAAATGTCTGAATCCAACTTCACTCCCTCAGAAAGGTTAAATCGTTAAGTATTTGGGAATCTCCTTCAACTAAGTGAGCAATACCGACCAGGTCATCAAATGGGTAAAAATGCTTGGTCCAGTTCCTCCCCCAAAATGAATCAAACCACAGAAAACTGCCCCAAGAAGTCCGCCTGCTCTAGGAAGAGCACCAGCAGGCTGGCAGTGAAAGGGGTTCACGTCTCCACATGTTTGCAAAGCAGCTTTGTGATCTTGAGTAAGTCATGGCTTGCCTTCATCTCCGTTTTTTTGAGCTAAAGGGATGAAGGTGTTCTTGGAAGTCTTATAACTAGTCTGAAATGAAGGTGAAACCAGGACTGAGATTTCACAGTAGCTGCTCCAGTGCTCTGTCTGCCTCGTAAGACCTGCCCTTGTCTCTCCGCTTGTGGGTTGTGAGAACCAGGGCTGGTTTTGTCTATAGGGTGGCTTTGCAAATGGATACAGTCATTACAGCGAAATTCTGATTCTTCTCCCCAAGAATCCTCTGCGAACTTCTCCGTGAAGAAAGGACAAGCCATGCAAGGACTCAGTGAGGTGAGGAATAAGAAAACATCAAATGCTCATTTCCCCTGCCTTCTGAGACTGTACCTTACCTTTGCAGCGTGGGAGCAGAGTCCCAGAGAATCCCCCTTGTGTAGCACATCCATCTGATTTTCCAGGCCGTCTTCAATCAATTCCTTGGATATCAGGTATTAAGCTAGAAAGCACTTTTTTTTTCCTCTCCTTTATGGTTATGAAATATGAAGGATAGCCACAGCTGAAGCTTTTAAGCCTGATGGGGATGGCTCCCTAGAGAGGCTCTTACAAACTTAGAGGATAGTCAGGAAGGGCTGTGAGTTTGGAAAAGCACTTCAGAAAAAAATCCTGTGAAGTCAGCAACTACAGGATAATATCCTAACAGGCATACCTGGAGACAGACTCAGGCCCAGTCATGGAACTGTTGATGTGGCTGGATTCGCTCATGTTTTAAAGAGAGGTGTGTTAAAGTGACTGCTTCAAGGTGTCCTTTCAGACCTGTCTCTTCCCTACACTTTCATCCTTCTTCAGTAAATCTTAGAATTCTTCCTATCTGAATGAAGACTTCCAATATGTTGAATGAATGACTAGCAGGTTCCAACTACATGATCAAATTGCTTTAGATGGCCTGAGAAAGAATCATATAGAGACCATGGGATTTTATCCCAAAGGCTCAGAACCTGTTTTTACCCATTTTCTGAGAGTGAGCCCAGTTCTTCCTCTGACTCCCAGTCTGCCAGATAGAATGGGAGAATTGGGTGCTTTCCATGACAGGGTCTGGGCTACAGGTGACACGGTGCCATGAGCAAGGAAGCAGGGTGCTACTTTAATTCTGCATGAGGGAGAGATCACTGCTGGGAACAGAGGTTTACAGTTCAGGATGGTCTGTCCAGTCAGTCCTTGGGTTCAAATGCATACGAGATTGCAAAGGAGCCTGGAAATTCTGTTCTCAGGCCTTGTCCCCGTCAAAACATGAAGAAGGTAGCTGGGGACACCATTTGAACTGAGATCCCCTGATGTACATAGATAGCATGGGGATATTTAAACATGAAATTTAAAGTGTAAAGAATACGCTAGTTCTACTGTCTTACAGTGTATAGCAACTTGTTCTTTCTAAAGTGCTGATGTCTGATCCCATTAGAGACTCATCACTCCATGAGGTAGGGAGGTGAATGCACCTCAGGCAGATTGAGAGATCAACATTCTGAAAGGTCCAGTGACTTGCCTGAAGTCACAGTGCAGAGATGTGACAAGAACCCAGCCTTACAAATTAGCCGTGAAGTGAAGTGGCTCGGTTGTGTCTGACTCTTTGCGACCCCATGGACTGTAGCCTACCGGGCTCCTCCGTCCATGGGATTTTCCAGGCAAGAATACTGGAGTGGGTTGCCATTTCCTTCTCCAGGGGAACTTCCCAACCCAGGGATTGAACCCCGGATCTCTCACATTGTAGGCAGACGGTTTACTGCCTAAGCCACAAGGGAAGCCCAGCCTAATTTAGCGCTTTTGAGCATTTTTACCAGTTTATTTTTGCCTCGTAGTAGGATCTGTGTTAGCCTCCAAGATTCCCTGGATTGGAATGAAATTGTGGCTTCTGTGCTTTGTTTCCTTTTGGTCCTTTTAAAGATGTCTTATATACACACAGAAAAACACACAACGCAAAGTTAAGTTTATTGAATCACTAGAAAACAGAGAATTACACGACACTGCCAGCACCATGGAGGCTTTCTGCGCTGCCTGGAGAAGCTGTGTAGGTGTGAGACAGGATCCTGCCTGGATGTTCTGCTGTCACTGTTGTGAGATTCTTAATTTATGAACAAGGGACCCTATATTTCATTTTGCACTGGCCTATAAATTATGTTTCTGGTCATGCGCCTACCTAGTCATGCCGCCTCCTCCAAAGTAACCTTTACCTAACTTTGATGGGCTAACTCTTCTGTATAGTTTTATCACCACAGTATAATATGGTATGGTTTATTTTACTTCTGAATTTTATATAAATGGAATAGTATGGCATATTATTTTGTGTGTATGGCTTCTTTCAGTCAGCCTTGTGTGTGAGTTTTATTTGCAGCTGTCATTCAGTTGTATCATTATCTAACATTAATATATATCACAATATTTCATTATACTTTGGATGGAAACTTGAGTTTTTTTCCAGTTTTGGCTATTATTAATCAAGCTGCTATAAACATTGCTGTGTATGCATCCTTGTACAAAAATACATTCACTTCTGTTGAGCATTTTCCTAAGACGAAATGGCTAGGTCAGAGAGTATGTTTGCTCAGCTGTAGCAGATAATGCCACACTTTTCCTAAAGTAGCTTCTCAATTTACATTCTCTACCAGCATAAGAGAACTTCCTCGCTCTGCATTCTCATCAGCAATGGGTATTATCTGTCTTTTAATTTCAACACTTCTTGTGATTGTATTAAATCATGGTGATAGCTCATTGTGATTTTAATTTGGATTTCCCTGATCAGTAATAAGAGTATCTTTTCATAAATGTATTGGCCATCTGAATAAACTCATTTGTCTAGTTTCTCACTGATTTTTTTAAAAAATATTTATTTATTTAGCTGTTTTGGGTCTTGGCTGAGACACGCAGGAGCTTTAGTTGTGCATGTGGGATCTAGTTCCCTGACCAGGGATGGAACCTGGGCCCCCTGCATTGGGAGTTCAGAGTCTTAGCCACTGGGCCACCAAGGAAGTCCCATTTCTCACTGATTGTTGTGTTATAATATTTGGGGTCTTTTCATATGAATTTATTATGGGAGATCATTATGTATTCCGGGTGGGAGTCCTTTATCAGAAATACGTACTGCAGATATCTTTTCCAGGTCTATGCCTAAAAAATATTGAAACTGTGGCTTGAATCCATTTCACCTGCCTTCACTAATGAAGGTAGTTTTAAGACTTGCATGTTCTCCAGGCAGCACATAGTCTAAGGAAGATGTTTGCTCAAGTTATTTTTCAGCAACTGGGAGTGTTAGCTGCATCTAGTTTGACCTGAGCTGGTTAAAACTAGATGGGACCATCTATCCTCCAACTGGACATGCGCCGAGTGTCTGCTTGGTAACCTTCTGCAGGTGTAAAGGTCTCTAGCATAGTTATACCTTGGCATAATGATAGTTACCACACCTTTTTCTTTCTTTAAAAATTTTTTAAAAAAATATTTATTTATTTGGCCCTGCCAGGTCTTAGTTGAGGCACATGGGATCTAGTGGCCTGGTCAGGAATCAAACCTGGGCCCTCTGCATTAGGAGCACAGTCTCAACTGCTGGACTACCAGGGAGGTCCTGCCACACCTTTTCCCACACTCCCCACTGCCCAGACCAACCTGCTTCATTATTAGTTGTTCCGTAAACGCCTCAGCCCTTTGCCTGCAGGGAGGTGGATTTGGAATTTGCTTTCCCGCTTCCTCACTTGGCTGCCTTATGAATGAACCCTGTCTTTGCTGTAAACTTCATGTCTCAGTGTCTTGGCTTGCTGTGCATGAGAAAGACAAACCTGGTTTGGTAAGAAATTTAGTGAGCCGATCAGGATGTAAGTCCAGATGGTCATTTTGCCTGTGGTCTGTCAACCCCTTGGTGGTATTGGGAGTGTGCGGATGAGTCTAAGCATCTGCCTGGTCTCTTTGGTCCAGGGACTGTCCTCAGAATTTCCCCAGTGAGGTGCGTTGACCTTGGGTGCTTAGTTTTGTCTTACAGCAGAGAGATGGGTTTTGGGTTTCTGTGTTGGGAAGACGTCCTTGGATGAGTAACTTGGTTGAAAAGCATTTGTGCCTAGATTATTGTTGTGATCCCCATCAGATTGTGGGTTGGAGGCCCACCTGGTGGGACTTTGGTAGATGACATAAAAGGGTACAGCTGCTGAGGTACTCTGTACCCAGGTCAGAAGCCAGGGGCTCTGGTTTTTGGTTTTGCTTCAGTCTTCTTTGTCCATCTGTGTCTGATTATCTTAATTGTTAAGAATTGGCTACTGGGGATATAGCTTCTTGGTGCTTGGAGCGAGGACCTTTAGAAAGATTTCGTTGCTGTGACCACCTGGAAGCCAAGCACCTTTAAAATGGGAAAGTTTAATCTTCCCTTGAAGCCACCTAGGTTGCATTCTCCAAAACTGGGTGACTTTCAGTTATGGTATTGTGCAAAAAACCAAAAATATGATACACACACACACACACACACATATATATATTTTTTTGGTATCATGGCATGGCCACAATATCATTTAGACTTGGAGCAAAATGGCCTAAAAATTGATCCTTAAATTACAATACAATTTCACAACCAGAATTATTTTGTAAATGAGAAGAAAAATGGGATGAAATATCTTACAGATAGTCTTTTATGTAATTAGAATACGTCTGTTTTGCCTGATTCTAATGCAATGGAGGCCAGCTTGCTGTTAATTCAGTTTGTTTCTTCTCCGCTCTTGTATAATAGCGCTGCTGCTCCTTCCTGCCCAGTGCCTGAGCCACAGCCTTAGGCTTGTCCTCTTCCCCCAGTCTCTGAGGATTAAGAAATAGAAATAGTCTCCCCTCTCAAAGATGCAAGGGCACTTAATTTGGCCAGAGAGTTATCTAAACTTAGATGGGGTAATATCCACTTAAGGCAAATCACACACATTGGGGGTATGAACGCTGAAGCTGGGAAGCCCACAGGGTTAATCTGGGTCTATACCCTTTTCAGCTTTGAATTTATTTAACTGGGAGAACCATGTGCTGACTCACAGAGAGTGGAGCATCTTTTTTGATCGATTTTTGCAACCCACAACCCAACCTCTGCAAATGTTCAGAATTCACTAAAGACACTCCTCACTTGAGAAGGATATAGAATGATGATGGATGAAACTAGGGAGGCAGCAGATCAATTTCATACAGAAGCCCCTGGCAACGCAGTTTGGGCTGCTGCAAGCATAGCTATGCCAATAGCAGATCCTAATTGGGATGTAATGTTGAGGATAGGGCCAAAGTTGAAAACAATCAAGATCGTATTCTCGTGAAATTGTGAAGAAGGGTGCAAAACCCAGAAAGGCTTAGTAAAGTACAGGGAGCAAAATAGAAACTGACTGAGGAGCCTTCAGAATTTCTAGAAAGGACCTTTAAATCCTATAGGTTATATGCAGATACAGACCCTGAAGCCCCAGAGAATTTAAAGATGTTTAATGACTTTCATTGGTCAGAGCACTCCTGATAAACAGAAGAAACTGCAAAAGGTGGAAGGGACTTTAGGAATGCCTCTGTCTCAGCTTCTTCAAACTGTCTTCGAAGTTTTTAATGACAAAGACCAAGTTTAGGAGAAAAGGGAACAGTGTAGAGTGAAACAGTACTCTCCTGGAAGCTTCCTTAATGTGAGGAAGAGCTGGACCAAATTGAGGACCCCCACGAGGGGCTTGGCAAGAGGTGGGTGGTTCCAAACCCCACACTTCCACTGAAATAGGGCACTGGATAGTGGGACCCCACCAGAGCGCATATTATAAAGAGGAGGAATGCTGGGAAAGGGACTGTTCCAAGTAAGACTTGAAAGTAAGCAAGATGCCTGAGCTGAGGATGGCAATCACCTCTTGGTCATTCCTAGGACAGGGCCGAGGGGCTCCTCTAAATCCTGTTGAGTCCATCAGTAACTCCAGGTGACTATGACAGTGGGAAATCAACTTTTGACTTTTTTCGTTTATATGGAGGCCATTTACTAGGTTTTAGATACCTGATTTTCTAAACTTTGTTCTGAGACCATGGGATGTCTGGAGAAACCTGGAAAAAGCCTTTTCTCCAGCTGCCAGACTGTCAGATGGGAAAAACCTACCTGAAGCATAGCTTTCTATACAATTCCCCACTTCCCTTCTGGGATGAGATTTACTAAGTAAATTAAATGCCATGCTTACCTTTGCACCTGGACAAATGGACTTGAAAGTACCAGCGGAGCAGGCTTGAAACTGCAGTAACTGGAGATTACGCCAACCTCCAAAACAACAGCCTGCATCCATTCTGGAAGAGATACTGCAGAAGGTGAGTGTGGAGATATGGGCAGATGGGAGGAGCAACAAAGACGACTATGCCTGCACAGGTTAGGCACTAGCTTAAGATGGTTTGTACCCCACTTAAGAGCAATTGATCGAATAGATGAGATGTTCATCAAGTCCTTAATACATATACTCTGCTCACTACTTTGTCTTAAGATTTTTGTTGGATCACCATATTGGATTTGAAGGGTGTGTGTGTGTGTGTGTGTGTGTGTTATATCCTTGAGCTTTGAATCCCAAGAGCTGTTTGCTTATGAAAGTGAAGATCTAGGTACACATTAAACAGTACTGCTAAATAGCACTTCCTCGGGGTCTAAAAGTTTCCTCACGATATTTAGAGAAATCCTAGGAAAAGACTCAAAGGCACAAGAGAACCCTGATCAGTATGTAGATGATCCTCTGATCACCAGTAAAACAAAGGACACCTTAAACCAAGATACAGTTTGACTTGGAACTTTTGGCTGAACAAGATATCCAAGAAGAAAGCACAAATCTTTCATCCCTCAGTTGATATTTGGGTTTTGAACTTTCACAAGGATGGAGACACTAAATCCCTGACAGAAAGGAAGCTCTAACCATGGGTGGGGTTTTAACTACCAAGATAAAATTGCACAGAGTCCTAGGGATGACTGGGTTCTGTCCTATTTGGGTCACTGACTTTGGACTTGTGGAAAAAGCACTTTCAGAAGCTCTTAGAGAAGACATTGAACCTTTAGAATGAAATCGTGGAAGGATAAACATTCAGAAGACCAGCTCCACCCTCACTGGACCAGACTTTACGAGGAACATGACGGAAAATTAAAACCACGCTGCAGAGAAACCACAACTGATATCATCCAAATCTTGGCTGGTTCCAGAACCCTATTACTGACTTGTCCAAGAGGGCAAGTGAACCCCTAACAGATCTTAAGTTCTTCTTTGCAAAGAAACCGCAAGGAAGGAATTTGGTGAATGAGATTCTGCAGTGGTTTTTTTGCGGGGAGCAAAGTAAAATGCTTCAGAAGGCTATTTAACTTGTTAGGCTACCAGAATGATTTATTTTTTAGGCTTTGTTTCTAACTTCCCAGGCTTGGAAGGAAAACTCGATAACTAGGATTTCTCAAATTTTGGCAAAAGCAGGTAATCTCTTTAGTGATGGGATATGTCATCCGAAACCATCTTCTGTATTTGATCATTCTGGCTCTTTGATTGTGCCTGTCATTAATCATTCAACCACTCCTTACTTGATTGTGTCTTCAGATGTAACATATTGGGTAAGGCTAATCAACAGAATTGCCCGTCCCTGTGTCTTTCTTACTATGCAGAAATTTGGTTCTATCCTCATGTCCTCTGTCAAGGCTCTACTTGGTCAGGATATTGTAGACACCATACTTAGAATAGGAAAACATTGTCCCTTCCATACTTAATGCCTAAGTATTTCAGCCAAACAGAGTGATTGAGGCACTCCAGTATGTAAATAGGTAAAACGCTGGTCCTTGGCTTGACCGTGTAAAATTTAACAATATGTCCTGCATTCTGTGTGCTCCCTCAGGGTACATCTTTGTCTGTGGTTTCCATTACCGATCTCGGGCCTATGAATGCCTTGACAACTGGCACAAAGGTGGTATTTGTTTATTGGGATCGAAATGTTAACTTGAAACCGGGAACAGGAGAATATTCTCAAGTGATTGCTAAACAGTTCCATTCCTCAAGGCCTGTTAGGTCTATAGCCCTATATACACCCAGAGGAGTCACCCCTCTTTCTTCAAGACTGAGAAATAACCAAAAGATAGGGAGGTACCAAAACCCTGGGTCAAATGGATTTGAGACTTACATGTGCTCCAGGGTAAAGAATCCACCTGCCAAGGCAGGAGACACCAGGGATGTGGGTTCGATTCTCAGGTCGGGAAGATTCTCTGGAGAAGGAAATGGCAACCCACTCCGTATTCTTGCCAGGACAATCCCAAGGACAGAGGAGCCTTGTGTCGCAAAGACTGTTGCATAACTGAGCATGCAAGCACGCATGTGCTCCATGCAGCATGTATCCTAAACATAAGATGTTGGGCCGATTCATTTTCCAGGAACTTGGAGTCTAAGTGGCATCTAGTTCAAGCTGAGTTGGTTAGTTCTGGAGAGAACTCCTGATCTCCCAACTGAGCATGTGCGAGTATCTGCTTATTGACTTCTTGAGTATGCAGAGGCCCATAGCTTGTTTTGCCTGTACAGAATGATGATTGCTGCATCTTTTTCTAATCACCTTTCCCTGTGCTCCCTACTGCCTTTGTTCTTTATTCGTTACTCTGTAAACATGCTGAGCCACTTGCCTTCAGGGAGGTGGATTTGGGATTTGTTCTCCTGTTTCCTTGTTTGGCTGCCTTGCAAATAAACCCTCCTTAATGCAAACCTCTGTGTCTGTTTTGGCTTGCTGTGTGTAGGGAAAGACAAACCGGGTTTGGTAACAATAGCTTTTGATGAACAGATGCTCTTAGTTTTAATATAGTAAAATTTATCAATCTTGGTCATTGGTAATTTTTAAATGCACTGTTTAAAAATATTTCCCTTTGCTCAAATCATGAAGATAGATTTCTAAAGGCTTGACTGATTCACCTTTAACATTTAGATCTACAAAAGATCTTCAAGGGATACTTGTGTATATTATTAGCAAGAGGTCAAGTTCTTTTTCCTATGTAAACACACCACTATTCAGCACCCTTTATAGCAAACATCCTTTTCCCATTTCTCTGGAGTGCTACTTGTGTCATAGATCTTGTGTCTGTTTTGAGGCTCTGTTCTACGTTTCTGTTTATCCTTGCACCAATACCACATTGCTATGATATCTGGAGTTTCAACTTTTCATATCTGAGGACTTTATAGAATACCTCTCTTCAAGAGTTTCTTGGTTATCTCTTGACACTTTGCCTTTACATTCAAATATTAAATTCAGCTTGTCAAGGATTTCTTTAGCAGTCCAGTGGTTAATAACGTGTTCCCAATGCAGGAGGTCCATGTTGGATCCCTGGTCGGGGAACTAGATCCCACATGCCACAACTAAGACCCTACAGACACAATTAAAAACAAATAAGTAGATAATCAGCTTGTCAAGTTTTGCAATGAATGGGATTGCACTGAATCTGTTAATGAGTTATGAGTGAATTGACAACCTAAAATATTCAGTAAATAGATATGATTACCTCTGCTTGTTTAGATTTTTACTCAGAATGGTAATAATTGCGTAGAGGTGGTACGGATTTTGTTAGATTTGTTCCTTCATACTTGGTATTTTGTTATGCTATAGCAAATTGTATTTTTAAAGTTTTATATTTATCTGCAACAAATTTTATATAAAATACATTGTATCCAAAAACTTTATGTGATTATTCTAATGACTTACCTATAGATTATTTTGGATTATATATATGTAATATATGTATATTTTATTTCTTTGATTCTAATTTCTAAAATTTTCACATTTTAATTTTTTACATTATTGTACTGTTTAGGTTCTCCATCCAGAATAAACATGATTAGAGATGATAGTAGCATTCTTGTTCTCAATCTCAAAGGGGAAAGTTTTCAACATTTTACCATCACATATGTTTGCTTAGATTTTTTAAAATATATGTCTTTATCAGGTTTAGGAAGCTCTATTGTATTCTAGTTTGACAAGAGTTTTAAAATTTGGATTTCATCAAATGCTTTTGAGGAACATCAATTGAGATTATCATTATTCTCCTTTATTCTGTGACTGTTATGGATTAAATTGCTTGATTCTGTCCCCTCCCCAATATTAAATAGCCACAGCATTCATAAAATAAACTCAATTTAGCCATAGTGTATTTTTATATATTAGTTAGATCCAGGGGGCTTCCCTGGTGGCTCAGATGGCACAACACCAGATGCTGAGGTCTGACTCCTCTGCTTGTTGAAAATAATAGGTTGAATGATAATTTGGGCTTCCCTGGTGGCTCAGCTAGTACAGAATCTGCCTGCAATGCAGGAGACCTGGGTTTGATCCCTGGGTTGGTAAGATTCCCTGGAGTAGGGGATTCTGGCCTCGAGAATTCCATGGACTGTATAGTCCATGGGGTTGCAAAGAGTCCAACAAGACTGAGTGGCTTTCTCTTTCACTTTAGAACCAGGTTCCTAAAATTATTAAGAATTGTTAAAGTAAATATTATGCCTGAGAGTTACCTGTAATTTTCCTTTGTATGCCTTTGTTAGATTTGCATATTAATTTTTGTCATTATTTTGTATTTTCTTTTGTTTATTGAGGTACAGTTGATCTACAGTGTATAAATTTCAGGTTTAGAACATAGTGATTCATAATTTTAAAAAATTATACTCTATATATAGTTATCATAGAACTTAGGAAATATTCCCTGTGCTGCACTACATCCTTGAAGTTTATGCGTAGTTTGTACCTCTTAGCCCCCTCCCTGACTCTCCCCCTTCCTTCTCACCACTGGTAAATACTGGTTTCCTATATCTGTTTCTTTTTGTTGTGTGCACTAATCTCTTAGAAAATCCGCATAAGTAATTGTCTCTCTGTCTGATATAGTTCACTAAGCATATTCTCTAGATTCATCTACATTGCTACAAACGGCAGTATTTCCTTCTTTTTTATGACTTGGTAGTATTCCACAACACATCTTAACTGTTCATCTGTTGATGGACACTTAGGTTGCTTCTCCATATCTCGGCAACTGTAAAGAATGCTGCTGTGAACACTGGGGTGCATATATCTATTCAAACTAGTGTTTTCATTTTCTTTGGATACATACCCAGAAGTGGAATTGCCGGATCATATGGTAGTTTGATTTTTAGTTTTGAGGGATAGCCATACTGGTTTCCACAGTGGTTTCACTAATTTATATTGCCACAAGTGTATACAGGTTCCCTTTTCTCCACATACTCACTAAAATTTGTTAGGGTATTTTTTATAGCCCTTCTGACAGGAATGAGGTGATATCTCATTGTAGTTTTGATTTGCATTTCTCTGATTAGCAACACTGAGCATTTTTCATATGCTTGTTGACCAGCTGAATGTCTTTTTTTTTTTTTGAAAAATATCTATTCAGGTTTTCTGCCCATTTTTTTTTCTCATGTCTTTTTGATGTTAAGTTGTATGGACTTTTGATAAATTTTGGACATTAACCCTATATAGATCATATCATTTGCAAATATTTTCTCTCATTCAATAGATTGTCTTTTGATTTTGTTGATGGTTTTCCATGCTGTGCAAAAGCTCTGGTTTAATTAGGTCCCATTTAGTGTGTTTTGCTTTCGTTTCCCCTGCCTTAGGAGACAGATACAAAAAGATGTTGCTATGATTTATGTTAGACTGTTAAACCTAGGTTCACTTCAAGGAGTTTATGGTTGCCAACCTCTAAGATTTTAATCTGTTTTGTGTTTATTTTTATATATGCTATGAGGGAATAGTCTATTTTTTTCTGCATATGGCTGTCCAGTCTCCCCAGCACCACTTACTGAAGAGGTTTTCTCCACTATGTATTCTTGTCTCCACTGTTGTAGATTACCTGATCATAAGTGCATGGGTTTATTTCTGAACGTTGTTTTGTTCCATTGATCTGTGTCTTTGTGCCAGTATCACTGTTTTTGCTACAGTAGCTTTGTAGTATAGTTTGTGTCAAGGAGCATGATACTTTCAGTTCTGTTCTTCTATCTCAAAATTGTTTTGACATTTTTGATCTTTTGTGTTTCCATACAACTTTTAAAATTCTTTGTTCTAGTTCTGTGAAAAAATGGCATTGTTATTTTGATAGGGATTGCATTGACTTTTTAGATTGCTTTGGATAGCACAGTCATTTTAAAAAATATTAACTATTAGTAGCAATCCACGAACACAGTATCTTTCCATTTATTTGGATATGACACAGTTTCTTTCATCAGCGTCTTAGTTTTCTGAGTACAGGTCTTTTACCTCCTTAGGATTATTCCTAGGTATTTTATTCTTTTTGATACGGTGGTAAATAGATTTGTCTGATACTTCATTGTCAGTGTACAGAGATGCAACAGATTTCTGTATAGTTTGTGTCCTGCAGCTTCACCAAATTCATCAGGATCTAGTAGTTTTTTTGGTAGCATCTTTAGGATTTTCTATGGATAGTATTAAATCATCTGCAAACAGTAACAGTTTTACTTCTTTCCAGTTTCTATTATTTTTCTTGACGGACTGCTGTGGCTAGAACTTTGAATACCATGTTGCATAAAAGCGGCAAGAGTAGGCAACCTTGCCTTGTTCCTGATCCTAGAGGAAGTCTTTCCAGCTTTTCACTGAGTATGATGCTAACTGTGATTTGTCATATTTGACCTATATTGTGTTGAGGTATATCCCCTCTGTGCCCACTTTCTGGAGAGGTTTTTTGTTTTTTTTTTCCATAAATGGATGTTGAATTTTGTCAAAAGCTTCTTTGCATCTATTGAGATCATACGGATTTTACTCCATTTTTAAGTGGTATATCACATTGATTTGTAGATACTGAACCATTCTTGCATTCTTGGGGAAAAAAATCCCACTTGATTAAGTTGTATGATCTTTTCAATGGATTGTTGGATTTGGTTTGCTAACATTTTCTTGAGGATTTTTGCACCTATGTTCATCAGTGATACTGGCCTGTAATTTTCTTTGTTTGTAATATCTTTGTTTGGTTTTGGTGTCAGGGTAATGCTGGCCTCATAGAATGAGCTTGAAAGTGTTCCTTTTTCTGTAATGTTTTGGAATAGTTCCTTCTGAATGTTTGGTAAAATCAACCTGTGAAGCCATATGGTCCTGGACTTTTGTTTGAGAGTTTTTTTTTTTAATATTTTTAAAAACATTATTAGACATTTCATAAGTTAAAAACAACATCTCCAGGGATGGCACTTTAATTGGCAGCATAAGATTTTTAAAAATCTTTAAAAAATTATTTTGAAAAGTATATTTCACATGATGAAAGTGTATTTCTTATTATTGATGTTTGAGAGTTTTAAAATTACTGATTCAATTACTCTACTGGTAATTGGCTTGTTCATATTTTCTATTTCTACCTGGCTTACCCTTGGGAGAATATACATTTCTAGGAATTTGTCCACTTCTTCTTGGCTGTCAATTTTATTGACTTATAGTTGTTCCTAGTAATCTCTATGATCCTTTTTATTTCTGTGGTGTGGGTTGTAACTTTTTTCATTCCTGATTTTATTGATTTGGGCCCTCTTTTTCCTCCATGCCTCTGGCTAAAGGATTATCAATCTTGTTTATCTTTTCAAAGAACCAACTCTTAGTTTCTTCTTTTCTATTTTTAGTCTCTATTTCCTTTTTTTCTACTCTGATTGTTCATGATTTCTTTCTAACTTTGGATTGTTTTCTTCTCTAGTTCCTTTAGGTGTAAGGTTAGGCTGGTTTGGGATTTTTCTTATTTTCTGAGGATAGCATGTATTACTATAAACTTCCCTCTTAGGACTGCTTTTGCTCTGTCCCGTGGATTTTAGATCAGTGTGTTTTCATTTTCTTTTGTCTCAAGGTATAATTTGATTTCATCTTTGCCTTCATCAGCTAGCCATTTGTTTCTTAGCAGCTTATTGTTGAGCCTCCGTGTATTTGTGTTTTGCAGCCTTTATTTCCTGTAGTTTATTTCTAGTGTAATAGCCTTCTGGTCAGAAAATGCTTGATTATGGTTTCAATTTTCTTAACGTCACTGAGGCTTGTTTTGTAGCCTAGCATTTGATCTCTGCTGGAGAATGTTCCATTTGAGTTTGAAAAGAATGTGTATTCCTCTGTCTTTGGATGAAATGTTCTATATATATAAAACTCAAGTCCATCCTGTCTGAATCATTTTAAATTTAGTCCTTCCTTAGTGATATAAATATGTATATATATGTAATATATGTGTATATATTATACATGTTTATTTGAATGATCTGTCCATTGATGTAAATGGGGGAGTTGAAGTCCTCTACTACTATGTCAATATTAGTACTCAATTTCTCTCTGTATGTCAATATTTGCTTTATGTATTAAGGTGCTCCTATGTTGGGTGCACTTACATTTGTAATTGTTACATCTTGAATTTCTACCTTCATCATGTGTACTGTACTTCTTTGTCTGTTATAACAGTTATTGTCTTTTAAAGACTATTTTGGTGCATGGGGATGACCCAGAGAGATGTTGTGGGGAGGGAGGTGGGGGGGGTCATGTTTGGGAACACATGTAAGAATTAAAGATTTTAAAATTAAAATAAATAAATAAATAAATAAAAGACTATTTTGTCAATACAAGTATTGTTACCATAGCTTTGTCTGGATTTCCATTAGCATCAAATCCCTTTATCCATTCCCTCATGTTCCTCATAGCTCAGTCAGTAAAGAATCTGCCTGTAATGCAGTAATCTGCCTGCCATGCAGGAGACCTGGGTTCCATTCCTGGGTCAGGAAGAGCCCCTGGAGAAGGAAATGGCAACTGACTTCAGTATTCTTGCTTGAGAAATCCTGCAGACAGAGGAAACAGGTGGGCTACACACCATGGGGTCACAAGAGTTGGACATGACTTAGTGACTAAACCATAACCACCACTTTGTTTTTAAATCTGAAGGGAGTCTCTCGTAGGCAGCAGGTCTTGTTTTTACATCCATTTAGCCACTCTGTCTTTTGATTAGAGCATTCAGTCCATTTATGTCTAAAGTAGTGTGTATGTTCTTATTACCATTTTGTTAACTCTTTTGGGGTTGGTTGGTATAGTGTTTTTGTTTTTTCTCTTCCCTTGTGAGCTGATGACTCTTTAGTGTTGTTTAGATTCTTTCTCTTTAGTTTTTATCTATCATAGATTTTTGCTTTGTAGTTGCTGTTGTTCATTCACTCAGTCATGTCCAGCTGTTTGTGACTCTATAGACTGCAGCAAGGCAGGCTTCCCTGTCCTTCACCATCTCCTCGAGCTTGTTCAAAGTCATGTCCACTGAGTCAGTGAAACCATCCATCCATCTCATCCTCTGTCATCCCTTTCTCCTCTTGCCTTCAATCTTTCCCAGCATCAGGGTCTTTTCTAATGAGTTGGCTCCTAAAGAGAAACAGCATTAGGTGGCCAAAGTATTGGAGCTTCAGCATCAGTGCTTCCAATGAATATTCAGCATTGATTTCCTTTAGGATTGACTGGTTTGCCCTCCTTGTGGTTCAAGGGACTCTCAAGGTTTGTAGATACTGTGAGATTATATAAAGCCAGCTATATGCACGATGTAAGTTGGTGATCTCTTAATTTCAAATACTTTTTTAACAACCTTACATTTATACTCTTAAAGTTACTGTTTTTTGACATTATATTTTACATCTAATTTTTGTGTGTACCCCTTAACTGCTTACTGTGGATATAGATGATTTTCTACTTTGTTTTAACCTTCCTACTAGCTTTGTACATTTGGCTTTTCTACTTTTCTTGTATATTTGCCTTCACCGATGAACTGTTTCTTTCTGTGTAATTCTCATGTTTCTAGCTGTGGCCTCTCTTTTGCTTAGAGAAGTGTCTTTAACTTTTCTTACAAAACTGATTTGATGGTGTTGAACTCAAGTTTTGGTTGTCAGTAAACCTTCTGATCTCTTCAACAAATCTGAATGAGAACCTTGCTGAATAAAGTATTCATGGTTATAGGTTTTTACTTTTCATCACTAAACACATCATGCCATTCCCTTCTAGCTTGCAGAGTTTCTGCTGAAATGTTATGCGATCACCTTATGGGAAACTCCTTTGTATGTAACTTGTTTTTCCCTTGCTACTTTTCATATTTATCTTTGATTTTTGCCATTTAATTTTCCTTTTATATTGGAGTATAGTTATTTGCAATACTGCATTAATTTTAGGTGCACCTCAAAGAGATTTAATTATGCGTAGACACATATCTATTCTTTTTCAGACTTCTCCCCCATATAGGTAATTACAGAGTATTGAGTAGAATTCCTTGTGCTCCTTGTTGTTTATCTATTTTAGATATAGTAGTGTGTATTTGTTAATCCCAACCTCCTAAATTATCCTCCCCCTCACCTTTACCCTTTGGTGGCCATAAATTTGTTTTCTCAGCCTGTGAGTCTGTTTATGTTTTGTAAATAAGTTTATTTTTATCATTTTTCTTAGAGTCCACATATAAGTGATATCACATGATATTTGTCTTTCTCTGACTGATTGACTTCACCTAGTGTGAAAATCTCTAGGTTCACCCATGTTGTTGTGAATGGCATTATTTCATTAGTTTTTATGTCTCGGTAATATTCTATTATATATATATATATATATATATATATATATATATGCCTTTTGTCTGTTGATGGACATTTAGGTGGCTTCCACGTTTTGACTATTGTAAGTAGTGCTCCAATGAACACTGGAGTGCATGTATCTTTTCAAAGTATAATTTTTTCCCAGATATATGCCCAGGAATGGGATTGCTGGATCATTTGGTAGTTCTATTTTTAGTTTTTTAAGAAACCTCCATGCTTTTGTCCATAGTGTCTGTACCAATTTACATTGCCACCAACAGTGTAAGGGGGTTCCCTTTTCTCCACACCTTCTCTGGCATTTACTGTTTGCAAACTTTTTTATGATGGCCATTCTGACTGGTGTGAAGCAATACACTGTAGTTTTGATTTGCATTTCTCTGCAGCCATGAAATTAAAAGACACTTACTCCTTGGAAGGAAAGTTATGACCAACCTAGATAGCATATTCAAAAGCAGAGACATTACTTTGCCAACAAAGGACTGTCTAGTCAAGGCTATGGTTTTTCCAGTAGTCATGTATGGATGTGAGAGTTGGACTGTGAAGAAAGCTGAGTGCTGAAGAATTGATGCTTTTGAACTGTGGTGTTGGAGAAGACTCCTGAGAGTCCCTTCGATTGTAAGGAGATCCAACCAGTCCATTCTGAAGGAGATCAGCCCTGGGATTTCTTTGGAGAGAATGATGCTGAAGCTGAAACTCGAGTACTTTGGCCAATTCATGCGAAAAGTTGACTCACTGGAAAAAACTCTGATGCTGGGAGGGATTGGGGGCAGGAGGAGAAGGGCACAAAAGAGGATGAGATGGCTGGATGGCATCACTGACTTGATGGATGTGAGTCTGAATGAACTCTGGGAGTTGGTGATGGACAGGGAGGCCTGGCGTGCTGCGATTCATGGGGTCACAAAGAGTCAGACATGACTGAGCGACTGAACTGAATAACTAGTGACATTGAACATCTTTTTAAGTGCTTTTTGGCTATCTCTATTTCTTCTTTGAAGAAATGTCTGTTTAGAGTTTCAGCGCCCTTTTTGATTGGGCTGTTTTGTTTTTTGATGTTGAGCTGCATGAGCTATCTGCGTATTTTGGAGATTAATCCCTTGTCAATTGCATTGTTTGTAAACATTTTCTCCCATTCTGTGGGTTGTCTTTTCATTTTGCTTATTGTTTGCTTTGCTGTACAAAAGCTTTTAAGTTTAGTTAGGTCCAATTGTTTGTTTTGTTTTTATTTTTATTATCATTGCTCTAGAAGGTGGATCCAAAAAGATACCACTGTACTTTATGTCAAAGAGTGTTCTGCCTATGTTTTCCTCTAAGAGTTTGGGGTGGTGGTGGTGGTGGTGGGGTGTGTGTGTGTGTGTGTAAGTGTACTTCCCTGGTAGCTCAGACGGTAAAGAATCCACCTGCAATGCAGGAAACCTGGGTCAATCCCTGGTTTGGGAAGATCCCCTGGAGGAGGGCATGGCAATCCACTCCAGTATTCTTGCTTGGAGAATCCCATGGACAGAGGAGCCTAGCCTAACAGGTGGTGTGAAAGAAAGCCTACGAGGCTAGTCTCCTCTGTCCTTGGGGTCACAATAAGTCACACACTACTGAGTGATTCAGCACAGCACAGGTTTGTCTAATATGAATCTCTCTCTCTCTTTCTCTCTGTCTCTCTCTCTCCAGTATGGTATAATCTGGAGTCAGTGAGCCTAATTTCTCCAGCTCTGTTTTTCTTTCTCAGGATTGCTTTGGCTCTTCAGGGTCTTTTTTATTTCCATACAAGTTTTAAGATTTTTTGTTGCTGTTCTAGATCTGCAAAAAATGCCATCAGTAATTTGATAGAGATTTTGCTTTGGGTAGAACAGTCATTTTGACAATACTGAGTCTTCCAATCGAAGAACGTGGTATATCTTTCCATCCGTTTCTGTCATCTTCAATTGATACTTCTTTCGTTAGTGTCTTACAGTTTTCAGAGTAGAGGTCTTTTGACTCCTTAGGTAGCTTAGGTATTCCTTAGGTATTTGACTCCTTAGGTATTCCTAGCTGTTATATCCTTTTTGATGTAATGATAAATGTAATTATTTCCTTAATTTTTCTTTCATTGTAAGTATGTAAAAATGCAAGAGATTTCTGTGTATTTAATTTGCATCCTGCAACTATGCTGAATTAATCTGGTAGCATCTTTAGGATTTTCTATGTGTAGAATCATGTCATCTGCAAACAGTGACAGTTTTATGTCATTTTTTCCCCCCAGTTTGGGTTTCTTTAATTTCTTTTTCTTCTCTGATTGCCTTGGCTAGGAAATTCCAAACCATGTTAAGTAAAAGTGGCAAGAGTATAGACATCCTTGTCTTGTTCCTGATTTTAGAGGAAATGATTTCAGATTTTCACCACTGAGTATTATGTTAGCTTGGGTTTGTCATATATGCTTTTTATTATATTGAGGTATGTTCTCTCTATACCAAATTTCTAGAGTTTTTTTTTTTTTAAATCATAAGTGGTTGTTGAATTTTGTCAAAAGCTTTCTCCACATCTACTGAGATGATCATATGGCTTTTATTCTTCAATTTGTTAATGTGTTTATCACAGTGATTAACTTGCAGATATTGAAAAATTCTTGCCTCTCTGGGATAAATCCCACTTGATCATGGTGTATGATACTTTTAATGTAGTATTGGATTCAGTGTGCTAGTATTTTGTTGGAAATTTTTGTGTCTATATTCATTAGCGATATTGCCTGTAATTTTCTCTTTTTGTGTGTGGTATCTTTGGTTTTGGTATCAGGGTGATGGTGGCCTCATAGAATGAGTTTCAGAGTGTTCCTTCCTCTGCATTTTTTTTTTGGAAAAAGTTCAGAAGGATAGGAGTTACCTCTTTTCTAATGTTTGATAGAATTTTCCTGTGAAGCCATCTGGTCCAGGAATTTTGTTTGTTGAGAGTTTTGTTTGTTTGGGGGTTGTAATTTCTTTTTTGGCTGTGCTGCAAGGCCTGCGAGATCCCAGGTCCCTGGCCAGAGATCAAACCCAGGCTGCCAGCAGTGGAAGCACCGAGACCTAACCACTGGACCACCAGGGAATTCCCGCTGGGAATTTTAAAATCACAGTTTCAGTATCAGTGCTTGTGTTTGGTCTGTTCACATTTTCAATTTCTTCTGGGTTCAGTTTCGGGAGACTGTACCTTTCTAAGGATTTGTCCATTTTTTCTAAGTTGTCCATTTTATTGGCGTATAGTTGCTTGTAACAGTCACTTACGATCCTTTGCATCTCTGTGGTGTCCATTGTAATTTCTTTTTTAATTGTAATTTTATTGATTTGAGCCCTTTTCCTTTTCTTCTTGATGAGTCTGGCTAAAGATTTATCAGTTTTATCTTTTCACAGAACCAGTTTTTGGTTTCATTGGTCTTTTCTATTGTTTTCTTCATCTCTATCTCATTTCTGCTCTGATCTTTATGATTTCTTTTCTTCTGCTAACTTTGGGTTTCATTTGTCCTTTCTCTAATTGCTTTAGGTGTAAAGTTAGGTTGTTTGCTTGTGATTGTTCTTGTTTCCTGAGGTAAGATTGTGCTGCTATAAACTTCTCTCTTAAAATTGCTTTTTGCTGCATTGCAAAGGTTTTGGATTGTTGTGTTGTGTTTTGATTTGTCTCTAGGTAATTTTATTTCCCCTTTGATTTCTTCAGTGATCCACTGGTTGTTGAGTAGCATATTGTTTTTCCTTTATATATTTGTGTTGGTTATAGTTTTTCCCTTGTAGTTGATTTTTCATCTCATAGTGTTGTGGGAAAGAGGCTTAATGTGATTTCAAATTTTTAAAATTTAACTCTGCCACCAGTGTTTTGTCTGCAGTGAGGTACAGCCACCCCTGCTTGCCCAGGAGACCCTCCAAACCCAGCAGGTAGGTCTGGCCCTGGCTCCTATGAAGTCATTGCTTTTTCCTCTGGGTCCTGGTGCTCATGAGACTTTGTGTGCACCCCCAGGGAGTAGAATTTGTTTCCCCTAGCCCTGTGGAGTTCCTGCATTCAAGCCCTGTTGGCCTTTAGAGTTAAATGCTCAGGGTGCTCCTCTGCTTCCTGCTGTCAGACCTGGGGCTCTCCAGGTGGGAGAGCCTGACCTGGGGCCAGGAACTTTTACTTTTGTGGGAGAACCTCTATGATACGATTATTTCCCACCTTGTGGGTCGCCTATCCACTGGGTGTGGGATTTGTTTCTATCGCAAATGTGCCCCTCCTGCCTTCTCATTGTGGTGGCTTCTTTGTTTTTTGAAATAGAAAATATTTTCTGTAGGTTCTAGTCTTTTTTCAATCAATCGTGGTTCAGCAGTTAGTTTTGACTTTGGTATTTTCATGAGTAGGTGACCTCAGGTGCTTCTACTCTGCCATCTTGTCCCTGGCCCTGATTTTTGCCACTTTAATTACAATGTATCTTGGTATGGTTCTCTCTGTTTGGAATTTCTGTTTCCTGGACCTGGATGTGTTTCCTTTCCCAGGTTAGGGATGTATTCAGCTATTAGGTCTTCAATACATTCTCTGCCCCTGCCTATATCTCTTATATATGACTACCTCTCTCTCTCTCTTTACTCACTCAGTTGTGTCCGACTCTTGTGACCCCATGGACTGTAGCCCGCCAAGCTCCTCTGTCCATGGGATTCTCCAGCCAAGAATATTGGAGTGGGTTGCCATCTCCTTCACCAGGGAATCTTTCCAACCCAGGAAGTGAACCTGGGTCTCCTGCATGGCAGACAGATTCTTTACTGACTCAGGTATGAGGGAAGCTCCATATATAACTATTAGATCAGATCAGATCAGTCGCTCAGTTGTCTCCAACTCTTTGCAACCCCATGAATCACAGCACGCCAGGCCTCCCTGTCCATCAGCATCTCCTGGAGTTCATTCAAACTCACTTCCATTGAGTCGGTGATGCCACCCACCCATCTCATCCTCTGTCGTCCCCTTCTCCTCCTGCCCCCAATCCCTCCCAGCATCAGAGTCTTTTCCAATGAGTCAACTCTTCACATGAGGTGGCCAAAGTACTGGAGTTTCAGCTTTAGCATCATTCCTTCCAATAGAGACCACTATAATGTAAACGTTAGTATGCTCAACACTATGCCTGAGGTCTCTTAAACTGTCCTTATTGCTTTTATTTCTGTTTAGGAATAGTGATATCCACTACTGTCTTTCAGCTTGCTGATAGAAAGGAACATATCATTTAGTTTATTAATATATTCTAGTGTATTAATACACTAGAATTAATACATTAGAATTAATACACTAGAATTAATACATTCTACTCATCTCAATTATTCTTCATATGTTTGGTTCATTTTCCAACTCTTTGTTTAAAGAGTTGTTTAAAGCCATGGCTCAGACAGGAAAGAATCTGTCCACAATGTGGGAGACCCAGCTTCAATCCTTGGGGTCAAGAAGATCCCCTGAAGGGAATGGCAACCCACTCCAGTATTACTGCCTGGAGAATTCCATAGACAGAGATGCCTGGCAGGCTACAGTCCATGGGGTTGCAAAGAGTCAGACATGACTGAGTGACTAACACTTTATTTAAAACTTCTAAGTTCTTAATCTGTGTATCCAATCTTCTGAGTTCTTTAAAAATCTTTCTTCTGTGTTTTTGCCTCATTCCTTTGTTAGTACATGTTCCTCTGTTCCCTCATTTTGAAATAAGTCAGAAAGAGAAAAACAAATATTGTGTATTAACACATATATACAGAATCTAGAAAGATGTTATGGATGAACCTATTTGCAGAGCAGCAATGGAGACACAGACATTGAGAACAGACTTGTGGACACAGCTGATGTTGGGGGAGGATGGAGAGGATGGGAGTATGGAGAGAGGAACATGGAAATACACATTCCCATGTGTAAAATAGACAGCCAATGGAAATTTGCTATATGACTCAAGGAACTCAAACCAGGGCTCAGTAACAACCTAGAGGGGTGGGATGGGGAGTGAGGTGGAGGCATGCTCAATGGGGAGGGAACATTGGTAAGCCTATGGCTCATTCATGTTGATGTTTGGTAGAACCAACACAATACTATAAAGTAATTATCCTTCAATTAAAATAAATAAAGTTTTTAAAAGGGCAGAATATCTAAATAGGCATTTCCCCAAGAAGATATATAGATAACTAAAAAGCACATTAAAAGATGCTCAACGTCACTAGTTATTAAAGAAATGCAAATCAAAACTGTAATGAGTTATTATCTCACACCAGTCAGAATAGTCATCAAAAAGTCTACAAACAATAAATGTTAGAGAGGGCCTGCAGAAAAGGGAACCCTCCTATACTGTTGATGGGAATGAAAATTGACACTGCCACTATGGCGAACAGTATGGAGGATTCTTAAAAAAATAAAAATAGAACTACCATAAGATTCAACAATCCAACTATTGGGCATATATACTGAGAAAACCATAGTTTAAAAAGACATGTAGCCCAATGCTCATCGCAGCACTGTTTACAATAGCAAGGACATGGAAGCAACCTAGATGTTCATCAACGGATGAATGGATAAAGAAGTTGTGGTACATATATACAATGAAATATTATTCAGCCATAAAAAGGAATGAATTTGAGTTCTAGTGAGGTGGATGAACTTAGAGCTTGTTACAGAGTGAAATAAGTCAGAAAGAGAAAAATAAATATCATATTAATGCATATATATGGAATCTAGAAAAATGATACTAATGAACATATTTTCAGGACAGGAATAGAGACACAGATATAGAGAAAAGACTTGTGGACACAGCAGGGGAAGGAAAGGGTGGGAAAAATTGAGAGAGGAGCACTGAAACACATTTTCTAGTGCAAACATTTTTGATTGGCTTGTGTTTTTTTTTTTTAATATTGAGCTGCATGAGTTATTTGTATATATTGGTGATTAATCCCTTGTTGGAAGTTCCTGATGGGAGAGACTGATCACTCACCTAGAGCCAGACATCTTGGAATATGAAGTCATGTGGGCTTTAAGCATCACTATGAACAAAGCTAGTTGGAGGTGATGGAATTCTAGTTGAGCTATTTCAAATCCTAAAAGACGATGCTGTGAAAGTGCTGCACTCTATATGCCAGCAAATCTGGAAACCTCAGCAGTGGCCACAGGACTGGAAAAGATCAGTCTTCATTCCAATCCCAAAGAAAGGCAATGGCAAAGAATGCTCAAACTACCGCACAATTGCACTCATTTTGCATGCTAGCAAAGTAATGCTCAAAAGTCTCCAAGCCAGGCTTCAGCAGTATGTGAATTGTGAACTTCCATATGTTCAAGCTGGTTTTAGAAAAGGCAGAGGAAGCAGAGATCAAATTGCCAACTTCCACTGAATCATCAAAAAACAAGAGAATTCCTGAAAAACATCTACTTCTGCTTTATTGACTACACCAAAGCCTTTGTGTGGATCACAACAAACTGTGGAAAATTCTTCAAAAGATGGGAATACCGGACCACCTGACCTGCCTCCTGAGGAATCTGTGTGCAGGTCAAGAAGCAACAATTAGAACTAAACATGGAACAACAGACTGGTTCCAAATTGGGAAAGAAGTATATCAAGGCTGTATATTGTCACCCTGATTATTTAATTTATATGCAGAGTACATCATGAGAAATGCTTGCCTGATGAACCACAAGCCAGAATCAGGATTTCTGGGAGAAATATCAATAACCTTAGATATACAGATGACACCACCCTTATGGCAGAAAGCAAAGAAGAACTAAAGAGCCTCTTGATGAAAGTGAAAGAGGAGAGTGAAAAAGCTGGCTTTAAACTCAACATTCAGAAAACTAAGATCATGGTATCTGGTCCCATCACTTCATGGCAAATAGATGGGGAAACAATGGAAATGGTGAGAGACTATTTTTTGAGCTCCAAAATCACTGCAGACGGTGACTGCAGCCATAAAATTAAAAGACACTTGCTCCTTGAAAGAAAAGCTATGACCAACCAAGACAGCATATTAAAAAGCAGAGACATTATTTTGCCAGCAAAGGTTTGTCTAATCAAAGCTATGGTTTTTCCAATAATCATGTATGGATGTGAGAGTGGGACTATAAAGAAAGCTGAGTGCCAAAGAATTGATGCTTTTGAACTGTGGTGTTGGGGAAGACTCTTGAGAGTCCCTTGGACTGCAAGGAGATCAAACCAGTCAATCCTAAAGGAGATCAGTCCTGAATATTCATTGGAAGGATTGATGCTGAAGCTGAAGCTCCAGTACTTTGGCCACCTGATGCGAAGAATTGACTCATTGGGAAAGACCCTGATGCTGGGAAAGATTGAAGGCATGAGAAGAAGGGTACGACAGAGGATGAGATGGTTAGATGGCACCACAGACTGTATGGATATGAGTTTGGGTTTCAGGAGTTGGTGATGGACAAGGAAGCTTGGTGTGCTGCAGTCCATGGGGTCGCAAAGAGTGGGACACAGCTGAGCAACTGAACTGAATCCCTTGTTGGTTACCTTATTTGCAAACATTTTCTCTGTTTCTGTGGATTGTCTTTCTAATTGCTTATGGTTTTCTTTGCTGTGCAAAAGCTTTTAAGTTTAATTGGGTCCCATTTGTTTATTTTTGTTTTTATTATCATTACTCTAGGAAGTGAATCCAAAAACATACTGTTGCAATTTATGTCAAAGAGTGTTCTGCCTATGTTTTCCTCTAAGAGTTTTGTAGTATCCAGTCTTACATTTAGGTCTTTAATCCATTTTGAGTTTATTTTTGTATATGGTGTTAGAGGATATTCTAAGTTAATTCTTTCACATGTGGCTGTCCAGTTTCCCAGCACCATTTATTGAAGAGACTCTTTTTTTTTTTTTTTTTGAAGAGACTGTCTTTTTCCCTCCATTGTATGTTCTTGCCTCCTTGGTCATTGATTAATTGACTGTAGTTGCACAGGTTTATTCCTAGGGTGTCTATCCTGTTCCACTGATCTATAACTCTGTCTTTGTGCTAGTACCCTACTGTTTGATTACTGTGGCTTTATAGTATAGTCTAGAATTGGTGAGCCTGATTTTCGGCTCCATTTTTCTTTCTCAGGATTCCTTTTGCTATTCAGGATCTTTGGTGTTTCCACACAAGTTTTAAGATTTTTTTTGTTCTAGATCTGCAAAAAATGTCATTAGTAATTTTATAGGGATTGCATTGAATTTGTAGATTGCCTTGGGTAGTATAGTCATTTTGACGATATTGATCCTTCCAATCCAAGAACATGGTATATCTTTCCATCTGTTTCTGTCATCTTCTATTTCTTTCATTAGTGTCATGGAGTTTTTGGAGTACAGGTCTTTTGACTCCTTAGGTAGCTTTATTCCTAGGTATTCTTTTTCATAATTGTTTATTTTTTTCTTTCACTGTTAGTGAATAGAAATTCAAAAGATATCTGTATATTAATTTTGTGTCTTTCAACTTACTGAATTAATAGTTTTCTGGTAGCATCTTTAAGATTTTCTACGTGTAGAATCATGTCCCTTGCAAATAGTGACAGTTTTGTGTCTTTTCCAATTTGGATTCCTTGAATTTCTTTTCATTCTCTGACGCCTTGGCTAGGAAATTCCAAACCATGCTAAATGAAAGTGGTGAGAGTAGACATCCTTATCTTGTTCCTAATCTGAGAGGAAATGCTTTCAGCTTTTCACCATTGAGTATTATGTTAGCTGTGGGTTTGTCATATATGCTTTTTATTATATTGAGGTATGTTCTCTCTATGACAACTTTCTAGAGTGTTTTTTTTAATCATAAATGGTTGTTGAATTTTGTCAAAAGCTTTCTCCGCATCTATTGAGATGATCATACAGTTTTTATTCAACTTGTTAATGTGTATATCACACCAATCGATTTGCAGATTAGAAAAATCCTTGCATTCCTGGATAAATCCCTCTTGATCACAGTGTATGATCCTTTTAATGTGTTGTTGGATGCAGTTCGCTAGTATATTGTTGCAGATTTCTGTGCCTGTGTTCATTGGTGATTTTGCCTATAATTTCTTTGTCGTATCTTTGTCTTGTTTTGGTGTCAGGGTGATGATAGCCTCATAGAATGAGTTTTGAAGTGTCCCTTCCTCTGCAGTTTTTTTGGAATGGGTTCAGAAGGGTAGCTGTTACCTCATCTCTAAATATTTGATAGAATATTCCTGTGAAGCCATCCGGTCCAGGAATTTTGTTTGTTGGGAGTTTTTTGGTTTGGGGTTGTGTGTGTGTGTGTGTTTTTTTTCCCCCTGGCTGTGCTGCACTGCCTGTGTGATCCCAGTTTACTGAACAGAAGCAAAACCCAAGCTCCCAGCAGTGAAAATGCTGAGACATAACTGCAGGACCACCAGGGAATTTCTTCCTGGTTTAGTTTGGGGGGATTGTACCTTTTGAAGAATTTGTGCATCTCTTTAAAATTGTCCATTTTATTGGCATATGGTTGCTTGTAGTAGTCACTTGTGATTCTTTGTATTTCTGTTGTGTCCACTGACTTAACCCTAATTCCATTGACTTGAACCCTTTCCCTTTTGTTCTTGATGAGTCTGGCTAAAGATTTATCAAGTATATCTTTTCATAGAACCAGCTTTATTTTCATTGATCTTCCCCCCCCCCCCAATCTCTCTTTCATTTATTTCTGCTCTGATCTTTATGATTTCTTTCCTTCTGTTAACTTTGTGTTTTGTTTGTTCTTTCTCTGGTTGCATTTGGTGTAAGGTTAGGTTGTTTATTTGGGATTTTCATTGTTTCCTGAGATTGTGCTGCAATAAACTTCCCTCTTACAATTGCTTTTGCTGCATTGCAAAGGTTTTGGATTGTTGTTTTTGTTTTCATTTGTCTCTAGGTATATTTTGTATTTCCTTTGATTTCTTCAGTGATCCACTGGTTATTTAGTAGAGTATTGTGTTGTGGTTGAAGAAGATGCTTGATATGATTGCAATTTTTAAAAATTTACCTCTGCCACCTGTGTCTTGTCCACTGTGAGGTCCAACCATCCCCTTTTTGCCCAGGAGACCCCCCAGAACCAGTACGTAGGTCTGGTGCCGGCTCCTGTGGAGTCACTGTTTTTTCCTCTGGGTCCTGGTGCACAGGAGACCTTGTGTGCATCCTCCAAAAGTGGAGTTTGTCTCCCCCAGTCCTGTGGAGTTCCTGGAATCAAGCCCTCCAAAGCCCAATGCTCAGGTGCTCCTTCTCCTGATGCCAGACCTCCAGTTGAGAGAGCCTGACTTGGGGCCAGGAACTTTCACTTTTGTAGGAGAACCTCTGTGATATTATTTCCCAGTTAGTGGGTCATCCACCAACTGGGTGTGAGATTTGTATTGAAAAGGCACCCCTCCTGCCTTCTCGTTGTGGTGGCTTCTTTGTCTTTGGAAGTAGAATATCTTTCTTGGTAGGTTTCAGTCTTTTTTCAGCTAATGGTTTAGTAGTTAGTTATGATTTTGGTGTTTTCATGACAGCAGGTGAACTCAGGTCTTTCTACCCTTTCATCCTGTTCCTGACCCTGATTTTTGTCACTAATTACAGTGTGTCTTGGTGTGGTCCTCTAGGAATTGATCTTGTTTAGATTCTCTGTGCTTCTTGGACCTGGATGTCTCTTTCCTTACCCAGGTTAGGGAAGTATTCAGCAATTAGGTCTTCAAATACATTCTCTGCCCCATGCCTATATCTTTTCTTCTGGGACCCCTAAAATGTAAATGTTAGCATGCTTGATACTATCCCAGAGGTCTCTTAAAGTGCCATTCCTTTTCTTTCTGTTGAGGAATAGTGATATCCACTACTGTCTTTCAGCTTGCTAATAGAAAAGAATATATCATTTCATTTGTTATTACCTTCTAGTATCTTTTTCATCTCAATTATTCTTCATATGTTTGATTCTTTATTTCCCAACTCTTTGTTTAAAAGCTTCTAACTTGTATATCTGTGCATCCAGTCTTCAGAGTTCTTCAATAATCTTTCTTCTTCTGAGTTTTTGTTTTGTTCCTTTGTTAGTACGTGTTCCTGTGTTGACTCGTTATGCCTAACTTTGTTTTTCTTATTTCTAGTTATCTGGTAGGTTGGTTACATTTTCCAGTTTTCCAGAAATGGCCTTTGGAGGAGGTGGCCTTTTTAGGAGATGGCCTATGTGTCCCAAGATCACACTTCCCTCTCATCACCAGAGCTCTGTGCTCTAGGGCTGCCCTTTATGTGGGCTCATGACTGTGGGCAGTCTGGTAGGCTTGCTTGGTACCCCTGTCCAGTTGATTGATGTGCCTTACATTTGCAGAGGCTGCTGACCACTGGCTGGCAGGGCTTGGATCACAAGTTGGCTGACTGTGCTACCCCTGGACTAGTGCTGTTTCCTGGGTGAGCAAAGTTGGGGTCCAGGAGAGCCTAGGACTGGTTCCCCCCCAACTAGTGGGTAAAGCCTGGTCCTGAGGTCTAGTATCTGGCCACCAGAAAGCCGAACTGGGTCCTGTGGTCTGATTGTAGGGCTCAGAGGACCCAGAGCTGGTTTTACACTGCTGGTGGGTAGGGCTGATTCCCAGTACAGCTGGCTGTGGGGTTCAGGGTGTCCTGAAGCATGTGTTGGCCTGATGGTGGTTGGTCTCAACACTGGTGCTGGCTTTGTGGTGGGTAGGCTAGGTCTGCAACTGTGGCTACTGTTTTCTGGGGCCAGGCTTCTGCCCTGGTGCCTATATGCTGTCTAGAGAGGGCACAGCTGGGTTCTGAGGCTAATATGCTAGAGGGAGGATTCCAAGTGGTGCTTTCCAGCACCAATGTCCACATAATCGAACAAGCTTCATTAGAATGACTGCTACCAGTGTCTGCGTCCCCAAGATGAGCTTCATTTGCCTCCTGCCTCTCCAGGAGGCTCTCAAGGATTGGCAGGTAGGTCTAATCCAGGTTAATTTCAAATTGCTAATGCATTCCTGGATCCCTAAACAAATGAGATTTGTGTGTACCCTCCAAGAGTGGAGTCTATTTCTTTCAGCCCACTGGGACTCCCAGAGTATGCCCCACTGGCCTTCAAAGCCAAACATTCTGGGGGCTTGTGTTCCTGCTGCAGGATCCCTGGGGTTGGGGAGCTTGATGTGGGACTCAGATCCCTCATTCTTTGGGGAGGACTTCTGCAACAAAACTTCTGTTTGTGGGTCACCCACCTGAGTGTAAAACACCTGACTATATAGTGACTTGGCCCTTCTTATCTCGTTTTGGCTCTTTCTTTATATCTTTAGCTGTAGAAGATCTTTTCTTGTTAGATTCTGGTCTTTTTCATAGATGGTTGTTCTGTAAATATTTGTAATTTTGGTGTGTCCATGAGCAGAGATAAGCTCAAGGTCATCTACTCTGTTATCTTGGTCCATCTCAGCCCTCCTTTTTTTTGTTCTCTGGAAGAACACCAGTTCAGTTCAGTTCATTTCAGTCACTCAGTTGTGTCCAACTCTTTGCAACCCCATGAATTGCAGCACGACAGGCCTCCCTGTCCATCACCAAATCCCGGAGTTCACTCAGACTCAGGTCCAATCAAGTCAGTGATGCCATCCAGCCATCTCATCCTCTGTCATCCCCTTCTCCTCCTGCCCCCAATCCCTTCCAGCATCAGAGTCTTTTCCAATGAGTCAGCTCTTCACAAGAGGTGGCCAAAGTACTGGAGTTTCAGCTTTAGCATCATTCTCTCCAAAGAAATCCCAGGGCTGATCTCCTTCAGAATGGACTGGTTGTGTCTCCTTGCAGTCCAAGGGATTCTCAAGAGTCTTCTCCAACACCACAGTTCAAAAGCATCAATTCTTCTGTGCTCAGCCTTCTTCACAGTCCAACACTCACATCCATACATGACCACAGGAAAAACCATAGCCTTGATTAGACGGACCTTAGTCGGCAAAGTAATGTCTCTGCTTTTGACTATGCTATCTAGGTTGGTCATAACTTTTCTTCCAAGGAGTAAGTGTCTTTTAATTTCATGGCTGCAGTCACCATCTGCAGTGATTTTGGAGCCCCCCAAAATAAAGTCTGACACTGTTTCCACTGTTTCCCCATCTATTTCCCATGAAGTGATGGGACCAGATGCCATGATCTTGGTTTTCTGAATGTTGAGCTTTAAGCCAACTTTTTCACTCTCCTCTTTCACTTTCCTCAAGAGGCTTTTTAGTTCCTCTTCACTTTCTGCCATAAGGATGGTGTCATCTTCATATTTGAGGTTACTGATATTTCTCCCGGCAATCTTGATTCCAGCTTGTGCTTCTTCCAGCCCAGCGTTTCTCATGATGTACTCTGCATGTAAGTTAAATAAGCAGGGTGACAATATACAGCCTTGATGTAGTCCTTTTCCTATTTGGAACCAGTCTGTTCTTCCATGTCCAGTTCTAACTATTACTTCCTGACCTTCATATAGGTTTCTCAAGAGGCAGGTCAGGTGGTCTGGTATTCCCATCTCTTTCAGAATGTTCCACAGTTTATTGTGATCCACACAGTCAAATGCTTTGTCATAGCCAATAAAGCAGAAATAGATGTTTTCTGGAACTCTCTTGCTTTTTCGATGATCCAGCAGATGTTGACTATTTGATCTCTGGTTCCTCTGTCTTTTCTAAAACCAGCCTGTACATCTGGAATTTCACAGTTCATGTATTGCTGAAGCCTGGCTTGGAGAATTTTGAGCATTACTTTACTAGCTTGTGAGATGAGTGCAACTGTGCAGTAGTCTGAGCATTCTTTGGCATTGCCTTTCTTTGGGATTGGAATGAAAACTGACCTTTTCGAGTCCTGTGGCCACTGCTGAGTTTTCCAAATTTGCTGGCATATAGAGAGCAGCACTTTCACAGCATCATCTTTCAGGATTTGAAATAGCTCAACTGAAATTCCATCACCTTCACTAGCTTTGTTCGTAGTGATGCTTTCTAAGGCCCACTTGACTTCACATTCCAGGATATTTGGCTCTAGGTGAGTGATCACACCATCATGATTATCTTCGTCATGAAGATCTTTTTTGTACAGTTCTTCTGTGTATTCTTGCCACCTCTTCTTAATATCTTCTACTTCTGTTAGGTCCATACCATTTCTGTCCTTTATCGAGCCCATTTTTGCATGAAATGTTCTCTTGGTATCTCTAATTTTCTTGAAGAGATCTCTAGTCTTTCCCATTCTGTTGTCTCCCTCTATATCTTTGCATTGATCGCTGAGGAAGGCTTTCAACTGTCAAGTGACATTTAAATTATTTGATTATGAATAAGTCTGCTGTGTATATTCTTATGAAATTTTTTTGGGAGACTTTTTATTGGATAAATGTCTAGGAGTAGAATTGGTAGATCACGTGGTGTAGGTATAGGTTTAACTTTAACAGAAACCACAGATCTACACTCCAAAGTGGTACCATTTTACATTTTACTTTCTTGACATACTTTAGCAACAAAGTATGACAGCTCCAGATGCTACATACCCTCCAGAGTGCTTGATATTGTCAGTCTTTTAAATTTTATTCATTCTAGTGAGTATCTAGTTATATCTCATTATGGCTTTAATTTTTATCTCTTGAAGATCTTTTCTATATATTTATTTGCCATCCACATGCCATCTTTTGTGAAGATTTCTTTAAATATTTTGTCATATTTCATTGGATTATTCATCTCACTGTATTATAGGCATTTTAAAATACATTTTAGATACCTGTTCTTTTTTTATATATGAGTTAGAAATACTTTCTCCCAGTCTGTAACTTGCATTTTCATTTTCTACATGGTGTCCTTAAAAAAAAACAAACATATTAAAGGTTGATGAAGTTCAAGTTATCAGTATTTTCCTTTTGTGGGTCGTATGTTTTATGTCTTATCTAAGAAATATGTCTTTATTGTAGGGCTATGGATATTTCTCTCCTAATTTTTCTTCTAAAAATTTAATTGTTTCACTCACTTCTAAAAATTGTTTCACTCAAGTGATTAATTTCAAATTGGCTTTTGTATATAGATTTTGGTGAGAATTGAGGATCATTTATTTCCACATTGATGTCTATTTGTTCTAGCATTATTTGTAAGCAGGGCTTCCCTGATAGCTCAGTTGGTAAAGAATCCGCCTGTGATACAGGAGACCTGGGTTCGATCCTGGGTTGGGAAGATCCCTTGGAGAAGGGAAATGCTACCCATTCCTGTATTCTGGCCTGGAGAATTCCATGGACTATATAGTTCATGGGGCTTCTCTGGTGGCTCAGAGGTTAAAGCATCTGCCTGGAATGCAGGACAACTGGGTTCAATCCCTGGGTTGGGAAGATCCCCTGGAGAAGGAAATGGCAACACACTCCAGTACTCTTGCCTAGAGAATCCCATGGAGGGAGGAGCCTGGTAGGGTACAGTCCATGGCATCACAAAGAGTCGGACATGACGGAGTGACTTCACTTTCACACTTCATTATTTGTAAGCCAATAAACAAATAAAAATATACTTTCCTATTCCCATTGAATTCTACTTGGTAGTTTTGTTGAAAATATGTGAGTCTATTTTTGAACTCCATATTTTGTCCCTTAGTGTTTGCCAAATTAGATTCTTATTTTACTAGAATACTTTAAAAAATTTTTTTAAATTGGAAGATAATAGCTTTACAATGTTGGTTTCTGCCATACAACAATGTGAATGAGCCATGAGTATACCTATTTCCCCTCCCTCTTGAACCTCCTCCCATCCCCTACCCCATCCTACTCCTCTAGGAGCAACTCACACTGGCTATCTGTTTCACAGACGGTAATGTATATGTTTCAGTGCTCCTCTCTCGGTTCGTCCAAGCCTTTCCTTCCACTGCTGTGTCCGCAAGTCTGTTCTATCTGTGTCTCTATTCCTACCCTGAAAATAGGCTCAATGGTACCATTTTTCTAGATTCCACATATATATGTTAATATATGATATTTGTTTTTCTTACTTGATGATGGCCATTCTGACCAATGTGAGGTGATACCCTATTTTGATTTGCATTTCTCTAATAATAAGTGATCTTGATCATTTTTTCATGTGTTTATTAGCTATCTGTATATCTTCTTTGGAGAAATGTCTGTTTAGGTCTTCTGCCCATTTTTTGATTGGGTTGTTTGTTTTTCTGATATTGAGCTGCTTGTATATTTTAGAGATTAATCCTTTGTCCATTCCTTCATTTCAGTTAGTTCCTCCCATTCTGAGGCTTGTCTTTCCATTTTGTATATGGTTTCCTTCATCGTGCAAAACTTAAGTTTAATTAGGCCCCATTTGTTTATTTTATTTTCATTACTCTAGGAGGCGGGTGATAGATGGTCTTGCTGCAATTTATGTTAAGAGTGTTCTGCCTAAGTTTTGCACTAAGAGTTTTTTAGTTTCTGGTCTTACATTTAAGTCTTTAATCCATTTTTGAGTTTATTTTTGTGTATGGTGCTAGGAAGTGTTCTAATGTCATTCTTTTACATGTAGCTGTCCAGTTTTCCCAGCACCACTTATTGAAGTGACTGTCTTTTCTCCATTGTATATTCTGCCTCCTTTGTCAAAGATAAGGTGCCCATAGGTGCATGGATTTCCTTCTTTCATTCTTGATACTGGTTGCTTGTCTGTCTCTGATTTGATTCAGTCTTGTCAAAAGTTTAAAATGTTGATTAGACATTTTAAAGAATCAAATTTTGGCCTTAATATTTTAATCCTTAAAATTTTATTCACCACTTCCTAATTTCTTGATGGATATTTAGCTCGTTAATATTTATCTGTCTTATATTTAGAATATCTTAAATGTATAATACTGATTTTGCTACATCCCACAAGTTCTTTTCATCAAATACTCAGCTCAAAGTATTCTCTAATTTCCATCATGGTTTCTTTCTACCTACTGGTTATTTAGAAGTGAATTTCTACATCGATGGAAATATTCTAACTGAATTATATTTCAGTTTAATTGCATTTTCACAAAGCACATTCAATAGATTCAATACTTTTTGAAACTTGCCTTATGGCCCAAGACATCAATCAATTTTTGAAAAATGTTTTGTTCAAATTGTATTTCTTCTGTGTTATATCACTCCCACAATGTATGAATCTATTTCTCCTTATAGTTCTATGTTTCCTTTAAATATTCTGAGGCTGTGTCATTAGAGGACTAAAATTTAAGATTGTCTTATTTCCCCAGTAAGTCAAGCCTTTGATCATTGTGAAGTGTCAGTTTTAATCTACAGTAATGCTTTTCACCTTCAAGCATTCTTTAAATCAGTGGTCCCCAGCCTTTTTGGCACCAGGGACCAGTTTTGTGGAAGAGAATTTTTCCATGGACTAAGGTTGGGGGAATCGTTTCAGGATGACTCAGGCACATTAAATTTATTGTGAGCTTTATTTCTGTTATTATTACATCAGCTCCACCTCAGATCATCAGGCATTAGATCCCAGAGGTTGGGGGCCCCTGCTTTAAATGATACTAATATAGCTACATTTTAGGTCAGGGCTTCCAGTGAAAATTCTTGTGCTTTTTTTTGAATACTGAATAAAGCATGTCCTTATCTTTTGGATTTCATTGCTTTGCTTGAGAAATTAGCTAATTCCTAAAACTTTAAATAATATATTTGTACACTTTAACATTATTTGACTTTCACCCTTTTGGAATCCTTATATATCCTGTCAATAACTACAAGGGCTACTTTTTTCCCCCAAGAGATTCAAGTGACAGAATTTAAATAGGGTAAATCTATTTACTGAGTATAATTACTAATGTAAGTTTAAAGCAATATTAGTACCCCCTCATTTGTGATTTGACTTTCCATGGTTTGTTACCCAAGCATGTTCAGAAAATATTTAAATGAAAAATTCCAGAAATAAAGCATAAGTCTTAAAGTAGGCACTGTTCTGAGTAGCACATTAATCCTGCACTGTCCAGTTCTGTTTTTCTCAGGATTCCCCAACCATTGACATTGTCATGGATCAGTGATCCAGGATCACCTGAAGTGGATGATGCTCCCTCTGACTTCCCATTCATCTCATCTCCTGAAGGTATTGTATCATCACATGTCATCACAAGAAGGGTAAGTATAGTACAATAAGGTATTTTGAGGGAGAAATAGACTGCATTCACATAATTTTTATTATAGTACAACTTCTCTATTTTACTAAGATCCTGATGCTGGAAAAGACTGAGGGCGGGAGGAGAAGGGGGGTGACAGAGGATGAGATGGTTGGATGACATCATTGACTCAATGGACATGAGTTTGAGCAACCTCCAGGAGATAGTGAAGGACAGGGAAGCCTGGTCTGCTGCAGTCCATGGGATCACAAAGTCAGACATGACTGAGTGAACAAGTCTTAATGTGCCTTAGTCATACATTAAACTTTATCATAGGTATATAGAGGAAAAAATATCCTGTATATATAGAACTTGGTACTATCTGTGGTTTCAGGAATCCAGTGGGCATCTTGGAATATATTCCCTGCAAATAAGGAGGGACTCTTATTGAACCATTCTACCACAATGACCTTTTTATTTTCATGTCTTTTGTCTATTGCATGTGTGTAAGATTTTAAAAATTTTCCTGAAGTTTAATTATGATATATGTAGGAATAAATTGCTTTGGTTTCTTACACCTTCTCAGATCTGGTAGTTCATATCTTTAGCTTTAGAAAATTGTCATTGACTCCAGTATTTTTTTGTTACTTCTGCTCTCATTGTGTCCTCTATTTTTTCTTAGTTTGTTGCGGGTGTTGAATCTCTTGAGTTTTATTTTGAATACTTCCTTCTGACTTGCCTTCCAACTCTTAAATTATTTCTAATTTGCTATTAAACCCAGTCATTGCATTCTTAACTGGGATTACTATGTTAGTTCTAGTATTCTTTTCACCAAATCTGCTCTGTAACTTTGTGATTTCCTGTTCCTTGCAAATGCTAGCCATCTTATTTTTACTTCCTGAACATGGTAAGCTAAGGGTCCCAATATCTGGAGCCTCTGCATCTCTTTTTCTTCTGACAGTTTTCCTGGTTCTCATGCATGATTGTCTCTGGTTTATCCTCGTGTGACAAGACTTTATTTTTTAAATAAAAAAAATGTATTGGAGTATAGTTAATTTATAATGTTGTGTTAGTTTTAGGTGGCCAGCAAAGTGAATCAGTTATATATGTATGTATACACATGGCCACTGCTTTTTAGATTCTTTTCCTAGATAGGTCACCACAGCTCACTGCGTGGAGTTCCCTGTGCTATACAGTAGGTGCTTGTTAGATATCTGTTTTACATAGAGTAGCGTGCATATGTCAGTTCCAATCTCCCAATTTATGCTTTCTCCCACTCCTTACCCACCGGTAAGCATAAGTTTGTTTTCTTCTTCTGTGACTCTATTTGTTTTGTACATAAGTTAACTTGTACCTTTTTTTTTTTTTAGATTCCACATATAAGCAATATCATAGTATATTTGTCTTTTTCTGTCTGACTTACTTCAAGACTTCATTTTTAAAATGGGTTTGTTTGTACAGGTTTACAATGATACTCTTCAGGAGGAATCTGTTGCAGTTCCCTGAGAGCGCTAGCAAGCTGGTATTGTTTTACCTTGGCACTATTGACATTTCAAGCTGGATAATTCTTTATTGTGAGAGCATGTCCTGTGTTTTTCAGGATGTTCAGTAGTATCTTGGCCTCTTTCCACTAGACACTATAATATTTCTTCACAGTTAAAATGTCTCTAGATTTTGCCAAATGCTCTCTGGTACTTAAACCACTGTCTTAACCCAAAACAAGAGAATTTTATCAGGTTTAAATATAGTAGTCCTTGATCTTTACTTTTGTCCCAATTCTAGTATTATCCTGCTTTTCCAGTTGTCCTCAGTGGAGACTAGATCCACATTTGACATGGGGATGTATAAGCACACACCCATTTCTGCTGCCTGGACAGCCACGTATATTTAGAATCCCAGTATCCACAGTTGCAGGTAAGTTCCGTCAATACTGCGTGATTCTCACATGGGCCATCCTGCTGATTGTAAAGGCTTTTTCTTTGCCATATCAGCATGCTTTATGCTATTGAGACATCTGTCTTGAAGAATATTTTAAGCATCAGTCTTTGGTTCTAAACTCAATGACCGAGTCTCAAAGATTGTTGACTGTGTGTGCCCATCCATTTCCACAAATGCAGTACTTCCTTTTTGGCATATTTGTGTGTCTTGAAGACCAGGGCTTAGAGGGTGCTTTCTATGGTAGCTGCTCAGAGATTCCTAAACTCTCTGGGATTTAAAATTGGGAATCCTAAAAAGCACCTAGTCCAAATAGATATAGAAAGTGAAGCACAAGAAGTCGGTGTAACTAGACTGTCTTGTGATAACCAGAACTGAAGAAATGTGTCCCTTCTAGAGAAATGAGAAGGGCCAAAATGAATCTCATGTACTAACAAGGCTGGGGTTGAGGAGGTGGGACACTTCTACCCCATTGTAGAATCCAACAGGCGATAGTCTCAAGAGAAGTAAAGCTAACCTGATGTTTCTTATGAGAGAAGGAACATATTTATTTTGTATCAGGAATTTCTGCATTATTTAATTTTATCCTTGATAAACTTAGGCAGCCAGATTCTTTAATGTCCATATTTAGAGGAGGATCTGAGGTTTAGCATGCTATAACTTGCTTCAGGTCATCAGGCTAGAAGACTGAGTCAAACGTTGAAGCCCATGATTTTTTTTTTTTTTTTTTTTTATGGTTTGCTGTTCTCTTAGGGTCATGACTTCTCATTCAAGGACCTGTGGATTAAAATATGTATAAAATGATGATCCAAGTTACCACTGACTCTTAGGTGGGGGGCCAGTGAAAAGAGGGACTCATCTCAGAAAAGGTCTCTTTGTATATCTATTTGGCTGTGGCAGGTGGTATCTACTATCTTCATTGCAGCATGTGGGATCTAGTTCTCCAACCATGGATTGAACTCAGGCCCCCCTGCATTGGGAGCGCTGAGACTAAGCCATGGGACCATCAGTGAAGTCCCAGAAAAGGCCTCTGTGGTGGGACTGTAAGTAAAGATGACCACTTGGAAAGCCTTGGTGGGGGCAGCATTCTCTTACCTGCCACACAAACCAGAAGTAGGATCTGAAAAGCTGAGGTGCTCTGCTTGTTAGGTTAGCACTCTCTACTTCTTACACGCACATTCTTTCATCTGTGGGACAGACTCTCCTAAATTCAGTAATCCTCAAAGGTGGCTAAACCCTTCTATTCTTTGGAATTAGGCTGGAAGTCTTAGAAGATCAGGTAAGGAATGGATAATTTGGTAACTCTGGATGTCTTCTAGAACCTGAGGTGTGAGTGAGGACATTTTCTTTCTACTTCTGGTTCTGGCCAGCATTAGAAAACTGAGTACAATCATTTAGTGGTTCTTTCACTAACAATATAATACTCTGAACAAAAGGATTTAATTTCAACAGTAAATTTCTTCAAAATGGTTTAAATGAGGTCTAATTGGGCCTCAGTTTGACCTCAAATCAAGCAATGGACATACCACAGTATTGGTAAAAGGCTCTGAGAAATTCTAGTACTATATGATCGTTTGTTTAAGCAGACTTTTCTGTGGCTAGGACACTTCATCTTGTCAGATATTTTTCCAGACTTATTCATTGCAAGGTTACTCTAGGGTAACTATTCAGATAGATGTTGCTTTTCATCTTATACTATTTCCTCATATGGTTCTCACCAACTCTTACTCATTTCTGCCTTGTGTTATACCCTACTACAGAATTAAGAAAATTCCAGAAGGTACCTGTTAGCAGTGCCTTGAGGGTTATACATACAGCTCCATTCCATTAGATTCTTTGGCTCTTGTAGAAGTGCTGTTGGCTCCAGTGCCTTTGGGCTAGATACTTTATTTTTTCATCAGGTTTGAAAGAGCAGTGATATATTATAACCTCTTTGTACACCTCCCTTTCTCTAGTATCAGCTAATTCTATGATTATAGAGACAGGGCTGTCGTTGGCAGTGTTTCTCTGGAGTGTCTGAATTCTCCACTTAAAATTACATGGGAAAGTTAACTTCTCCAAGAGTTAGTTTTCTTTTCTGTAAAATGATAGGAAAGCAGTATCTCTAACTCATAGTATTATCAGGTTCAAACAAAGCTATTCATACAATACATTAAATACAGCACCTGTAATATAAGCTGCCCTAACTCACAAATTAGTTTTCATTGTAGAATATATATAAAACTTACATGTTAACCACTTGTAAATGTACAGTTCTGTGGCACTAAGTACATTCATATAGTGCAACCACTGGCACCTTTCATTTTCATAATCTTTCCATCAAAACCCTGTATTAAACAACTACTCCCATTCTATTCCCTGGCAACCATCATTCTATACGTATTTCATGTAAATAGAATCCTATACTATTTATTTTCTTGTGACTGAAGAGCACTTAGCATCTTGGGTTCAGCATTTATCCATGCATGTTAGAATTTTCTTTTTTAATGGCTGAATAATATTCTATTGTGTTAATATGTACATACTATTATAAGAGTCAAAGCTCTATTATAGCTATTTAAAAAGTGATTTCACTTACTTGCTAAGACATAACTTTAGTGAGAGTCAGCATCTCTACTACTATAATAAAAAATGCAGGCTTACACTTTTGGAGTAAATTCCCAGACTCACCATTGATTCCTTTTCTCTATCAGTGTTTTACAAAGTCTCCCAGTTAGGATGTCCTCACTTTCTTCAAAGGTAAAGAGTGCCTGGAGAGGGGGATCAAGATGGTGGAGCTCACCTCCTCATCTGACTCCCAATACCTCAAAAACACATCTATGTGTGGAACAATTCTCATGGAAAACTGGAAACCAGCAGAACTCCTATGCAACCAATGCTGCAAGAAAGATTTCCTTGTGACCAGGTAAGGCGGGGGCAGGGGAACAGTGGGTTGGGACCTGGGCCCCTGAGAGGAGACTTAAGATCACAGGGGCAGACCCTCACCCTGGGGATCAAGTGGGTTAAGCCACAATTGGGTATCTCTGTCTCATGTGAGGATAGGCTGCTAGGATAGTGCTGTGACAGACAGAAGGGCTGAGAAGTCTAGACACACTGGAACAGCATGGACGCACTGGCTTACCAACAGACAAGCCAGTGTGAACACTGCACGGGTGCCTGCTACCTCACCACACTTTCCAACCTGAGTGGGGTGATCACCCCAGCCTCACTTACTGCACACTCGCTCTAGCGATGCAGAGATGGCCAGGAGTGTGGTTCAGATAGGGTGGCAGCAGTGAGCGTGGCTGATACTTGCTCAGGCAGTGCCATCTTAGCAGGGCCAACCCTGGAGGGCAGAGCAGCCATCTGAACCATTGTCTCCAGCACACCACAGTCCCCACTCTCAGCAGAGCTTACATAGCACACACCGACTTCAGGCCATAGCCTTGCACTGGATCTGGGGCAGAAAAGACTCGATCTAGGTATGGAGAGGAGGCTTGGGATGTGCTTCAGGTGGAGCAGCTGGTGTTGGCACTTGCTCAAACAGAGATCCAGAAGCAGCCCAGGCCTCTGGTGGCAGCACAGCCACTTTAATTCCTGCAGCTGCAACACCCTGACCCTCAGCCCCCAGCCTAATGAATGCTCTGCCTCTGTCTACTGCCTGGCACAATCCGAACACTAGATCTGGGCTGACCACTGAAGAGAAAGGATGCCACTGTGAAGCAGATTCTGAGCAGAGTCACAGACACTTACAAAGGGAGTGTATCAGACCTGGATGAGCACATGAATCTTACTTCACTACTCACCTCCTTTGGAGCAAAGGTCACAGCCAAGGGACAAGGAAAAACACACTTAAAGGAAACAGAGGCTGCTTGAGCCCAACCCTCAGGACTTCTCCTCTAGCAACTGGGGAACAGGTTCTGCTCCTGACATGACAACAGCCACGGAGTAGAGAGGAAGTCCTGCTTTACACCCTGTGTAGGCTTTAGCCCTTCTTACACCAACCACACTCTCTCAAGGGGATAGTGGACACTAACACCCCCTGAAGAAAGACACGACTGGCATCCACAACCAATCTAGCCCTCACACCGAAGATATTAGGCACACACAGTTTACCTAGGAATGTTCCCACATAAAAATCCAAAAGGAAATTCCCTGAAAAGTAATGAAACAGTCTCTGAGATCGTGAGTTACAAGATTGGTTTGAAAAGTGCTGATTGAATTTAATAAGATTATCAAAATAAACCTACATCATTTAAACAAGGAACTAGAAATTATAAAGATGGCCCAGTCAACAATAGATAATTCAATTTCTGAGATAAAAAGCAATCTAGAGGCAATGAATAGCTGACTAAATTATACAAAAGAACACCTGAGTGATGTATAAGATTGAAAAATGAGAACTGCACAATCAGGACAGCAGACAAAGCAAAAAGAAACAACATATAAGATCTATGGGATAATAGAAAATGTGCCAGCCTATGCATAGTAGGTCCAGAAGAAGAGAGAGAAGGGGACCCTGAATTTGAATAAATTATGGCTTAAAAACTTCCTAAACCCAAAGAAGGAAATGAATTTCCATGTATAGGAAGCATACAGGGTTCCAAATGGACTCACACCAAGACATATCATAGTTAAAATAGCAAAAGTTAAGGTAGCAAGAGAGAGAGTCATTTACATGGGAACACCATAAGGCTACCAGCTGATTTCTTCGCAGGCTAAGAGGGAGTGGCATGACACATTCAAAGTCCTGAAAGGAAAAAAACCCACAACCTAGGATACTCTAACCAGCAAGATTATCATTTAGAATAGAAGGAGAATTTCTCAGACAAGCAAAAACAGAGATTTTAGCAATACTAAGCCTACCCTAGAGAAAATGCTGAAAAGTCATTTTTAAATGGAAAAAGGCAAGAATCTACAGAAGAGGGAAAATCCCAATAGGAAGGCAAAAATATAGTAAGATTGGAGATCACTTAAATAAGCCAGTGTGTAGATTTTTTAAAAAAATTGTAAATGACTACTAAACGGTAAAGGGATAAGCATGACGATGTAAAATAGGTCATCAAAAACACAACGTGTGTGTCTCAGTGCTAGTCTCTCATCATCTCACCCTCTCCCTCTCTGAGCCCTAAAGTCTGTTCTTTATGTCTGTGTCTCCTTTGCTGCCCTGCACATAGGATCGTCATATACATTACCATATGTGAAACAGACAGCCAGTGGGAGTGTGGTGCATGATGCAGGGCACCCAAAGCCCGTGCTCTGTGATAACCTGGAGGGACAGGGTGGGGAGGGAGGAGAGAAGGAGGTTTAGGAGGGAAGGGACACATGTATGCCTATGGCAAATTCATGTTGATATATAGCAAAAACCATCACAATATTGTAAAATTATTATCCTCCAATTAAATAAAAACACAATGCAGATCTTTTAGAATGTGTTTGAACTTAAATGATTATCAATTTAAAGCAAGTAGATATAATTATGGGTCAACACATATCACATTAAACCTCAATGGGGGAAAAAAATGAACAGAACTACAAAAAGAGCTAGAAAGCAATAAATGACAGTAAGCGCACACGTGCTGGGTTTCTCAGGGCTGCACAGAGTTGGACACGACTGAAGCGACTTAGCACACACGCATGCACCTCAGTGGAGCAGAATATCACAGAAATAAACCCAGGCATCTGTGGTGAATCAATCTACGACAAAGGAGGCCAGAATATTTACTGGGATAAAGACAAATGTCTTCAACAAGTGGTGTTGGGAAAACTGAATGCCACACGTAAAACAATAAAACTAAACCATTTCCTCACACCACACCATATACAAAAAATAAAATGGTTTAAAGACCTAAATGGAAGACCTGAAACCATAAAACTCCTGGAAGAGAACATAGGCTAAACCTCTTTTACATAAATTGCAGCAATATTTTTTGGATCAGTCTCCCAAGGCAAAGGGAATAAAAGCAAAAATAAACAAATAGAACCTAATCAAAAGATTTTGCACGGCAAAGGAAGCCTTCAAAAAGGAAAATATAACCTACAGAATGGGATAAAATGTTTGCAAATGATACGACTGACAAGAACTTAATATCCCAAATAGACAGCTCACAAACTGAATATTAAAAACAATTCCAATCAAAGAATGGGTATAAGACTTGAATAGACATTTTTCCAAAAAAGACATACACATGATCAGTAGGTACATGAAAAAATGCTCGATATTGCTAATTACAAGAGAAATGCAAATTAACAGTGATATAACACCTCAAACTGGTCAGAATAGTTGTCATCAAAAAGTCTGCAAATAAATGTTGGGGAGGATGTGGAGGAAAGGGAACCCTTGTACACTGGGGTAGGAATATAAATTGGTACAGCTACTATGGAAAATAATATGGATGTTCATTTAAAAACTAAAATAGAACTACCTTATGATCCAGCTATTCCACTCCTGGGTATATATCTGGAAAAAATGCAAACTCTTAATTTGAAATGATACATGCACTCCAATGTTCATAGCAGCACTATTTACAATAGCCAAGACATGGAAGCAACCCAAGGGCCATCAACAGATGACTGGGTTAAAAAAATATTTCACATAATGGAATATTATTCAGCCATAAAAAGAATGAAATAGTCCCATTTGCAGCAACATAGATGGGCCTAGAGAATATGATGCTTAGTGAAGTAAGTCTAACAGAGAAAGACAAATATTTTATGATATAACTTTATGTGAAATCTAAAAAAGAATACAAAATAAGTGTACACACAAAACAGAAACAGACTCACTGGCATAGAAAACAAACTTGTGGTTGCAAAGAGGAGAAGGAAGGTGGGAGAAGGACAAATTAGGGTTATGGAATTGATAAACTACTGCATATCAAATAGGTAAGTGGTGGTCCAGTGGCTAAGAATCTGCCTTCCAATTTGGGGGCTGTGGATCTGATCCCTAGTTGGGGAACAAAGGTCCCACGTGCCATGGAGCAGCTAAGCCTGTGAGCCACAACTAAAGAGTGCATGCCCCGCAACAAGAGACCCCACGTGACACAACAAAGATCTGCAACTAAGGCCTGACGTGGCCAAACACCTAAATATTTTTAAAAATTTAAAATAGTAAGAGGGATTTAAGGTATAGCACATTATCTAATAATCTACAATGGAATATAATCTGCAGAAATGCTGAGTCACTGTGTTGCACAGCTGAAACTAACATGATATTGGAAACCAACTATACTTCAATAATAATGGGAAAGAATGCCTGTATTCAGGAATAAGACAAACATTTCTGTGCTGTGATAGGCAGGCAGAAGATTCGGGGAAAACAAGTAGGGAAATTTTTGAAAATAATCTAAAATTTAATTTTACAACAAAAATAGGAATAAAACCAAATGGAAAGAATAGGACAAGTTACTGAGGCAAACTGTATTATCCAAAAATGGTTGTAGCAATAAATTTTTCATCTCACAAGCTCTTCCTATAGTATCGTTTTGACATTCCCCCATCAGGTGGTGAGTCCTTTTTGTCCATTCCATGGGAAGAACTTCATAAATGCCTCAATCAATAGATACAATGAAAGTAACTTTAAAGCTGTGGTCAAAGAAAGTACTACCTATTTCACCTTGGACATTCAAGCAGACCTGTAGAGACAAAGGCTCTGAGGCCCCCAGCCTAGAGCCACCAACAGTTTGCCAGCCAAGTGAGTCCGCCACCTTGAAGGCTAATGTTCCAGCCATCCAGAAGACTGCAGACCCAATGGATACAGCGCTAGAACAATATGAGATTCCAAGTGAGAACTGTCCAGTTGAGTTCTTCTCAAATTAACAAGAACCATGAAAAATAAGTGATTATGGTTTACTAACACTGAATTTGGGGATATTTTGTTATGCAGCAGCTGATAACTATAAAGTTACCTTCTCTTACCTTTCATCCTCACATAATGATGGGCATGAAGCAAACATTACCTGGAGAAGACTTAGAGGCATACAAACAGGCATGGCTGGTGCAAGCCAACATTAATGTCTTATTTCCATGAATACATCATATGCAGGTGAAAGTAGACAGCTAGACTCTAAAGGGAAATATTTAGTCTCGGGAAGTTATGGCCTGTTAGTTAGACCATCGGCATACCTGGATTATTTAAAGAATAGGCAAATATGTATACTCAAAAATTCAACAGGTACCAGTATGCTCTGCAAGGGAGAGTAAATCTCAGTAAATCAAAGACATTCTTCCTAAGGTGGAATATTTTTCCTAGGGCTTTATGACACAGAAGTCTCCAACCTCTACTAGGTGCTTTAATTCAGGGTACAACTTTAATAATGGTTTCTCCAAACCCTTAGGAGCGTTTGGACTCTACTTTCCAAACAACAGTTCTAGAACATTTCTCCATAATGGGGTCTTTTGAAGAACAGAACTTAATGTGATGAATGAGTTGAGCAGTGGGAAGGGCTTTGGCCTCAGGGTCAAGAGATGTGGATTTTAGTCTTGATTATTTACTAATGCTGAGTATAACTTTCAACAAGTCCCTTGAATTACAGTGGTTTTCAGCTCTGTGAAATGGAGATTTTTATCCAGTGTTGAAGATTTTTGCAGCTCTATGATTCTGAGTTTAAAGCTCTCCTAGTGATAAAATATCTCCCCAGATGATAACTATGTGTGTTCATTAAATCCATTAGGGCATATTTCAACAAACTTCTAGAACTCAAGAGTGCATGGCATTCAGGTATACTGAACAAATGAATCAGTTAAACATGCAATCACAAAGACTGCTCTTCTATTTCACAGAGCAGTGTTTTTCTGAAAGTCTTTTAGTTTTTTCTTAAATACCTGCATTTATCTTATCATCTGCCTGAAAAGAATTTGAATGTTGTGTTTAATGTTAAAATACAATTATATTTCTGTTCTGTTTCCATACTCTACCAATTCATAACACAAAGTCACCAATCCTTGTGGTTCTCCACCCCACACCCAACCTTGGGTAATTTATGTTCAAGCAGAGTTGCTTTCAGGTCAGTACAGTTGAGACCATGCTTGGCTGGGTTTGTCTGTCTGGTGTTAGCCTTGAATGCCTAGCCAGATTTCCCACTGTTGGTGTAGACGACAGAGGAGAAAGAAGAAAATGCGAATGATGGACTTACCAAGATCCAGCTTTTGTAGTTCAGTAGTAATGGTGCCCTTGAGCAATAATGCAAGTTATAAATGATTGGTATTCTCCACATTACAGCACTGTTGGGATACTATCTTAAATGCCTCATGGAAACAGATCTGTACTGCACACCAGACAGACATGAAACCAAAATTTATTAAAATACCCTTAGCATATTTACAATTGGAAGCCATGAATGCAGTTCTCTGCAAGTTCCAAAAAAATAGAATTCTATCTCTTAAATTAACAGAGGTATCAACAGTAGGATAAATATAATCTATCAGAGATAGAAGTCTTTGAATAGACAATCTACATTTTCTAACCAATATGTATATACTATATACATAGTATATATACAATTGATGTGAGGACCAAGTAGTGTCAGGAAGGAAAAATATATATATATATACACACACATATATTCATTATGTACAAATCAGTATTGATTCCTTCACCTTTTCTTTGTAAAAATAAATAATTTATTTGGTTTGCAAATAACATTTACAAGTTCAACTAGCGAGCATTTCTCAGTTTTGACAAAATTAAATATGCAAAAAAATTAGAAATACATATTCTTAAAAATTTAAAGGGAAAAAAATACCTGAATCCAATTAGCTTATTAAAAAATATCCACAAGTGTGTAATATAAGGTTTCACGTCTTTAAAGTGCCTTCTCATTTCTCAAACTGTCTTCATTATTGCATAAAAAATCCTTTAAGATTACATCTACAGATTGGTCTAATAATTAAACAGAAAAGCCAACTTTTTTCCAGGTCAAATGGTTGAATATTTAAGATATGCTTAAACTTTCTTTTTAAGTGCTTTCAAGAGGGTAACAGTTACTGTTGATCTGAAAATAACCACAAATTGTCAACATCCTGACCCAGCCTCGTGAAGATTTTTGAATCATGAGTAGTATTAAGAACTGAGGGGCAATAAAAAGCCTATGATTCAAAATATTTGCACAGAATTTAGTCACTTTGTCCAGCAGCACAGAGATTCAACACTTGAGTCTTACATATCATAGCTGGTGACCTGGACTGATTTATACATTTATCAAAAGAATGGTCCTTCATTAGACAGTTTTAAAGTAAAACTCTCTGGGAAACTGAGAAGGACTGGAACCACACCTCTCCTCAAGCTTCTTAAAATAAAGTAGAATAATAATAAAAAAAGAAATGTATTTTCCATCTCTTTTATGGATTTTTCCCTCTTTGCTTAAGTGATGAGGTGGTGCTGACATTAACAAGAAGCAGTCACAAGGCTGTGTCTCTCTTGGTGACAGCAGAGCTCCCTGTCCACAGGGCTGGGGGATGGAGCACGGGTGTGGAGCGATGGAGTGAGGGCTAAGGGGCACTTCACATGTCCATGGGGGAAAGAGGGACAGAAAGCTGGGTCTTGGAGAAACAGTAAAGCGAGGCAAATGTCACTGTGGGATGTGAAGGAAGGGGAGGCAATGCAGAAGTACTGAAAGGAGAAAAATGACATGAAGCTCGATGCCAAAATGAATTTTAAACAGGCAGAGAGGAAACAGGAAGGTTCATGGACAACTGATCCCATGGAAATTAATCTGAAATTCAATGAAGTTATTTCAGCAAGCACAGGCCGGTCCACTAGTATGCATCTGCTTTTCCAGAGCACTGTCAAGCATGGACCAATAGGAGATACCAAGCAGTCCCACTGCCCTCATACATATGCCCTGAGCTTCTGTTGAAAGGCTGCCCATGATACAACCATGGCAACAGCCACCAGCTCCCTAACAATGCATTATATCAGCAAAACATTACACCCTGGCCTTGCTCAAATTTTACTTTTCTACTGTCTATTTTTCTCCATCATCCCATTGCTTACAATCTCATAAGGCAAAATGAAGACACATAACTGCATGGATCAAATTAATTTTAGGAAACAGGGTCAAGGGTGTTGCTAAGAAAATTAAACCCTAAAGGTCTTGAAATAATTTACATTTCTGTTAGGCCTGATTCTCATTAGGACACTGACTGACTTCATTTGGGTTCTGGGCATGCAGGCCAGTACTGACTTTCCAGGCCAAAGCACGATCCCCTAAATCAAAGTCCAGGGGCACTCTGCTTCCCATGCTAGTCCAAATTAAAACTCAATGAAAAGGAAAAGACTATGATGAATCAATGACATGTTTTCTCCAAAGAATCTTAAAAATTATTCAACTTCTAGTTTTTAAAGTTTCTGTCTTTTGAGGAATATCTTCGATCGTTTCTTTAAAGAGAAGTCCTTTTTTCTTAATGCTTATGTTCTTCAAAGATTCTACATCCTACTAATAATAATCACATTATTTGCATCTTGAGAAATTAAAGAATTGTAAAATTAATATTTGGTATAGACTTAGCCCCAAATCCCATGTATGCCACCCTGGGCTAAAAGAATGGTCACTAGACTTACCCCTCTTACCCATGGACTTGTTTCTAAAGGAAATGGACATCTTTAGAGGATTTTGCAGGGGGGCAATATGAGTGGGTTGACACTTCACGCCTTGGTGGTCAGATGTGAAGGAATAAGATTATAGATAGGAGCAAGTTGCCAAGAACAAAGAGGGTAAAATGAGCTACTTATAGTTTGCTGAAATATATCAAAGATGTATAGATTATAAATCTCTTATGGGAACAACAGTATAATCTTTGTATGCTATGTACCCAATTTTAAAAACACTGCCAGCTCACACTTTATATGGGGAGAAGTACTCATTCTCTTTTAAGACATTTTTACAGCTTCAAAGATAGAAGAACCCCTTGGTGTCTGCCCAGGTAGAATTTAGGCAAACACTCAGCCTACAAAACAGCTTAAGGGTGGTAGAAGGTTGTTTATTCCATGGAGAAGAAGGCCAAATTGCTGTGGGAAATTGGGCTCATTTGCATTTCGCTCACCCAGTGCCACTGAATTTCACACAAAGCATTAAAAAAAAAAAACAAAACCCAAAACAACAGCCCACAGAAGTCTATGAATAAGCTTTCAGAAAAGGAGATACAATGACGATTCTTAGTATATTTAAGAAAATATTAAAAAATAGAAAGTTAGATGAGATGGACTGTAAAATAAATGAACAGCTTTAGCTACCACTGTATATAAACACTTGAGATTAAGCCAGTCTTTCCCAGATTATAGCGTGAAGAAGATATTCATGAACAAGTACTCTAGAGACATAATACACAAGAATGAGTTTGAGCTCTGATTAAAGTGAACCATCATATCAGAGAAGGGAGGACAAGAAGAAAAAGGTCCTCTGTGTTCCTGTTTATCACCAGGATGACTGAGAGAGGAGCTGGGGCTGGAGAGGTAATGAATCCAGAAGCTCCAGTGAGGACAGTCTGACCTACTGGATGCGGCTTGATTTGCCCTGCTAGTCTCTTCATTGGCACCTTAAGAGACAGACACCTTGCTGACATCTGCATATCTTCACATTTCCAGGTCAGCTGTCAACTATAAAAATTTCCCAAATGCTAAGTTTATATCACAGGGTTGATTAAGGGTCTTGGAAGAAATAAAACTACTGAACTGGCTTCCAGTCTGACATGTTAATACTCTGGAATTCACAACTTCCCAGCAAAGCACTGATCTGGGAAGGTCTAGTAGATTGCCTGCTCCCTGGGAGGGGAAATGAAGAACTGTGAAACTAAATTTCAATACCTCTAACAAGGTGTCAACAACTGACGGGTTTGCAGAAATGACACAAAATGAGCCTCCGAGTCACATACAGCGGTGTAACTGAGCCCAGTGATGCCTGGATTCAGTCACTAATGGAGTTATAAATACAGTTATGTGAGTCTCAAGGAGCCAGACCCGCTAAGGCCTGTGCCAAAAGGTGCCTTTAAATGATTTCTGCACCAATAACAGACAAGGTTCCAACCAGCCAGACTGTCTCTCTCCATAGCTAGAAAATGGAAATATGTTCAACAGTTATTTACATTTTGGAAAAGTTAAAAACTAGACATTCATTCCAAATACTGTAAACTTGTCTGCACAGGCTTGTTTCTCTTGTAGATTTCTTTATGATAACAAAGTAGCTGACATGAATGAAAGTTCATTTCTTTATTCAGTCCACCCTCTTTAGCTGTGTTTCTATGGTGAAAACCTGATATATGAAGTGTGGTATTCATGGTTTTCTGGATGGTCCATCCATTTATGAACTGCTCTTACAAGAGAATCAGAGAAAGGAAATTTTAATTGTCTAACACTTCTTTCTTTACATACCATTGTATGTGATTTTTCCAAAAATAAATTGTTCAGAGCAATACTTCACTCTCTTGAATCTGTTCTGAAAATTGCCTGGTTTAGGCTGAAGTCTCAAGTGGGCAGTTAAGAGCTTTTACTTTGTCCACACTCATCAGCCCTCACAGCTGTTCAAATTCTTATATGCTTAGGACCTCTACAACACTCGGTTTCACAACATGTCCTTCTTTTGTGATTCAGGAACTAATTTGTCGACTTCCAAATCTGCTGATGCTTCTTTTCCCCTTCTACCTTTTGGTCTTTTTGTTTTCAAATGATGAGAATGGGCAAGATCAAAGAAAAATGAAGCTCAAATCTAGTGGAGCCCTTGTTAGCAATTTTTAGACTATTTAAACTAACTATAGAATTGGATATTTGATATTTGCATCAGTTATTTTGGGGGGAAAAGCTTTATTTTTTTGACTTCTTCCTTCCTCTCCACACAGAAAGCTCCAAATTGGTTTTATCTTTGTTTGGCAAGGGCGGTAGTACTACCGAACAGACCAATTTAGAATGATTGGTCTGAATAAAGTTCCCATGTCAGTGTTACAGTCTGGTTACTGGGAAAGAGCCCACAGGTCCGCACTGCTAATTCCCTTTCAGATTCTGGCTGACTAGGTGCTGTCTGCTGTGTGCAATGAGCTATGTCAGTGACACCAGGCAAGAATGAAATAGAAATAAAATATGATGTCCAACAAAGAAGTAAAATTAAAATTTCCCCATGCAGGTGATATAATCTAGAGAGAGATATACGCAATCCCAGTCCAACAAGCAAATCTTCACCAAAAATACACTTACATATCTTTTGATACATCTGATCACGGTCTTGGAAGAACTGGACCAATGACTTCTTCACCTTGCTGAATACTACCAAAGAGTTTTTTTTCCTGCCTTTAGTTTCTGCACCAGCCGCATATGAGCTTTTAGGGAAATGCCTTTCCTTACGGTACTTATGAGAAAAGGAGGTGCCTAAGAGCAGCTGAGCAGGTGTGCAGCGTCTACTATTCTAACCGGGAAGGAAAGAGGACTGGAGACCGGAGTCCAATCTGGCATCCAGTTTCTCATCATGCTGCCCACTGTTTTGTCTAAAACATTTGAAGATGGAAGAGCACGACTGGATCTCTTTAGTCTATTTCCCAGACTTCAGACTTTTCTCCTCATAGTTCCTGGGTAGTTGCAATGAATGTTTAAAGAGATTTCATAGACATCAACCCAAGGATTCAAAAGGTAACTTCTGAGCAGCAGGTCTATCACCTGTGACTCCTGGGCCTTGACTACCATCATATCGTTCTTCTTGGCTACCTTTTCCCTTCACCATGCCTCTGCCCATAAACTGCCTCTTCTTGGGTTAAAAAGCCATATAGCACACCTCCGCCTCACTTGATCCTCAATACTTCATAGGCCTGTGTTTTTTACCTAACATGTTTATATAACGCTTTTATGTCATATCTGATATACTTGTGTGCTCAATGATTATGCAGGTTTTGCAAGAATCTGAACTGCTATCCACTGTGTCCTCAGCTTTAATGAATCTTAACTAGGCAGAGATGATGCTGTTACAAGTTAGGGTTTCTCTGAGTCTGATTAGTAAGTCAAATATGTCTGGTTACATGCAGAGTAGAAATACTGGCCACTGTCCCTCTTGTGCAGGCAAGCCTGTGCTAAGAACAGCCAGACATGCCCCAGCTGCTAAGTGTACCCCAACTACTTACTCATGAAAAGTTTAGCGACACCTGCTGTAGTTAACACAATCTCAGCTGCATTTTGGATAGGTCATTCTCTCAGGGCCTCTGGGTTGTTTAAGATGGTCCACCTTGGACAAAGTCTTGTGAACTTTTACCAAGCATCAGGTCAAGTTACAAATGAGGGCACTGTCACACTGCAGTCCATGTGCGGACTTGGGAGGGGTATCCGGATACCTAAAGCAGGATGCCAATTGGGTGACAGTCAGGGGGATCGTGCCATGGTGTCTCCACACACTAACAGTATGTTGGACTCACTAGGTTTCCCCAAAAAGGTAGGCAAACTCTGCTCTTTAGAAAAGGTTTTATTTTGCTGCCACTTTCTGGTCTGTCCACTAGAATGAAATCCAACTTGAACATGGGTAAAACAGGTGCTTTTTCTTTTGTCTGTTAACACTAGGACTGTCAACAGAGCACAGGGTAGCTGTAAGTAGGATTTGTTTCAAATTGAGGAATTTCTTAGGTCCTCACCATTAAGCGAAAATGAAGAGAAAAACAATCTAAGAAAGCAGTATGAAAGGCTTGCTCACAAGCAACTACTATTAGTCATGTAAGTTCTTACCAGCTCTTCTGTTTTGCTTGTCTCATTCTTTTATTTTTTTGGGAAAAAATAAACAAACCACGTTATTATATTCCTTTTTTTTTAATTATTAGAAAGAGTGGCTAGCACCTACAGGAATATGGCTTTGTGACTAGATTTGATCCTGACTCTGCATTCCTGGGCATTGTATTAGGATATGGTGCTACTTTAATGGGCTATATCTATTATGGGGTCCCCGTGGGGGCTGGTAACTAGCAGGCAGGTCCTGGATAGACACTCAGGTACCTGGCAAGTTGAGGGATTCTGGCAAGATATTGGGGCAAGGGGCAGCTCACACATGACCAGCAGATGGGGAAGGGTGTTAAGGTTTCTGCTCTTCTCTGGATGGTCTTCCATCAGTTGGGAGGAGAAAGCTTGGACCTCTCTCCTTTTAAGACTGAAACCTGATAGGCTTTGATCCTTACCTCATTTTACCCCAAGTCTCCTCTCTTCTCCTCTCACAGCACAGGAGAGTGCTTTAAGGAAAAAATGTCAGGCGAGAAGTCCAAGGTGGTTTTCCTGTGACTCTAGAGGCAATAATCACACGGGCTTCCAGGGTTAGAAAAAACTACCTATTGAACTCAAAATTCAATATCATTCAACATCAATGTAATCACCCTCTTCCCATTTTGATGTAAATAAATTTTTTACTACCCTCTCTTTTTTGGACATTAAACCCCCCTGCTTCAACCATAAGCCATATGTCTGTCAGTCAAGGTCATGATAAACAGCTGCAAGTAGCATTTGCTCTCCTGTCTAGACACTGTCTCCCAGGGTGCGTGGGAGAGGTCCAACCATATTCAGTCCCAGAATCTGGTGCACAGCTCAGCTGCAGTTCAACGTGGTATATCCACTCATAGACGATTTGAGGTGTGAAATGTACTCTGACTGATACTGTGTCACTCATCAAAGCAGATGCTTTGACCCCAAGTCTGTTGCTGCTCAGTTATCATAGGTTTTTTTTTATTGTTTTTTTTTTTTTTTTTTTCAAAAGAAGGGGTAGAGAATTCCTAGTGGCCTAGGAAACCTCAATGAACTGATACAAAAACAGAAGAATGGGTCTTGCTAAATGGTTGATGCCAACTACCTGTATTATAATTTGTTCTCCAGAAAGAAGTTTATGACTATTGAACTTCCTTCTCCATCCATGTATAATTCCATGTTCTGTTCTTTCTAGCACATGAAAAACAATGAAAAAATAACCATTTCTTGAGTATGGGGCATACAGTCTTGGGCCTCTTAAAATAATTCTGGTTAAGTCTCAACATTTTTGGCAAGAAGGGTGCTTCAGGATCTTGCTGCAATAGAATCAAAATTAATATCAATAATCAAACCAGCAGGCTTGATTATTGTAAAGATCAAGGCTTGAACTAGCTCAAGGCAGCTATCACAAATAATCCATCTTTTCTTCTTTCACAAGTTTACATGTATCATGCTTGGGTTTGAAAGCTTAAGGTCCCTGATTAAAAAAAAAAAAAAGAAAAACTCAAAAATCTTGGTAATTCTCTGGTCTTGTAGCAGAGCGAACTTTGGACCTCTAGAAGAAACAGTTCTTAAATACTTCTTCAGCGGCATTTCATTGTTCCTATGGCTTAACAAGGGACTTCTTCAAGAAGGCACAGGGTGCTCGGAAAGAGATGAGCAAAAGAAACATTGAGTGACGTATCTTTTGAGGACTTCTCGTAGCACTGATGTTACAGAGGGTCATGCGGGTGCTATGCCTCACCAACACTGTTCTCCTGTGTCTCTGTGTTAGTTGGTGCTCACACTAGCTTCCTTCTGACGCAGTCTTTCCTTCTGTTATTTGAGACAAAAATTGAGTTTATTGTTATTCCTTTTCCTAAATTTTCACCTTTCTCAAATTTTGGTATGTTTCTCAAATGTTGGTCTATGATGTTGAATAGAGTTGTACCAAATGCCCTAGAAATGAGAGGATAGAGGCCTGGGGAAGGAGCAGTGGATAATGAGGGAAGAAGACAAAAATCTGAGTTGAGCCCACTGCCACCAAAAATATAGATATACCATATAAAGATGAGTGTACCGAATACACCACCAAATGGGCACAGAATGTTTCCATTCAGGTAGGAGCTCTGAAAGCCAACCATGGCTGTCCCTGATGAAGTCGTACAGCCCTGACTTCCCCATTTCTCACTCAACATTTGCTGAGCTGCTGATGGGGTCGTTAGGAGAACATCATTGTTGGTTAACAGAAATCATCTCACTTATACCCCACTTAGGTGGTCAAAGAATTTAAAGCAACTGGCAAAAGTACTAGTGAAGAATAAAGAAGTAACTTCACAACTAGTAAAATATAACTAGTAAGTGGCTAAGCTGGGACTTGAACCTCTATACCTTGGTTTCCTAACCATTCAGCTATTCCAGCTGTTTCATGGAGATTCCTTGTGATCAGTATTGCAAATGGGACTGTGGAGGACAGCTTCCCTTCATGGCTAGGAAGAAACAGTAGTCTGCTAGTTTCTATCCTAGGGCGAGCAGTCAGGGGACCAGCCAGCAGTCTGAGAAGTGATCTTGGTAGGCTGTATCTTTCTGCATTTCAGTTTTACCAACTGTCAAAAGAGGCTACTCCCTACCCCTTTCTTTAGCAAGAAAAAGGAACTGGTGAGGGTAAAATGCTTCAGCAAGTTCAGGAGAAGGGTGCTTTGAGATGAAGGGGATCCTGGTGTGAGGTGCGATGGGCAAGGGTGTGAAATGGCAAGTGACTACATTTGGTTTATCGGGAAAGGGCCCTGTTTGAATTTGCTGGAAGAGCACACAGGGCTGGGTTTTGCTCCTTACTCTGTCCTCCCCTATGTCCTTTCTCACCATGTGGTATCCTGGGATGGGAACTGAGAATATGTATACTACTCATCCCTCTGGGTTTTATCCTTTAAATTTAGGCCCACTTCTGGGTGCACCTCAGGTATAATGAAAAGTCTTGAGGTTGTGATGAAAAACATATCTCACCAGACTAGCCGTGGGGTTGATTTTCTTTGTCTCCACTTTCTTCTCTGCTGTTAACTTGCTGACTGATTCCTGAGCCATTTTCAATCTGAAATCAAAACAGGGAGTGGGGAGGAGAGAGGAGGAAAAGAAAAGAGGAGAAAAAGGAAAGAAGAAAGAGGTCAGGTTAAATAGAAATCCAAATGCTGTTAAGTTCATCAGTTAGCAGTCTGAAATATAAAGGGTGGCTTTTCTAGTGCTTTTCATGATTAAATTCAGATTCTGTGAGGGTATCTCCTCTGGGGTATCAAAACAACTGATCTATGGAATATTGAATGGACTCCCTGTTATTCTAAGGGCACACCCCAAGGCTATCTGGCTTGTGAACCACTCAGCAGACAGGATAAAGACAATCTGAAAAACTAAAATTTTGGAGAAACATACAAAACTGAGAATATTAAAATCCACCAGAGAGTTCCCTGCTGTCCAGTGGTTAGGACTTGGTGCTTTCACTGTCAGGGGCTCTGGTTCAATCCCTGGTTAGAGAACTAAGATCCTGCAAGCTATGTAGCACAGAAAAAAAAAAAATCCACCAGTTCACATCAAGAAAGTCAAAAGACAACCTACAGAATGGGGAAAATACTTGTAAATCATGTATCTGATAAAGGACTTACATTCAGATTACATGGATAGCTTACAAACTCAAAAAGACAAATCACCCAACTTAAAAAATAAGCAAAATATTTGACTAGATGTTTCTCCAAAGACAGACAGATGGCTCATAAGCACATGAAAAGATGCTCGACATCATCAGTCAGAGAAATACAAAGCAAGACCACAAGGAGATACCACTTCTAGCCCCTAGGGACGGACAGAATTAAAAAGAAAGACAATAACAAGCATTGGAGATGAGGATGTGAAGAAACTGGAATCCTTCTACACTGCTGATGGAGCTAGAGAATGGTACAGTCACGTTGGAAAACAGTTTGGCAGCTTTTCAAAATGTTAAACTGGCTGATGTTAAACTGTTGGGGCAAAATGTTAAACTGGCAGTGATGGTTTCACTGCCTCAATGGACATAAGTTTGAGGAAACTCCTCGAGAGAGTGAAGGACAGGGAAGCCTGGTGTGCTGCAGTCCATGGAGTCAGACACAACGTAGTGACTGAACAACAACAAACATCAAACATCAAACAGAATTCCATTTTTATCCACACAGTTAGCATATGACCCAGCAATTCCACTACTTGGTATATTAATATATGTATACCTAAGAAAATGAAAATATTTGTCTATAACTAATATACATATGGATTTTTATAGCAGCATTATTTAAAACTATTTAAAACAGCCAAAGTAGAAACAGTCCAAATTTGCATTAGCTGATAAATGAATAAGCAAATGGTAGTATATTAACACAACAGAATATTTTAAGGAATGAAGTACTGGGCCATATTTAGGAATGAAGTGCTGAATGAAAGCTATATCATGGATGAACCTAAAAAATCCATTTCATTAAGATAAATGAAAGAAGCCAGCTACAAAAATCCACATATTATATGATTCCATTTATATGCAATGTCCAGAGTAGGCAAATAAAAGAAACATGAAGTAGATTAGCAATGCCAGGGGCTGGGGGCAGTAGAGGGGTGGGAGTGACTGCTAATGAATAAGGGGTTTCTCCTAAAACTAGCTATCAGTGATGGTTGCAGATCCTTGTGACTATATGGAAAACCACTAAATTGAACACTTTCAAAAGGGTAAATTTTACACCATGTAAATCATAGCTCAATAAAGTTGTTATAAAAAACCCAATTCCACAACATGACATTATTTCTTACTCAGCTTATCAGTTCAACAAGGCAGTATTTCTCAACCATCAGATTGGCAAATCTAACAGAGAATGTCAACTGACATTGAGGACAATAATGGGTGATAGAACCCAAAACATGTATGAGGGTGTGTGAATGTACACAGCAAGCTTCGGCAGCATCAAGTGAAACTGAACGCATACATACCCTATGAGCTATCAGTTCCTCTTCTAGGGAGATACCCAAAAGAAAATTTTATAATTAGACACAGGGCTTTCATTGTCGCAATGTATGCAATAATGAAAAATTGAAACAACCTAATAATCAGGTTCAAGAGGATACAGGATAGATGATAAGAGCAAATAGTAACAGCTGACATTTACAGGGTGCCTACTCTCTGCTAGGTACCCTTCTCCCTGCTTTATTTGAATTAAGCCATTCAATTCTCCCAGCAACGCTGTGAGATAGAAACTTTCACTGTTTGCATTTTATAGGTCTTAAGCACCGTGTTGTGTGTGTGCTCGGTCGTGTCCAACTCTTTGCGACCCCATGGACTGTAGCCCATCAGGATCCTCTGTCCATGGAATATTACAGGCAAGAATACTGGAGTGAGT